>NW_028318942.1:0-1200000 GCF_062004578.1 Staurois parvus
AGAAATTTTTTTTTTTAGGGTGGGAGAGCTGACCCCGGGGTGGTGGTGCCGGTGGGGTGATTTTTGAAGTCGTCTGAGATAGGGTTTTTTTTGGGGTGGGAGAGGTGCCCCGAGGGTGGTGAGGCCGGGGGAGTGATTTTTTAGGTTATCTGAGATATTTTTTTTTTTAGGGTGGGAGAGCTGACCCCGGGGTGGTGGTGCCGGTGGGGTGATTTTTGAAGTCGCTAGAGATAGGGGTTTTTTTGGGGTGGGAGAGGTGCCCCGAGGGTGGTGAGGTTTGGGGAGTGATTTTTGAGGTTATCTGAGAATTTTTTTTTTTAGGGTGGGAGAGCTGACCCCGGGGTGGTGGTGCCGGTGGGGTGATTTTTGAAGTCGCTAGAGATAGGGTTTTTTTTGGGGTGGGAGAGGTTCCCCGAGGGTGGTGAGGCCGGGGGTGTGATTTTTGAGGTTATCTGAGATTTTTTTTTTTTTGGGTGGGAGAGCTGACCCCGGGGTGGTGGTGCCGGGGGGGTGATTTTTGAGGTCGTCTGAGATAGGGTTTTTTTTGGGGTGGGAGAGGTGCCCCGAGGGTGGTGAGGCCTGGGGAGTGATTTTTGAGGTTATCTGAGAATTTTTTTTTTTTAGGGTGGGAGAGCTGACCCCGGGGTGGTGGTGCCGGGGGGGGGTAATTTTTGAGGTCGTCTGAGATAGGGGTTTTTTTTGGGGTGGGAGAGGTTCCCCGAGGGTGGTGAGGCCTGGGGAGTGATTTTTGAGGTTATATGAGAAATTTTTTTTTTAGGGTGGGAGAGCTGACCCCGGGGTGGTGGTGCCGGGGGGGGGGTGATTTTTTGAGGTCGTCTGAGATAGGGGATTTTTTGGGGTGGGAGAGGTGCCCCGAGGGTGGTGAGGCCTGGGAAGTGATTTTTGAGGTTATCTGAGAAATTTTTTTTTTTAGGGTGGGAGAGCTGACCCCGGGGTGGTGGTGCCGGTGGGGTGATTTTTGAAGTCGCTAGAGATAGGGTTTTTTTTGGGGTGGGAGAGGTGCCCCCTAGGGTGGTGAGGCCTGGGGAGTGATTTTTGAGGTTATCTGAGAATTTTTTTTTTTTAGGGTGGGAGAGCTGACCCCGGGGTGGTGGTGCCGGGGGGGTGATTTTTGAGGTCGTCTGAGATAGGGTTTTTTTTAGGGTGGGAGAGGTTCCCCGAGGGTGGTGAGGCCGGGGGCGTGATTTTTGAGGTTATTTGAGAAATTTTTTTTTTAGGGTGGGAGAGCTGACCCCGGGGTGGTGGTGCCGGTGGGGTGATTTTTGAAGTCGTCTGAGATAGGGATTTTTTTGGGGTGGGAGAGGTGCCCCGAGGGTGGTGAGGCCTGGGGAGTGATTTTTGAGGTTATCTGAGAATTTTTTTTTTTTAGGGTGGGAGAGCTGACCCCGGGGTGGTGGTGCCGGGGGGGGTGATTTTTGAGGTCGTCTGAGATAGGGGTTTTTTTGGGGTGGGAGAGGTTCCCCGAGGGTGGTGAGGCCTGGGGAGTGATTTTTGAGGTTATCTGAGAAATTTTTTTTTTAGGGTGGGAGAGCTGACCCCGGGGTGGTGGTGCCGGGGGGGGGTGATTTTTGAGGTCGTCTGAGATAGGGGATTTTTTGGGGTGGGAGAGGTGCCCCGAGGGTGGTGAGGCCTGGGAAGTGATTTTTGAGGTTATCTGAGAAATTTTTTTTTTTAGGGTGGGAGAGCTGACCCCGGGGTGGTGGTGCCGGTGGGGTGATTTTTGAAGTCGCTAGAGATAGGGGTTTTGTTGGGGTGGGAGAGGTTCCCCGAGGGTGGTGAGGCCGGGGGAGTGATTTTTGAGGTTATCTGAGAAATTTTTTTTTTTAGGGTGGGAGAGCTGACCCCGGGGTGGTGGTGCCGGGGGGGGGGGGGTGATTTTTGAGGTCGTCTGAGATAGGGTTTTTTTTAGGGTGGGAGAGGTTCCCCGAGGGTGGTGAGGCCTGGGGAGTGATTTTTGAGGTTATCTGAGAAATTTTTTTTTTTAGGGTGGGAGAGCTGACCCCGGGGTGGTGGTGCCGGTGGGGTGATTTTTGAAGTCGTCTAAGATAGGGTTTTTTTTGGGGTGGGAGAGGTGCCCCGAGGGTGGTGAGGCAGGGGGAGTGATTTTTGAGGTTATCTGAGATATTTTTTTTTTTTAGGGTGGGAGAGCTGACCCCGGGGTGGTGGTGCCGGTGGGGTGATTTTTGAAGTCGCTAGAGATAGGGGTTTTTTTGTGGTGGGAGAGGTTCCCCGAGGGTGGTGAGGCCGGGGAAGTGATTTTTGAGGTTATCTGAGATATATTTTTTTTTAGGGTGGGAGAGCTGACCCCGGGGTGGTGGTTCCGGGGGGGTGATTTTTGACGTCGACTGAGATAGGGGTTTTTTTGGGGTGGGAGAGGTGACCCCGGGGTGGTGGTGCGGGTGGGGTGATTTTTGAAGTCGTCTGAGATAGGGGTTTTTTTGGGGTGGGAGAGGTGACCCCGGGGTGGTGGTGCAGGTGGGGTGATTTTTGAAGTCGCTAGAGATAGGGGTTTTTTTGTGGTGGGAGAGGTTCCCCGAGGGTGGTGAGGCCGGGGAAGTGATTTTTGAGGTTATCTGAGATATATTTTTTTTTAGGGTGGGAGAGCTGACCCCGGGGTGGTGGTTCCGGGGGGGTGATTTTTGACGTCGACTGAGATAGGGGTTTTTTTGGGGTGGGAGAGGTGACCCCGGGGTGGTGGTGCGGGTGGGGTGATTTTTGAAGTCGTCTGAGATAGGGGTTTTTTTGGGGTGGGAGAGGTTCCCCGAGGGTGGTGAGGCCTGGGGAGTGATTTTTGAGGTTATCTGAGAAATTTTTTTTTTAGGGTGGGAGAGCTGACCCCGGGGTGGTGGTGCCGGGGGGGGTGATTTTTGAGGTCGTCTGAGATAGGGGATTTTTTGGGGTGGGAGAGGTGCCCCGAGGGTGGTGAGGCCTGGGAAGTGATTTTTGAGGTTATCTGAGAAATTTTTTTTTTTAGGGTGGGAGAGCTGACCCCGGGGTGGTGGTGCCGGTGGGGTGATTTTTGAAGTCGCTAGAGATAGGGGTTTTGTTGGGGTGGGAGAGGTTCCCCGAGGGTGGTGAGGCCGGGGGCGTGATTTTTGAGGTTATCTGAGATATTTTTTTTTTTAGGGTGGGAGAGCTGACCCCGGGGTGGTGGTGCCGGGGGGGTGATTTTTGAGGTCGTCTGAGATAGGGTTTTTTTTTGGGGTGGGAGAGGTGCCCCGAGGGTGGTGAGGCCTGGGGAGTGATTTTTGAGGTTATCTGAGAATTTTTTTTTTTTAGGGTGGGAGAGCTGACCCCGGGGTGGTGGTGCCGGGGGGGGGTGATTTTTGAGGTCGTCTGAGATAGGGGTTTTTTTGGGGTGGGAGAGGTTCCCCGAGGGTGGTGAGGCCTGGGGAGTGATTTTTGAGGTTATCTGAGAAATTTTTTTTTTTAGGGTGGGAGAGCTGACCCCGGGGTGGTGGTGCCGGTGGGGTGATTTTTGAAGTCGCTAGAGATAGGGTTTTTTTTGGGGTGGGAGAGGTGCCCCTAGGGTGGTGAGGCCTGGGGAGTGATTTTTGAGGTTATCTGAGAATTTTTTTTTTTTAGGGTGGGAGAGCTGACCCCGGGGTGGTGGTGCCGGGGGGGTGATTTTTGAGGTCGTCTGAGATAGGGTTTTTTTTAGGGTGGGAGAGGTTCCCCGAGGGTGGTGAGGCCGGGGGCGTGATTTTTGAGGTTATTTGAGAAGTTTTTTTTTTAGGGTGGGAGAGCTGACCCCGGGGTGGTGGTGCCGGTGGGGTGATTTTTGAAGTCGTCTGAGATAGGGATTTTTTTGGGGTGGGAGAGGTGCCCCGAGGGTGGTGAGGCCTGGGGAGTGATTTTTGAGGTTATCTGAGAATTTTTTTTTTTTAGGGTGGGAGAGCTGACCCCGGGGTGGTGGTGCCGGGGGGGGGTGATTTTTGAGGTCGTCTGAGATAGGGGTTTTTTTGGGGTGGGAGAGGTTCCCCGAGGGTGGTGAGGCCTGGGGAGTGATTTTTGAGGTTATCTGAGAAATTTTTTTTTTAGGGTGGGAGAGCTGACCCCGGGGTGGTGGTGCCGGGGGGGGTGATTTTTGAGGTCGTCTGAGATAGGGGATTTTTTGGGGTGGGAGAGGTGCCCCGAGGGTGGTGAGGCCTGGGAAGTGATTTTTGAGGTTATCTGAGAAATTTTTTTTTTTAGGGTGGGAGAGCTGACCCCGGGGTGGTGGTGCCGGTGGGGTGATTTTTGAAGTCGCTAGAGATAGGGGTTTTGTTGGGGTGGGAGAGGTTCCCCGAGGGTGGTGAGGCCGGGGGCGTGATTTTTGAGGTTATCTGAGATATTTTTTTTTTTAGGGTGGGAGAGCTGACCCCGGGGTGGTGGTGCCGGGGGGGTGATTTTTGAGGTCGTCTGAGATAGGGGTTTTTTTGGTGTGGGAGAGGTGCCCCGAGGGTGGTGAGGCCTGGGGAGTGATTTTTGAGGTTATCTGAGAAATTTTTTTTTTTAGGGTGGGAGAGCTGACCCCGGGGTGGTGGTGCCGGGGGGGGGGGTGATTTTTGAGGTCGTCTGAGATAGGGGTTTTTTTAGGGTGGGAGAGGTTCCCCGAGGGTGGTGAGGCCGGGGGAGTGATTTTTGAGGTTATCTGAGAAATTTTTTTTTTTAGGGTGGGAGAGCTGACCCCGGGGTGGTGGTGCCGGTGGGGTGATTTTTGAAGTCGTCTAAGATAGGGTTTTTTTTGGGGTGGGAGAGGTGCCCCGAGGGTGGTGAGGCAGGGGGAGTGATTTTTGAGGTTATCTGAGATATTTTTTTTTTTTAGGGTGGGAGAGCTGACCCCGGGGTGGTGGTGCCGGTGGGGTGATTTTTGAAGTCGCTAGAGATAGGGGTTTTTTTGTGGTGGGAGAGGTTCCCCGAGGGTGGTGAGGCCGGGGAAGTGATTTTTGAGGTTATCTGAGATATATTTTTTTTTAGGGTGGGAGAGCTGACCCCGGGGTGGTGGTTCCGGGGGGGTGATTTTTGACGTCGACTGAGATAGGGGTTTTTTTGGGGTGGGAGAGCTGACCCCGGGGTGGTGTTGCCAGGGGCGGTGATTTTTGAAGTCGTCTGAGATAGGGTTTTTTTGGGGGCGGGAGAGGTTCCCTGGGGGTGGTGAGGCCTGGGGAGTGATTTTTGAGGTTATCTGAGAATTTTTTTTTTTTAGGGTGGGAAAGCTGACCCCGGGGTGGTGGTGCCAGGGGGGGTGATTTTTGAAGTCGTCTGAGATAGGGGTTTTTTTGGGGTGGGAGAGGTGCCCCGAGGGTGGTGAGGCCTGGGGAGTGATTTTTGAGGTTATCTGAGAAATTTTTTTTTTTAGGGTGGGAGAGCTGACCCCGGGGTGGTGGTGCCGGGGGGGTGATTTTTGAGGTCGTCTGAGATAGGGTTTTTTTTGGGGTGGGAGAGGTGCCCCGAGGGTGGTGAGGCCTGGGGAGTGATTTTTGAGGTTATCTGAGATATTTTTTTTTTTAGGGTGGGAGAGCTGACCCCGGGGTGGTGGTGCCCGGGGGGGGGGTGATTTTTGAGGTCGTCTGAGATAGGGGTTTTTTTGGGGTGGGAGAGGTTCCCCGAGGGTGGTAAGGCCTGGGGAGTGATTTTTGAGGTTATTTGAGAAATTTTTTTTTTAGGGTGGGAGAGCTGACCCCGGGGTGGTGGTGCCGGTGGGGTGATTTTTGAAGTCGTCTGAGATAGGGATTTTTTTGGGGTGGGAGAGGTGCCCCGAGGGTGGTGAGGCCTGGGGAGTGATTTTTGAGGTTATCTGAGAAACTTTTTTTTTTAGGGTGGGAGAGCTGACCCCGGGGTGGTGGTGCCGGGGGGGTGATTTTTGAGGTCGTCAGAGATAGGGTTTTTTTTGGGGTGGGAGAGGTTCCCCGAGGGTGGTGAGGCCTGGGGAGTGATTTTTGAGGTTATCTGAGATATTTTTTTTTTTAGGGTGGGAGAGCTGACCCCGGGGTGGTGGTGCCAGGGGGTGTGATTTTTGAAGTCGCTAGAGATAGGGTTTTTTTTTGGGGTGGGAGAGGTTCCCCGAGGGTGGTGAGGCCGGGGGCGTGATTTTTGAGGTTATCTGAGATATTTTTTTTTTTAGGGTGGGAAAGCTGACCCCGGGGTGGTGGTGCCGGGGGGGGGGGGGGTGATTTTTGAGGTCATCTGAGATAGGGTTTTTTTTGGGGTGGAAGAGGTGCCCCGAAGGTGGTGAGGCCGGGGGAGTGATTTTTGAGGTTATCTGAGAAATTTTTTTTTTTAGGGTGGGAGAGCTGACTACGGGGTGGTGGTGCCGGGGGGGGGGGGTGTTTTTTGAGGTCGTCTGAGATAGGGTTTTTTTGGGGGGGGAGAGGTTCCCCGAGGGTGGTGAGGCCTGGGGAGTGATTTTTGAGGTTATCTGATAAATTTTTTTTTTTAGGGTGGGAGAGCTGACCCCGGGGTGGTGGTGCCGGTGGGGTGATTTTTGAAGTCGCTAGAGATAGGGGTTTTTTTGGGGCGGTAGAGGTGCCCCTAGGGTGGTGAGGCCTGGGGAGTGATTTTTGAGGTTATCTGAGAATTTTTTTTTTTTAGGGTGGGAGAGCTGACCCCGGGGTGGTGGTGCCAGGGGGGGGGTGATTTTTGAAGTCGTCTGAGATAGGGTTTTTTTTGGGGTGGGAGAGGTGCCCCGAGGGTGGTGAGGCCGGGGGAGTGATTTTTGAGGTTATCTGAGAAATTTTTTTTTTTAGGGTGGGAGAGCTGACCCCGGGGTGGTGGTGCCGGGGGGGGGGGTGATTTTTGAGGTCGTCTGAGATAGGGGTTTTTTTAGGGTGGGAGAGGTTCCCCGAGGGTGGTGAGGCCGGGGGCGTGATTTTTGAGGTTATTTGAGAAATTTTTTTTTTAGGGTGGGAGAGCTGACCCCGGGGTGGTGGTGCCGGTGGGGTGATTTTTGAAGTCGTCTGAGATAGGGATTTTTTTGGGGTGGGAGAGGTGCCCCGAGGGTGGTGAGGCCTGGGGAGTGATTTTTGAGGTTATCTGAGATATTTTTTTTTTTAGGGTGGGAGAGCTGACCCCGGGGTGGTGGTGCCGGTGGGGTGATTTTTGAAGTCGCTAGAGATAGGGTTTTTTTGGGGCGGTAGAGGTGCCCCTAGGGTGGTGAGGCCTGGGGAGTGATTTTTGAGGTTATCTGAGAATTTTTTTTTTTTAGGGTGGGAGAGCTGACCCCGGGGTGGTGGTGCCAGGGGGGGGGTGATTTTTGAAGTCGTCTGAGATAGGGTTTTTTTTGGGGTGGGAGAGGTGCCCCGAGGGTGGTGAGGCCTGGGGAGTGATTTTTGAGGTTATCTGAGAAATTTTTTTTTTTAGGGTGGGAGAGCTGACCCCGGGGTGGTGGTGCCGGGGGGGGGGGTGATTTTTGAGGTCGTCTGAGATAGGGGTTTTTTTAGGGTGGGAGAGGTTCCCCGAGGGTGGTGAGGCCGGGGGCGTGATTTTTGAGGTTATTTGAGAAATTTTTTTTTTAGGGTGGGAGAGCTGACCCCGGGGTGGTGGTGCCGGTGGGGTGATTTTTGAAGTCGTCTGAGATAGGGATTTTTTTGGGGTGGGAGAGGTGCCCCGAGGGTGGTGAGGCCTGGGGAGTGATTTTTGAGGTTATCTGAGATATTTTTTTTTTTAGGGTGGGAGAGCTGACCCCGGGGTGGTGGTGCCGGTGGGGTGATTTTTGAAGTCGCTAGAGATAGGGTTTTTTTTGGGGTGGGAGAGGTGCCCCTAGGGTGGTGAGGCCTGGGGAGTGATTTTTGAGGTTATCTGAGAATTTTTTTTTTTTAGGGTGGGAGAGCTGACCCCGGGGTGGTGGTGCCGGGGGGGTGATTTTTGAGGTCGTCTGAGATAGGGTTTTTTTTAGGGTGGGAGAGGTGCCCCGAGGGTGGTGAGGCCGGGGGCGTGATTTTTGAGGTTATTTGAGAAATTTTTTTTTTAGGGTGGGAGAGCTGACCCCGGGGTGGTGGTGCCGGTGGGGTGATTTTTGAAGTCGTCTGAGATAGGGATTTTTTTGGGGTGGGAGAGGTGCCCCGAGGGTGGTGAGGCCGGGGGAGTGATTTTTGAGGTTATCTGAGATATTTTTTTTTTTAGGGTGGGAGAGCTGACCCCGGGGTGGTGGTGCGGGTGGGGTGATTTTTGAGGTCGTCTGAGATAGGGTTTTTTTTGGGGTGGGAGAGGTGCCCCGAGGGTGGTGAGGCCTGGGGAGTGATTCTTGAGGTTACCTGAGAAATTTTTTTTTTTAGGGTGGGAGAGCTGACCCCGGGGTGGTGGTGCCGGGGGGGGGGGTGATTTTTGAGGTCATCTGAGATAGGGTTTTTTTTGGGGTGGAAGAGGTGCCCCGAAGGTGGTGAGGCCGGGGGAGTGATTTTTGAGGTTATCTGAGAAATTTTTTTTTTTTAGGGTGGTGCTGGGGGGGGGGGGGGTGTTTTTTGAGGTCGTCTGAGATAGGGTTTTTTTGGGGGCGGGAGAGGTTCCCCGAGGGTGGTGAGGCCTGGGGAGTGATTTATGAGGTTATCTGAGAAATTTTGGGGTGGGAGAGGTTCCCCGAGGGGGGTGAGGCCTGGGGAGTGATTTTGAAGTTATCTGAGAAACTTTTTTTTTTAGGGTGGGAGAGCTGACCCCGGGGTGGTGGTGCCGGGGGGGGTGATTTTTGAGGTCGTCTGAGAAAGGGGATTTTTTGGGGTGGGAGTGGTTCCCCAAGGGTGGTGAGGCCTGGGGAGTGATTTTTGAGGTTATCTGAGAAATTTTTTTTTTTTAGGGTGGGAGAGCTGACCCCGGGGTGGTGGTGCCGGGTGGGGTGATTTTTGAAGTCGTCTGAGATAGGGGTTTTTTTGGGGTGGGAGAGGTGCCCCGAGGGTGGTGAGGCCTGGGGAGTGATTTTTGAGGTTATCTGAGAATTTTTTTTTTTCAGGGTGGGAGAGCTGACCCCGGGGTGGTGTTGTCGGGGGGGGGGGATTTTTGAGGTCGTCTGAGATAGGGGTTTGTTTGGGGTGGGAGAGGTTCCCCGAGGGTGGTGAGGACGGGGGCGTGATTTTTGAGGTTATCTGAGATATTTTTTTTTTTAGGGTGGGAGAGCTGACCCCGGGGTGGTGGTGCCGGGGGGGTGATTTTTGAGGTCGTCTGAGATAGGGTTTTTTTTGGGGTGGGAGAGGTGCCCCGAGGGTGGTGAGGCCTGGGGAGTGATTTTTGAGGTTATCTGAGAATTTTTTTTTTTTAGGGTGGGAGAGCTGACCCCGGGGTGGTGGTGCCGGGGGGGGGGGGTGATTTTTGAGGTCGTCTGAGATAGGGTTTTTTTTTGGGGTGGGAGAGGTGCCCCGAGGGTGGTGAGGCCGGGGGCGTGATTTTTGAGGTTATCTGAGATATTTTTTTTTTTAGGGTGGGAGAGCTGACCCCGGGGTGGTGGTGCCGGGGGGGGTGATTTTTGAGGTCGTCTGAGATAGGGTTTTTTTTGGTGTGGGAGAGGTGCCCCGAGGGTGGTGAGGCCTGGGGAGTGATTTTTGAGGTTATCTGAGAATTTTTTTTTTTAGGGTGGGAGAGATGACCCCGGGGTGGTGTTGTCGGGGGGGGGGGATTTTTGAGGTCGTCTGAGATAGGGGTTTTTTTGGGGTGGGAGAGGTGCCCCGAGGGTGGTGAGGCCGGGGGAGTGATTTTTGAGGTTATCTGAGATATTTTTTTTTTTTAGGGTGGGAGAGCTGACCCCGGGGTGGTGGTGCCCGGGGGGGGGGGGGGGTGATTTTTGAGGTCGTCTGAGATAGGGGTTTTTTTGGGTGGGAGACGTTCCCCGAGGGTGGTGAGGCCTGGGGAGTGATTTTTGAGGTTATCTGAGAAATTTTTTTTTTAGGGTGGGAGAGCTGACCCCGGGGTGGTGGTGCCGGGGGGGGGGGGGGGGTGATTTTTGAGGTCGTCTGAGATAGGGGATTTTTTGGGGTGGGAGAGGTGCCCCGAGGGTGGTGAGGCCTGGGAAGTGATTTTTGAGGTTATCTGAGAAATTTTTTTTTTTAGGGTGGTAGAGCTGACACCGGGGTGGTGGTGCAGGGGGGGGGGGTGATTTCTGAGGTCGTCTGAGATAGGGTTTTTTTTAGGGTGGGAGAGCTGACCCCAGGGTGGTGGTGCGGGTGGGGTGATTTTTGAAGTCGTCTGAGATAAAGGTTTTTTTGGGGTGGGAGAGGTGCCCCGAGGGTGGTGAGGCCGGGGGAGTGATTTTTGAGGTTATCTGAGAAATTTTTTTTTTTAGGGTGGGAGAGCTGACCCCGGGTTGGTGGTGCCGGGGGGGGGGGGGGTGATTTTTGAGGTCTTCTGAGATAGGGGTTTTTTTGGGGTGGGAGAGGTGCCCCGAGGGTGGTGAGGCCTGGGGAGTGATTTTTGAGGTTATCTGAGAAATTTTTTTTTTAGGGTGGGAGAGCTGACCCCGGGGTGGTGGTGTCGGGGGGGGTGATTTTTGAGGTCGTCTGAGATAGGGGATTTTTTGGGGTGGGAGAGGTGCCCCAAGGGTGGTGAGGCCTGGGGAGTGATTTTTGAGGTTATCTGAGAATTTTTTTTTTTTAGGGTGGGAGAGCTGACCCCGGGGTGGTGGTGCCGGGGGGGGGGGGGGGTTATTGAGGTCGTCTGAGATAGGGTTTTTTTTGGGGTGGGAGAGGTGCCCCGAGGGTGGTGAGGCCGGGGGCGTGATTTTTGAGGTTATCTGAGATATTTTTTTTTTTAGGGTGGGAGAGCTGACCCCGGGGTGGTGGTGCCGGGGGGGTGATTTTTGAGGTCGTCTGAGATAGGGTTTTTTTTGGGGTGGGAGAGGTGCCCCGAGGGTGGTGAGGCCTGGGGAGTGATTTTTGAGGTTATCTGAGAAATTTTTTTTTTAGGGTGGGAGAGCTGACCCCGGGGTGGTGGTGCCGGGGGGGGGGGTGATTTTTGAGGTCGTCTGAGATAGGGGTTTTTTTGGGGTGGGAGAGGTTCCCCGAGGGTGGTGAGGCCTGGGGAGTGATTTTTGAGGTTATCTGAGAAATTTTTTTTTAGGGTGGGAGAGCTGACCCCGGGGTGGTGGTGCCGGGGGGGTGATCTTTGAAGTCGCTAGAGATAGGGTTTTTTTTGGGGTGGGAGAGGTGCCCTGAGGGTGGTGAGGCCTGGGGAGTGATTCTTGAGGTTATCTGAGAAATTTTTTTTTTTAGGGTGGGAGAGCTGACCCCGGGGTGGTGGTGCCGGGGGGGGGGGGGGTGATTTTTGAGGTCATCTGAGATAGGGTTTTTTTGGGGGCGGGAGAGGTGCCCCGAGGGTGGTGAGGCCGGGGGCGTGATTTTTGAGGTTATCTGAGATATTTTTTTTTTTAGGGTGGGAGAGCTTACCCCGGGGTGGTGGTGCCGGGGGGGTGATTTTTGAGGTCGTCTGAGATAGGGTTTTTTTTGGGGTGGGAGAGGTGCCCCGAGGGTGGTGAGGCCTGGGGAGTGATTTTTGAGGTTATCTGAGAAATTTTTTTTTTAGGGTGGGAGAGCTGACCCCGGGGTGGTGGTGCCGGGGGGGGGGTGATTTTTGAGGTCGTCTGAGATAGGGGTTTTTTTGGGGTGGGAGAGGTTCCCCGAGGGTGGTGAGGCCTGGGGAGTGATTTTTGAGGTTATCTGAGAAATTTTTTTTTTAGGGTGGGAGAGCTGACCCCGGGGTGGTGGTGCCGGGGAGGGTGATTTTTGAGGTCGTCTGAGATAGGGGATTTTTTGGGGTGGGAGAGGTGCCCCGAGGGTGGTGAGGCCTGGGAAGTGATTTTTGAGGTTATCTGTGAAATTTTTTTTTTTAGGGTGGGAGAGCTGACCCCGGGGTGGTGGTGCCGGTGGGGTGATTTTTGAAGTCGTCTGAGATAGGGTTTTTTTTGGGGTGGGAGAGGTGCCCCGAGGGTGGTGAGGCCGGGGGAGTGATTTTTTAGGTTATCTGAGATATTTTTTTTTTTAGGGTGGGAGAGCTGACCCCGGGGTGGTGGTGCCGGTGGGGTGATTTTTGAAGTCGCTAGAGATAGGGGTTTTTTGGGGTGGGAGAGGTTCCCCGAGGGTGGTGAGGCCTGGGGGAGTGATTTTTGAGGTTATCTGAGAATTTTTTTTTTTTAGGGTGGGAGAGCTGACCTCGGGGTGGTGGTGCCGGGGGGGGTGATTTTTGAGGTCGTCTGAGATAGGGTTTTTTTTGGGGTGGGAGAGGTGCCCCGAGGGTGGTGAGGCCTGGGGAGTGATTTTTGAGGTTATCTGAGAATTTTTTTTTTTTAGGGTGGGAGAGCTGACCCCGGGGTGGTGGTGTGTGTGGGGGGGTGATTTTTGAGGTTGTCTGAGATAGGGTTTTTTTTGGGGTGGGAGAGGTTCCCCGAGGGTGGTGAGGCCTGGGGAGTGATTTTTGAGGTTATCTGAGAAATTTTTTTTTTTAGGGTGGGAGAGCTGACCCCAGGGTGGTGGTGCCGGGGGGGTGATTTTTGAGGTCGTCTGAGATACGGTTTTTTTTTGGGGTGGGAGAGGTGCCCCGAGGGTGGTGAGGTTTGGGGAGTGATTTTTGAGGTTATCTGAGAATTTTTTTTTTTTAGGGTGGGAGAGCTGACCCCGGGGTGGTGGTGCCGGTGGGGTGATTTTTGAAGTCGCTAGAGATAGGGGTTTTGTTGGGGTGGGAGAGGTTCCCCGAGGGTGGTGAGGCCGGGGGCGTGATTTTTGAGGTTATCTGAGATATTTTTTTTTTTAGGGTGGGAGAGCTGACCCCGGGGTGGTGGTGCCGGGGGGGTGATTTTTGAGGTCGTCTGAGATAGGGTTTTTTTTGGTGTGGGAGAGGTGATCCGAGGGTGGTGAGGCCTGGGGAGTGATTTTTGAGGTTATCTGAGAATTTTTTTTTTTTAGGGTGGGAGAGCTGACCCCGGGTGGTGGTGCCGGGGGGGTGATTTTTGAGGTCGTCTGAGATAGGGGATTTTTTGGGGTGGGAGAGGTGCCCCGAGGGTGGTGAGGCCGGGGGAGTGATTTTTGAGGTTATCTGAGAAATTTTTTTTTTTTAGGGTGGGAGAGCTGACCCCGGGGTGGTGGTGCCGGGGGGGGGGGGGTGATTTTTGAGGTCGTCTGAGATAGGGGTTTTTTTAGGGTGGGAGAGGTTCCCCGAGGGTGGTGAGGCCTGGGGAGTGATTTTTGAGGTTATCTGAGAAATTTTTTTTTAGGGTGGGAGAGCTGACCCCGGGGTGGTGGTTCCGGTGGGGTGATTTTTGAAGTCGTCTGAGATAGGGATTTTTTTGGGGTGGGAGAGGTGCCCCGAGGGTGGTGAGGCAGGGGGAGTGATTTTTGAGGTTATCTGAGATATTTTTTTTTTTTAGGGTGGGAGAGCTGACCCCGGGGAGGTGGTGCCGGTGGGGTGATTTTTGAAGTCGCTAGAGATAGGGGTTTTTTTGTGGTGGGAGAGGTTCCCCGAGGGTGGTGAGGCCGGGGAAGTGATTTTTGAGGTTATCTGAGATATTTTTTTTTTTAGGGTGGGAGAGCTGACCCCGGGGTGGTGGTTCCGGGGGGGTGATTTTTGACGTCGACTGAGATAGGGGTTTTTTTGGGGTGGGAGAGGTGACCCCGGGGTGGTGGTGCGGGTGGGGTGATTTTTGAAGTCGTCTGAGATAGGGGTTTTTTTGGGGTGGGAGAGGTGACCCCGGGGTGGTGGTGAAGGTGGGGTGATTTTTGAGGTCATCTGAGATAGGGGTTTTTTTTGGGGTGGGAGAGGTGCCCCGAGGGTGGTGAGGCCTGGGGAGTGATTTTTGAGGTTATCTGAGAATTTTTTTTTTTAGGGTGGGAGAGCTGACCCCGCGGTGGTGGTGTGTGTGTGTGGGGGGGTGATTTTTGAGGTTGTGTGAGATAGGGTTTTTTTTTGGGGTGGGAGAGGTGCCCCGAGGGTGGTGAGGCTGGGACAGTGATTTTTAAGGTTATCTGAGATATTTTTTTTTTAGGGTGGGAGAGCTGACCCCGGGGTTGTGTTGCCAGGGGCGGTGATTTTTGAAGTCGTCTGAGATAGGGTTTTTTTGGGGGCGGGAGAGGTTCCCTGGGGGTGGTGAGGCCAGGGGAGTGATTTTTGAGGTTATCTGATAAATTTTTTTTTTTAGGGTGGGAGAGCTGACCCCAGGGTGGTGGTGCCGATGGGGTGATTTTTGAAGTCGCTAGAGATAGGGGTTTTTTTGGGGTGGGAGAGGTGCCCCGAGGGTGGTGAGGCCTGGGGAGTGATTTTTGAGGTTATCTGAGAATTTTTTTTTTTTAGGGTGGGAAAGCTGACCCCGGGGTGGTGGTGCCAGGGGGGGGTGATTTTTGAAGTCGTCTGAGATAGGGTTTTTTTTGGGGTGGGAGAGGTGCCCCGAGGGTGGTGAGGCCTGGGGAGTGATTTTTGAGGTTATCTGAGAAATTTTTTTTTTTAGGGTGGGAGAGCTGACCCCGGGGTGGTGGTGCCGGGGGGGTGATTTTTGAGGTCGTCTGAGATAGGGTTTTTTTTGGGGTGGGAGAGGTGCCCCGAGGGTGGTGAGGCCTGGGGAGTGATTTTTGAGGTTATCTGAGATATTTTTTTTTTTAGGGTGGGAGAGCTGACCCCGGGGTGGTGGTGCCCAGGGGGGGGGTGATTTTTGAGGTCGTCTGAGATAGGGGTTTTTTTGGGGTGGGAGAGGTTCCCCGAGGGTGGTAAGGCCTGGGGAGTGATTTTTGAGGTTATTTGAGAAATTTTTTTTTTAGGGTGGGAGAGCTGACCCCGGGGTGGAGGTGCCGGTGGGGTGATTTTTGAAGTCGTCTGAGATAGGGATTTTTTGGGGTGGGAGAGGTGCCCCGAGGGTGGTGAGGCCTGGGGAGTGATTTTTGAGGTTATCTGAGAAACTTTTTTTTTTAGGGTGGGAGAGCTGACCCCGGGGTGGTGGTGCCGGGGGGGGTGATTTTTGAGGTCGTCAGAGATAGGGTTTTTTTTGGGGTGGGAGAGGTGCCCCGAGGGTGGTGAGGCCGGGGGAGTGATTTTTGAGGTTATCTGAGATATTTTTTTTTTAGGGTGGGAGAGCTGACCCCGGGGTGGTGGTGCCAGGGGGTGTGATTTTTGAAGTCACTAGAGATAGGGTTTTTTTGGGGTGGGAGAGGTTCCCCGAGGGTGGTGAGGCCGGGGGCGTGATTTTTGAGGTTATCTGAGATATTTTTTTTTTTAGGGTGGGAAAGCTGACCCCGGGGTGGTGGTGCCGGGGGGGGGGGGGGGTGATTTTTGAGGTCATCTGAGATAGGGTTTTTTTTGGGGTGGAAGAGGTGCCTCGAAGGTGGTGAGGCCGGGGGAGTGATTTTTGAGGTTATCTGAGAAATTTTTTTTTTTAGGGTGGGAGAGCTGACCCCGGGGTGGTGGTGCCGGTGGGGTGATTTTTGAAGTCGCTAGAGATAGGGGTTTTTTTGGGGTGGTAGAGGTGCCCCTAGGGTGGTGAGGCCTGGGGAGTGATTTTTGAGGTTATCTGAGAATTTTTTTTTTTTAGGGTGGGAGAGCTGACCCCGGGGTGGTGGTGCCAGGGGGGGTGATTTTTGAAGTCGTCTGAGATAGGGGTTTTTTTGGGGTGGGAGAGGTGCCCCGAGGGTGGTGAGGCCTGGGGAGTGATTTTTGAGGTTATCTGAGAAATTTTTTTTTTTAGGGTGGGAGAGCTGACCCCGGGGTGGTGGTGCCGGGGGGGGGGGTGATTTTTGAGGTCGTCTGAGATAGGGGTTTTTTTAGGGTGGGTGAGGTTCCCCGAGGGTGGTGAGGCCGGGGGCGTGATTTTTGAGGTTATTTGAGAAATTTTTTTTTTAGGGTGGGAGAGCTGACCCCGGGGTGGTTGTGCCGGTGGGGTGATTTTTGAAGTCGTCTGAGATAGGGATTTTTTTGGGGTGGGAGAGGTGCCCCGAGGGTGGTGAGGCCTGGGGAGTGATTTTTGAGGTTATCTGAGATATTTTTTTTTTTAGGGTGGGAGAGCTGACCCCGGGGTGGTGGTGCGGGTGGGGTGATTTTTGAGGTCCTCTGAGATAGGGTTTTTTTTGGGGTGGGAGAGGTGCCCCGAGGGTGGTGAGGCCTGGGGAGTGATTCTTGAGGTTATCTGAGAAATTTTTTTTTTTAGGGTGGGAGAGCTGACCCCGGGGTGGTGGTGCCGGGGGGGGGGGGGGTGATTTTTGAGGTCATCTGAGATAGGGTTTTTTTTGGGGTGGAAGAGGTGCCCCGAAGGTGGTGAGGCCGGGGGAGTGATTTTTGAGGTTATCTGAGAATTTTTTTTTTTTAGGGTGGGAGAGCTGACCCCGGGGTGGTGGTGCTGGGGGGGGGGGTGTTTTTTGAGGTCGTCTGAGATAGGGTTTTTTTGGGGGTGGGAGAGGTTCCCCGAGGGTGGTGAGGCCTGGGGAGTGATTTTTGAGGTTATCTGAGAAATTTTTTTTTTAGGGTGGGAGAGCTGACCCCGGGCTGGTGGTGCGGGTGGGGTGATTTTTGAAGTCGTCTGAGATAGGGGTTTTTTTGGGGTGGGAGATGTGCCCCGAGGGTGGTGAGGCCTGGGCAGTGATTTATGAGGTTATCTGAGAAATTTTTTTTTTTAGGGTGGGAGAGCTGACCCCGGGGTGGTGGTGCCGGGGGGGTGATTTTTGAGGTCGTCTGAGATAGGGGATTTTTTGGGGTGGGAGAGGTTCCCCGAGGGTGGTGAGGCCGGGGGAGTGATTTTTGAGGTTATCTGAGAAATTTTTTTTTTTAGGGTGGGAGAGCTGACCCCGGGGTGGTGGTGCCGGGGTGGGTGATTTTTGAAGTCGTCTGAGATAGGGGTTTTTTTGGGGTGGGAGAGGTGCCCCGAAGGTGGTGAGGCCGGGGGAGTGATTTTTGAGGTTATCTGAGAAATTTTTTTTTTTAGGGTGGGAGAGCTGACCCCGGGGTGGTGGTGCCGGCGGGGGGGTGTTTTTTGAGGTCGTCTGAGATAGGGTTTTTTTGGGGGCGGGAGAGGTTCCCCGAGGGTGGTGAGGCCTGGGGAGTGATTTTTGAGGTTATCTGATAAATTTTTTTTTTTAGGGTGGGAGAGCTGACCCCGGGGTGGTGGTGCCGGTGGGGTGATTTTGAAGTCGCTAGAGATAGGGTTTTTTTTGGGGTGGGAGAGGTGCCCCTAGGGTGGTGAGGCCTGGGGAGTGATTTTTGAGGTTATCTGAGATATTTTTTTTTTTAGGGTGGGAGAGCTGACCCCGGGGTGGTGGTGCCAGGGGGGGTGATTTTTGAAGTCGCTAGAGATAGGGGTTTTTTGGGGTGGGAGAGGTGCCCCGAGGGTGGTGAGGCCTGGGGAGTGATTTTTGAGGTTATCTGAGAATTTTTTTTTTTTAGGGTGGGAGAGCTGACCCCGCGGTGGTGGTGTGTGGGGGGGGGGGGTGATTTTTGAGGTCGTCAGAGATAGGGTTTTTTTTGGGGTGGGAGAGGTGCCCCGAGGGTGGTGAGGCCGGGGGAGTGATTTTTGAGGTTATCTGAGATATTTTTTTTTTTTAGGGTGGGAGAGCTGACCCCGGGGTGGTGGTGCCAGGGGGGGTGATTTTTGAAGTCGCTAGAGATAGGGTTTTTTTTGGGGTGGGAGAGGTTCCCCGAGGGTGGTGAGGCCGGGGGCGTGATTTTTGAGGTTATCTGAGATATTTTTTTTTTTAGGGTGGGAAAGCTGACCCCGGGGTGGTGGTGCCGGGGGGGGGGGGGTGATTTTTGAGGTCATCTGAGATAGGGTTTTTTTTGGGGTGGAAGAGGTGCCCCGAAGGTGGTGAGGCCGGGGGAGTGATTTTTGAGGTTATCTGAGAAATTTTTTTTTTTAGGGTGGGAGAGCTGACCCCGGGGTGGTGGTGCTGGGGGGGGGGGGTGTTTTTTGAGGTCGTCTGAGATAGGGTTTTTTTGGGGGCGGGAGAGGTTCCCCGAGGGTGGTGAGGCCTGGGGAGTGATTTTTGAGGTTATCTGAGAAATTTTTTTTTTTAGGGTGGGAGAGCTGACCCCGGGCTGGTGGTGCGGGTGGGGTGATTTTTGAAGTCGTCTGAGATAGGGGTTTTTTTGGGGTGGGAGAGGTGCCCCGAGGGTGGTGAGGCCTGGGGAGTGATTTTTGAGGTTATCTGAGAAATTTTTTTTTTTAGGGTGGGAGAGCTGACCCCGGGGTGGTGGTGTCGGGGGGGGGGGTGATTTTTGAGGTCGTCTGAGATAGGGGTTTTTTTAGGGTGGGAGAGGTTCCCCGAGGGTGGTGAGGCCGGGGGCGTGATTTTTGAGGTTATTTGAGAAATTTTTTTTTTTAGGGTGGGAGAGCTGACCCCGGGGTGGTGGTGCCGGTGGGGTGATTTTTGAAGTCGTCTGAGATAGGGATTTTTTTGGGGTGGGAGAGGTTCCCCGAGGGTGGTGAGGCCTGGGGAGTGATTTTTGAGGTTATCTGAGATATTTTTTTTTTTAGGGTGGGAGAGCTGACCCCGGGGTGGTGGTGCGGGTGGGGTGATTTTTGAGGTCGTCTGAGATAGGGTTTTTTTTGGGGTGGGAGAGGTGCCCCGAGGGTGGTGAGGCCTGGGGAGTGATTCTTGAGGTTATCTGAGAAATTTTTTTTTTTAGGGTGGGAGAGCTGACCCCGGGGTGGTGGTGCCGGGGGGGGGTGATTTTTGAGGTCATCTGAGATAGGGTTTTTTTTGGGGTGGAAGAGGTGCCCCGAAGGTGGTGAGGCCGGGGGAGTGATTTTTGAGGTTATCTGAGAATTTTTTTTTTTTAGGGTGGGAGAGCTGACCCCGGGGTGGTGGTGCTGGGGGGGGGGGTGTTTTTTGAGGTCGTCTGAGATAGGGTTTTTTTGGGGGCGGGAGAGGTTCCCCGAGGGTGGTGAGGCCTGGGGAGTGATTTTTGAGGTTATCTGATAAATTTTTTTTTTTAGGGTGGGAGAGCTGACCCCGGGGTGGTGGTGCCGGTGGGGTGATTTTTGAAGTCGCTAGAGATAGGGTTTTTTTTGGGGTGGGAGAGGTGCCCCTAGGGTGGTGAGGCCTGGGGAGTGATTTTTGAGGTTATCTGAGATATTTTTTTTTTTAGGGTGGGAGAGCTGACCCCGGGGTGGTGGTGCGGGTGGGGTGATTTTTGAGGTCGTCTGAGATAGGGTTTTTTTTGGGGTGGGAGAGGTGCCCCGAGGGTGGTGAGGCCTGGGGAGTGATTCTTGAGGTTACCTGAGAAATTTTTTTTTTTAGGGTGGGAGAGCTGACCCCGGGGGTGGTGGTGCCGGGGGGGGGGTGATTTTTGAGGTCATCTGAGATAGGGTTTTTTTTGGGGTGGAAGAGGTGCCCCGAAGGTGGTGAGGCCGGGGGAGTGATTTTTGAGGTTATCTGAGAAATTTTTTTTTTTAGGGTGGGAGAACTGACCCCGGGGTGGTGGTGCTGGGGGGGGGGGTGTTTTTTGAGGTCGTCTGAGATAGGGTTTTTTTGGGGGCGGGAGAGGTTCCCCGAGGGTGGTGAGGCCTGGGGAGTGATTTATGAGGTTATCTGAGAAATTTTGGGGTGGGAGAGGTTCCCCGAGGGTGGTGAGGCCGGGGGAGTGATTTTTGAGGTTATCTGAGATATTTTTTTTTTTAGGGTGGGAGAGCTGACCCCGGGGTGGTGGTGCCAGGGGGGGTGATTTTTGAAGTCGCTAGAGATAGGGGTTTTTTTGGGGTGGGAGAGGTGCCCCGAGGGTGGTGAGGCCTGGGGAGTGATTTTTGAGGTTATCTGAGAATTTTTTTTTTTTAGGGTGGGAGAGCTGACCCCGCGGTGGTGGTGTGTGGGGGGGGGGGGGTGATTTTTGAGGTCGTCAGAGATAGGGTTTTTTTTGGGGTGGGAGAGGTGCCCCGAGGGTGGTGAGGCCGGGGGAGTGATTTTTGAGGTTATCTGAGATATTTTTTTTTTTAGGGTGGGAGAGCTGACCCCGGGGTGGTGGTGCCAGGGGGGGTGATTTTTGAAGTCGCTAGAGATAGGGTTTTTTTTGGGGTGGGAGAGGTTCCCCGAGGGTGGTGAGGCCGGGGGCGTGATTTTTGAGGTTATCTGAGATATTTTTTTTTTTAGGGTGGGAAAGCTGACCCCGGGGTGGTGGTGCCGGGGGGGGGGGGGTGATTTTTGAGGTCATCTGAGATAGGGTTTTTTTTGGGGTGGAAGAGGTGCCCCGAAGGTGGTGAGGCCGGGGGAGTGATTTTTGAGGTTATCTGAGAAATTTTTTTTTTTAGGGTGGGAGAGCTGACCCCGGGGTGGTGGTGCTGGGGGGGGGGGTGTTTTTTGAGGTCGTCTGAGATAGGGTTTTTTTGGGGGCGGGAGAGGTGCCCCGAAGGTGGTGAGGCCGGGGGAGTGATTTTTGAGGTTATCTGAGAAATTTTTTTTTTTAGGGTGGGAGAGCTGACCCCGGGCTGGTGGTGCGGGTGGGGTGATTTTTGAAGTCGTCTGAGATAGGGGTTTTTTTGGGGTGGGAGATGTGCCCCGAGGGTGGTGAGGCCTGGGCAGTGATTTATGAGGTTATCTGAGAAATTTTTTTTTTTAGGGTGGGAGAGCTGACCCCGGGGTGGTGGTGCCGGGGGGGTGATTTTTGAGGTCGTCTGAGATAGGGGATTTTTTGGGGTTGGAGAGGTTCCCCGAGGGTGGTGAGGCCTGGGGAGTGATTTTTGAGGTTATCTGAGAATTTTTTTTTTTTAGGGTGGGAGAGCTGACCCCGGGGTGGTGGTGCCGGGGTGGGTGATTTTTGAAGTCGTCTGAGATAGGGGTTTTTTTGGGGTGGAAGAGGTGCCCCGAAGGTGGTGAGGCCGGGGGAGTGATTTTTGAGGTTATCTGAGAAATTTTTTTTTTTAGGGTGGGAGAGCTGACCCCGGGGTGGTGGTGCCGGCGGGGGGGTGTTTTTTGAGGTCGTCTGAGATAGGGTTTTTTTGGGGGCGGGAGAGGTTCCCCGAGGGTGGTGAGGCCTGGGGAGTGATTTTTGAGGTTATCTGATAAATTTTTTTTTTTAGGGTGGGAGAGCTGACCCCGGGGTGGTGGTGCCGGTGGGGTGATTTTTGAAGTCGCTAGAGATAGGGTTTTTTTTGGGGTGGGAGAGGTGCCCCTAGGGTGGTGAGGCCTGGGGAGTGATTTTTGAGGTTATCTGAGAATTTTTTTTTTTTAGGGTGGGAGAGCTGACCCCGGGGTGGTGGTGCCGGGGGGGTGATTTTTGAGGTCGTCTGAGATAGGGTTTTTTTGGGGTGGGAGATGTGCCCCGAGGGTGGTGAGGCCTGGGGAGTGATTTATGAGGTTATCTGAGAAATTTTTTTTTTTAGGGTGGGAGAGCTGACCCCGGGGTGGTGGTGCCGGGGGGGGGGGTGTTTTTTGAGGTCGTCTGAGATAGGGTTTTTTTGGGGGGGGAGAGGTTCCCCGAGGGTGGTGAGGCCTGGGGAGTGATTTTTGAGGTTATCTGATAAATTTTTTTTTTTAGGGTGGGAGAGCTGACCCCGGGGTGGTGGTGCCGGTGGGGTGATTTTTGAAGTCGCTAGAGATAGGGTTTTTTTTGGGGTGGGAGAGGTGCCCCGAGGGTGGTGAGGCCTGGGGAGTGATTTTTGAGGTTATCTGAGAAATTTTTTTTTTTAGGGTGGGAGAGCTGACCCCGGGGTGGTGGTGCCGGGGGGGGGGGGGTGATTTTTGAGGTCGTCTGAGATAGGGGTTTTTTTGGGGTGGGAGAGGTTCCCCGAGGGTGGTGAGGCCGGGGGCGTGATTTTTGAGGTTATTTGAGAAATTTTTTTTTTAGGGTGGGAGAGCTGACCCCGGGGTGGTGGTGCCGGTGGGGTGATTTTTGAAGTCGTCTGAGATAGGGATTTTTTTGGGGTGGGAGAGGTGCCCCGAGGGTGGTGAGGCCTGGGGAGTGATTTTTGAGGTTATCTGAGATATTTTTTTTTTTAGGGTGGGAGAGCTGACCCCGGGGTGGTGGTGCCGGGGGGGTGATTTTTGAGGTCGTCTGAGATAGGGTTTTTTTTGGGGTGGGAGAGGTGCCCCGAGGGTGGTGAGGCCTGGGGAGTGATTCTTGAGGTTACCTGAGAAATTTTTTTTTTTAGGGTGTGAGAGCTGACCCCGGGGTGGTGGTGCCGGGGGGGGGGTGATTTTTGAGGTCATCTGAGATAGGGTTTTTTTTGGGGTGGAAGAGGTGCCCCGAAGGTGGTGAGGCCTGGGGAGTGATTTTTGAGGTTATCTGAGAAATTTTTTTTTTTAGGGTGGGAGAACTGACCCCGGGGTGGTGGTGCTGGGGGGGGGGGGTGTTTTTTGAGGTCGTCTGAGATAGGGTTTTTTTGGGGGCGGGAGAGGTTCCCCGAGGGTGGTGAGGCCTGGGGAGTGATTTATGAGGTTATCTGAGAAATTTTGGGGTGGGAGAGGTTCCCCGAGGGTGGTGAGGCCTGGGTGTGATTTTTGAGGTTATCTGAGATATTTTTTTTTTTAGGGTGGGAGAGCTGACCCCGGGGTGGTGGTGCCAGGGGGGGTGATTTTTGAAGTCGCTAGAGATAGGGGTTTTTTTGGGGTGGGAGAGGTGCCCCGAGGGTGGTGAGGCCTGGGGAGTGATTTTTGAGGTTATCTGAGAATTTTTTTTTTTTAGGGTGGGAGAGCTGACCCCGCGGTGGTGGTGTGTGGGGGGGGGGGGGTGATTTTTGAGGTTGTCTGAGATAGGGTTTTTTTTTGGGGTGGGAGAGGTGCCCCGAGGGTGGTGAGACCGGGAGAGTGATTTTTAAGGTTATCTGAGATATTTTTTTTTTTAGGGTGGGAGAGCTGACCCCGGGGTGGTGTTGCCGGGGGGGGTGATTTTTGAAGTCGTCTGAGATAGGGTTTTTTTGGGGGCGGGAGAGGTTCCCCGGGGGTGGTGAGGCCTGGGGAGTGATTTTTGAGGTTATCTGATAAATTTTTTTTTTTAGGGTGGGAGAGCTGACCCCGGGGTGGTGGTGCCGGTGGGGTGATTTTTGAAGTCGCTAGAGATAGGGGTTTTTTTGGGGTGGGAGAGGTGCCCCTAGGGTGGTGAGGCCTGGGGAGTGATTTTTGAGGTTATCTGAGAATTTTTTTTTTTTAGGGTGGGAGAGCTGACCCCGGGGTGGTGGTGCCAGGGGGGGTGATTTTTGAAGTCGTCTGAGATAGGGGTTTTTTTGGGGTGGGAGAGGTGCCCCGAGGGTGGTGAGGCCTGGGGAGTGATTTTTGAGGTTATCTGAGATATTTTTTTTTTTAGGGTGGGAGAGCTGACCCCGGGGTGGTGGTGCCGGGGGGGGGGGGGGGGGTGATTTTTGAGGTCGTCTGAGATAGGGTTTTTTTTGGGGTGGGAGCGGTTCCCCGAGGGTGGTGAGGCCTGGGGAGTGATTTTTGAGGTTATTTGAGAAATTTTTTTTTTAGGGTGGGAGAGCTGACCCCGGGGTGGTGGTGCCGGTGGGGTGATTTTTGAAGTCGTCTGAGATAGGGATTTTTTTGGGGTGGGAGAGGTGCCCCGAGGGTGGTGAGGCCTGGGGAGTGATTTTTGAGGTTATCTGAGAAACTTTTTTTTTTAGGGTGGGAGAGCTGACCCCGGGGTGGTGGTGCCGGGGAGGGGGGTGATTTTTGAGGTCATCTGAGATAAGGTTTTTTTTGGGGTGGAAGAGGTGCCCCGAAGGTGGTGAGGCCGGGGGAGTGATTTTTGAGGTTATCTGAGAAATTTTTTTTTTTAGGGTGTGAGAGCTGACCCCGGGGTGGTGGTGCTGGGGGGGGGTGTTTTTTGAGGTCGTCTGAGATAGGGTTTTTTTTGGGGGCGGGAGAGGTTCCCCGAGGGTGGTGAGGCCTGGGGAGTGATTTTTGAGGTTATCTGAGAATTTTTTTTTTTTAGGGTGGGAGAGCTGACCCCGGGGTGGTGGTGCCGGGGGGGTGATTTTTGAGGTCGTCTGAGATAGGGGATTTTTTGGGGTGGGAGAGGTTCCCCGAGGGTGGTGAGGCCTGGGGAGTGATTTTTGAGGTTATCTGAGAATTTTTTTTTTTTAGGGTGGGAGAGCTGACCCCGGGGTGGTGGTGCCGGGGTGGGTGATTTTTGAAGTCGTCTGAGATAGGGGTTTTTTTTGGGGTGGAAGAGGTGCCCCGAAGGTGGTGAGGCCGGGGGAGTGATTTTTGAGGTTATCTGAGATATTTTTTTTTTTAGGGTGGGAGAGCTGACCCCGGGGTGGTGGTGCCGGGGGGGGGGGGTGATTTTTGAGGTCATCTGAGATAGGGTTTTTTTTGGGGTGGAAGAGGTGCCCCGAAGGTGGTGAGGCCGGGGGAGTGATTTTTGAGGTTATCTGAGAAATTTTTTTTTTTAGGGTGGGAGAACTGACCCCGGGGTGGTGGTGCTGGGGGGGGGGGTGTTTTTTGAGGTCGTCTGAGATAGGGTTTTTTTGGGGTGGGAGAGGTTCCCCGAGGGTGGTGAGGCCGGGGGCGTGATTTTTGAGGTTATTTGAGAAATTTTTTTTTTAGGGTGGGAGAGCTGACCCCGGGGTGGTGGTGCCGGTGGGGTGATTTTTGAAGTCGTCTGAGATAGGGATTTTTTTGGGGTGGGAGAGGTGCCCCGAGGGTGGTGAGGCCTGGGGAGTGATTTTTGAGGTTATCTGAGATATTTTTTTTTTTAGGGTGGGAGAGCTGACCCCGGGGTGGTGGTGCGGGTGGGGTGATTTTTGAGGTCGTCTGAGATAGGGTTTTTTTTGGGTTGGGAGAGGTGCCCCGAGGGTGGTGAGGCCTGGGGAGTGATTCTTGAGGTTATCTGAGAAATTTTTTTTTTTAGGGTGGGAGAGCTGACCCCGGGGTGGTGGTGCCGGGGGGGGGGGTGATTTTTGAGGTCATCTGAGAAAGGGTTTTTTTTGGGGTGGAAGAGGTGCCCCGAAGGTGGTGAGGCCGGGGGAGTGATTTTTGAGGTTATCTGAGAAATTTTTTTTTTTAGGGTGGGAGAGCTGACCCCGGGGTGGTGGTGCTGGGGGGGGGTGTTTTTTGAGGTCGTCTGAGATAGGGTTTTTTTGGGGGCGGGAGAGGTTCCCCGAGGGTGGTGAGGCCTGGGGAGTGATTTTTGAGGTTATCTGAGAAATTTTTTTTTTAGGGTGGGAGAGCTGACCCCGGGGTGGTGGTGCGGGTGGGGTGATTTTTGAAGTCGTCTGAGATAGGGGTTTTTTTGGGGTGGGAGATGTGCCCCGAGGGTGGTGAGGCCTGGGGAGTGATTTATGAGGTTATCTGAGAAATTGTTTTTTTTAGGGTGGGAGAGCTGACCCCGGGGTGGTGGTGCCGGGGTGGGTGATTTTTGAAGTCGTCTGAGATAGGGGTTTTTTTGGGGTGGAAGAGGTGCCCCGAAGGTGGTGAGGCCGGGGGAGTGATTTTTGAGGTTATCTGAGAAATTTTTTTTTTTAGGGTGGGAGAGCTGACCCCGGGGTGGTGGTGCCGGCGGGGGGTGTTTTTTGAGGTCGTCTGAGATAGGGTTTTTTTGGGGGCGGGAGAGGTTCCCCGAGGGTGGTGAGGCCTGGGGAGTGATTTTTGAGGTTATCTGATAAATTTTTTTTTTAGGGTGGGAGAGCTGACCCCGGGGTGGTGGTGCCGGTGGGGTGATTTTTGAAGTCGCTAGAGATAGGGGTTTTTTGGGGTGGGAGAGGTGCCCCGAGGGTGGTGAGGCCTGGGGAGTGATTTTTGAGGTTATCTGAGAATTTTTTTTTTTTAGGGTGGGAGAGCTGACCCCGGGGTGGTGGTGCCAGGGGGGTGATTTTTGAAGTCGTCTGAGATAGGGGTTTTTTTGGGGTGGGAGAGGTTCCCCGAGGGTGGTGAGGCCTGGGGAGTGATTTTTGAGGTTATCTGAGAAATTTTTTTTTTAGGGTGGGAGAGCTGACCCCGGGGTGGTGGTGCCGGTGGGGTGATTTTTGAAGTCGTCTGAGATAGGGATTTTTTTGGGGTGGGAGAGGTGCCCCGAGGGTGGTGAGGCCTGGGGAGTGATTTTTGAGGTTATCTGAGATATTTTTTTTTTTAGGGTGGGAGAGCTGACCCCGGGGTGGTGGTGCGGGTGGGGTGATTTTTGAGGTCGTCTGAGATAGGGGTTTTTTTGGGGTGAGAGAGGTGCCCCGAGGGTGGTGAGGCCTGGGGAGTGATTCTTGAGGTTATCTGAGAAATTTTTTTTTTTAGGGTGGGAGAGCTGACCCCGGGGTGGTGGTGCCGGGGGGGGGGGGGGTGATTTTTGAGGTCATCTGAGATAGGGTTTTTTTGGGGTGGAAGAGGTGCCCCGAAGGTGGTGAGGCCGGGGGAGTGATTTTTGAGGTTATCTGAGAAATTTTTTTTTTTAGGGTGGGAGAGCTGACCCCGGGGTGGTGGTGCTGGGGGGGGGGGGGGTGTTTTTTGAGGTCGTCTGAGATAGGGTTTTTTTGGGGGCGGGAGAGGTTCCCCGAGGGTGGTGAGGCCTGGGGAGTGATTTTTGAGGTTATCTGAGAAATTTTTTTTTTTAGGGTGGGAGAGCTGACCCCGGGCTGGTGGTGCGGGTGGGGTGATTTTTGAAGTCGTCTGAGATAGGGGTTTTTTTGGGGTGGGAGAGGTTCCCCGAGGGTGGTGAGGCCTGGGGAGTGATTTTTGAGGTTATCTGAGAATTTCTTTTTTTTAGGGTGGGAGAGCTGACCCCGGGGTGGTGGTGCCGGGGGGGGGGGGTGATTTTTGAGGTCGTCTGAGATAGGGTTTTTTTTGGTGTGAGAGAGGTGCCCCGAGGGTGGTGAGGCCGGGGGAGTGATTTTTGAGGTTATCTGAGATAGTTTTTTTTTTAGGGTGGGAGAGCTGACCCCGGGGTGGTGGAGCGGGTGGGGTGATTTTTGAAGTCGTCTGAGATAGGGTTTTTTTTGGGGTGGGAGAGGTGCCCCGAGGGTGGTGAGGCCTGGGGAGAGATTTTTCAGGTTTTCTGAGAAATTTTTTTTTTTAGGGTGGGAGAGCTGACCCCGGGGTGGTGGAGCGGGTGGGGTGATTTTTGAGGTCGTCTGAGATAGGGGTTTTTTTGGGGTGGGAGAGGTGCCCCGAGGGTGGTGAGGCCGGGGGAGTGATTTTTGAGGTTATCTGAGATATTTTTTTTTTAGGGTGGGAGAGCTGACCCCGGGGTGGTGGTGCCGGGGGGGTGATTTTTGATGTCGTCTGAGATAGGGTTTTTTTTGGGGTGGGAGAGGTGCCCCGAGGGTGGTGAGGCCGGGGGCGTGATTTTTGAGGCTATCTGAGATAGTTTTTTTTTTTTGGGTGGGAGAGCTGACCCCGGGGTGGTGGTGCCGGGGGGGTGATTTTTGAGGTCGTCTGAGATTTTGTTTTTTTGGGGTTTGAGAGGTTGCTCAGGGGTGGTGAGGCCGGGGGAGTGATTTTTGAGGTTACCTGAGATATTTTTTTTTTTAGGGTGGGAGAGTTGACCCCGGGGTGGTGGTGCCGGGGGGGTGATTTTTGAGGTCGTCTGAGATAGGGTTTTTTTGGGGTGGGAGAGGTTCCCCGAGGGTGGTGAGGCCGGGGGCGTGATTTTTGAGGTTATCTGAGATACTTTTTTTTTTAGGGTGGGAGAGCTGACCCCGGGGTAGTGGTGCCGGGGGGGTGTGATTTTTGAGGTCGTCTGAGATAGGGTTTTTTTTGGGGTGGGAGAGGTGCCCCGGGGATGGTGAGGCCGGGGAAGTGATTTTTTTTTTAGGGTGGGAGAGCTGACCCCGGGGTGGTGGTGCCGGTGGGGTGATTTTTTAAGTCGTCTGAGATAGGGTTTTTTTTGGGGTGGGAGAGGTGCCCCGAGGGTGGTGAGGCTGGGGGCGTGATTTTTGAGTTTATCTGAGATAGTTTTTTTTTTAGGGTGGGAGAGCTGACCCCGGGGTGGTGGTGTCGGGGGGGTGATTTTTGAGGTCGTCTGAGATTGGGTTTTTTTTGGGGTGGGAGAGGTGCCCCGAGGGTGGTAAGGCCTGGGGAGTGATTTTTGAGGTTATCTGAGATATTTTTTTTTTTAGGGTGGGAGAGCTGACCCCGGGGTGGTGGTGCCGGGGGGGTGATTTTTGAAGTCATCTGAGATAGAAGTTGTTTTAGGGTGGGAGAGCTGACCCCGGGGTGGTGGTGCCGGTGGGGTGATTTTTGAAGTCGTCTGAGATAGGGTTTTTTTGGGGTGGGAGAGGTTCCCCGAGGGTGGTGAGGCCTGGGGAGTGATTTTTGAGGTTATCTGAGATACTTTTTTTTTTAGGGTGGGAGAGCTGACCCCGGGGTAGTGGTGCCGGGGGGGGGGTGTGATTTTGAGGTCGTCTGAGATAGGGTTTTTTTTGGGGTGGGAGAGGTGCCCCGGGGATGGTGAGGCCGGGGAAGTGATTTTTGAGGTTATCTGAGATACTTTTTTTTTAAGGTGGGAGAGCTGACCCCGGGGTGGTGGTGCCGGGGGGGTGATTTTTGAGGTCGTCTGAGATAGGGGTTTTTTGTGGTGGGAGAGGTGCCCCGGGTGTGGTGAGGCTGGAGGAGTGATTTTTGAGGTTATTTGAAATAGTTTTTTTTTAGGGTGGGAGAGCTGACCCCGGGGTGGTGGTGCCGGGGGGGTGATTTTTGAGGTCGTCTGAGATGGGGGGTTTTTTGGGGTGGGAGAGGTGCCCCGGGGGTGGTGAGGCCGGGGGAGTGATTTTTGAGGTTATCTGAGATAGTTTTTTTAGGGTGGGAGAGCTGACCCCGGGGTGGTGGTGCCGGTGGGGTGATTTTTGAGGTCGTCTGAAATAGGTTTTTTTTTGGGTGGGAGGTGTTACCCCGGGGTGGTGAGGCCGGGGCTGTGATTTTTGAGGTCGTCTGAGATTTTTTTTTTTTGGGTGGGAGGGGTGACCCTGGGGTGGTGAGGCCGGGATTTTAATTTTTTAGGTCATCTAAGATAGGGGTTTTTTTGGGTTGGGAGGGGTGCCCCGGGGATGGTGAGGCCGGGGGTTTGATTTTTAAGGTCATCTGAGATTGTTTTTTTTGGGGGTTGGAGGGGTGATCCCGGGGTGGTGAGGCTGGATGTGTGATTTTTGAGGTCGTCTGAGATCAAGGTCGGCGGGTGGATTTTGAGATCCACTGTGATAGGGGTTTTTTTTGGGGTGGGGGGAGTGGGGATGTGTGTTGAGGTCGGGGTGCGATTATTGAGGTCGACTGAGATAGTTTTTTTTTTTTTTGGTGTGGGGGGAGTGGGGCGGGGGTGGTGAGGCCGAGGGTGCTGGTTTTGAGGTCGGCTGAGATAGGTTTTTTTTTGGGGTGGGGGGAGTGGGGCGGGGGTGGTGAGGCTGGGGGTGCTATTTTTGAGTTCATGTGAGATTGTTTTTTTTTTGGGTGGGTGGAGTGGGGCGGGGGTGGTGAGGTCAGTTGGTGGATTTTGAGGTCGACTGAGATAGGTTTTTTTTTGGGTGGGTGGAGTGGGGCAGGGGTGGTGAGGACCGGGCTGCGATTTTTGAGGTCGGCTGAGATAGGTTTTTTTCAGGGTGGGGGGAGTGGGACGGTGGTGGAGAGATCAGGGTTTTGTGGATTTTGAGGTCGGGGGGTTGGATTCGATTTTGGCTGTGAAAGTGTTTTTGGGGTAGTGAGGGGTGGGGGTATGGTGGTGAGGTCAGGTCGGGGGGGCAGGTTTCAAGGTTGGCTGAGATATTTTTTTGGGAGGTGGGGGTTGGGGCGGGATGGTGAGGTCGGGGGGCGGGTTTTGAAGTAGGCTGCAATATTTTTTTTTGGGGTGGGGGGTTTGGGGAGGGGTTGTGAGGTCGGCGGAACGAATTTCGAGGTCGACTGAGATTGTTTTTTTTTTGGGAGGGTGGGTGTTGGGGCAGGGGTGGTGAGGTCAGGGGGGCGGGTTTTGAGGTTGGCTGAGATCGTTTTTTTTTTGGGGTGGGGGTTGGGATGGGGATGGTGAGGTCTGGGGGGATAGGTTTTGATATTGGCTAAGATAGTTTTTTTGGATGGGGGGGTGTTGGGATGGGTGGAGATTGGTGAGGTCTATGGGGCAGGTTTCGAGGTCGGCTGAGATAGTTGTTTTTTCAGGGTGGGGTGGGGGTGGTGAGGTCGGGGGGGGCGGGTTTCGAGGTGGGCTGAGATAGTTTTTTTGGGGGGGGTGGGGGGGGGGGGTGCGGGAGTGGTGACGTCTGATGGACGGGTTTCGAGGTTGGCTGAAAAAGTTTTTTTTAAGGTTGTGGGGCAGGGGAAGGGAGGTTGGGGGGATGGGTTTTGAGGTCGGCTGAGATAGTTTTTTATTTTGGGGGGTGGGGGTTGGGGCAGGTATGGTGAGTTTGGGGGTGTGGTTTTCGATGTCGGCTGAGGGCTTCATTTTCAGTTTTTTATGCAATACGTAATAGCACATTCTGCTCTTATCTTGCAGGGAGAACATTTTTTAGAATTTTTGGGGGGCAGTTTACTACCACTTCAAGCCCTTCACTGATAATCCCTGGGATTGAGGGGGTTCAGCTGCACCATCAAGAGGATCCAATCACCAGGCTCCCACCCGCTCATTGAGAAAGAGAGAAATCCTCTATTTAGTGACTATGCGATTTTCTTAAAAAAACACTCAGCTGAATATCTTATTTTATTTCTCTTTGATGTGACCTCTTGACCGCTAAGCCACCCATCATCCCTCTTCCTAAGTCTACGATGGGTGGGGACACAAAGATATCACTGCAGGAACCCCTCTCTTGAAATCAGCTATTGCATCCATACATCCTAAGGGAATTCATGCAGGAGAAATATGCCCTATGTCATTGCTGCTTCTAAAAGCCAAAATGAGGCTATGAGGAGGGGAGGGGATGTTCTTCCTGGCCAGTACCTCCTGGTCCTCCTATGATTAAGGCTGTTTAGCTGAAACACATAAACGGGGATATGATTTCAAATTTTGACCATTTACCTTTAAAGCTTCATATTTGTTTTAGATGCTGTCAAGTGCCAACTATTTTGGATAATTTGGAAATTTCCTAACTGACACAGCCTGATTCAGAGCAGTGACACTGCTTTCATTAGCCTAATTTCCTTGTTCAGGTAAACGAACATGGGCATCTAGAGCATGGGGTTGATCCTCACCATAGTGGACAGAAGATTTTCTGATAACGTAACAATGTACATCACTGAGAGGTAAAAGAACGCAATGATTGAGAGATAGAAAGGCATCTAAGCTAAGGAGGAAAATCCTGTTCTAATTTGTCTTGTTAACCGATTCCACAATATTCAAGGGGCACATGGTGTGAAAAACAGGAAAGCTTCAGACCAGCACCAAAAATAAAGCACTTCTTTATTAAAAAAATTATAAAACATTTTGAACTTCTGCTGTGTTTCAGAGCATACATCTTCTACATGTACAGGTGAGACTCGAAAAATTAGAATATTGTGCAAAAGTTCATTTATTTCAGTAATGCAACTTAAAAGGTGAAACTAATATATGAGATAGACTCATTACATGCAAAGTAAGATAGTTCAAGCCGTGATTTGTCATCATTGTGATGATTATGGCTTACAGCTCATGAAAACCCCAAATCCACAATCTCAGAAAATTAGAATATTGTGAAAAGGTGTAATATTCTCGGCTCAAAGTGTCCCACTCTAATCAGATAATTAAGCCATAACAACTGCAAAGGGTTCCTGAGCCTTTAAATGGTCTCTCAGTCTGGTTCAGTAGGAATCACAATCATGGGAAAGACTGCTGACCTGACAGTTGTGCAGAAAACCATCATTGACACCCTCCATAAGGAGGGAAAGCCTCAAAAGGTAATTGCAAAAGAAGTTGGATGTTCCCAAAGTGCTGTATCAAAGCACATTAATAGAAAGTTATGTGGAAGGGAAAAGTGTGGAAGAAAAAGATGCACAAGCAGCAGGGATGACCGCAGCCTGGAGAGGATTGTCAGGAAAAGGCCATTCAAAAGTGTTGGGGACTTTCACAATGAGTGGACTGAGGCTGGAGTCAGTGCATCAAGAGCCACCACACACAGACGGATCCTGGACATGGGCTTCAAATGTCGTATTCCTCTTGTCAAGCCGCTCCTGAAGCGTCTTACCTGGGCTAAAGAAAAACAGACCTGGTCTGTTGCTCAATGGTCCAAAGTCCTCTTTTCTGATGAGAGCAACTTTTGCATCTCATTTGGAAACCAAGGACCCAGAGTATGCAGGAAGAATGGAGAGGCACACACTGCAAGATGCTTGAAGTCCAGTGTGAAGTTTCCACAGTCTGTGTTGATTTGGGGAGCCATGTCATCTGCTGGTGTTGGTCCACTGTGCTTCATTAAGTCCAGGGTCAACGCAGCCGTCTACCAGGAGATTTTGGAGCACTTCATGCTTCCTTCCACAGATGAGCTTTATGGGGATGCTGACTTCATTTTCCAGCAGGACATGGCACCTGCCCACACTGCCAAAAGCACCAAAACCTGGTTCAATGACTGTGGGATTACTGTGCTTGATTGGCCAGCAAACTTGCCTGACCTTAACCCCATAGAGAATCTATGGGGCATTGCCAAGAGAAAGATGAGAGACATGAGACCGAACAATGCAGAAGAGCTGAAGGCCGTTATTGAAGCATCCTGGTCTTCCATAACACCTCAGCAGTGCCACGGGCTGATATCTTCCATGCCACGCCGCATTGAGGCAGTAATTGCTGCAAAAGGGGCCCAAACCAAGTACTGAGTACATATGCATGCTTATACTTTTCAGAGGTCCGATATTGTTCTATGTACAATCCTTGTTTTATTGATTGCATGTAATATTTTAATTTTCTGAGATTGTGGATTTGGGGTTTTCATGAGCTGTAAGCCATAATCATCACAATTATGACAAATCACGTCTTGAACTATCTTGCTTTGCATGTAATGAGTCTATCTCATATATTAGTTTCACCTTTTAAGTTGCATTACTGAAATAAATGAACTTTTGCACGATATTCAAATTTTTCGAGTTTCACCTGTATCTTCTTGGTACTATGACACATGAAAAATTGACTTCCATTCTCAAGGATACCCATGCTAAATACCAAAATATGGGGCCCATGGCAATAGTTACATAGTTAGTCTGACTGAAAAAAAGACAAAAGTCCATGCAGTTGATCCATGAAAAAAAAAGTTATAATCCTACATCCACAGTTGATTTAGAGGAAGGCAAAAAACCCAGCAAAGCATGATCCAATTTGCTCCTGCTGGGAAAAAAATCCTTCCTGATCCCCCAAGAGGCAATTGGATATTCCCTGGATCAACTTTACCTATAAATGTTAGTATCCAGTTATATTCTGTGTATCCAAGAAAGAATCCAGGACTTTTTTGAAGCAATCCACTGAGCTGGCTAGAATCAACTCTTGAGGGAGTCTATATTATTTCACAGGGTGGGGCGGGGGTGGTGAGGTCAGGGGGGCGTAACCCCCCCGACCTTTCTGTATTTGGAGATTAAATTTATTTTCCTCAGACGTAAAGAGCGCCCCCTTGTCCTCTGTGATGACCTCAGGGTGAATAACTCTACACCGAGTTCACTATATGAACTACTGATGTATTTATACATGGAGATCATATCCCCCCTTATGTATTATACATGGAGATCATATCCCCCTTATGTATTATACATGGAGATCATATCCCCCTTATGTATTATACATGGAGATCATATCCCCCCTTATGTATTATACATGGAGATCATATCCCCCTTATGTATTATACATGGAGATCATATCCCCCCCTTATGTATTATACATGGAGATCATATCCCCCCCTTATGTATTATACATGGAGATCATATCCCCCTTATGTATTATACATGGAGATCATATCCCCCCCTTATGTATTATACATGGAGATCATATCCCCCCTTATGTATTATACATGGTGATCATATCCCCCCTTATGTATTATACATGGAGATCATATCCCCCCTTATGTATTATACATGAAGATCATATCCCCCTTATGTATTATACATGGTGATCATATCCCCCTTATGTATTATACATGGAGATCATATCCCCCCTTATGTATTATACTTGGAGATCATATCCCCCCTTATGTATTATACATGGAGATCATATCCCCCCTTATGTATTATACATGTTGATCATATCCCCCCTTATGTATTATACTTGGAGATCATATCCCCCCTTATGTATTATACATGGAGATCATATCCCCCTTATGTATTATACATGGTGATCATATCCCTCCTTATGTATTATACATGGGGATCATATCCCCCCTTATGTATTATACATGGAGATCATATCCCCCCTTATGTATTATACATGGAGATCATATCCCCCCTTATGTATTATACATGGTGATCATATCCCCCCTTATGTATTATACATGTTGATCATATCCCCCCTTAATCTCCTCTTCTCAAGAGAGAATAAATACGGCTCTTCCATGCCTCTTGTCAGTTTGGTTGCCCTTACTTTCTGTATTTTCTCCAGTTCCCCAATGTTTTTTTTGTAAAATAGTGCCCAAAATTGAACTGCACATTCCATGGCTAGACTATCTCGATTACCTTAACGTTGACCACTCCCTTCCTCTCCCTATAATCAATGGCGGTGACTGAAGGGCTTGCCACCAGCAATAGACCACACAGGTTTTCTGAGAGGAAAATCTGTGTGGTCCATTGCCAGCACCAAGCCCTTCAGTTACCACCAACAATTATAGGGAGAGGAGGGAGTGGTGAATGTTTGGTAACCCTCACCTTGTCACTATTACTTTTTTTCCCACTCCCTACTTTTCTTCCTTCTCTTCTTGCCTATCTTCTCATTTCCTCTTCTCTTACACTTTTTTTTATTCTACACAACCCACACAACTTTGCTTATTGACTAGCTTTCAAACTCCTTGGTACTATGACACATGAACAATTGACGTCCATTCTCAATGATACCCATGCTAAATACCTTAAGGTTTTGGGCCCATGGCTAGACTATGTTGATTACCTTAACGTTGACCACTACCTTTTCTCCCTATGATTGTAGGCGGCAACCGAAGGGCTTGCCACCAGCAATGAACCACACACATTTACTAAGAGGAAAACCTGTGTGGTCCTGTCAGGGCTCCGGGTATGACCAGAGGTATGTGAACTGACGCAGGGAAACGCAGGCTTCAGATATGTTATAACAATATAATTTATTAAGACTAACAATACAAAACGCTGTGCAATACTAAAACATAAACACAGTGCAAACGAACCAAACCAAACCACCCACAGATAACAATACAAACAATGCAAGCGTAGTCAGGCAGGCCGGGTCAATAACAATCGGGCAGGTAGGAACAGGAGGAGCAGGCAGAGAGTAGTCAGGTCACGAGCCGGGTACAGCAACTAACGGGCAGGTAGGTACAGGGGGTCACGCAGAGAATGGTCGGGGTCACAAGCCAGGGATCAAACAGGAGAAGTCAGCAGAGGTACGGATCAGGCAGGGTCGGCAACAAATCAGTCAGACAGGAACAGGAACAGGAATGCAGGTAACAAGATACAGGGGTCCATGGAAAAACACACACCAAGGCACAGACTGCAGGTCTGGCCATCCCTTAAATACACCTGCAATCAGCCTCAGGTGTTTGGCTGACTGCAGGGTTGAGTCTCTAATTGCTGAGAGCACCCGCTGGCCAGCCCTGGTACTGCAGCCCACAAGGCAGGTGAGTCCCACCATTATTGGCAAGTCCATTGCTGTAGGCAAATCTTTTGGTTATCGCCAATGATTTTTGGGAGAGGAAGGAGCGGTTAATGTTAAGGTGACCCCACCCTTTCCCTATTTCTATTTTTTCTTTATTTTCCTTTTTTTCTTCCTTCTCCTCTTACCTCTCGTCTCATTTCTTCTTCTCTTACACTTTCTTATTATACTCAACCCACCATATATCGATTGACAAGGGCTTGCCACTCTTACACTCTAATATCTGTTATACATCCTTTCGTACACCATCTCCCAGAATCTTATACCTATAAGTTATTTACCTTTTGTTAAATGGCACCCAGCTTCTTTAATGTATTATGTTTTGTTGTCCTATACTTCTAATGTATTTCATATTGTATACCTTTTTTTCTCTTCAAAAAATTATTAAAATTAAATAAAATTAAAAAGAAAATTAATTGTAATGAATGTCAAAGGCCATACCACCCATGAACTTGAAGGGGTGCTGTATGTTATATATTTAAAAAAGAATACTAAACTCAAAAGTGAACTGTTTGTATTTTATAGGAAATATCTAGAATGATAATAATGCCTAAGCAGCATCCTGAAAAATCTACCTATTGAATTCCACCTGAGAAGTAGCAGTGCATTTTTTAGGGCACTATTGTTATATAGCCTCATAATTCTGTATCTGCAGTGTGAGATTATTTAAGGCACTGTACCAGTGACTGGTTGTCTCACAAGACTTGAATGTGAAATTTGGTTATGTTTATCCTGTGCTCCTTTCCTGAGGGCCTGCCGGAGAGAAAGCTATATCTGAGATCTTCTACTTCACACATACTGTCATCTGAGTTCAGGGGTGGACTGACCATTTGGAAACTCGGGCACTGCCCGAGGGCCCGTGGTCAGTAGGGGGCCCCAAGAGATGCCCCTGGTACCTTTTTCATAGGCTTTTTTGAGTTTGTGCAAGGACACAGGGCCCCATGATCCCCTATTGCCCGGGGGCCCCATGAGTTGTCAGTCCGCCCCTGTCTGTGTTCTTCCACTTTGCCACCCACTTCTTCAATATTAACCAACCATCAGATTAACAGTTATCAGGGGGTTGGCTGTGATAGGAAGCAAAGCCCTGCTCTTCTACTAAGACAGGCACATCCATATAGAAACACGGTGCAGAACAATGCATGGCATGTCAGTAATGGGAAGAAGATCGGCTGTGGAGAGAAAATACCGGTGAAGAAGCCCTTGCCATCCTTTTGCCTTTTTGAGACACAGCTTCCAGAGTACTCTTCTGGAAAAAATAGCCATTCACCATCCTCTACATTTTATCATATCTTTCTCATTGGAATAAAATCACACCAATACGGTCCTTTTTAAACTAATCACATGACCACAAACTGGCCTTTTTTAATGTAGTTGCACCTTACATTTTAAAACAAAAAGGAGAGAAGTTTTACCTAACTTGACAACAGAAATGGTCAAATTAGATTGGTTGAGCTGAGATCACAGTTGGCTAATGGTTACTCTGTCAATATGCCTGAAGAGCCTTTATTGAAAGGATTAGAGAAGGGAAGGACAGAAGAATGGGAAAAACAGGTTTTGATTATAGCTGGGCTTTACGGCTTTCTTCACATTGGTGTATTTTGGCAATGCATGCAAAAACACCACAGATAGCGATACTTTCCACTGGAGAACTTGTCATGGTATACAGCAAGATAAAGACACCCAACCCCCACCATGGGACATAAAACGTTTTTCTTACAAGTATTATGAATAAAATCAATTGATCACACAAAAACTGTAATATTGAAGGGACAATTTTATGTAATATTAACCAACAATCAATATTTATTTAAAAATATACATAGCCAAATCAGTTAGCTATTAAAAACTATTTATAAATAAAAAGAAGCACATTTCTTAGATACACAGAATATAACTGGATACTAACATTTATAGGTAAAGTTGATCCAGGGAATATCTGATTGCCTCTTGGGGGATCAGGAAGGAATTTTTTTTCCAAGCAGGTGCAAATTGGATCATGCTTTGCTGGGTTTTTTTTTTTTGCTTTCCTCTGGATCAACTGTGGTTATAGTATTATAACTTTTTTTTTTCTATGGTTGAACTGGATGGACTTTTGTCCTTTTTCAGCCAGACTAACTATGTATATGTAACATTAACTGGTTCCAGCCCAGCCTATAGACAGGACCCTTCCAGGTGGACTTCATATGACATTCTCCCTGAACACGCCTTGTGCGTGCACCATGGGCCACGCTGTGGTGCAATCTGCCACCCATTTTTTCCGGTGGATGACAGTTCAGCGTACAGTGCCGCTGCTGGTACCATGTGATCGCTGCAACCAATCACAGCAGATCACATGACAATTGCACACAATGAATGACGTTCATTCATGCCTTCCATTGTGTACTATTGTGATGATCTCTGTGATTGGTCACAGGGATCATATGGTACAAGGCCAATCACAGCCCATCTGTACCATGTGATTAGCTGTGGCTAATCACAATAGTAAACAGTGAATGTATCAATTTCATACAGTAAAAATGGTTGCTTAGACCAGCGAATTTCACTAGTGCAAAAAAATAAATTCTGATCAGTTCCCCAGAGTAGTACACTGTATTGCTCTGGTCACAGTATGTTAAAAAACAAATCATAAAAAAAAAAAAAAATATATATATATATACAAATATGATTTTTTTTTTTTACCAATCAGTGTCCCTGATCATCGCCACACCAATCATATGATGATGCTGTACTACACTGGTGACAATAAAATGCTTTTCTTCATTTTCCAAAAAATTTTGACAAGAAATTACAACTTCAATACACCGGCCATGCCTCTAACTAAATACCTTGGAGTATCTGCTTTCCAAAAAGTGGTCATTTGGAGTGTATTTGTACTATCCTGGCATTTTTGGACCTCAATAAATGAAATAGGCAGTCAGTACATTAGGACTTATCAATTTTTAGATATATACTGTAGTTTATGAACTCTATAACTTCCCTACAGACTAAATAATAAACACTGATTTTGGTTATTTTCATCAAAGAAATGTTGCAGAATATATTTTGGCCTAAATATATGAAGAAAGATTTTTTATTTTATAACAGAAAAAAGAATAATGCTTTTTTTCAAAATTGTCAGTCATTTATTACTTATTTAGCAAAAAAAAAAAAAAACCCGGTGGTGATTAAATACCACCAAAAGTAAGCTCTATTTGTGTGAAAAGATAAAAATTTAATAAGGGTACAGTGTTGCATGATTACACAATTGTCATTCAAAGTGTGACAGTGCTGAAAGCTGATAATTGTCCTGGGCAAGAAGGGGTGAAAGCTCCTGGTATTGAAGTGGTTAATCATTTCATAAACAATACAAAAGAATAAAATAAGGTGTAAAACATCAGCAAATGTAATGATCTAAAATGAACACAAGATGGTGGCAAATAATCAGTTATAAAGTGGGCTCTATTACTATATCAGCCTTTAGGAGAGTGTGTTCTGTATTTTATATATCACATCTAAAAATGCAGTATGAAAAAGAACAAGCCAAAATCATCTGTCTTCTGCTCTGAGAAAAGGGACCTTTAAAGTATAACTAAAGGCAAAACTTTTTATTTTCAATATTGCTTTTATTTAACTATAAAAAGAAGACCAAAAATAAAAAGAAATATGACATTACAAAGGTGTAATGGATAATCGTTGCATAGCAGATGCAATGAGGTAATTAAATGTCACACAAATACCATTCTCTGGTTACATTATAAACATATAATCCAGATATGAATAAAGAGGAAAGGAGAGAAGAAGAAGTAAAGGGAAGTGGGAAGGTATGACACCCTAAGAAGTAGATTTGGTAACGAGTAGAGGTTTAAACCTCATGTGTTATGTTTTCAAGTGATGAAAATAATAATGACAATATTAGTAATAGAGGTGGTTGTCAGAGAGGGAATGGATACCATAGTGAAGTAATTGTGGGGGGTCATAATAAGCTGAATAGCATCAGTTAAGTCTTAGAGTGGTAAGGCAGAGCAGGGTTATAGATCCATGGGGACCAAGTAAGAACAAATTAAGAACAGAGAAGGTTGGCCTTAGCATACATGTATTCAAATGAAGCATGATAATTTTATATTTTTATTATTATTATTATTATACAGTATTTATAAGGCGCCAACAGTTCGCTCAGCGCTGTACATTACAATGGGAGACAGAACATGCGACAGTACAATAACAATACAATGCGATACACGAGGGGTTTGAGGGCCCTGCTCCTTGGAGCTTACAATCTAGGAGGGAGGGGATAGTGGTACAGGAGGAGATAGCTGTGGGGGATGAAGTGGTAGGAAGAGTGGAGGAGGTCGGGAATTAGCAGGGGGAGAGGTAGGCTTCCCTGAAGAGATGGGTTTTCAGGGTGCACCTAAAGGAGAGGAGAGTTGGTGATAGTCTGATGGATTGGGGTAGGGAGTTCCAGAGTATGGGTGATGCCCTGGAGAAGTCCTGTAGGCGGGCATGGGAGGAGGAGACTAGGCAACTAGAGAGAAGGAGGTCTTGTGAGGAGCGGAGTGTGCGTGTTGGGTGATACTTGGATATTAGATCGGTGATGTAGTTTGGGGCAGTATGATGGACTGCTTTGTACATCAGTGTTAGGATTTTGAATTTGATCCGTTGCGCAATCGGAAGCCAGTGGAGGGATTGGCAGAGGGGGGTGGCAAAAACGGAGCGGTTGGTAAGGTGAATGAGTCTGGCAGCCGTATTCAGGATCGACTGAAGTGGGGATAGCCTGTGGCGAGACAAGCCAGTGAGGAGGGAGTTGCAGTAATCGAGTCGTGATATGATGAGGGCGTGGATGAGCTGCTTAGTAGTTTCTGGGGTTAGGAACTTGCGTATTTTGGCGATGTTGCAGAGGTGAAGTCTGCGTGAGTTTGTTAGTGATTGGACTTTATAGAAGTTAAGCAATCAGGGGTGTCGTTTGTTTCTATAAAAACATAAAAAAAACCCTCTTCCTCAGAGACCCTCGAAACGAGTCAGATTTTTGGATCATCTATTCCCAAAAAGGACGTGTTCAGGGGATGAGGTCGCTCTCATGTATTGTCTGATCGACATGCCATTTATTTCATGTCCTTTGTGAGTACACATCTGTTTTTTATTCAGATAAAGGTAATATTGAGTTAATGCGCTAGGCTGGTGCTCCTTCTGTTTTTTATGTTGTTTACAGTTGCATTTCTGGTTTCCCCTGACCTGTTGGAGGGCAGCACAGCCAGTGCCATCTGTGACCTACTCAAAGACCCTTCACTCTGTTAACAGTCCCATGGTGCCAGTTCTTGAGTGCAGGAGGTGTTTTTCTTGTTGATGTAGCTTGTTTCCATTGTTTTGCAAAGGTTAGCCTATCTGCTATAGATAGGTGTGTGAGGGCGGTGTGAAATGTAGGAGGCCAGGAATCCATGCCTATTTCCAGCAGGCTGGTTTAGGGTCAGGCTGCATTTTTTCACCTATAATGGATGAGGCCAAGAAAAAGACAACAAGCCAAAAGATACTGACGGCTGGGCATTTTCACCAGACATGAGAGCTCAATCCTGTGTTTCCAGTGTCTCCAGCACAGTGATGATTGACTAGGGTAGATGGTGGCTAGTCTATCTGGTGTTAAATACCATTTGTGAAAAAGCTTTTGAGATGATTCCTATTGAGAGAGACATCAGGATTGTTTTAAAGGTAGTTGAGTGGCAAGGTACCATTGACTTGGAGAAATCATGAATTGATCGGTAAGTTCCCAATAAGCCATAGTTGTGGTTTTCTGTTGAGGAGAAGGGCAAGAGAGTAGACAGTAGATAGGTCCCAAGTGATGAGACGGGGAGATATTCATAACCATCAAAAGATTTTCTGGGAGGATAGAATCTGGGAGGGTAGAATCTTTAGTAATTAATAGGTGATACAGGGCATGTCATGCTTGTAGATATTTGTAAAGTAGGAGGAGGTTTTTTTTTTATAAGCCTTGCAAAGCTCCTAGAAGGGTTGTAGAGTAAGACAGGAGTATAAGTGTACTAGAGAGGCAAGTCCAGCAGTATACGAGTCCTCCAGGGAGATGTCTGGTATAAGCAGTTCCAAAGACCGTAATGGTAAAAGTTGTAATTCTGCTTGAGAGAGTACACAAGTTATATCCATAATGGAATTCCATACTTTGCAGGCAGCTGTAATAGTGTCTGGCAAAACTTTTTTTTATAGTTTTCGATAGTGGAGAGGGAATAGAACTCAATTTTAATTGCTGTCTGTGTCCCTGTTAGCGAGATTCCCCCTCTCAGTTTTTCCTGTTTAACATTATTATCAAAAGTGAAAGTAAAAGAAACCTCAAATGTTGTGTTGTCCCCAGAAAAGTAACAGAGGGAAATATTTAAAATGTGGACACTAGTTCTGGTGACCTGGGGGCCCCCAAGGAATTCCCTTAATTTGCAGGGATTTTCTCTCACTTCCTTTTTCAGCTATGGGACAGGAAATGAAGGTAAATCTCCCCAATGAGACACAGATGGCAAAAAAAATCAACTGACAGGTTATAAACCTTCCTTACATTATCTAAAATGAAAAACACATTTTGCCTATAGTTCTACTTTACGATTAGAGAGGAAATAAGAGATTAGAATATTCACAATCCATCTCCTTGCATTGATAAAAGGCTGTGAACCATAACCCTGGCTATCAGACTGGACCAAGAGGCAGGCATGCCTTGGAACCTTGTCAGCTAGTAACGTCTCCAAAAATATGGTGTTGGCATCTTCACTTTGCTGCTGCCCATTGCTTTCCTCTAGCCACTGAGGTTTTAGGTAGCTTAAAGGCTGTCCACACAGTGTTCTCAATACAGTGCCCTGCAAATATTAGTGTCCATCCACAAACTCCAACAAAGTGTAGAGGCACACCCAGGGGCAGACTGACAACTCATGGGGCCCCTGGGCAATAGGGGATCATGGGGCCCCTGTGTCCTTGCCCAAACTCAAAAAAGCCTATGAAAAAGGTACCAGGGGCATCTCATGCGGCCCCCTACTGACCCTGGGCCCTCGGGCAGTGCCCGAGTTTCCAAATGGTCAGTCCGCCCCTGGGCACACCCTTGTGTCAGCCCACACCACGGGACCAGCACTCACCTTCTATTAGCCATACTTATCTATACTAAATGGGTTGCTTCACCCCTTAAGGGTAGATCATTGTATTGCCTCTGCTGGCTAAGAGTATGTTCCACTGTGGCTTCAAAAAATTAAATAGAGTAATGCATAACATAAACTACTTACATTTATAAAAACACAAATGAAAACTCAGTTACAAATTAAGTACACAGACAAAGCACTTAATATAATGCCTCTGCATTAGCTGCCACTGTCCTGGCCACACTCACTGCTCACAAAGACATCATTGACATGGACTGGGCAGCATTTCCTGTTTTGTGCATGATAAATGCATTACGTCACATGGACTTTGTCAGGGGCTTGGAGATTGATAGTGCACATCCACTATGTATCCACACCTGACTGAGAAATGCCACTCCTTATCGACAATAAAAATAGCTGATCCACCATGCACCGATGACCTCCATTAACTTCTATAAACTTCCATTGATGACAGCACCCTCCCACTCCCAAGACTGCCCCATCTCATCATAATGTATACCTATATCCATTCAAAACTGACAACATTTTGAGAATTAATACATAGCTCCATCACATCAAATTCTGCCCTTTATTACACAGTTGCCCCATCACAGAGCCCCTCAGTCACACAAGTGGGGCAGATATGGTGCAGGAGAACTTCCATCCTCTCCTGAATGCTGAGGGCGGGCCGGCTGCTAACACCATAGCAACAAATGATGGCACACATCCTGCCCTAGAGCATCATTAGTTGTTTTGGTATTGGAGGCTGGCTGGCCCATATAATGTTAACTCACGATGCTAACTCAGGACAAACTCAATCCTGTGCTTGCAGCACCAATGGGGAACCCAAGTGACACCCCAAATAACATTAAACAAATGGTGTATTTTTTTTTTTAACTCGGTAACATTCATATCTGAAGGACTTTACTGGCTATGTGGTCAAAGACAGTACAAGATCGAGCAAAATACCATTAGGGGGCACAGTCATGGCATAAATCATATCTAATATGAGAAAATGCTGACCAAGGGCGGACTGACAACTCATGGGGCCCCCGGGCAATAGGGGATCATGGGGCCCCTGTGTCCTTGCCCAAACTCAAAAAAGCCTATGAAAAAGGTACCAGGGGCATCTCATGGGGCCCCCTACTGACCCTGGGCCCTCGGCAGCGCCCGAGTTTCCAAATGGTCAGTCTTTCCCTGGTGCTGACCATCCAGGGTATACAAACCACCAAACTTACAATCCACCCAGGCCACCTAGTAAAATTCCTGCATTTTCAATTACTGAGACTTAAATTGCAAAGTGCTCAGTGGAGTCCACAATCCCTCAGTGTCATTCCTCCCATTGATGAATTATTGCCATAGCTGTCCAATGTTATAGAGCCTATTCACACTGTTTGCATTCACGTCTGTACATGGCTTATTGCTCATAGAACAAAAATATGTGCAGTTTTGCTGGACAAATAACTATGCAAATTCCCTGAAGCTTTCTTCACTCATTTATTTTATTTATTATTTAATGATGTTTTGTGGGTTTAGTTAAAGTGTTACTAAACCTACAACAATAAAATCAGTCTGTATATGCAGTAAACCATGCTTGTTATACTCACTGTGGAACCTAATGGGTTAATCCTCCACAGGGATCCTGTCTTCTCTGATCTTCCTCTTCTTCCACAGTCCTCAATCCATCTACTGATAGCAAAGAGCCCTAGGAGGCACTCTGCACGTGATCAGTATGGTGTGTATTGCTAGAGAGTTTTTTTTTGGGGGGGGAAGGGTGCATGTGATCGGCACAGGGCCAATCAGCACTGTCCAGAGGGGTCATGCAGCTCCATAGGACAGTCAGAGGAGAATGAAAACTCCTCCTACAAGTCACAAGACTGCTTTATACTGCTGATGAGAAAAGGTATTTAGCAGTTTATATTGATGAAAATAATTGCATTTCTGTGTTCTGTGGGAGACCACATATAGTGAATACAGTGTCCTGGATTTAGTAACACTTTAAGTAGGAGTCCAGGGGCAGACTTACTATTTGAGCACTCTGGCACTGCCCGAGGACCTGGGGTAAGTAGGGGGCCCCATGAGATGCCCCTGGTACCTTTCATTGGCTTTTTCATAGGCTTTTTTGGGTGTGGGCCAGGACACAGGGGCCCCATGATCCCCTATTGCCTGGGGGCCCCATGAGTTGTCAGTCTGCCCCTGAGTAGGACTGACTCATAGCACAGAAATTATGGTGGATACAAAGACTGCTGATCATGTACAGCATATACAATGTATAGACCTTTAAGCCACACCCTATATTTAGCACAATTTAGCCATACTAACTCTTGGTGCAGCATGTTCTGCACACTGCTAGTCTTCTCTCTCCTCGTGTTCCTTTCTTTATCAGGTTCAAAAGTTTGGAGGTATAAAAATACATTAAAAAAACTGTCCTCTAGAGTAGTGGTTCTCAACCTTATTGAGACTTGGGCCCAGTAAACTGTGCAAGCTGAGGGCTCTCAGGGGGTCTAGGGGCACTGCGGGAGGTTGAGTGGCACTATGAGAGCTGGAAGGCACTGTGGGCGGCCATGGGATCTGCAGCTGGCAGGAGGCCTAGGAGGGAGGAGGCCGCAATCCAGCATTGGTTGAGAATCACTGCTCTAGAATGTCTGTATCAACTAGATCTTCAGCTAGTTGTGAGAATCATGTATGGAACCAGTTACACCAAAGACAGTTTTAATACAAATTTTAAAAGAAGGGTTAGACACAATGGAACACTTTTTCTGCTGTCACTCTTGTATGTTTCTTCTTATGTTTCTATGTTTTCTATTTTAGGAACAAGTTTACTGTGATTGACTAACACCTCTGATTAAAATAAACCTGTATCTACTAACAGGATGTTGTGTTGAATGTCCTTTTTTTCCAAGATTGGCAACCATACAGCATGTGATTACACATGAAAAAAATATGAATACTCTTTTCTAATAGATACCCTTTGAAGTTGAATAAGTGGTGATCCTATGTCATCAGCTGTGAGGTGTTGTGCACTAAATTATGGAGTTTATTGGGCAATTTGAGACCATCTGTGAGGGTTAGCTGTGAATAGCTGTGGGGGAGATGCCCCTTTGAAAGCAATGGGAGGCTAACAGCTCCAACAGCTATGCATAGTGGATCGCATGTAATCACTCATGCAGTGATTACCTGCAGTTGATAAGCCTGGTATGCAGTCTGTGTCTGGGGCTGATTATCCACGGGCAATTGCTGTGACTGTCCGGGAATGGTTGCAGGAGCTGTCAACCTCCCATTGCTTTTAACCTCCCTGGTGGTATTCCCGAGTGTAGCTCGGGCTAAAGTTTCAGTACCAAAAGCAGTAATCCCGTGCTACACTCGGGATTACCCTGCAGCATTGCTCCGGGATCCCTCTTGCACTTACCTTGTCCTTCGCTCCTGTGATTTCCCCCTACAGCATCCCCGGCCATCTCCTACGGCCAATGCCAGCATCCGTCTTCCGGTCCTTGCGAGAGTTGGGACATACGGGGGACGGAACCGGCAGGAAATTCAAAAATGTTAAACATGACATTCACTCAATACACTAAAATCCCATAGTTAAACATTACTGTATCAACCCATTTCACATACATTTTGTCCCGAGTGCTTTGTCCTGTGCCCTGCCTTTATTTTTACTGTTCTTTCTGCCTTGAAACTGGGAAAAGTCCATGGCGTCCAAAAAGTGTCCCTTTAGGTCAAAAGTGGTTTTAGACCGGCTAGAGAACAGCGATAGTAAATTAGAACTACTTGCAAAATTGAGTGATAATGATTCGTGGGGAAATTCATCATCAGACACTGAAAACGATTCTGCGACTGAGCTCAGTGATGGGCTAACTTGGCGCTATAATTCAAATTTCAGTGTTTTTGGTTTGATTACATATTAAATAAAATGTATTATTATTATATTATTATTTTTTATGATTATTTATTATAATATAATTTATCATTTCGTGTTTCAAATTTTATCATACCCGAGATGTTTACTAGACTCTTGTTAGGACAGATTTCAGTAAGTTATTCCTAAAAATTACAGGCCTACAATAAAAAAACGACATATTTCCATGCAAAAAAATGTACCGCTTTGAGCATAGAAATACTGACATAATCAGACCGCTAGGGAGGTTAATGAGGCTTTCCATCTGCAGCTATTCACAGAAAACCTCCTCAGGGTCTCCCAAAGCTAATAACAAATGGCACCATTCACAAGTGTGAATAGGGTCTTAGCCCTAACCTTTTGTCACTTCTTACACAGTCTGCTGCAATGGACTAATAAGTGATATTAAACCCTTGAAGTGTGTTACTGGTAGGAGTTTCAGAGGAGTTTCACACTCCGTTGGCCTTTGCGGAGTGTGCGGCACTGGATAGGTTTCTGCTTTTTTTCCAACACAAAATGCATCTTAATGCTTGTATAAGTATCTTTATTCTACTTACTCCATACATTGTATCCTTTGTCTGTATGTGGGAATAAATGTACCCATAGACATACTGCACTATTGGCCTCCTTTGCTTTTTTCTGAGCTCCTGCGGGAGCCAGGTTTATTCGGAGAGTGGTGATCATTTAAGGAGAAGGCTGATCGCAAGGTGTTGGAGAAAGAAGGAGACCTGACCAGATTTGACCAGACCCTAGTTGAATGATTGGAGGTCCTTATGTTATAGAAAAGCGCACAAAGGTTGCGCATCTGGTGAGTGCGCAATTTGTACCCCCATTGTTTCACCGTGCACACAGTCGGTGTCGTCTGGAGAGCTATAGATTGTTTGAGACTTTGTTCACATCCTCACGCTGAACTTACCTTTGGATGTAACAATCCTTCCTCACGTCCTATTAGCCACAGTATAGTGGCGTATATCTGTATGCACAATGACACCTTATACTGCATGAGTTTGTACATGTATATTTACTTTTATCTAATTTTGTGTTAGCGCTGCACCTTTTTATATACTATTGTCTGTTGGAAGGTCTTATATGGTGCCTTTGGTGTACAGCTGCTGCTATTTTGGAAGGCGCTCGCTTATTTATATGTTTTAGAAAATTAACACAGCCACCGCATCTAAGGACTGGCAAGCTGCAATAAATTACATTGATGTTCTTGGGTTTAGATGCAGTTTACGAAAATCAGTTACACTTGAACCAATGTACATTGACATAATAGTAACTCATTTTGGCCTTTTTTTTCTGTTTGTGACAATCTAGTCATTTTTAACCTAATCCCTTTAGGTTAAATCTAGTTACATGCTAATTTCACCTAAAGGGATCTGCTGTAATAGAGACATTCTCTGCAGGCTATAGCAGCCAGAGAAACAAGATTACACATATTAGCTGGATAACGAACTTGGGGAGTGAGAATTATTTGAACTGTTGTTATGAAAGTTTAGAATGCAATTAAAAAAATTTTCAAAATAATTTCATGGTTGTAATATTCAATCTACCATGACTGTTAAAAGTTCTTATACTTTAAGGGCATTATAAAACCTAAATAAAAATGTATTGAAACCAAAAAAGGTTATAATAAATTGGAAAGTCAAATATTCTGTAATTCCTATAATGAAGGGGTCTCCAAACTTTCTAAACAAAGAGCCAGTTTACTGTCCTTAAGACTTTAGGGAGGCCAGACTATGGCCATTGGGAGTAGAAAATATCCCAACACCAGTAGGAATTAACCATGCCCCTTCTTTGGTGTCAATGAGATGAATTGTGCCCCATCATTGGTGTCATTAGGCCCCATTGTTGGTGTCATTGGAGGAATTGTACCCCATAAATGGTGTCAGTGGAGGGAATTAAGCCCCATTGATGGTATCAGTGGATGAAATAGTTCTCCAAGAGCCAGATAAAAGCAAGCAAAAGGCTGCAGTTTGGAGACCACTGCTGTAATAGAACATATTGTGCAATTGACTACAAATCTAACCAAAATAAACACACATGCAACTTTGTAGTATATTTTATGTAAGTTTTACCAATTGAAGAATATACAGTATGATTGTTGTATATGTTTATAAAAGCTAAACTTCAGGCAGATATAAAAACACCATAAATGTAGGCATTTACAGGATCTATTAAAATAATGAAATGTACAGTATTTTAAATTCAACTATTGTAAGAGTCTATGACTTGATAATCATCAGGTTCTTGTAATCCTCCATTTAGTAGAACTAAGTCTAAGAAAAGAATGGACTATGGGCCAAGGCTTGTTGAATGCACGTGTGCTAAAAAGAAGCATATTGACTGGCGTAGTGAAAAGAGGGATAACCTTTTCAGTTTGGTGCTGCTCCATCACTGGCCAACCATAAGCTACGGGCGGTAAGGAGACTGAGCTGCATTGTTTACAGAGACTTTCAAAACTACTAACGAGTATGAACTGCAGGCACCCAGCAGTATACCAGCTTTCAGTATCCTCTGCTTCACCTTAATGCCAGGCCATTTTCACTGAGCATTACTTCAGCACAGTGTTCCTCATCTGGGTTAAAATTTGGGGTTGAGCATCTGTTGTGACAATTGGATACAAAGGTGATTACCATTTACAATGCTATCAACAAAAAATGCCTTGAACCAATGCCAGATAATGGAGATGCTATTCCAGGTTCCTATTTGCTCAGATTCAAAGACTCACGCTGAAGAGTGCAAGCTGAAGAAGAGCTTGTCCTGGCTCAATTAACACAGACATGAAAAAAAAGCTGAAGTTTCCATGTGCCGCACATACCGCAAAGTCCAATGGTGTCTATAGTTAAAGCAGCCCCAGACCAGGCTCCATCCAGGCCAATTCCTCCAAGGCTTAAGTCCTGTGGGCAGGGTGAAACATGTTGGGAGTGTGGCCTGGATGGAGCCCGGCCTGAGGCTGCTATAGGCACCGCTGGCCTTTGCGGAGTGTGCGGCACTGGATAGGTTTCTGCTTTTTTTCCAACACAAAATGCATCTTAATGCTTGTATAGGTTTCCAGTTTTTGACTTTTATATCCGGCTAATGAATAATCTCCTTATTCCTATAGCAAAGAGAATTTATTTTACACAAAGCTCTTTGTAAAGGTTTGAGTGGCCTCAGTGATACTTGGGAAATCTCCCATTTTATATGATAGATGAGAGATCTGCTGTTGGAACTTGTTGAGGCAGGTTGAATTTGGAACTTAAATGTCCCCATAATTTGTCTATTTGTTGAGCAGTTGAAAATATCACAATGCAAGTCTGAACATCTAAAAAATGGAAACCCTGCAACCCCAAAGGAACTTCTAGAGGCTTCGAGTGATCATCCTTTCACGGGTGCATAAGTGACCTGCAAAACAAACACAGCAAAATTAAACGAATATGTTAAACAGTGTGCACTGGACTTATGTTCACTTGACCCAGGTAAGTCTGTAAATGTTGAGTGATATTGAACATAATAAATAATACAATATGAAACAAATTGTTTTTGTTGGAGTATTATGGTCGCCACATTTAGTAAATAACATAATTTAGAAACCAATTCTTCAAAAACATACAGGAATTCATATACAACCATTGAAGCCAGGTCCTTGGCAGTACCATCCAATGTTCCGTTGGAACCCCATACCTGCCACCAGCCATTCACAACCAGCACGGTTAATACACAACAGTAATTTTACACCATTATTCACCTGGAATAAACCCTAATAAGTACTTCCTTAATGAAAACCCCATAATCATACATATTTGCGATCATTAAGGTAAACCAGCCATTCAAACATTACAAATGGTCTTACATTTTGGCACCATCAAGGACCTGCTGATGCTACGACAACAGTACGACATATCCCTCAAGACCCCTATTTTCTTCCTGTAACTCAGTTCCCCCAAACATATAAATATAGGTGCAGTGCTAATAAATAAACAAAAACAAATGTGTGAATATTATTCAATATCATAAAGTCCAATATTGTAGTGTCCAATAATGCTGTGTGAATCAATGGTGACCAGCGATATAAAGTGACTTCTGTGGCAATCCTCCACCACTATGCACTCACCAGAAGCAAGATTTAAACAGGCTCTGTATAGAAATCCCTCCAAAAGATGTATCCATCCACTGCAGGAAATAGAGAAATCCCCAGATGACATCCACTACAGTATGGGCTCTTATATGTGCATTCTTGCAAATGAACCTCCCCTGTGCTGGTCAATGATCGATCCAAATATGGCACATTCTAGGAAATAGCCAGGCTGGTCTCTGCAGACTCAGACAGAGGAATCAATCCTGAAGCTACCATGTAGTTGGCTGCAGTACTTCAAAATTTGATTAATTGGTTAATTTACAAGAATGCACATATAAGAGCCCATACTGTAGTGGATGTCATCTGGGGATTTCTCTATTTCCTTCAGTGCAAAGGAGGGATTTCTATACAGAGCCTGTTTATTTCTTGCTTCTGGTGAGTGCATAGTGGTGGAGGATTGTCACAGAAGTCACTTTACATCGCTGGTCACCATTGATTCACACAGCATTGTTGGACACTGCAATATTGGACTTTACGATAATGAATAATATTCACACATTTGTTTTTGTTTATATATTAGTGCTGCACCTTTATTTATGTGTTCTATATAGTGAAATAGGAGGGTTTGCCACTTTGTGCTAGATGCTTGTTTATTTATTATTTATTATTTTATTTATTTCAGGTACTTATATTGTTTATATCTTTGTGCTCACTACACATTTATATTTTTTGCACGTTCCCCAAACGTATGCAGGGTTAATCATATCCATATTCACACATTTACCAAGAGGGTGGGAGGGTGTTTCAAATTGCTCACTATGTCTGTTGCTCCTCAAGGTTTCCTTAAGTTATGACCACCTCCTCACTGCTCCTTATATCATATCCTTAAAACATTCCCCACCCATTCTTAACCCTTCTGCCTTCCAGCCCACCCTGTCCTCCTCCCTTTTTACTATGTGCTGAGGGTAGCCCTTTTTACTGATAGAGAGATAAGGGGAGGTAGAGGAGAGAGAGAGCAAAAGAAAGTGAGAGAGACAAGGAACTAGTCTAAAAAATAGGCACAAAGGAAAGGATAGAGGGCGGTTAAAAAGAATGAGAAAAGAAAATAGAGAACAAGAAATTATAAGGACACCAGCCTCAATTTTTTAATTGTATCTGTTCAGGAAATGAAATACCATTTAGAGATGCTTCTTGACTTACCAATTCATCCTCTGGACAAAATCTCACTGCTCGTTCTAGAAACAAAATTAAAGAAGAGCTTTAGTTAAATAAATAATATTATACAAGTATAAAACCTTACAACCATCCCATCCATCTCTCTACAACTCTATTTAGTAAAAATCATCTGGTCTAGATGCCCATTCTCTATAATACAGTGAACCATTTAAAGTGGTACCTGCACTAAAATGCAAGGTTCGCTTATTATTATTATATCAGGGCTCCCTAAAACCAATTTAAATTGTATGAATGTTTTAGGCTTGTAAAAGGTGATATCACTTTTCTTCTGGTGAGAGCCTGAGAGTTCTGAGGATCCCAAATCTCCTCACTGTGTTGAAGCATTTATTATGGGATTTGGGATTCCCAGGATCTGGAAGGAAATATTTGAAGTTCCTCTCAGACCGTGCTAAAGCCAGCTGTAAAGTAAGTATATTTTCTAACAAACAATAGAGGGCATAGAATTCCTCCAGAGAACAGTAGTTTGAAAGAGAACCAACAGCAGTGTAAATAAAACCAATAGCTTTATTATACTTCACAAAAATTGGTAATAGACCTGTTAGGTCAAAGGATACTCCATTCACATCAATAAAATGGATAACGTTATCACTTTAAAATGGCCCGTGCCACAGATACTCTGAATATAACATAATACTACTACCTTCTGTCTTAAATGAGCATTATTTAGGGGTCAATATACCAGAGTCTTGCATAGTGGACTAGCCACTCTGACCAGCATTGCAGAACCCAAGAGTCTAGGAAAAAGACTCTCCAACTGGGACAAGGTCCACCATGGATGGATGGCCCTTGTAAATGAACAAAAAATTGGGGCAGAATAACTCATTGTGTTTGCCCAGTATATACCACCAACTTGGCAATTTACCTCCCATAAAGAATGGCAGCCACAAAAATGGTGAATATCAAACACATTAGTATAATATCTCGCAGTTGAATACTACATAGTTGGTGACTTAATGGTTTGTTCATCCAGTAAATCCACTTCACATGATCACAGATTAATTGAGAACAATTAAGCATCCAGCTTCAATGGACATCAGTAGGTAACAATGTCAATATTATATGATGGAAAAACGAGGGCTAATGCCCCATTTAACCTGATCACAGATATAGGTGATTTGATTATCTCCAAATCACTATGTTGACATAAATGACATTGATTTCCCACTTGGAATAGATACTAATAGCCTTGTAATGATGAAAGTAGAAGATTGATAACTCTAAGGTTATGAGACCAGTTCAGTCCCATTCAGTCCCAGGTGTATAAATCTCATAGATATTCAAATGAGGTAAAGGCTTGAACAGCCTAATATAAGATGGTTGAAGGGTTTCTCAGTTTTTTTGGCTGAGTCAGGTGCTGCTCCAGACTCTGGGGTGAATCCCGACTTTGAATACGGGTTGCATTAACGCAGAACAAACTGCACTCCTGTGATCCACAGAGGAAGTACAGTCCAAAAAAACATTGGCTGTACTTCTTCTTTAAAGTTGTAAATTTTAGGAATCAGCTTAAGGATCTGAAATAGGTTAGCTGCTCATGGTTATTTACTTGGAATTTAAAGCATATGTAAAGACATTTTTTTAAGTTAGAATATGGAAGGGAGAATCTGTGTCAGGTATTTTATGCTATGACCCCATGGGGAAGATTCACTGTTTCCTTTTGTCATGGTGATTTATGCAAAAAGCAATGGGAAGTCCAAAATTTCAGTTGTCACAGGACAGGAGTTGAAGGGAAATCATCCAATGGGGAAACTTGTTCTGGTGACAGTGATTTAAGCAGGAATATACCCTATCTTTGGGGAGATCTTTTCACTCTCTCCGAAATTAAAAAGTTTTGGCATTACATTTAATTTTTATTGGGTGGTTTAGGTTAGGTGTTAAGTTTAGGGGAAAGGACAGGTTAAATGATAGGGAGACAAATGACAGTGATAAGTAATAGCTTTGGGGAGGGGGGGAGGGTCAAAATGTGTGCAAAAAGTGAAATTTATGTTTATTCTCAGTGCACATTTACCCACTGACAGTCTAACTGGAAATCACAACTTCAGGAAAACAGTTCAGAACACAAAAAAAACAACTTGTGTTTAGCTTTCCAAAAAGCATCCTGCTCAGTGAAGTCCAGGGTAGGTTCTTTAAAAAGGCTGGATGAATCCCAGACCCAAGGACACAAAAGGACCACCCTATTGAAACTAAAGGACTATGGTAGCAATTAGGGAGGCTCTTCCACAGTAGCTGGGTCTTCTAGAGAAACTGGGTGCTATTAGTCTCCTGCCTGGCTGCTCACATACCAGTTTTAACAGAGGGACTATCACCTGGCTTCAGAGAAACATGTCTTCCCTGGACATGTTGAAGAAATTGTGGGAAAATATGGTTTGCAAATAGGCACTTTTTAAACAATTTACTTTTTCAAACAATTCACATGAGCGGTCCGATCAGGTCCACCTGTCTGTTTTTCAGATGGAGCCAATTGAACCCTCTATTCTCCTTTATGGATGAAAATGGACTTGAATCTATTTACACCCACCTACCTCCAATCCGATCCACTGAAAACAAGCAGAAGGGGATCCATTCCCCTCTATCTGGACTGATTGGAGGGCAGTCAAGTGTAAATGAACAGCTGGTCTGTGTACATTCAATCACCCATTGAACTGTCATCTGCCCACTCCAGATTCCCCAGCAAGTGGATTGCAAGCGAATTCTGCCCTGCGTGAAAGGGGCCTTAGTCTCAGTGGCTGCATAAAGATAAATCTAGGTATCTATATTTGGCATAAACTCACCAGATCGAGTCTGCTTGTTTGGACGCTTTTTACACAAGCTTCTCCGTCTTTTGGCAAGGATGATCTGATGTATCACTAGGAGAAGGACCGCAAAGCCTAATCCCACATACAGGATAATATAACATTGACTCTGGTCATCTTGAAAAGTAAAGAAATATAAAGATTACACAGGATGAACTTTGTAGAGATCAATGCTACAGATGACGTGCTAAAACAATGATTGTTTTAAAGAGTTTTTGGATTAGCATACAAAAAAAATAAAATTTAAATTAGAGGTTTAAGTGAGGAGATTGACATATTTATCAGCACAAATCTACTTAAAAAATATAGTGGTAAAAATGCACTGTTTTTACAGTAAACAGCATATTTATGGATAGCAGATAACATTTGCAGGGCTCAGAATTATGTACATTTACTGGCTGTTCACCACCATGATAGTGAAAATCAATGACAGTTCCTAAAAGTGGATGCTAACAAACACAAGACTAATATTCCTGTTTGTAAAGTAGAAACAAAGAAACACAGCGCCTCTAAGTGTGTATTGTGAAGCAGGGGCGGACTGACAACTCATGGGGCCCCCGGGCAATAGGGGATCATGGGGCCCCTGTGTCCTTGCCCAAACACAAAAAAGCCTATGAAAAAGGTACCAGGGGCATCTCATGGGGCCCCTCACTGATCCCTGGCCCTCGGGCAGTGCTCGAGTTTCCAAATGGTCAGTCCACCCCTGCTGTGAAGGTATTTAATAGAAAGATAAGTAGTAACTCACATCTTAGAATTTAAAAATATCAGGCCTGATGAAAGAGCGCGCCTGGACTCATCTCGTCCTGCACATGTTCCCCAACATGTTGCATTTTAATGACGTCAGACGCCACATGTGCTGATCCCGGACGTCTTGGAGACTCTGCCAGGCTCCACCATCCATGCTGCATATGCACAGCACCATCTGCTGGCAGACACTTTAGAGATTCCGCCAGGCTTACCATCCATGTTGCACATGCACAGCACCACCTGCTGACGGACGCAATCAATCTCCTCTCTGGATCATACACACAACAACATCTGGCTACAGACGTCTCACCCTCTTACCCATGAGCCTGTTTTTAAGTTCTAAGATGTGAGTTACTACTTATCTTTCTATTAAATACCTTCACAGTACACACTTAGAGGCACTGTATTTCTTTGTTTCCCTTCTACAGAGTTATGCTTCGCTCCTACTCAGCTTGCCCTTAGTGCCTACTGGACTACCTTCACTCCTGCCCATTTGGAACTCATCAAACATACATGGACTGCCACACCATGTGCCTCTTATCCCTTCTGTTTGTAAAGTACACCAAGGGTGCCTATGGCTGTAATACCCCTGAAAAAGCAAACTGTGACCTAAATTTCTGTTTCCAAAATGGCAAATGCAGATATGCAGTAAACTATATTAATCTGGTGATAGCACAGATGGCAAATACACTTTTGTACACTGGTACTGGCTAGTATTCCAATGTTTTTCCTCTCCCTCAGTTTTTCTCCATCACTGATCTAATGTGACCCCAGCACTGACGGAGAGGGGCAGGGGATGGTCAAACTAGGATGCTGCACAGGCAGATTACATCCTCCTCACCACCTGAAGATGTCATGGGTTGTCAGGACGCCGACAGCTAGAAAGTCAAATGCACATTGAAAACCTATGACTTTATATAACTTGTTCCACCCGTTGGTTTGTATACCTGTTTTGGGCAATTTTTAGCCATTTTGCCAAGGTACCCCTGAAGAATCCTCCAGGCACCCTGGATGAGAAAGGCTGATCTAGATGCTTTCAACTGACCACAAATGTAAGGAGCATTTTCCTACTGACTTCCACACTAACATTTGATGAGCTGTAGATGTAGTAATTATTACAAGGATTCCCTGAGACTGGAAAGTGATTTCAAGGGTTCCTCCATGTTAAACAATGAATGAGGTAAAGGTCTTCTGACTTCCCTCATCCAATCATGTGCAAGCAAAAATGTTCTATCTGCCATGCATGTGATTGGGCATTCTTTGCAAAGTTAAATTTCATCGCATTCACATCACATTTGCATTTATTCAGTCAACCCATAAATGTTCATAATATCTGTGAAGGTTCACAATTACTTCTCATTTTTAAAGGGTAAGGATCAGGGACAGACTGACAACTCATGGGGCCCCTGGGCAATAGGGGATCATGTGGCCCCTGTGTCCTTGCCCAAACTCAAAAAAGCCTATGAAAAAGGTACCAGGGGCATCTCATGGAGCCCCCTACTGACCCCGGGCCCTCGGGCAGTGCCCGAGTTTCCAAATGGTCAGTCCGCCCCTGGTAAGGATATAGTTAGGTAGTCAATTTCAACTTCACTTGTTCTAAAATATTGAAGATATTTCGGCACTTATCCAAGTGGCTTCCTCAGTTCTGTTGAAAGGTACAGTACTTAGATGAGTAGTTAAATGTCCTCCACATAACAGAACAAGTCCAGTTGAATGTAACTACTTGAGCTAACCTTTGTGAGCATTTTATTTATGATTTGTGTCCTCATTTGGGGACATTTTCTTTTTTTATGGGACAGGATATGATGGGAGAATTCTCCAATGGGGACAGAACATCAGCAAAACACATTTTTCAGTACAATGAAGAAAGGTTGGAACCTCTATCAGGCTATAATTACTGTTCATGTTTTCTTGTTCTGGTGCAGTTACAGGGACAGGAAGTGAGGTTAAGTCACCGGTGAGATTTATGTGCAATTTTAGCGCAACTTCAGGAGCGATTTCTGAAGACTTTATTGCTACTTATGAAGATTTTTAACGATTTCTTGCAATTTGTAGTGCGATTTCCATTGTATTCTATGTATGTGAAATCGCAACACAACTGCAGAAATAGTAATGCAGGAACTACTTTAGAAATCACACTGCAGCGTATTGTACATGTTAAGACACTGACATTCACATTCATTAAGTGTGATTTCAATTCACAAATTGCACTGGTAAGGCAGTAAATCTTTGTTACAGTTTGGTTACAGGCTGCAAAAAAAATTAACAGAAGTATTAACCGTAATTTTCACTCCATAAGACACACTTCCCCCCCCCCCCCAAAAAAAAATGTGGGAAACTGTCTGTGCATCTTATAGAGTGAATATAGAGCGGCCAGCCTGGTATTCCCGCCACTGCCATGTCAGATTACCAGGCCGGCCACTTGGCTCTTCTCTGCAGCAGAACCTTACCTGTTCCTCGGTCCAGCTCTGTACTCAAGGTCTTCTCTCCCGGTGCCGGCATCTTTAGTGTGGGCACCCAGCTGTTAACCTTACCTATTCCGCAGTCCAGTGCTGTACTCACGGTCTTCTCTCCCAGCGCTGGCATCTTTAGTGTGGGCACCCGACTGTGTCCGCAGTCTCTGGTCATCTCCTGTACTATTTCCGCAGTCTCTGGTCATCTCCTATAGTATGTCTGCAGTCTCTGGTCATCTCCTGTAGTATGTCCGCAGTTTCTGGTCATCTCCTATAGTATGTCCGCAGTCTCTGGTCATCTCCTGTACTGTGTTCGCAGTCTCTGGTCATCCCCTGTACTATGTCTGCAGTCTCTGGTCATCTCCTGTACTGTGTCCGCAGTCTCTGGTCATCTCCTATACTGTGCCCGCAGTCTCTGGTCATCTCCTGTACTGTGTCCACAGTCTCTGGTCATCTCCTATACTGTGTCCTCAGTCTCTTCTCATCTCCTGTAGTATGTCTGCAGTCTCTTGTCATCTCCTGTACTATGTCCGCAGCCTCTGGTCATCTCCTGTACTGTGTCTGCAGTCTCTGGTAATCTCCTATACTGTGTCCATAGTCTCTTGTCATCTCCTGTAGTATGTCCGCAGTCTCTGGTCATCTCCTGTACTGTGTCCGCAGTCTCTGGTCATCTCCTGTACTGTGTCCGCAGTCTCTGGTCATCTCCTATACTGTGTCCGCACTCTCTTGTCATCTCCTGTATTATGTCTGCAGTCTCTGGTCATCTCCTCTAGTATGTCCGCAGTCTCTGGTCATCTCCTGTACTATGTCCGCAGTCTGTGGTCATCTCCTGTACTATGTCCGCAGTCTGTGGTCATCTCCTGTACTGTGTCCGCAGTCTCTGGTCATCTCCTCTAGTATAAATAATAAAATATGGATGAAGCGCTCTGCTATAATAGTGCTATATACAAAATCAAAATATTATACACATATATAAAATATAAAAGTGACTAGTGCCTAAATAATATATGTGTTAAAGATATATAAAAAAAATTTATATATAAATTGTAATATAACCAGTCTGCCCTCAAGTGGCTAAAACTGGTTATACATGTGCACACACAACTGAATAGAAAGTGACCAAGTGCTTAAATACATAAATAGTGTCTTATTAAATATAATAAAAATCACAGTGAATAATCTTAAAAAGTGCCAAGTGTTTAAACAGCAATCAATATACATAAAGTATAATCATGTGCAAAAAAACATTCTATCACTCTTCTGTGAGGTAATAAAAGTGCTTCTTCATTCAAATAGTGCTCAGACCAAGGTGTCACTCCAGTGAATCAATCCTAAATATCCAGAGTGCCTCCTCACCTCCAACATTCGACCCCTAGAGATCACAAATCATTTATTTAAATGATGTTCCAAAAACGACACCAGGATATAACTTGCCCCACGATTCAAAATCTCAATATATATGATGCCTCAGCCATATGTCCATGGACCATGGAAGATTTAAGCACAAAGAGAGATCTCCATAGCGCAATATGTAGTTTTATTAGGAAAAAAACACAGAGATGGAAAACTCTGGAAAACACAGAGATGGAAAAGTATACAGGCGGTTCCCCCATATCCTATGGGTGTGATAGGAAATTGCGTTTGCCGAAAACCGGAAGTACGTCACCGGAAATACGTCACCGAGCTCCACCCGGAAATGACGTAATTTCCGGGTGGAGCTCGGTGACGCATTTCCAGTGACGTACTTCCGGTTTTCGGCAAACGTGATTTCCTATCACACCCGTAGGATATGGGGGAACCGCCTGTATACTTCTAAGAGCATGTGGGTTTTCCATCTCTGTGTTTTTTTCCTAATAAAACTACATATTGCGCTATGGAGATCTCTCTTTGTGCTTAAATCTTCCATGGTCCATGGACATATGGCTGAGGCATCGTATATATTGAGATTTTGAATCGTGGGGCAAGTTATATCCTGGTGTCGTTTTTGAAATATCATTTAAATAAATGATTTGTGATCTCTAGGGGTCAAATGTTGGAGGTGAGGAGGCACTCTGGATATTTAGGATTGATTCACTGGAGTGACACCTTGGTCTGAGCACTATTTGAATGAAGAAGCACTTTTATTACCTCACAGAAGAGTGATAGCATGATTTTTTGCACATGATTATACTTTATGTATATTGATTGCTGTTTAAACACTTGGCACTTTTGAAGATTATTCACTGTGATTTTTTATTATATTTAATAAGACACTATTTATGTATTTAAGCACTTGGTCACTTTCTATTCAGTTGTGTGTGCACATGTATAACCAGTTTTAGCCACTTGAGGGCAGACTGGTTATATTAAAATTTATATATAAATTTTTTTTATATATCTTTAACACATATATTATTTAGGCACTAGTCACTTTTATATTTTATATATGTGTATAATATTTTGATTTTGTATATAGCACTATTATAGCAGAGCGCTTCATCCATATTTTAATATTTATCCTGTGTGTCCCATGGTATAGGGTGTAGATGATAGCAGCTAGCTATATGTAGGCAGTCTGTGGAGCGCAGGAGGATACTTATATTGTTTATTGTATCTCCTCTAGTATGTCCGCAGTCTCTGGTCATCTCCTGTACTGTGTCCGCAGTCTCTGGTCATCTCCTGTACTGTGTCCGCAGTCTCTGGTCATCTCCTGTACTGTGTCCGCAGTCTCTGGTCATCTCCTGTACTGTGTCCGCAGTCTCTGGTCATCTCCTGTAACGTGTCCGCAGTCTCTGGTCATCTCCTGTACTGTGTCCGCAGTCTCTGGTCATCTCCTGTACCGTGTCCGCAGTCTCTGGTCATCTCCTGTAGTGTGTCTGCAGTCTCCGGTCATCTCCTGTAGTGTGTCCGCAGTCTCCGGTCATCTCCTGTACTGTGTCCGCAGTCTCCGGTCATCCCCTGTACTGTGTCCGCAGTCTCCGGTCATCCCCTGTACTGTGTCCGCAGTCTCCGGTCATCTCCTGTACTGTGTCCGCAGTCTCCGGTCATCCCCTGTACTGTGTCCGCAGTCTCCGGTCATCTCCTGTACTGTGTCCGCAGTCTCCGGTCATCCCCTGTACTGTGTCCGCAGTCTCCGGTCATCCCCTGTACTGTGTCCGCAGTCTCCGGTCATCTCCTGTACTGTGTCCGCAGTCTCCGGTCATCTCCTGTACTGTGTCCGCAGTCTCCGGTCATCCCCTGTACTGTGTCCGCAGTCTCCGGTCATCTCCTCTACTGTGTCTGCAGTCTTTTGGTCATCTCCTGTACTGTGTCTGCAGTCTCCGGTCATCTCCTGTACTGTGTCTGCAGTCTCTGATCATCTCCTGTACTATGTCTGCAGTCTCTGGTCATCCCCTGTACTGTGTCCGCAGTCTCTGGTCATCTCCTGTACTGTGTCAGCAGTCTATGGTCATCTCCTGTAGTATGTCTGCAGTCTCTGGTCATCTCCTGTACCATGTCCGCAGTCTCTGGTCATTTCCTGTACTATGTCTGCAGTCTCTGGTCATTTCCTGTACTATGTCTGCAGTCTCTGGTCATCTCCTGTACTATGTCCGCAGTCTCTGGTCATTTCCTGTACTGTGTCCGCAGTCTCTGGTCATTTCCTGTACTGTGTCTGCAGTCTCTGGTCATCTCCTGTACTATGTCCTCAGTCTCCGGTCATCTCCTGTACTGTGTCCGCAGTCTCTGGTCATTTCCTGTAAAATGTCTGCAGTCTCTGGTCATCTCCTGTACTGTGTCCGCAGTCTCTGGTCATCTCCTGTACTATGTCCGCAGTCTCTGGTCATTTCCTGTACTATGTCCGCAGTCTCTGGTCATCTCCTGTACTATGTCCGCAGTCTCTGGTCATTTCCTGTACTATGTCTGCAGTCTCTGGTCATTTCCTGTACTATGGCTGCAGTCCATTGGTTCAGAATATTTTTTTTGCTTGTTTTCTGCCTCTAAAACCTAGGTGCGTCTTATGGTCAGGTGCGTCTTATGGAGCGAAAAATACGGTACTCTTCTATTTACAGAAGATTATTCAAAACTAACGTGAAGTGAAATTAATAAATATATGTGAAAAAAACGTTCACACTAGATGCGTGCAAATTATACAAAATGAAATAAATACAATACAATATACCTAAATAAAAACTGCTGCCACCTTAAGTGAAATAAATCCTACAAAAAACAAATGAACCCTAAGTTATTCAGTGGCGCTGATAATAAACAAATTAATAAGTGACTAATTAATGAAAGTCCATAAATTCATTCCAACGTGATAATCTTCTATTTTCCCAAACTGGAATCACCACGTGTTTAAGAAAAAGCGTTCCCCTTTCGGGTGTACACTCACCAAATTTCCATGCCTCCCACTCTCATGGTCGGCTTATATAGCGCTTTGAAAAACTCCAAGTAAAAAGGAAGTATGATAATATCAGTATATCCACAACCCTCTTGCTCCTTTCTCCCAGAGACATTACCATGAAAGAGTAAAAAGGTAAAACTCCAATGGTGCAGTACAAATAACACCTTTTAATAAATAAATGAAGACAGCCACTCACAGAATAACTGAAAAAAGCACGCCGGTAGGTAATGCATAATAGTGTGATATGGTGGGTTACAAGCAGTGCTCTCACCACCGCCGGATCCCAAACATTGGCGCTCTTGCATCACTTCAGGCCCCAGGCGTCACTTCTGGTCGCCACACAGCCTCGGTGCATTTATTTAATAAAAGGTGTTATTTGAACTGTACCCCTGCAGTTTTACCTTTTTACTCTTTCATGGTCATGGAGCAAGGAGGATTGTGGATATATTGATATTGGCATACTTCCTTTTTACTTGGAATTTTTCAAAGTGATATATGCTGACCATGAGAGTGGGGGGCATGGAAATTTGGTGAGTGTACACCCAAAAGGGGAACACTTTTTCTTAAACACGTGGTGATTCCGGTTTGGGAAAATAGAAGATTATCACGTTGGAATGAATTTATGGACTTTCATTAAATAGTCACTTATTAATTTGTTTATTAACAGTGCCACTGAATCACTTAGGGTTCATTTGTTGTTTGTATTCAAAACTAATGCTTTTATTTTCTTTTGAATGTTTTGCTTGCACAATAAGTAGTAAAGACTATTTTTTTTAAAACACAGCTAACTACAAAATAACTTTTTTATGTTGCTTTTTGCAAGCACAAAGGCAATAGTAGGGATTTACTAAAACTGGTGCACTCAGAATCTGGTGCAGTTGTGCATAGGAACCAATCAGCTTCCAACCTCAGCTTGTTCAGTTAAGTTTCAGCAAGAATACCTGAAAGCTGATTGGTTTCATTGCAGAGTTGCACCAGATTTTGCACTCTCCCGCTTTAGTAAATAACCCCCATTATTTTTTTATAGCTATCAGTGGTTGTTGGCATTTACACCCGAATACAACTGTCAGGGATGATATAGGTATGTCCTAAGTTCTTAATTGGAAACTCACAATACTTTTAATATACATTCTGGGAAAATTAAGGAAATTTTCAAAACTACCCTAATGGCAGGGCTATCTCCAGATTGCAAGGGTTAAATGCTGTTTTTGTCTAGGGTAGCATTATTGCAGTTTTGCTTTCCCTATCCCTTGCTCTTGCAGATTTCATTCTCTCCATCCAACTGGTCCCCAAAGCCCCTTCTCTTCAGCATTCAGTTGCACTCTTGATGTCATCATGTACAAGAAAGAAGAATAAAGCAACCAAATGCATGTGCTAATGCGCTGGACAGTGGACTCCTCAATGTCAATATCCCCACATGAGTAAGAAAAGAATGCAAGTCTTGCTGCCCTCAACGGACCAGGGAAATCCAAAGAGAACTATATATAAGAAACAAAAAGAGGGCGCACAGGCCTAGTGCATTACCTTTAAAAATTAGATTTATTTATAAATTGTAAAATACTCACAAGAGAAATAAAAGCAGATCAAATGGCAATGTGGTCCAAAAGCCCCTGAAGGTGGACTGGTGGGGGACTGTGAACCTCTGGATAGCTGGTGGCTGACACGTTTCAAGGTCAAACCGCTTCCTCAGAGCCTCGAAACGCGTCAGCCACCAGCTATCTAGAAGTTCACAGTCCCCCACCAGACCACCTTCAGGGGTTTCTGGACCACATTGCATCCTTTGTGACATGCTTTCCATTTGATCTGATTTTATTTCTCTTGTGAGTATTTTACTATAAATAAGTCTAATTTTTTAAAGGTAATTTAAAGAGGCCAGTGCGCCCTCTTTTTGTTTCTTATATACAGTCATCATGTACAAGGCAGAACCAGCAGTCCTATATTGTAAGTGAGGAAGCTGAGGGTTCACCCACTACCCAGCACAATCAAGGGAAGAGAAGACTGCTGATTGGCAGAGAGCGAGGTAAGTAAAACTGTTTCTTAACAGTACCCTAAAAAAAGGTATTTACCCTTGAAGTGCGAGGTAAACCCCACTGCAAGGGCAGTTTTAAATTTTGAGTTTCAAGTATTTTTCTTGGGGTTTCATGGGTTAAATGCTGTTTTTATCTAGGATAGCTTTTAATGCAGTGTTACTCTCCTTATATTGTGAGTGAGGATGATGAGGGTCCACCTACCACTCAGCACATTCAAGAGAAGAGGAAAGCTCTGTCTAGCAGGGAGCAAGAGGCAAGGTAAGTAAAACACTTTTTGAACAGTACTGTAGACAGAAATGAGTATGGGTATGGGGCTGCATTTCAAGGGTAGATTTGAATTTAGAGTTTAAAGTTTTTTTTTCATTTTGGATAGAATGAGGAATAGGGCCTTCTTGTCCTGCTGACAATGCTCTACAAGACAGCACAAACATTATTTTCTAGTGAAGTAAGAGCCGGCTAAAACATCTAAAAATTAACAACAAACAAATAAAATTTAAATATCTGTGACAAAAACCTCTTCGGTACTTACCTTCTGTTGCTGAAGATTCAGACACAGTAGAATAAGAGGCAGAAATATTTATGCTTTCATGAGGGTTTTTAATGTAGCAGATAGCATTTTCAATGTAACTCTTGTGTACAAAAATTAGATTTCTCAAAGTGCCATCTGGATCAAGGGTCAGCCAACCATCACGTTCTTCTCCATTGAACAACCACTTAAGCAGGGTCCAGTTGTTGGACCAGTTAAGTGCAATACACAGTAATACTGTTGTCTCAGGCTCTGCATTTTGTTCTGCGACTGGAGCAAGTAAGGTTAGAGTTGGCTTCTCTGGGTTGGGATCTGTGAAATAGACCACAAAACACATCTGCTACTGAGACCGCATGATAAGTGTCAGTTAATGGGTCATAAAAAAACTTGGACACACATTACAAACTTCCAAAAAATACCCAATGTGCAATTTTTATGTTATATACTGACAATTTAGAATAAAAACAATAAAATAAATAATATATAGGGGCAATGTGTATATAGCTAGGGTTCGTTGCTTTCAACTAACAAAAAAGTCAAATTTTTCATATTAAATTATTATTAATATTAATAATAGCAATAATTTTAGTAGTTCTTGTTTCCTTTTTGTATCAGCCATACACTATCTACTACACTATTATCTACTACACTATTATCTGCTGCTTTTTCAAAATGTATCTATATAAGTGGACTTGTGGTGAGACCATGTGGTGAGACCATAGTTATGCTTTTTTATTAGTATTTTACATATACAATTTATGAATACATTAATTTTTTACCTAGCCTATGCTCACTTTAAATAAATAATGATGGTTTTCTCAAATAATTTAAAAACAAAGTAAAAATGACCCCCTTATAAGTCAACCCTGTAGTGAATTTTATTTAATTTTATTATCTAATAGTTAAAGCGGTTGTAACCCTAAAAAAAAAAAAAAAAAAAAAAGCTTCTGTTCCCTTAAAGCATGATCAATGATCACAGCACTTCTGCAATGTGATTTGTCCAATTCTATGTTCTAAAATACCTGGTTGATTCTGCCTGTTGCTATGTTCCCCTTTCTGTACTGACCACGGTAATTATGGTTGCTGGTCCATGATACTGTGGTCAGTTTACGTATCTCTGTCATCAAGCTCTCTGTTCTGAGTCTCTCCCTTTCTCTCTCCCTCCCTGACTCTCATTTCCTAGTCTGTGTGTGTGAGAGCCAGTCTCCAAACCGCACCCCCCCCCCCCCTTCCCTGTGGCTCTAAAGTAGCATTTACAAATAACTGGCATCCCCTCTGTTTCAATGCCAATCAGCTTTCAGGTATTACTCATATGGAAGAAAAATATATTTTAAATATATTTTAAAAATATTCTTCCCAAATATATTGATATATATTTGAAATACCACTACTTTGGCCATATTCAATATATTCCAATATATATATATATATATATATATATATATACTGTATGTTGAAATACATTTTTATTACAAAATATATGAGAAATATTTTCACAAAAATACATTTCAAATATACTGTATGCCTTTAAAAATACAAATCTACATTTTTGGAATGCATTTACAAATATATTTTCTATGTTAAAAAAATCTGAAGAAAAAATCTATATTAAAAATTTTTTTTTTAATATATTTTGTAATATATAATGAACGCATTTCAACATGCAGTATATATATATATTTATATATATATAAAATGCATCTGCGTTCCAGACTGACTTCAGGCAGTCATTGCCAGTAAAGGATTCTCAACAAAATATTAAAAATTAACATTTTATTTATGATTATTTTAATTTGTCCAATTACTTTTGGTCCCTTGAAAAAGGGGGATGGCTACTCTTAAGAGCTGTAATTCCTAAACCCTTCCTCCAATTTGGATGTACATACCCTCAAATTAAACCTAAGAGTGTACACTTTCAACCCATATCCATTATATAACTATAGCATGAATACGTTTTCATAAATACCTGAAAAATCTAAAATTGTGCCTGTGTCCAAATATAGATGGACCTAACTGTATATATATATTTATTGAAATATATTTTGAAATGTATTGAATACGGCCAAAATTGTAGTATTTCAAATATATGTCAATATATTTGGGAAGAATATTTTTAAAATATATTTCCAATAGATTTTTCTTCCATGTGGGTATTGCCTAAGCTTAACTGAACAATCTGAGGTTAGAAGTTGATTGGCTGCCATTCAAAGCTGCACCAGATTCTGCATAAACCAGTTTTGGTAAATCTACCCCACAGTTCTATATATCTTGCTACAACAGAGAGGATGCCAGTTATTTGTTAATCTGACTTTACAACCACTTTAAGGATTTGTTTGTAGCATTGTGGGTAGAGTAAGCAATACAACAGTTAATGTGAACACAACATGCAAATTATTTCACAGGAAAAAAACTTTTTCAATTAATCTGATGAGGGTAGGGCTGATGTAGAGCATGTGTTTGAGTGGGGATGCACTGGATGCCTTCAGCTGTCATTGTGCTCTTGCTGTGCTTCCATGGCATCCCTGTATCTTTAAGAAGAGGTGGACTCCCTCCAGGCAAATGTGATCTTAATCTATCCATGGGTATATATGCTCCAACTTTTGAGACTTTAACAATCACTGAGTTAGGACCGCTGTATACAGAAGAGCCTTGACATGGGCACTGTGGCTTATGCATATATTTGCAAATGTGTGCAAACAAAACACTCTGTTTTGTGAATCGTTAGAAAGGGCCCTTGCATGTGCACCTTACTGCAAAGACTAGTTATAGGTTGGGTTGGTTGCCAAACTGAAAATTTACTCAAGATAAATATTTAATAAAGGTTATTTAGGTATTTCACAGGGAGATTCCCACCTACCATATCTACAGTTGTCTTACCGTGGACACATGAACATCAAGGCTTTTGGAGATACTTTTGTAACCCTTTCCAGCTTCATGCAAGTCAACAATTCTCGATCGTAGGTCTTCTGAGAGCTCTTTTTTGCGAGGCATGGTTCACATCAGACAGTGCTTCTTGAAACCAGTAAACCCAAAACAGGTGTGTGTTTTTTAAGGGCAGGACAGCTGTCAGCAACACATCCAATATCATCACACTGATTGGAGTCAAGGTTGGCTCACTCCTGGCTCCAATTAGCTCTGGGAGAAGTCATTAAGCTAGGGCCTCACATACTTTTTCCTCCCTGCACTGTGAATGTTTACATGTTATGTGCAATTAAACCATGGCAACATTTAATGTTTGTGTAGTATTATGTTCAGCAGACTGTGTTCTTCTATTGTTGTGACTTAGATGACGTTCAGAGCACATTTTATGCCCAATTCATGCAAAACTCCACGTAATCCCAAGGGGTTCACATACTTTTTCTTGCAACTGTATACTATATCTCTGGTGAGTATCGGCATGGCTGGGCATATTCGCCTTTACTATTCTAGTTAAAACATTGAATGACTGAGAGTGTGATTTTGCCAAAAGAGTAATTTTTATGCTAGTTGGGCAATGTGTGATGAGTGGAATATGATCTACCTAATAATAATAATAAAAAACTTTTCTTAAAACTCCAAAGTCTCAAAACGCACCCCACTTTTATAAACAAATATTCAATAAACAAATGTTCAATAAAGTCTCTTTTATTCTTCTTTTCCACGAAAAAAATCCTTTTTCTCAACACCCGTACATTCTGATGCCCATATACCTCAAAAAGAAAAAACTTAACATAGTGTCATACCTTTTTAGAAATCAAAACACACGTGCCCTTAACAGTGCACCATGCACTACTTGTGAAAACACTCAAGCAGACAAAAGAAAAAAAAAAAAAAAAAAAAAAAAAAATATATATATATATATATATATATATATATAACTCTCTATGTGAATATCAGCATATATTATTAATATAGATATCCGTGTCACCAAATATATGACCAGTGAAGCAAATACAAATCACATCCACTATGTGAGTCTGTGACACTTATGACACTGCAACTTCGTGACACCACACTTGCAATAAGTGATCAAACACACATCCCCAACCAAAACCGTGATCTCCAACTCCTTGTGTAAGATGGATAATTACCCTCTATAACCACAGACAGGGCTAGATATAGATCTCCTTAGCTGTAGAAATCCATCCAATATTAGGTCCAATAAAGTCTTATATCTTCCATTCTCCTCATAAGAAAATCCAAGTTACATATGGTAGATTCAAATAAATGACAGACTTTATTCAACAACTTACATTGCAGTAAGAGTAAAACAGCTTCTCCTCATCAAGGTGTACAAGCAGACAAGCTAGGGAACAACGCTTCTCCTCATCAAGGTGTACAAGCAGACAAGCTAGGGAACACTGGCCACATGTTCCCACTTCCAAGATGGCCGCGATCGCACTTCCTGTCAATGTTAATGCGTCTGACGTCACGTGTTCCTGACGCGTTTCGTCACTTCCGGTGACTTTTTCAAAGGATACAGACGTCTGCGCATCGGCCCCTTATATACTACCCTTCCTCCATGACTAGCGCCACAAATCGCCATCTTGGAAGCTGGAAAACAGCCGCCCATACTAATCTGCCTGCCATCCCACTCTCACCGAATCAAATAAAACATAGGGAACAGTTCATCACAGATTATCCACCTCCATGTGTGCCCTATCTCTAGAGTACATACAAATACTCCTCCACTGAATAGAGTATCGCATACAATATCCCATATCATCAGATAACAATACACCAAAAATATCATACATAACATATACATAATAATACATCTACTCAATCTCCTATATCTATATAGTCACTAGTATCTATATAGTATATACTTCTCTGCATCTAAATAGTATATACCTCTCTCCATCTATAAATACATATCAATATCCCTATATAGTATAACAGAAAAGATCCCACTACTCCCTCTACTGGTCATAATCTAAAATACCTCTAATATTAATAAAATACCCTTAAAATTACAAAACCCCCCAATCTCGTTCATAGCATATTGATATATAAATATATTATCTTCCTATCACAAACATATACATATCTAAATATATCTGACCCCTCTGCTCTTTATTATCAATCACGTTCCCTATTACTATAGTCAAACACCTATCATTTATTTCTCTTTTTTTTAAACACCATCACATTGACTTAAGATACATTACATAAAATCTTATCACTAAAATTAAAAATTAAAATTCATAAAAACAGTTAAAATATACATCAATTCATTACTCCAAGCGATTATTCTCTCACATTTTAAAATCATATTACATTACCTCCATCTGTCCAAATATAAATTTCATAATTCCATATACACTTCCCTTAATAGAAATAGGATTAATATAATTCTCCTATAAGGTAAATAACATTAGATTAGAACTTATCTATAATATTTCCAGTAAAATCTGATTAAAAATCTGAAATGAAACAGTTCAAATCTAATTCTATATTTAAACCATAAGGTCTCAAAGTATTCAGTTTATAAATCCAATAGGTCTCATTCTGTGAAATACTTTTTACCCTATTGCTACCCCTCCAATGAGCATCCACCATGTCTATACCACAAAACTTAATACCCCTAGGGTCAGAGTTATGATATTCTTTGAAATGTTGTGAAACACTATGGTCCTTTTTGCCTTTCATTATATTGGCCACATGTTCCTTTAATCTGATAGCTAGGTTTCTTTTGGTTCTACCTACATATTGTAATGGGCAAGGGCATTCTAACACATATGTAACATACTTAGTGTCACATGTAATAAATTTTTTTATATCAAAATTTTCCCCTGTATATACGGATTTACAACTTGTGATTTTCTTATCCTTAATACCAGTTACCCTACAAATCCTACATTTTTTGCAAGGGTAAAACCCCTGTAAATCAAACATCCTTGTTTTTTTAGGGGGTGAAATAACCCCCTTCACTAGCATACTTCTCAGGTTGTCACTTTTCCTATAAATAAACTGGGGTCGAGTTGGTAACACATTTCCTAATATATAATCTTTTTTCAGAATGGGCCAATATCTTTTAAAAATACCTTCTACCTCCTTATACTGACAATTGAATTTCGAAATAAACGCATACTCAGCTATATTTTTATCCTCTTTGGTCTTATTTTTAGTCTTCATCTTCATTTCCCCTATGTAGTTTTTGCTAATTTTGAATCTTGTTTTTTCCAATTCCATTGGATTATACCCTTTCATCACAAATCTTTGTTTTATCACTTCAGATTGGGAAATATAGTCCTCTAATCTTGAACAATTCCTCATTATTCTTATGAATTGTCCAATAGGGATTCCACGAATCCATTGGGGGTGATGACAGCTGGTAGTAGGAATAAAACCATTCCTATCTGTTTCCTTAAAAAAGGTTTTAAAACAAATTCTGTTTCTATATTTTAAAATAGTCAAATCTAAAAAAATGGCCGATTCCCTCTCAATATTACAAGTAAATCCAAGCCCATATTCGTTATTTTTGATGCAATCTAAAAAAATTTGTAGATTCTCTTCCGTACCATCCCAGATTAGTAAGATGTCATCAATATATCTTCTCCAAGTTTTAAGACCTTCCCATTCCTTTCCAAAAATGACCTTATCCTCCCATTTAGCCAAAAAAATATTCGCCAAACTTGGGGCGAATTTGGCGCCCATTGCCACACCCTTCTTCTGTTCAAAAAAGTCCCCCTTATACCAAAAATAATTCTTTCCCATACTAAATTCAAGTAATTGGATAATGAACTTCCTCTGTTTCAAGTGTAAGTCTGAGAATTCTCTCAGGCCCCATTTGATAGCTTCAATACCATCTTGATGCCTAATATTGGTATATAGGGAATTAATATCTATTGTCACAAAAAGGGTATTGTTTGAGATCTCTGTACCTTCCAAAAGATCTATCACATCTCGACTATCCTTTAAATATGATGGCATCGCTTTCACAATTGGTTGCAGGAAAAAATCTGCATATTCCCCAATTCTTGCATGTATAGACCCAATACCATTAATAATCGGCCTCCCTGGGGGTTTTGTCAGACTTTTATGTATTTTTGGTAGAATATACATGAACGGAGTTCTACAATGTGAGGGTCTATACATGCAAGAATTGGGGAATATGCAGATTTTTTCCTGCAACCAATTTTGAAAGCGATGCCATCATATTTAAAGGATAGTCGAGATGTGATAGATCTTTTGGAAGGTACAGAGATCTCAAACAATACCCTTTTTGTGACAATAGATATTAATTCCCTATATACCAATATTAGGCATCAAGATGGTATTGAAGCTATCAAATGGGGCCTGAGAGAATTCTCAGACTTACACTTGAAACAGAGGAAGTTCATTATCCAATTACTTGAATTTAGTATGGGAAAGAATTATTTTTGGTATAAGGGGGACTTTTTTGAACAGAAGAAGGGTGTGGCAATGGGCGCCAAATTCGCCCCAAGTTTGGCGAATATTTTTTTGGCTAAATGGGAGGATAAGGTCATTTTTGGAAAGGAATGGGAAGGTCTTAAAACTTGGAGAAGATATATTGATGACATCTTACTAATCTGGGATGGTACGGAAGAGAATCTACAAATTTTTTTAGATTGCATCAAAAATAACGAATATGGGCTTGGATTTACTTGTAATATTGAGAGGGAATCGGCCATTTTTTTAGATTTGACTATTTTAAAATATAGAAACAGAATTTGTTTTAAAACCTTTTTTAAGGAAACAGATAGGAATGGTTTTATTCCTACTACCAGCTGTCATCACCCCCAATGGATTCGTGGAATCCCTATTGGACAATTCATAAGAATAATGAGGAATTGTTCAAGATTAGAGGACTATATTTCCCAATCTGAAGTGATAAAACAAAGATTTGTGATGAAAGGGTATAATCCAATGGAATTGGAAAAAACAAGATTCAAAATTAGCAAAAACTACATAGGGGAAATGAAGATGAAGACTAAAAATAAGACCAAAGAGGATAAAAATATAGCTGAGTATGCGTTTATTTCGAAATTCAATTGTCAGTATAAGGAGGTAGAAGCTATTTTTAAAAGATATTGGCCCATTCTGAAAAAAGATTATATATTAGGAAATGTGTTACCAACTCGACCCCAGTTTATTTATAGGAAAAGTGACAACCTGAGAAGTATGCTAGTGAAGGGGGTTATTTCACCCCCTAAAAAAACAAGGATGTTTGATTTACAGGGGTTTTACCCTTGCAAAAAATGTAGGATTTGTAGGGTAACTGGTATTAAGGATAAGAAAATCACAAGTTGTAAATCCGTATATACAGGGGAAAATTTTGATATAAAAAAATCTATTACATGTGACACTAAGTATGTTACATATGTGTTAGAATGCCCTTGCCCATTACAATATGTAGGTAGAACCAAAAGAAACCTAGCTATCAGATTAAAGGAACATGTGGCCAATATAATGAAAGGCAAAAAGGACCATAGTGTTTCACAACATTTCAAAGAATATCATAACTCTGACCCTAGGGGTATTAAGTTTTGTGGTATAGACATGGTGGATGCTCATTGGAGGGGTAGCAATAGGGTAAAAAGTATTTCACAGAATGAGACCTATTGGATTTATAAACGGAATACTTTGAGACCTTATGGTTTAAATATAGAATTAGATTTGAACTGTTTCATTTCAGATTTTTAATCAGATTTTACTGGAAATATTATAGATAAGTTCTAATCTAATGTTATTTACCTTATAGGAGAATTATATTAATCCTATTTCTATTAAGGGAAGTGTATATGGAATTATGAAATTTATATTTGGACAGATGGAGGTAATGTAATATGATTTTAAAATGTGAGAGAATAATCGCTTGGAGTAATGAATTGATGTATATTTTAACTGTTTTTATGAATTTTAATTTTTAATTTTAGTGATAAGATTTTATGTAATGTATCTTAAGTCAATGTGATGGTGTTTAAAAAAAAGAGAAATAAATGATAGGTGTTTGACTATAGTAATAGGGAACGTGATTGATAATAAAGAGCAGAGGGGTCAGATATATTTAGATATGTATATGTTTGTGATAGGAAGATAATATATTTATATATCAATATGCTATGAACGAGATTGGGGGGTTTTGTAATTTTAAGGGTATTTTAATAATATTAGAGGTATTTTAGATTATGACCAGTAGAGGGAGTAGTGGGATCTTTTCTGTTATACTATATAGGGATATTGATATGTATTTATAGATGGAGAGAGGTATATACTATTTAGATGCAGAGAAGTATATACTATATAGATACTAGTGACTATATAGATATAGGAGATTGAGTAGATGTATTATTATGTATATGTTATGTATGATATTTTTGGTGTATTGTTATCTGATGATATGGGATATTGTATGCGATATTCTATTCAGTGGAGGAGTATTTGTATGTACTCTAGAGATAGGGCACACATGGAGGTGGATAATCTGTGATGAACTGTTCCCTATGTTTTATTTGATTCGGTGAGAGTGGGATGGCAGGCAGATTAGTATGGGCGGCTGTTTTCCAGCTTCCAAGATGGCGATTTGTGGCGCTAGTCATGGAGGAAGGGTAGTATATAAGGGGCCGATGCGCAGACGTCTGTATCCTTTGAAAAAGTCACCGGAAGTGACGAAACGCGTCAGGAACACGTGACGTCAGACGCATTAACATTGACAGGAAGTGCGATCGCGGCCATCTTGGAAGTGGGAACATGTGGCCAGTGTTCCCTAGCTTGTCTGCTTGTACACCTTGATGAGGAGAAGCGTTGTTCCCTAGCTTGTCTGCTTGTACACCTTGATGAGGAGAAGCTGTTTTACTCTTACTGCAATGTAAGTTGTTGAATAAAGTCTGTCATTTATTTGAATCTACCATATGTAACTTGGATTTTCTTATGAGGAGAATGGAAGATATAAGACTTTATTGGACCTAATATTGGATGGATTTCTACAGCTAAGGAGATCTATATCTAGCCCTGTCTGTGGTTATAGAGGGTAATTATCCATCTTACACAAGGAGTTGGAGATCACGGTTTTGGTTGGGGATGTGTGTTTGATCACTTATTGCAAGTGTGGTGTCACGAAGTTGCAGTGTCATAAGTGTCACAGACTCACATAGTGGATGTGATTTGTATTTGCTTCACTGGTCATATATTTGGTGACACGGATATCTATATTAATAATATATGCTGATATTCACATAGAGAGTTATATATATATATATATATATATATATATATATATTTTTTTTTTTTCTTTTGTCTGCTTGAGTGTTTTCACAAGTAGTGCATGGTGCACTGTTAAGGGCACGTGTGTTTTGATTTCTAAAAAGGTATGACACTATGTTAAGTTTTTTCTTTTTGAGGTATATGGGCATCAGAATGTACGGGTGTTGAGAAAAAGGATTTTTTTTCGTGGAAAAGAAGAATAAAAGAGACTTTATTGAACATTTGTTTATTGAATATTTGTTTATAAAAGTGGGGTGTGTTTTGAGACTTTGGACTTTTAAGAAAAGTTTTTTATTATTATCTTTAACCTTCAAGGGTGGAGGTAGACTACTTTTCTGGGTTTTATTTGGTGTGCTTTGTTTTTGAGAAATATATATGATCTCTTACCTGTAACAACTAATGTGTTGGCCGCATAAAAGGTCTGGTCCAGTCCAGGCTCGGAGCAGTAATATACTCCAGAATCAGATCTGTCCACATTTTTTATATCCACAGCAAGAACTTTATCTGTGCAGTTTGATACAATTCTTTCTGATGATGGTGATGATGATGATGAGCATGTGCTTCGTGCTACATCCTGTAACCCTCCATCTTCCTTTTCCTTATACCACTGCCAGTGAGAAAAACTACTGTCTGAAGTCTTATTACAAGTGATGGTGACTCTCTCTCCAGCTTTCACAAATTGGACATGAGGAAATTTTTGCGCAAATTCACTTGTGTGTACACCTGGAAGATGAAAGTATTCCATTTATTCATTGTAACATTCCATGTGATCAACAAGCAATTATACAATTAGTCGCTAATAGTTATACAGATAAAAAGTCATAATTCTAATCTACAGACTCAATACCTAAATTTAATTCTTAACATAGGCCCATCTTTATATTTAACCTTTAAACCCTAAATGTGCTCTTTAACCACTTCCCGTCCAGCCCATGTATATAAATGGCCAGACGGGAGCAGTGCAGGAGCATGTTGCCATTCATAAATGGTGCCCGCATTTTCAGCTTGTGCGCACTCCCTGGGAGCACGCGTCACCGCGATCCAGTGCCTGCTGTGTCCGGAGGACAATACCGATCATTGTACGGGACCTCTGTGTGAGGTCCTGATCATGTGATCACTGATTAGCCAATCAGTGATCACATGAATAGTAGTAAGCAAGATGTCACTTCTGACATCATTGCTTATTACGTGTGAAATCTGTGAATGATCACAGAGATCACATGGTACAAGGCTATTCACAACAGCCTTGCACCATGTGACAAGCTGTGACCAATCACAGCTCTCACAGTATTTCTCAATGGCTGCAAGAATGCAGGCAGAGAGAAGGAGAAATGTTTGCTTTTACAGCTTTAATGGGTGTAAAAGAAATCAGTGTAAAAAAAAAAAAAAATCTTCATCACCCCCCACAAGTAGTACAGTGTCACTATGGTGACACTGTGCTGCTAGGGTGACAGTATGTAAAAAAAAAACAGAAACATAAATAATAATAGAAAAATAAAATGAAAATGTATAAAACATTATTTGAAAAATTATAATTTGTTGTTAGAAACTAATTTGGGTTATTTTTTTTTACTAAAAAGATAGCTGAATACATTTTGGTCAAGGTTTATGAAGAAAGATTATTTATTTGCAAAATTTTATAAGAAAAACACTTTTTTTCAAAATGTTTGGAATTTTAATTTATATAGCAAAAAAAAAAAAATCCCAGTGGTAAATAAATACCACCAAAATAAAGTTTTATCTGTCTCAAAAAAATGCTAAAAAATTAATATGGGTACAGTGTTGCATGACCGCGCAATTGTCATTCAAAGTGTAACAGCGCTGAAAGCTGAAAATTGGCCTGGGCAGGAAGGGGGTAAAAGTGTCCGGACTTGAAGTGGTTAACATAACCTAACCCAATAATACTAAACTCTAAATATAAACATTTTTCACTGAGTAAAGAAATACAAAGAAATATCACTATTAGAACTTTACTAATATTTTAGCCGACAGAAGTAAATGAATGATGTATAAAAATCTCATTGTATGTACAAAAAAAGAAAATGGTTCACCACATCTTTTGCTAGGTGCTGAATTCCCATTTAAAAAGGGACTTTATATGTGCCAAAACAATGGAAGACACAAACAGATCAACAGTTTATGAAACCATATATCTTTTTTTAATGCATTTGGTTAAAAGAGAGCCATCTCTCATTAAAAGCATATAGCAAAGTCCTGCCGTTGTGTCATACAATTCCCATAGGTCATAGCAATATACAAAAAGTGTGTAACATTGAAGCGTTTCACAATACTTCCTCAGGATCCATGCTTGAAATGAACAACTAGAAATGAACAAAAATACAAAGTTGATGGGAAGAAGGAAAAAAAAGAAAAAAAAACACCAACTCCCCAATAAATCCCAGGACCTCATATCCCAATCCCATCCCCACCCCCTCCCCCCAACCAAGCCTCAGAGGGAGAAGCTTGGTTGGGGGGAGGAGGTGGGAATGGGCTTGGGATATGTGGTCCTGGGATTTGCTGTGGGGGTTTTTTTTGTCTTCCCAGGTCATCTTTGGTCATTTCTAATGTAATTTATGTAATTTGTATATTTATGTTTGTATTTCATCTCATTTCAGTTAATTTTCAGTTGTTCATCTCAACCCGAGAAAGCAAATATTGTGAAATATTGTGAAATGTATGTTACACACTTGTTGTCTATTGTATGACACAACTGGAGGTCTTTGTTATACAGTATGTTTTTAATGAGAGATGGCTCTCTTTTAACCAGATGAATTAATAAATATATGATTTTATAAACTTTTGGTCTCTCCCATTATTTTGGCACATATAAAGTTCCTTTTTAAATAGGAAACCAGCACCTAGTAATAGATGTGGTGACCCATTTTCTTTTTTTGTACTTATGATTAGTCTTTCGGGTGCCACAATGTGGAGTTGTGTTTCAAGTTCTGCTCACACATCACTTGAATGGGTAGAAAATAACAATCTTTTCATGACACTTTCTTGTAGAACAGATTTGAGGAACCCTCCAGCCGACCACCTGGGCTATCAGAGAGAACCTACCTACTGTACTTGTGACAGAGGTTTTACTCCAAGGGAAACGAAAGTAGTAATTTATATTTTTATAAAATTTTATAAACTCTGCTGTAGAATTTTTCATAGAGTCTCATAGACTGTACTGTGTGGCCACCTGGTATCATTATTGGAGAGCTTCTCAAAGGAAGCTCCTGGTATTGTGATAGTTGCATTGCCTGTTATTTGTTCTGTGCTTATTGCAAACCCCTATTACCATCTTCTATGTATTCTTCTTGAGTTTAGCCTGCATTCATTCAGAAAACTTCAAATTGCACATTGCTGCTTGTGTGATCATTTGGTCGATACATCTACATTACATACTGTATATATTTGTTAACATAAGGATGACTGTGATCGCAATACATACTTTTTTAGGCAATGGAGAACACTAGTGTTATAAAAAGTAAAAGATTTATTTAAAAGATTTGAAAGTATACTTGCTTGCCTTTTCAAATTTGATTAGCTATTGTGAAATCGCTTAGAAAAAGTCAAGTACCCAGCAGGGGCGGACTGACAAATTATGGGGCCCTGGGCAATAGGGGATCATGGGGCCCTTGTGTCCTTGCCCAAACTCAAAAAAGCCTATGAAAAAGGTACAAGGGGCATCTCATGGGGCCCCCTACTGACCCCGGGCCCTTGGGCAGTGCCCGAGTTTCCAAATGGTCAGTCCGTCCCTGGTACCCAGTGTATTATTCAGACACTCTTGGGCTGATTACTAAAGGATTTGAGAATATTCACAAACAATGTGGGAAGATTTCTTTTTCTCCAACCATGTGAACAGAACTTGCCTATTGACACATGATTGGATAATTGAAGCGAATCTTCACACATTTTGTTGTGGGAACATCTTCAGATGTTTTAACCCATTCGCGCCTAAAGGTAAATTAATACCTAAGCACAATTTTGCAACTTTGACATGTGTTATTAAAACCGTACATATCATCACAACTACTTTGTGCAACCAGATGGATTATATCTTATTTTTTCAGGACAAATTGGGCTTTCATTTGACGGTAAATGGTAATGGATATCTCCTAATTTTTATTTTTTTTGTTATTGTCAAAGAAAAACTGGCCCCACAAAAAACACTTTTTAAAAAAAATGTATCTGTATATTTCTTGCTACTACCATAACCATAACCAAAGAAGAACCCAAAATAAATTCTGTTCCTGACGATTGCAGTGATACCACATTTGTGTGTGTCAGTTGTTCTTTGTACCCGTAGTACAGCCCAGAAGCAATAGTGTGCATTTTGCTTTTTTTTTTTTTTAATCCTGCCTAAATCACACTGACATTGATACTAATTTAAAAAAAAAAAATCATAAAAATACTGATCCTGACCTTTGACACTTACCTTGACCTTTGATCTTGAACCGAAAACTAACCCTGGCAATGGTCTAGATCAAACCTTGATCAAGAGTTTCATTTATTATTATTATTATTATTATTGGTTTTTTTTATTTTTTTTTTACACATTGTTGTTTTTTTTCTCTCTGAAAGAGAGGCTATCCCAGCAGTCAGGTGACTCGGAATTGGGAGTTCCAGGTCCCGATCGCTGCTACTGGACCTGGGACTCTCGATGAGGAGTGCTCTCAACACAAAGACAGTTATGCAAATATGGAAAAAAGCCCAGTCCAGTGGAGCCACATATTTGCGTATGCTTGGCGGGAAGGGGTAAATAAATCAGTCTCATGATGATTTGCTAAAGGAGAAATGAACACTTGCATAAGGTATTTAATCATTTTCACGACTGGGTTATTAAATATGAACACAGCTACCATTTATAGTGAATATTCTCAGCCCCTTTAATCAACCCCTGCAAAAGATAGCAAAAAAAGAAAATATAAAATAAAAACTATAAGCATCACCCAATGGAAAGTCTGCAACACAAATAAAGCCACAAACATAACTTTTTCTTTTGTACAAATAGCATTTGCTAAAAGAATATCATACAATCTGTCCATTTTAAAATTCTCACTGGACACTGTTGAATGAAGAAATTAGTTACTTACCATGCAGATAAATATAAAACACTATCAACGTTTTAGCTGTCATGTTTCTTCTGTTGGTCACCAGTAGCAGTTAAGACGACTTGTGAGGTGTGTGTTTAACTTCCTGCCCTTCTCACGTATATATTCTGTGTATTGAACATCCTGTCCTTTACTGGTCACAAAGGGGTTGATTCACAAGTTCTGCAGCTCAGAAAACATAAAATGGATAGTCGCCTGATATATAAACTTACTTTTTAAGTGGCCTTATTGTGGGAAATTCTCTTCAACAACCAACAAACGGGGATGTGCTGAACCCACGCGTCAAACCCGCCATCGTCTGAAACATAACTTTTGTAAAGTGTCTAAAAAAACACATAAAGTAGAAAGTACTATAGGAAAGTCAAACGTTACTAGGTGTATGACCTTAGTGTAGCACCCTCCTAGATAGATTGCTAGGATGTTAGGTAAATTTAATTCTTTTATGGGTCCTCTGTAATCATTGGAGCAACTTTTGAATGCTTTGGGCTGTTCTGGATCTCACAGGCTGCAAATTTACCATGTGCTTTGTTTGACACATCATTACACTTTGCACTGCCGATGAAGACTTTTGAGGCAAAACATGTTGGGTTTAGGGATTTTTATGTTATTTTTCATTTTCTATTTTGATTTTAACTTTAAATAAGCACTACTTTCTGATTGAGTTTAGCTTGGCAGAAGGCTTAAGGGAGATACTTGTGTACTGGCAGAGGCAGAGATAGCATTGCTACAAGGCTGGAATGGATACTGTGGCATGTCAGGCTTTAGGCAGGCAATCAAGCACCTCAGTAGCCACAGTAACCTTTAGCATTAATCCAAGCCTGTAGGTAGAGAGGATTGGTCATTATATTGACTTTCCCTTGTACACTCCTTCATTTCAGACAATTGTATTTTGTAACAGCGGTATATCACAAACCTGCTGGTTGGTGACCTGCTACATTTTTTAGATCTCATTTTGGATGGAGGTACTTTCCAATATAACCCCCAGTATTATGGAGTTTTTCCCCTGCACCACACATATGCTTTCCTACAAGTAAGGATACCTGGCATTTTTTTACTTCCTTATACTTTCTACTTTCAACATCATGTGTTTTTTAGACACTTTATAAAAGGTATGTTTTAGGCCATGGTGGGTTCGATGCATGAGTTCTTCGCATTCCCATTTGTTGGTTGTTGAAGCTTGGAAAACATACACAAATGCCCAACTGGGTTTAAGCCTCTGAATCAGCTGTTATCAACCTGCGTTTCACGACAAGAAAGCTAGGGGTACTTAAACTTTTTTAGATAATGTTGGAAAAAGACCATTAGTGTGGGGAGTCAGGGACTTTTCCTTTACAAAAAAAGTTTAAAAAATTTGTTCTAATATAATATTAAATTATACAATGAAATACAATAATACAATTAAAAACAGCTTCAACTCTTCTGGGAAGGCTGTCCACAAGGTTTAGGAGGGTGTCTATTGGAATGTTTGACCATTCTTCCAGAAGCGCATTTGCGAGGTCAGACATGTCGAATGAGAAGGCCTGGCTCACAGTCTCTGCTCTAATTCATCCCAAAGGTGTTCTATCAGGTTGAGGTCAGGACTCTGTGCTGGCCAGTCAAGTTCCTCCACCCCAAACTCTCACATCCATGTCTTTATGGACCTTGCTTTGTGCACTGGTGCGCAGTAATGTTGGAACAGGAAGGAACCATCCCCAAACTTTTCCCACAAAGTTGGGAGCATGAAATTTTCCAAAATGACTTGGTATGCTGACACCTTAAGACTTCCCTTCACTGGAACTAAGGGGCCAAGCCCACCCCCACACATAATCCCCCCCCTCCACCAAACGTTACACTTGGCACAATGCAGTTAGGTAAGTACTGTTCTGGCAATCGCCAAACCCAGACACATCCATCAGATTGCCAGAGAAGCGTGATTTGTCACTTTAGAAAACACATCTCCACTGCTCTAGAGTCCAGGGGCGGCGTGCTTTACACCACTGCCTCCAATGTTTTGCATTGCACTTAGTGATGTAAGGCTTGGATGCAGCTGCTCGGCCATGGAAACCCATTCCATGAAGCCCTCTATGCACTGTTGTTGTGATAAACTGAAGGCCACATGAAGTTTGGAGGTAATTAGCTATTGACTCTGAAGACAGTTGGCGACTTCTGTGCACTGTGCACTTCCGCATGTGCTAAGCCCGCTCTCTCATTTTATGTGGCCTACCACTTGGTGGCTGAGTTTCTGTTGTTCCCAGTTGCTTGTTATAATACCACTAACAATTGACTGTGGAATATTTAGTAGCATGGAAATTTCATGGATTGTACAGGTGCAACCTATCACGATACCACGCTTGAATTCACTGAGCTCCTGAGAGCGACCCATTTTTTCAGGAATGTTTGTAGAAGTAGTCTGCATGCCTAGGTGCTTGATTTTATACACCTGTGGCCATGGAGGTGATTGGAACACCTGAATCCAATGATTTGGAGGGGAGTCCTAATACTTTTTGCAATATAGTGTGTGTGTAATTTATATATACACTGCTCAAAAAAAGTAAAAGAACACTTTGAAAACACATCAGATTTCAATGGGGAGAAATATCATGCTGGATATCAATACTGATATGGACTGTGTTAGGAACATAAGGATGCCCTATCATTTGAAGAAGATTAAATTTTAAAACAGAGGACTGAATTCAAAGAAACCCGAAAATCAAAGTGAAAAAATTATGCAGCAGGCTCCATTTTTCTGAAATTTCATTGCAGCAACTCAAAATGGTACTTAGTAGTTTGTATGGCCCCCACGTGCTTGTATGTATGCCTGACAATGTCAAGGCATGCTCCTAATGAGACGACGGATGGTGTCCTGAGGTATTTCCTCCCACATCTGGACCAGGGCATCACTGAGCTCCTGGACAGTTTGAGGTGCAACCTGGCAGAGACTGATGGACCAAAACATGATATCCCAAAGGTGTTCTATTGGATTTAGGTCAGGTGGGGCATTGTCGTGCACCAGGAGGAACCCAGGACCCACTGCACCAAAGTAGGGTCTGACAATGGGTTCAAGGATTACATTCCGATACCTAATGGCAGTCAGGATGCCATTGTCTATCCTGTAGAGGTCTGTGTGTCCCTCCATAGATATGCCTCCCCAGACCATCACTGACCCACCACCAAAATGGTCATGCTGAACGATGTTACAGGCAGCATAACATTCTCCACGGCTTCTCCAGACCCTTTTACGTCTGTCATGTGCTCAGTGTGCACCTGCTCTTATCTGTAAAAAGCACAGGGCGCCAGTGACAGACCTGCCAATTCTGGTGTTCAATGGCAAATGCCAATCGAGCTCTATGGTGCTGGGCAGTGAGCACAGCTAGAGGACGTTGGACCCTCAGGCCACCCTCATGAAGTCTGTTTCTGATTGTTTGGTCAGAGACATTCACACGAGTGGCCTGCTGGAGGTCATTTTGTAGGGCTCTGGCAGTGCTCATCCTGTTCCTCCATGCACAAAGGAACAGATACTGGTCCTGCTGAGGGGTTAAGGATCTTCTTTGGCCCTGTCTAGCTCTCCTAGAGTAACTGCCTGTCTCCTGGAATTTCCATCATGCTTTTGAGACTGTGCTGGGAGATACAGCAAATCTTCAGGCAATGACACATATTGATGTACCATCCTGGAGGAGTTGGACTGTTTGTGCAACCTCTGTAGGGTTCAGGAAACACCTCATTCTACCAGCAGTGACACTGACCCTAGCCAAATGCAAAGCTAGTGAAAAACAGTCAGAAAAGATGAGTAGGGAAAAAAAACGTCAGTGGCCTCCACCTGTAAAACCATTCCTGTTTTGGGGTTGTCTCATTGTTGTCCATCTAGTGCACCTGTTGCTAATTTCATTAGCACCAAAGCAGCTGAAGCTGATTAACAACCCCCTCTGCTACTTAACTGAACAGATCAATATCCCAGGAGTTTAATTGCCTTGATGCTATACTCTGATTAAAAAGCATTCTTTTAATTTTTTTGAGCAGCGTATACACATACAGTGCTCAGCATAAATGTGTACACCCCTTTTGAAAAGTAAGATTTGAATCAATACCTCAATGAACACAAGCACAATTTCCAAAATCTTGACAAAATTGAGTTTTACAGAACATTTGTTTAACTCATTACATGAAAGTAAGGATAGTAATTTAACTTAGGTTGCAAAATCTTCAGTTTTACTCAAATTAGTTGATGCAAAAATGAATACACCCTACAACAAAAACTACTACATCTAGTATTTTATGAGACCTCCATGATTTGTAAGGACAGCACCAAGTCTTCTAGGCATGGAATGAACAAGTTGGCGACATATTGCAACATCTTTTTCCATTCTTCAAGAACGACCTCATTTAGAGCCTGGATGCTGGATGGAGAGTGATGCTCAACGTGTCTCTACAGAATTCCCCATAGGTGTTTGATTGGGTTCGGATTATTAGACATACTTGGTCACAGAATCACTTTCACCCAGTTCTTCAGAAATGCAATTAGAAATGCCTTAGATGTGTGTTTTGGATCATTGTCATGTTGGAAAAGTGCACGACGACCAAGGACCAATGATGGTAGCATCTTCTCTTTCAATATAGAGCAGTACATCTGTGAATTCATGATACCATCAATGAAATGCAGCTCCCTGACAGCATCAGCACTCCTCATGCAATCCCACAGAGGGACACTGCCACAGCTATGTTTCACAGTAGGCACCATGCATTTTTCTTTGTACTTGTCACCTTTGCGACGCCATACAGTTTTGAAACCGTCCGTTCCAAAAAACATTTATTGGTTTCATCAATCCACAGTACAGAGTCCCAGTAGTCATCTTCTTTTCCAACATGGGCTCTGGCAAATGCTAGTTAGGCATTTTTGTGCATGGTCTTCAGGAGAGGATTCCTTCGTGGACGACACCCATGCATGTCATTCCTCTGCAGTGTATGCCGCATTGTGTCATGAGAAACAATCACCCCAGTTTGGCTTTCTACTTCAACTGCAGTAAACTTGAGTGGCTATTTTCTTCAGCCCTTCTCATCAGAAGATGCTCCTGTCGAGGTGTTAATTTCTGTGGACAGCCTGGATGTCTCTGTGAGATGGTTACAGTTCCATCGTTGTTAAATGTTTGTATCACTTTTGCTACAGTAATCTGACTGAAAAGTAAAGCTTTTTTGATCCTGTAGACTTCGCCTTTCTTGTGTAAAGTAATTATTTTGTTTCTCAGGCCTTGTGACATTTCTCTTCCATGTGGTGCCATTGCTGACAGCATGAAATGGGAAGGGAATTTCTTTAAGTAATGCCCTTTTATAATCAACTGTCTGCTGGACACGTGTGTAATGAATAATTAGACTCACCTGTAGCTGAATTCTTGTTAATTAGGATTTTGTTGTCTAAATTTCAGCTTTGCTCCTAAGACTTTCATTGTGGATGTATTTGTTTTTGCAAAATCATCTTGAATGAATTTGTTAGGAAAAATACTTTTTTTGTGTAAAAATGAGCAAATCTTGTTTGCAATCAATGGTCCACATTTGTGAGAGTATTTTGTAGTATAGAGTTCCATAGAAAATGTTCATTCTGAAAGGAAAATAAAGGTTTTCTGACAAATCTATTGGGGTGCACTCATTTATGCTGAGCACTGTATATATAAAATGAAAAAAAAAACTATACATTATCTTCAACCACATGCTATATCAGAACGTGCTCATCCATTTGCAATAACTTAAATAAGTCAAATAAGAAACATACTTTAATACAGAAAAGCAAATGGAGACTGTGATATGTTCAGCCTCTGTGGTCTGTGGTTAATAGAATGGAACAATTCATTGCATCATGTCCAGTAATAAACTACTTCTTTACACCAAGCCAAATGCTATTTGGCTTCTGTCATCTCAGTAACAGGAAACTAAATGATACTCTCACTTTCTACCAGTGTTAGACCACTTGTGTAGCTGATAAATAAGTAAAATGAAACCGAACTGTAGTTAAAATGAAACAATTGCTGTCTATTTGAGTTGTATATTCATTAAATCATCATTAAAGAGATTCGGCCAAAGTGACAGGTTTATTTGAAAATTCAGTCCCTCCACCACTGATAGTTATCTTTTCTGCAATCCCTTGCCTCCCCCTTCCTCTACAGTTGTGACCAAAATTATTCAACCCCCAATGCTGTAAAGGGGTTTAGGGACTATAGTGTACATTTGGAATTGTATTCAGAATCAAATCCTACAAGGACGTTGTAACTACCCAAATGCAACTAAAATGACATCAATTGTTTATGTAATACAGTAGTAAATGGTTCTTATGTGGTTTCTTCATTGCCACAATTATTCAACCCCTTAAAGACTACCACTCTGAAGAACAGAGGTTCATACAGGTGCTTTCCATCAGGTATTGAAAACACCTGTGGATGTCACCGAGCAGCAATCAAGCATAATAAGCACCAATTAGGCAGCTTTAAAATGACTGTGATACTCAGCTCCTTCTAGACATTTACTGGTGTGGTTACAAACATGGTGAAGGCAAGAGAATGGTCCAGGAAGACAAGAGAAGAGGTGATTTCTCTTCACAGGAAGGGCAATGGCTATAAGAAGATTGCAAAGATGTTAAACATACCAAGAGACACCTTAGGAAGCATCATTCGCAAATTCAAGGCAAAGGGCACTGTTGAAACGCTACCTGGTCGTGGCAGAAAGAAGATGCTGACTTCGACTGCTGTGCGCTACCTGAAGCGTAGAGTGGAGAGAAGTCCCCGTGTGACTGCTGAGGAACTGAGAAAAGATTTGTCAGATGTGGGTACAGAAGTTTCAGCCCAGACAATAAGACGCACACTGCGTAATGAAGGCCTCCGTGCCAGAACTCCCAGGCGTACCCCCTTGCTGTCTCCAAAGAATAAGAAGAGTCGACTGCAGTATGCCAAAAGCCATGTGGACAAACCACAAAAGTTGTGGGATAGTGTTCTGTGGACTGATGAAACAAAATTAGAACTGTTTGGGCCCATGGATCAACGCTATGTTTGGAGGAGGAAGAACAAGGCCTATGATGAAAAGAACACCTTGCCTACTGTGAAGCATGGTGGAGGGTCAATCATGCTTTGGGGCTGTTTTGCTTCTGCAGGTACAGGGAAGCTTCAGCGTGTGCAAGGTACCATGAATTCTCTTCAGTACCAGGAGATATTGGATGGAAACGTGATGCAGTCCGTCACACACCTGAGGCTTGGGAGACGTTGGACCTTTCAACAGGACAATGATCCCAAGCATACCTCCAAGTCCACTAGAGCATGGTTGCAGAGGAAAGGCTGGAACATTTTGGAGTGGCCATCGCAGTCACCAGACTTAAATCCGATTGAGAACCTCTGGTGGGACTTAAAGAAAGCAGTTGCAGTGCGCAAGCCTAAGAATGTGACTGAACTGGAGGCCTTTGCCCATGAAGAATGGGCGAAGATACCCGTAGATCGCTGCAAGACACTTGTGTCAAGCTATGCTTCACGTTTAAAAGCTGTTATAACTGTAAAAGGATGCTGTACTAAGTACTAAGATTGAATGTCACTTGGGGGTTGAATAAAACTGATAATGCTGTGAGCACAGAAAAGACATTTGTGGTTATTTCATTATAACTGTTATGTTATATTTGTCTGACCTACAAGTGCCTCTTTAATGTAAATGTAAGCAAGATGACTGAATGATCAAAAGCAATGTCAAACTGGCCAAAACACTCAATTTCAGTGGGGGTTGAATAATTTTGGTCACAACTGTATTAGAGACACGAGTCCAAACCCAGTGTGAGATCCATGTCAGATAGTTAGAGCTTACACAGTGTAATATCTTCCATCTCTCCCTCACATGTTTTATATATAATGCAGGAATACTAAATTTTGTAATGATTCGTTATATAGTGGCATATAATTTGGAGGTCCTGGAGGCCACTCTTTGTTAGCCAGGGTATCATGTTGGACCCTGGGAGGAGGTCACTAGCGTTTATGAAAGATGAGGGCGCCACACTGGATTGTAGAAGCCATACACTGCTTACTCTGAAAACAAAAAAGCCACTGTGTTTAGGGGGACTCACATATCCCCTTTCATCAGGCCGACAAATAAAATAAACATTTTAAAATAAACCGAACATGAGGTTCCCTATAATGTCTGATGTTCTTCAGGGAAAACCTATAGCATACAGTATAGGGCGGTCAGAAATTAAAATAAAAATAAAAAATCAGACATCTAGAACTCAACAGAATCACCATATAAACCATGATTCAAAATGAAAAAAAAATAAAATTACAGTATATAAATATCACAATTTTGTTAATTATAAAACTCTCATGTTCTATTTTTTTACATATTTGTTTTATTTGTTGCCCTGATGAAGGGAGGGATGTGAGGAGCAAAAATGTGTTGAATTTTTAGTTTTCAGAAACAAGTTATATGGCCTGTACAGTCCGGTGTGGCACATTCATCTTTCACTAACTCTAGTGATCTCTCCCTGACATGCACTCTGGTGGTTGTACATCCTCTGATGTCATCTAGTACAAAATAAAGCCCTAGCCTTGCAGTGGATTTAAGAATGCCATTGGACAGTCCACAGCCACAGCATAGGAGAGAAGAGCTCAGGCTACCAGCAGAGCAGGTATCAGGTAAATATATTTACCCGACTCGTCCTACCCAGGGAGCACTGAGTTCTAGGCGATCGCGGCGGCTGCGCATGCGCACAAGCGATCGCGGCCGCACCAATGAGAGCACAGGGCGCCCTATTTAAACCTACCCTGTGCGTCTCCAAATTGCCTGATGATCTTGTTCCCTGTACCTGTGTTCCTGTTTGATCCTGTGTTCCTGCTTACCGTGTTGCCGACCCAGCCTGCTCCTGATACTGCTGTCTTTTCCTGCCCTGACCCCAGGCTCATCCTGACTATTCTCTGCCTGATCCTGATTGCCTGATCTCCTGTTAGTGAACCCGGCTTGTGACCCGTTATTCTTCTGCCTACTGCTCCGTACTGTCTGCTCCGCTGTTGCCAACCTGGCCTGTCTGACCACGCATACCTTTTCACATCTGGCTCTTACCTGCACTACGCCATTGGCACCTGCCTCTACCACAGCTGGTGTTTCTCGGGGGTCGCGACCTGGTCTCAGGCTACTTCAAGTCCATCCCCACCATCAGGGGCTCTGGTAAACCAGCAGACTGAGGCTTAGACTCTGCGCCCTGAGGGATCCCGGCCAGTGGGCCGCCAGAGGCTACTGCCAGTCGGCTATTGACAATAGTCCATAAAATAAATACAAAATCCAACAGGGAAAGTCAAAAACCCTCAGAATGGCCACCAGAGTCATGCAGGAACTTGATGCAGAGATCTCATCAATACAGACCCAGATAGTTATTTACAGTTGTGGCCAAAATTATTCAACCCCCACTGAAATTGAGTGTTTTGGCCAGTTTGACATTGCTTTTGATCATTCAGTCATCTTGCTTACATTTACATTAAAGAGGCACTTGTAGGTCAGACAAATATAACATAACAGTTATAATGAAATAACCACAAATGTCTTTTCTGTGCTCACAGCATTATCAGTTTTATTCAACCCCCAAGTGACATTCAATCTTAGTACTTAGTACAGCATCCTTTTACAGTTATAACAGCTTTTAAACGTGAAGCATAGCTTGACACAAGTGTCTTGCAGCGATCTACGGGTATCTTCGCCCATTCTTCATGGGCAAAGGCCTCCAGTTCAGTCACATTCTTAGGCTTGCGCACTGCAACTGCTTTCTTTAAGTCCCACCAGAGGTTCTCAATCGGATTTAAGTCTGGTGACTGCGATGGCCACTCCAAAATGTTCCAGCCTTTCCTCTGCAACCATGCTCTAGTGGACTTGGAGGTATGCTTGGGATCATTGTCCTGTTGAAAGGTCCAACGTCTCCCAAGCCTCAGGTGTGTGACGGACTGCATCACGTTTCCATCCAATATCTCCTGGTACTGAAGAGAATTCATGGTACCTTGCACACGCTGAAGCTTCCCTGTACCTGCAGAAGCAAAACAGCCCCAAAGCATGATTGACCCTCCACCATGCTTCACAGTAGGCAAGGTGTTCTTTTCATCATAGGCCTTGTTCTTCCTCCTCCAAACATAGCGTTGATCCATGGGCCCAAACAGTTCTAATTTTGTTTCATCAGTCCACAGAACACTATCCCACAACTTTTGTGGTTTGTCCACATGGCTTTTGGCATACTGCAGTCGACTCTTCTTATTCTTTGGAGACAGCAAGGGGGTACGCCTGGGAGTTCTGGCACGGAGGCCTTCATTACGCAGTGTGCGTCTTATTGTCTGGGCTGAAACTTCTGTACCCACATCTGACAAATCTTTTCTCAGTTCCTCAGCAGTCACACGGGGACTTCTCTCCACTCTACGCTTCAGGTAGCGCACAGCAGTCGAAGTCAGCATCTTCTTTCTGCCACGACCAGGTAGCGTTTCAACAGTGCCCTTTGCCTTGAATTTGCGAATGATGCTTCCTAAGGTGTCTCTTGGTATGTTTAACATCTTTGCAATCTTCTTATAGCCATTGCCCTTCCTGTGAAGAGAAATCACCTCTTCTCTTGTCTTCCTGGACCATTCTCTTGCCTTCACCATGTTTGTAACCACACCAGTAAATGTCTAGAAGGAGCTGAGTATCACAGTCATTTTAAAGCTGCCTAATTGGTGCTTATTATGCTTGATTGCTGCTCGGTGACATCCACAGGTGTTTTCAATACCTGATGGAAAGCACCTGTATGAACCTCTGTTCTTCAGAGTGGTAGTCTTTAAGGGGTTGAATAATTGTGGCAATGAAGAAACCACATAAGAACCATTTACTACTGTATTACATAAACAATTGATGTCATTTTAGTTGCATTTGGGTAGTTACAACGTCCTTGTAGGATTTGATTCTGAATACAATTCCAAATGTACACTATAGTCCCTAAACCCCTTTACAGCATTGGGGGTTGAATAATTTTGGCCACAACTGTAACACTACCCCCAGTGGAGCTGCTGATTTTGACTATTTCCTTCCAAAACAGTGCAGAGGCCACCAGTCACACAAGCCTCAATCTGTTCACTCTTGTTCTATTAAACAGTCTAAAAGATTTTTTTTCTAAGGTTTATTGCTTAGAGAACTTTAACAGAAGAGGGGTAAGGGAATGGGATAAGCCAAAATGTTTGAAGAACAGAAAGAACAGTTGGCAACGGACACTCCTCTTTTAGTTAAGATAGCACGGTTTAGCTCTCATACTGTAGCTGGAGACCATGGAGTAGTTGGCAGAACAGTCTATTTTTTCATGGCTGGTAACCATGATATAGCTACAGAATAGTTAAAGTCTCATAGCCAGGGACCATGATGTCTATTCCTCCAACTTTGCTGGGGTTTTTTTGCCTTCCTCTGGATCAACTGTGGGTATAGGATTTTAACTTTTTTTATTTTAATGGTTGAACTGGATGGACTTTTGTCTTTTTTCAGCCAGACTAACTATGTAACTGCACTATTGAAGGGAGTCAGTCAGTGTCTCTACTCACAAGTCCTAGAGCAGTCACCATCTCAGATTTCATTAGTAAGCTTCAGGGGGCTGCTTGCCCCTGAGGCACCTTTGGACTGAATGTTGGTCTTCTCTATCAAAGGTTCGAGTCTGAGAAGGTGACTTGGTGATTGTGAGTGCTGCTGTCTGGGTATAGTTTACAATTTTTCACTTTAGTAGGGCGCTTTAGCAAGTTTTTTCTTTCTTTTTATAAACTTCCTTATAACTGTAGTACCCTCCTAGTATAGGATGCAGAGTAATTTTAGTTTTTGCCAATCTGTAAACAGAGGAGCAGTAATTGTTTGCCAAGTGCAGGCCATAGATGGGCTGAAAATCTCAAGATTTTTCGGCCGACAGAAAAATCGTCCGATATTCGAGCGATTTATAACTGTAGTAGCTTCCTAGTAAAGGATGCAGAGTCATTTTAGTTTTTGCCTCTCTGTAATTAGAGGATCAGTTTGCCTAGTGCAGGCCATAGATGGGCCGAAAATCTCAAGATTTTTCTGCCGACAAAAAAATCGTCCAATATTCGAGCCATATGTGGGGCAATTCGTCGTCCGTTTTTCGTGTTTTTTGGTCTTTCTGATTATCGGTCATGCTGGAAAATTTTTGGTAAACGACCGATTTTCAATTCATTGATGGTCAAACCCTACGATTATCTAAACGAAAAATTAATGCGCATGTGCGGTGACCTGGAAAGAAAAGAATCACAAACGAAATTTATTTTCGGGAAGAAATGTTAAAAAGTTCTAGCATGTAAACCAAACATTATTCCATGTATTTCTGTGTTAATAGCTTTGTGTGTGATGTACAGAATAACATGCATCCTCTATGTTTTTTGCACTGTGCTGTAGTACCCCACAAATTAATGAATCTATGTCTTTTTTTGTAATGTGAGGCCCAACCATGGTTAGGAGGAGTTCAAAAGACTGCTGTGACATTCGCAAATAATTTTTTAAGTCATCTGGATTGTTTTCTTTTAAATTAGAAAGCAGGTTCATGTGTGAGAACATGGCCCATTGGAGAAACCAGTCTTTTGACCAAACTCTGCTCTTCCTTGTTTTTTTTTTTGGTTTTTCCTCCTCCGCTGATAACAGACCGAGCATTACAATGGCCATTGTTTGTCTTGAGTTTTTTTTTTGGTGGCATTTTCATCAAAGAAATAGCGAAAATTTGTACCAACGACACGCTGCTGATGTGTACTTCCGTCAGGTTACGAAGAGAGGGAGTGCCACAAAGGTCACAAAATGACATAATTTCCCGTTAGAGAGTACGATTTTCAAGGCTTTATTTGCCGATTTTCATAATAATTAGTGGTAACGTTGGCTTTCAGACCAACCGATATTTCATTTATCAGATGAAAAAACGGGAGATTCTGAACACATCTATGGCCTGCATAAGTCTGCTCATGGTTTCACAGATTGAGAATTTGATTGTTTCCCTCATCAGTAAAAGAAACTTCCAGATCTTAGGGTGGGAAATTCAAATTACTGGCACGAATACTTTCTATGCCCTGGCCAAAATCCGGGGAGCTGTGAAAAAACATCCTAAAGTTCTCTACTAAAAGTTGTAAAATATTCCCAGACAGCAGCACTCAGAAATAACCAAGACACAAAGAGGTTTATTTACTAAAGCTGGAGAGTGTAAAATCCGGCTGACTTCTGCATAGAAACCAATCAGCTTCCAGGTTTTATTGGCAATGCTTAATTGAACAAGCTGAGGTTAGAAGCTGATTAGTTTCTATGCAGAAGGGAGTCTGATTTTACACTTTCCAGCTTTAGTAAATAAATTCTAACATGTCAAAAAAGATAAATAAATGAAATGTGTTGCACAGTCCTTTAAATCTAGGTAAGATAGTTTATCTCTTCAGCATCTACCGAACACAGAAATATCAGCTCTGAGAGGACTGAACCCGTGATATTGATATTGGGTTTCCCGCACTAAACTGGCAAATTAAATACCAAGTTAAAAATAAGTTCTAAAAATCAAATAGGTTAATAACTCAGTGTGAGAACCATAAATAGTACCCAGCTCTAACATTTAGTGAGAGTTTTACCACAAGTCACCTTCAATGTTAAGAATGCATTTATTTTTTTGGCTAACAACTCTGATGCAAATAGACCTTTGTCTGCAAACAGGATACCACGAATGACGTCCAGTATTTCCATGGGTATGTAACACACATCATGAGATCACACTGAAAATTGCATTGAAATGCTAAGAAAACAAGACCTTTATTCTCAATCCTTTTTCATTTTTAAAATGTTTTAAAAAGTATCCCTTGCCTCTTTTGTCTCTATCTGAAGGCATCATTTTTTTTTTCCCAAAAACAAATGCTGCTGTCATGACTGCCCACGCAAAGGCTTTTGGGAGATGGGGAACACAATGCTTTCGCCATCATCAACTGATGCAATCACATTTTAAAATAATGCTAACAATTTACGCAAATTTTTATTTCCTCTTTCAAATGTATCAGAGTTGATTCACTTGGATTAAAGCTCCCAAAGGAAAACACATACATTCACGTTGGGCTTTTCCATCACTGCTGTTACATAAAAGTCACACTAATGTAATATTTTTTTTTCAGACTTTGTTGCTCATATTTAGAAATAAACAGATGGAAGTGTGCAAATAATGTAAATGTTGTGCTGGGAAAAAATGACAGGAAATGCATTTTTTCCACTTTGTTCAAAATAAAAATGAAGGAAATAAATCTATATATGAGTCTGTACTGCACAGACATGGCCAGGAAAGAGTGGACTTGTGGCACTAGATGTAAACAATCCCCACAGACTGTGGGCATGAACATGGTATACTTGCATACTCTGTGCAATGGTTTTGCATTTAGCAGCCCCAATCCTCTTCTTCTGGGGTCCCCCTCTGGTGCTCCAGGCTCCTCCTTTTCGATGGGTGCCCCCATGGAAAGCTGATTTCTATGGGGGCACCTGTGTGGGCTCTCTCCCGAGCAGCCCACACAGGTGCCCCCATAGAAATCATAGAAGGGGAGGGGGACCCTGCAGCACAAAAGGTTAAAATGCACTTAGAATGCATTAAGGCTTTAGAACTACTTTAGGTGAAGAGGGTTTATGATAAATAAGTCTATGATTGAGTCCATATACTATACAAATATTTTACTTTTTCATGTTTCAGGGTAGTTGGAAGTGCAAAAAAATACCCCCCAGCATTTTAAATGTTTGTATTTGTTATTGTAAAATGAAAATTATCATGTTGTGTAGTCACCATACATACAAATAGATATTATGACAATTATCTACAATTTATTTTAGGAGGATCTCCTTTCTGTTTGGCTTCCTTGCCTATAGAAGCATATGACTCATTTTGGTGCTTCTACTCGACTTCCTTTTCAGGTGATTCAATTGTAGATATGCATATTCGGTTCTATAAAACAATATAAATAAAACATTAGCTAACAGTTGGTCATCACTTTGGAACAACCTCCCCAACTATCAAAATAGATTTGTCAATAATAAAAATGGAGGTAATGAAAAAACTAGTGCAAATATTGTGCTAGTTTTCTTTAAAGTCCTTAAAGTTTAAAGCCCTCTTCCTTCCACTTGAATTCACAGTATTGCCTGTGTTGGAGGCTGGAAGACGTGGTGAAATTACTCCTAGGTCATGTGACAGTGCATGGGCATAGTGATTGGCTGTCATGTACATGCCCTATCAATGGGAGGAATTTCTATGCTCCCCTATGCTGGGAAGCATCAGGCTTCCTGGAGCAGCATGGGATCATTGGCAATGTGGACCTACCTGGGGAGGGGGTCTCACTTTTGAAATACTCTGTCATCTTGCCTTGAAATAATAAAAAATCCCAGCATCTATAAAGTAAAACAAGCAGCTCTGGCTGCAATACCCACCCTATCTCTGGTGCTGCCCCCTGCAGTAAACCTTTTTCACCACTAGATGATGCCTCCCTTCTGGATTAAATGACACCCAGTGCCAATCAACCCAGTTTCTATGAGTCCTGAAAGACCTGCAGCATTCAGGACCAGGCCAAAGCAGGAGGTAGAAAACCCCTGATATTGCCCAACTGGACCAAAGATACCTAGAAAATGGTTATGTATACTTTTTTTTAATTTTAAATAAGGGTGCAGGGTGCCCAAAGGGAAGAGAGAATGCAGCAAATTGAGGGAAGAGGGAAGCTCCTGGGGAGGAAAGCTCTGTCTGACATCTGTCAACAAGGACGTGGTGGGAACATTTCCAAAACGGGATGAAGAAAGCAATCAAATGTCAACAGAGGGTCTACAAACTTAGTAATGTACCTCGGTCACAGAGTTTCTCTTCCTGGATCTTTGATACTTTTCATCTTAAAAGAAGAAAAAAAATGATTTTCAACAAAATACTTCTCTTGTTTTGTACCATTGTTCACCCTCACTGGTAGATGTCCCAACTTTAAATTATTCTAATAACTCTCAGCATCAGTTTGGATTTAGTTTTTGGTTTCTCCAATTAATTGGATGTATGTTTGTTTGCCAAATAAGTTTGCCTGGGGTCTGTAAACTACACTACTTCACTTCTACATATACTACTTTACTTTTTTAGCTTTACATGGCTTGTTGCTAACAGACACTGAACACAAACACATCTGGCACACAGCTGTGTCTGGGCCTTAACACATCCCTTATCTATACCCAAAAATAAAATGGCTATATATTGCAGATCACGAATCCTCAGATGTGGGGGCTGCATTATTTTTCTTTTTTTTTTACTTGTTTCTTTATTTTCACTTGTTATCCAGCCTGTAACACACTTCTTATCTTAGTGTGGCTACACTCACTCTTCTGTGGAGAAACTTTTATTGTGCGGCTCCAAGCTTGAAATAAATAGAAGTCATCTCGCTAGCATAGGGAAAGGAGGGAGCAGCGTCCCAGTATTATTCCAGTGATTCCTGTATGGTGAAGGGATGGATGCCACTCCGACCGACCTAAGGAGTCAGATGTATAGGATGGCCTCAGCCACTGCTCCAGCCAAACCGGCACCTTCTCCCTCTGTCCTGTTGACCCTTATTAACAAAAGTGAAAGGGAATCCCACATTTTGAGTGGTCACTAATGAATAAGTGGAAATCTTCCAAAGGGGACATTAGTTCAGATGACAACCCTCATTTTGGAAGGATTTCCTCTCACTCCCTGTTTTGATTATGGGACAGGAATTGAAGGGAAAGTTTTCCCAATGGGTGCAGTGGGCAAAAAAAAATCACAGGGCTTATAGCAATCCCTTACTTACCTACTACCAAAAATGAAAAGAAAAACTGTTTATCTTGGGTTGAGACAGACAGGATGGATATGTTACTCTTCAAGAAACCTACTGAACACCCATTTCACTGTAAGCACCCGACTGGACATTCTGTATCTGTAATGTGCTTGGACAAAGAAAGAATGGTAATACAAAGTAGAGAAGGTGCTTGGTATCATTGCATAGTCTGCTTGTGCAGCTACGGCTGTCCTTTCTTACGGCTGGAAAGGAACTGAACCACTCTTCAAAAGTCATGATTCGCAGAACCCCAGGTGATGACTCAGATTCTAACATTCTTGGAGTGTCGGATTCCTGGTTCACAGCTGTTTGCAGCAGTTTGATCTGCAAGCCCGTATGTCACTACCAGAGGCGGACTGACCATTTGGGTACTCGGGCACTGCCCGAGGGCCTGGGGTCAGTAGGGGGCCCCATGAGATGCCCCTGGTATCTTTCATAGGATTTTGTTGGGTGTGGTTTGAGTGTAGATGAGGACACAGGGGCCCCATGATCCCCTATTGCCCGAGGGCCCCATGAGTTGTCAGTCTGCCCCTGGTCACTACAAGACACAGTAGTGAGATAGGGGATGGTGAGAGGAGCCACAGAGTATGACAGAGCACCAGGAATCTGACACTCCAGCAAGTGTGCAAGTTTCTGAAGATTCTTCAGGCTGCTGTTTCTTTTAATTACAGTGGACATCGGTGGTTTTGTTGGTGAGAGTGGTGAATATTTACTGTTATTTTCTTTTACACAATTGGTGTTAATGGTTGTTTCTGACCTTCTAATTTATGCTAGTTAAGGCAATCCTATAGCCACATTTCTCCCTACCCTGATCCATACTACTTTTATCTTGGCAGCAAGGTCACTTTAAACATAAATTAGAACTACCTTTAGCTGGCATATCCCAGTGGACCTGAAAAGGAAAGGAACTGAACCACACTTCACAGGTTACATGATCTCCAGTGCTCCTGGGAAGAGAAAGGAGATTGAGAATAGTCCAGGTGCCACAAGGCTCCTTTACAGAAATCATCTTGCCTTTCTTGAGTGTTCCAGAGATGTTCCAGGCAGGGGCGGACTGACCAGTTGGAAACTCGGGCACTGTCCGAGGGCCCGGGGTCAGTAGGGTGCCCTATGAGATGCCCCTGGTACCTTTTTCATAGGCTTTTTTGTGTTTGGGCAAGGACGCAGGGGCCCCATGATCCTCTATTGCCCGGGGGCCCCATGAGTTGTCAGTCCGCCCTTGGTTCCAGGTCATATGGATTGCGTGATGAGCTGAACAAGACAGCTACATGGGGATTTTAGGAGGAAAAGTCTTCAGCTGTGCCTGGAGACAGATGATGCTGGTAGATGTGGAGCCCCCTGAGAATAAAATGGGTTACTAATGTATAAAAATATTATAATTTTACTAATGAAAAGTCATTTATCATATTATATTTTTTTCTAAATTCACCTTTTTAAAATAATGACTAAATGCTCATCTTTTTGCAGTTAGAAATGTTCATTTATTAATTTTTACAGTGGAGCCTGTAATGCATTAAATACTTTGTAAACCAGTGCTGCGCAATACAAAATATGCAATTTATAACATACTGTATGTGCAATCCTCAAAATAAAGTGCCTGCGCAATTTCCCATATAAGTCCTTAAAAAGTGCATACAAACATCACAGTGCGTTACATAAACAATGTGTTCATCTTGCGACATAGAAGTCCCATATAGTGTAGCGAGTCCTTCTGTAATACATACATTCTTCTTAACAGGATCACTCAATTCTTGTAAACATCTGTACACCTTCCTGCCATGTGCAAAATCACCATTATGTGTTTCTCCTCCACCAACACATATATGTACTCTCACCTCCTTATTTTGACCTATAAATGTCTAGGTCAAACAGCGCCTTTCCTTTTAACCCGGGTAGGTATAATTCCTTTATTGCTCCACCTCCACTCTCCTCCACATTCTAATCCAGAATGGTCTTCCTATTTCTTATCCAGCATATCCTGATTTACATAACTATATGTTGGTTAAAAACAAAGGCTTTACTGGCAATCCTCTGGTGTCCCGTGAGCAAAAGGAGCCCTTGGTGATCCGCATACAAAGAAACAAAAAGAGGGCGCACGGGCCTAGTGCATTACCGTTTAAAATAGAAATTTATTAATAAAAAGTATTATACTCACAAAGGAATAAAATCAAAAGCATGTCACAAGAAATACAGCATGGTCGATCTCCCTGAGAGATGTCTGGTGGGGGACCAGGGGCAGACTGAAAACTCATGGGGCCCCCAGGCAATAGGGGATCATGGGGCCCCTGTGTCCTTGCCCAAACTCAAAAAAGGCTATGAAAAAGGTACCAGGGGCATCTAATGGGGCCCCCTACTGACCCCGGGCCCTCGGGCAGTGCCCGAGTTTCCAAATGGTCAGTCCACCCCTTTGGGGACCGTAGACCTCTTAATGACTGATGCGTTTCGAGGCAAGACCTCTTCCACAGAGCCAGACATCTTTCAGGGAGATTGAACCATGCTGTATTTCTTGTGACATGCTTTTGATTTTATTTCTTTGTGAGTAAAATACTTTTTATTAATATATTTCTATTTTAATAGGCAATGCACTAGGCCCGTGCGCCCTCTTTTTGTTTCTTTGAATGCAGTTCTTTTGGATTTCCCTGATCCGTTGAGGGCAGCAAGGCTCGCATTCCTTAAACACTCCATGTAGGGCTACAGACATTGTGGAGTTCATGTCCAGCTCAGGAGTTTAGGTATTTCGTAGCTTTTTTCTTTTTATAAGCCCTTGGAGATCCCTCTGAGCAGGTGGAGGATTAGCTGCAGAGTACAAACATGTCAGTTCACCATGGCCAGATCATGCAAATGAGAGCCTTCTGTAAAGGCATTGCACACACAATCAGCAGATCACGCATGAAAAGCCAGGCTCCTGCAGACACTCAGTTGTCTACTCATATCACCCGTATGGACAGGCAAGAAGAATCAATGAACTACGAGAGCATTCACCAGTGACCTCCTAGTTCATTGAGAACTACAAGCTGTCGGCCATGGAGGCTGACAGTACTTGTAGTTTATTCATTCACAAAACTCTCTGAAAGAATGACATGGCAGTGTGGCAGAGATCTGCACAGATGCGCTTGTTTTAAATTGTGACAGCGAGTGCAAGGAGAGGATCCCCCACCTGCTGTTACATAGAAGGGGGATCGGGGGAGGCAGGAGCTGGACCATGTTACATGTTCCACCCTAAATATCGGTGGAACATGTAACATGTTCCAAATGTGAACTTATCTTTCAAACTCAGAAGTATAGTTACTTCAATATATTCCATAGGTTTTTGTTTGCTTTTTATGAAAATACATAAACGTTTTTGGATGCTTGGATTATGTGGATTGCTATTTTAGATGGCTATGGTTATGCATAAGGTTTTTGTTTGCTTTTTAGAAGGGTACTGTTGTTTTCATATACTCAAAATTTCTGCTTTTGTACACCACTACTCTGGACCGTATGCACTGTGACCAGTGGTGTATTTAGGTTTTGTGCTGCCCTAGGAAACCCAAAAAAATCTGCTATCCATGAAAATACATAAAAGTTTTGGATGCTTGGATTAAATAGATTACAATTTTACACGGCTATGGTTATACAATTGGGTTATACAATTGGTAATTTCCCTACTTTAAATTTTTTGCTACTTAAGGCAGATCTATATCCAAATGGAACCCTGTCTGTACACTGACTACGCTGCTTTCTTATATAACAAATACTAAAATAAAAAATGAAATAACAAATACTAAAATAAAAATAAAATAAAAGAGGTCTTTTAAATATGGACATACATTATGTTACTGTAGCCTGGTGCAGCCAGCTGCGTGTTCCGCCTGCCTACCCCCTAGCTACTGCAAGCTGTGAGGGGCTGAGGGGAGCATTGGGCTATGTGTGCACAGCCAGCTCTCACCCTTCCCTACTGCACCACTGAAGTGGCTCTATGTGTGATCCCCCCTCACTCCTGCTCCCCCCTCCTTTATGTAAACAGTGGCATAGAGCCAATCAGAGCACCAGGGAGGTTGTGAGATGACACTAAGGATTATGGGATATGTAGTCCTTAAAGGGGCACAGAACAACAAAAGTGAATGCAGGCTAATGGGTTGTGGACTACAAGGGACACAAATCACTGCACACAGGGGAGGAAAGCTTCACACAGCAGAGGAAAGACAGGACTTTTCCCAGGCAATCCTGGTGAGACCAGTGCTGTAAAGACCTATGGTCTTTGTTGGGACTGTGCAGAGACCAGGGATCAAAGGGGAGAGAGAGAGTGCAGAGAGAGTGTTTGTACCCACACCAGAGACCAAAGGACTGAAGCAATGAGACTCCATTTACACTTGTGTAACTCCAAAGTTGCAGAACTGCCAGTGTGATGATTTCCAGTGCAACATTAAGTTCTCTGGCACTCAAGTCGCATCAAAGTAGTAAAGGAACCTTTTCAAAGTGCTGCAACTTTAAGCCACATAGATCCAAATGGGTGCCATTGAAAACACTGGGCAGTGACTTGTCATGTGACTTTGTGTCCAAAGTCTCATGACAAGTTTCACTAGTGTGAACAGAGCCCGAGACTTCTGCTGTGCTGGAACCTAAAGCTAGATGGACCCATTGCCATATGTGCCTACAGTCATTGAGATCCATTGAGGACCTGGTTGTGAGGACCGCATCGGGAGAACCTGATTGTGAGGGCTGAGACTTCTGGAACAGCAGACTGTCCAGTGATCTGTACAGGATTCCTGTGTACCAGGAGGGTTGAGCTGATTCATCTTTGCTAACACTGACACAGTAAATGCAATAGAGACTGTTCTGAGTTTAGCAGCCCATCACCCATCTGTTGCATGCTCTTAAAGGGACAACTACATGTGTACCATCTTACAGAAGGGCCCCAACAACAGCCAGCTAATATTGACAGGTGGTAGGTAGTTGTAGTCGCCTGCAGGGGTAAACACAGGAACGTATACATCCACCCATCATTGGGGCTGTAAACATAGAGTGTACATGAGAACCTTTATTTTTCGGTTAGTTGATGCAGGTACTCTTAATCCTGCTCTCGATGGTTATAATTTGGTTTAAACCTGTTCAGTTGTCTGTTCATTGATTCATGCATTGTTACTGCATTGCCATGATACAGCTAATTCATCTACCACCAAGTTGTTTGTGGCCTATTTCATGTGTGTTGTTATAAGGTGGTAGCATACCAATGCTTAAATTGCACAAGTGTGTTGGTGGGGTCTTAGCAGCCTAAAGAGTTGTGGCAGAACAGAGCACCCATCATATCCAGCTGCTTCACTAAAAATATTGCTATAATATTAGCTATAAGGCCAATCTTCCAGTGGGGATACTTGTTCTGGTGAGAACTGTGACACATGAGTTTTCTTCTCATTTAGAGGAGATTTCCACTCAATCACTGTTGTGGAGAAAGTACAGGAACAGTTCCATGATGGGTCATATATCTATAAATGTTGCACTCCTATTATCCAACCATATAAAGTGTGTGAAATATACTATTATATATACAAACTGACAAAAAATTTTCAATATATCAATAAAGTGATCATAATAAAAAACAAAAAAAAATCCATTATCCAAAAAAAGTCCAAATTTGTGATAAAGTGATTAAAACATAATACAGTGACTTTCCGTGAATCCTTCAGTGAAAATAGATGTGCGCTCACCTCCTTCTATGCCTATTATACAGGCTTAATAAGCTTTTGGTTCACATATCCTGGAACCTACTAGGATTGCTGCAGTATATGATGGATGTTGGGTACTTCTTGCAAACACCTTTCCCCTTTAAACGCTGTATATCTCTGCAAGGATTTCTCCCTCCTTCAGCTGCTTTGAATCACTAGCACAATCCTCCTTATACGTTCCTCAGTGTGAAAGGAGACAATAGGAACATAGTGCTTTATCCTTAAAACAGACTTTATTTTATTCCACAAATCTTAATCAATGCACTCACATTGTTAAAATAAAAAAAAACGCTTTCAGTGATAAATGCCTGTATCAGCCGTTGGCATATGTACTTGCCGCTTGTTCTCTCTGAAACCGAGTGACTTCGTAGCCCCACCCCTACGCGTTACGCCATAGGACACATGGCTTCATCAGGGGGTTATGATTGGGCAGTCACTACACACAGAATCCTTTATATATGCTGTCTCCATCATTTTCTTGGAGATCGCATGGGAGCGGCCATCTTTTTGGGGTCAAACCAAGCTTGCTAACCACACAGGATTTGACACATGTTTCAGTTATAAATATTTTAAATATAACTACGTTGCACCTCGGCCAAAAGAGATACTATAGCGATATCTTACGGCTCACACAGGTTCACACATATTACAAACCCTCTCAAAACAACACAAAATGTTTTATATATTACATAAAATACACTGAAATATAAAATAAAATAACAATCAAAAATAAAAGTCCACAATACTAATATAAAACTAAATCTAAAATTGAATCCCATTAATCATATTCCTAAAATAAAGAACTAGTCTATACTATAAACTAAAAATCATTAATAAAACATGACAGATCAAAATCCTTATTCAATCCTCCTGGGGTCAGACTACCCAATTCATATATCCAAAATGATTCTTTTTTACTTATTTCCCTAATTAAATTATCACCCCTCCAATGTGGGGTATGTTTAACTATACCCCAAAATTCAATCTTATCTACTTCTTGGTTATGAAACTGACGAAAATAAAGAGATAAATGATGATATTTGAATCCAATGCTAATATTATGTATATGCTCTTTTATGCGTTCTTTTAAACTTCTTTTTGTGCGACCTATATATAACAGGTTGCATGAACATTTCAGAGCATATACTACACCTTTGGTGTCACAAGATATAAATTGATCTATTGTATAATTTTTTCCATTTTTTGGATTAATGAATTTTTTCTACATTTCGGATTATTAAACGTTCTTTTACAGCTGTAGCAACGGCCGCATTTATAAAATCCAGTGCCCTGAAAGAAACTAAGTGTACCTTTTGTTGTTTTCGGGGGTTCTTATACATTTTTAACCACACGATCTCTAATATTTAATGCTTTTTTATATATGAATCTGGGTTTTTCTTTGATAATAGTTCTTAGATCCTTATCCAATTTCAGTACATCCCAATGTTTAGTTATTATTCTTTGGACATCTTTATACTGTTTATTATATGGCATTACCACAGATATCTCATATTCTTCTAACTTACTGCGCTTGTTATTTACTAACAAACACAGTAAAAATATCCCTGGGGGCCAGTTTCTCCGCTTAAGAAGAAACTGCACAAATATAGAGGATTATAGAGAACAGAGTGAGATATTAATTCAGAGGTTTACAGCTATAGGATATAAAAAAGAAATAATAGAAAAAGAGAGTAGGGCAACAGAAGTGGTGGATAGAAATAGTTTGTTAGTAAATAACAAACACAGTAAGTTAGAAGAATATGAGATATCTGTGGTATTGCCATATAATAAACAGTATAAAGATGTCCAAAGAATAATAACTAAACATTGGGATGTACTGAAATTGGATAAGGATCTAAGAACTATTATCAAAGAAAAACCCAGATTCATATATAAAAAAGCATTAAATATTAGAGATCGTGTGGTTAAAAATGTATTAGAACCCCCGAAAACAACAAAAGGTACACTTAGTTTCTTTCAGGGCACTGGATTTTATAAATGCGGCCGTTGCTACAGCTGTAAAAGAACATTTAATAATCCGAAATGTAGAAAAAAATTCATTAATCCAAAAAATGGAAAAAATTATACAATAGATCAATTTATATCTTGTGACGCCAAAGGTGTAGTATATGCTCTGAAATGTTCATGCAACCTGTTATATATAGGTCACACAAAAAGAAGTTTAAAAGAACGCATAAAAGAGCATATACATAATATTAGCATTGGATTCAAATATCATCATTTATCTCTTTATTTTCGTCAGTTTCATAACCAAGAAGTAGATAAGATTGAATTTTGGGGTATAGTTAAACATACCCCACATTGGAGGGGTGATAATTTAATTAGGGAAATAAGTAAAAAAGAATCATTTTGGATATATGAATTGGGTAGTCTGACCCCAGGAGGATTGAATAAGGATTTTGATCTGTCATGTTTTATTAATGATTTTTAGTTTATAGTATAGACTAGTTCTTTATTTTAGGAATATGATTAATGGGATTCAATTTTAGATTTAGTTTTATATTAGTATTGTGGACTTTTATTTTTGATTGTTATTTTATTTTATTTTATTTTTCAGTGTATTTTATGTAATATATAAAACATTTTGTGTTGTTTTGAGAGGGTTTGTAATATGTGTGAACCTGTGTGAGCCGTAAGATATTGCTATAGTATCTCTTTTGGCCGAGGTGCAACGTAGTTATATTTAAAATATTTATAACTGAAACATATGTGTCAAATCCTGTGTGGTTAGCAAGCTTGGTTTGACCCCAAAAAGATGGCCGCTCCCATGCGATCTCCAAGAAAATGGTGGAGACAGCATATATAAAGGAGTCTGTGTGTAGTGACTGCCCAATCATAACCCCCTGATGAAGCCATGTGTCCTATGGCGTAACGCGTAGGGGTGGGGCTACGAAGTCACTCGGTTTCAGAGAAAACAAGCGGCAAGTACATATGCCAACGGCTGATATAGGCATTTATCACTGAAAGCGTTTTTTTGATTTTAACAATGTGAGTGCATTGATTAAGATTTGTGGAATAAAATAAAGTCTGTTTTAAGGATAAAGCACTATGTTCCTATTGTCTCCTTTCACACTGAGGAACGTATAAGGAGGATTGTGCTAGTGATTCAAAGCAGCTGAAGGAGGGAGAAATCCTTGCAGAGATATACAGCGTTTAAAGGGGAAAGGTGTTCGGGGTGGAAGGCGAACCCGGAGAGCCGGAGATGGGAGCTGATCTGAGGCTGCAGGGTCACGCCGGATCCCCCGGCGCAGTATGAGTGGGAGATCCGTGCGGCTGAGAGGAGAGGAGACGCTGCTGAGCACGTGACCTGCCGCGGAGCATCACTGGGGGAAAGAGGCGGCCGGCCGGCTTCCTGATGTGACAGGGAGCCGTTGGTCCACTGTTGCAAACACCCCCTGGCTGACTGTCTGATCCTGGGTCAGGGAGACCCATGAATATCAAGAGATCCATCCTGCTTCCCTGGGACGAATCAAAATGAAATAAAGTATGGAAACCCAGAGGAATCCCCCCTCCAGGACTGTGCAGCAGTGAAGGCCCTCCACATAATCCTGGAGCCACAAGCCTGGAGTCACCGACCTGGGAAGGGTGAGTGAGTACTGCTGGGGGCTTATTGTGTTGTGGACCCTTGAGAGACACAGGAGACCAAGGGGTGAAAGAGGAGAGGGGAGGATTCCCAGGGGTTGGAAGAGAAGAAGAGAGGAGGCCCAGGTGTTTTAGGAGAGTAAAAACACATAGGAAAAACAGCAAGCCTGTCTGGTCCATAAATCATAAAGAAGCGGTAAAATCCCATCTTGAGAATATGAAGAATAAAGGTTCCAAGGGAGCAGGGCTCAAAGGGTCCCAAACAGGAACAATAAAGAAATTTACATCATATGGAAATATTACGCCAGAAAGGGCCCAAGGCGCAAGCGCAAAAGGGGAAATGGACATTAGTCTAGGAAGCAGTCCTAGATTATCACTGGGCATGAATAGCAGTTGTAGCCAACAAATAGTAGATGGCTCGGGAAAAAAAGAATCTGATGGTGAACTACAAGTACCAAATAAGAAGGAGATGATAGAAATGTTTCAAAATTTGGAAAAAATGATAAAACATGAATTGACAGCTATACGAAAGGATTTAGGGCATCTGCTAACAAGAATGGAAGAATCAGAGGAGAAAGTCAAAATCCAGGCCCAAAACATAGATAATCTAAGGAAAAAAATAACCCATTTGGTAACCTCTCAGAAAAAATTGACCTATAGGATGGAAGCTCAAGAAAATAAAGAAAGAAGGTGTAATCTTAGAGTACGAGGAATCCCAGAGACTGCAAAAGGCGAAACGCTATACGATCTAGTTAAAAAAATTCTGCACTCCATAAGAGACAGACCTGATACAGATGGGATCAAGTTAGACGGAGTGTTCAGAATAGGAAAGTTCAAACAGGCTACTGAGAAGGACAGGCCGAGAGACATAATTGTCCAGTTCCAAAAATTTGGGGCCAAAGATGAGATTTGGAAGAAAACTAAGGGAAGATCATCAATTAAGTATGGAGATTGGACTATCCAAATTTATGCGGACTTAACAGCAGAGACCCTAAGGAGAAGGAGATCCCTGAGACCCCTGCTGGAGCAAATGAGAAAACAGAATGTGCAGTATAGATGGGGTACCTCAGCAACTCTAATTGGCTGGAAAAACGGGGCCACAGCTTATTTGAGATTCCCGGAGGAACTAAGGGATTTTTGTGATAGACTGGACTTGCAAAGAATGGAGATTGTTGGGTGGGAAGAAGAGGATAAAGGAGATACAGAGAACACAAGAAAAGAGGACTGGCAGCGGGTCAGGGGAAGGGGGGGGGGAGGCTCTGGGGCCGGGGAGGGAAGGGAGGGAGAATTAGGTAGAAAATAGTTTTTTTTTTTTTTTTCTCTCCCTCCCTCTCTCTCTCTCTCTCGCCCCTGGTCCCCCCCCCCCGAAAGTTGAGGCCCTCCGGGAAGCTCCGGTTAGGAGAGAAGTAAAGATACTTCCTGAGCCTGGCTGATAGAGAGAGGGGACCTGGGGTGGGGTCGGAGGAGAGGTGAGTCGTACATGGGCGGAGCTTACGCCCTAAATTTTAAATCAAAAGGTGGAATCAGATCCACAAATGATTTGTAGGCAGTTTATAAGCCTAAAAATGGGTAGGGGAAAAAGAAGAGAGGGTGGGGGGTGGGAGAAGGGGGTTGGGCGGGAGGGAGCCGAGGGAGGGGAGGTTGGGTTGATATGCTGCAAGATAGTAGGGGGGCCTAATAGGAAGAGACGAATCAGAAGAGAGATAGACAGAATCAAGAAAGATGGAAGAAATACAGTTTATAACATATAATGTGAATGGGTTGAACTGTTCTGGGAAAAGATTTAAGTTGTTTAAAGAGTTACACCACAGGGCAACGTCAGTGGTATTTTTACAGGAGACACATTTTGAGATAGAATCAAATGTGAAATTAAAATCCAAATATTATCCAACATGGTATTATGCTGACTCTCCAATTAAAAGAGCAAAGGGGGTGGCAATAGGATTGGCAAAGAATATGAGATTTGAGTTGGAAGATAGAAAGACTGACCCGGAGGGGAGATTCCTGTTCTTGAAAGGTAAACTACAGGGAATTGAGTGTACACTAGCCAATATAAATTGCCCCAACAAGAAACCGGAGATCTTTTTGAAGGGTTTGTTGAAAAAATTGATAGATTTTAAAAAAGGGCGTTTGATAATAGCAGGAGATTTTAATTTTTGTATGGACCCACAAAAAGATGCAACCTCCCTTGTGCGGAGAGAGGGGGGTAGGTCTCTGAGAGCTTTGAAGAAGGTGATCCATGAGTACCAACTGGTGGACACCTGGAGAATGATGCATATGAAAGACAGAGACTATACCTTCTTCTCTAATGCACATGAGATATACTCGAGACTGGACTACATTCTAATAGATCATCAACTCATTGAAATGCTGGTTAAAATAGAAATAGAGACAAGAACTTTCTCGGACCATGCCCCAGTTGTAATGAAAATAGGATGGGGAAAAAGGTGGACGGGAGGTTTAGGATGGAGGTTAAACGAGGCTCTTCTCTTGGATGAAGATATTGTGCAGAAGATCAGGGAAGAGATTAAGGTATTTTTCAAGGAGAATGAGACAGAGGAAGTAACGACAGCTACAGTATGGGAAAGTCATAAGGTATATATAAGAGGAATTTTGATTGCGATGGGAGCAAGGAAGAAAAAAGAAAGAAGAGAGAGGGTTAGTGGACTCTTAAAGGAAATCCTGGATTTGGAGCAGATACATAAGAAGAAAATAACAATAGAAACAAGACAGAAGTTAATGGATAAAAAAGACGAATTAGAGAGATTGATGGAAGAGGAGAGGAGAAGGGTATATAACAAAGTATTAAGTGAAAGATATAGATGGGGAGATAGACCAGGAAAATATTTAATGAGAGCCCTGAATAAAAAGAAAAACAGGAATTGTATAGAAAAGATAAAAAGCCCTAAGGGGGAGTTGGTCCACTCAACTAAAGAAATCATTAAAGTATTCACGGAGTATTATAGAAAGTTGTATAACATCAGTCATCAAGGTTCACCAAAAAAAACTAGAGAAGGTATTAACGAAAAAAGGAAGATATATTTAAAAAATGCTGGATTACCAAAGCTTAGTGAAGCACAATTGAATTCCTTAGATGCGGAAATTTCCCTGGAAGAAATAGAAGTAGCATTAAGAAGTACAGGGGGAGGGAAAAGCCCAGGCCCGGATGGTTATACAGTTAAGTACTATAAAAAATTTTGTGAAGTACTGATACCAAAGTTAAAGAAGTATATGAATGACTTGGGAGGGGGGATGGAGGGGAGGAGGGAATCCCTTCAGGCCCATGTCGTTCTCATTCATAAAGAGGGAAAAGATCCTTCTCAGTGCTCTAGTTATAGACCAATTTCATTATTAAACACTGATACCAAGTTGTACGCAAAGGTCTTGGCAAACAGGCTAAAAGATCTAATGCCCGAATGGATCCATGGAGATCAGGTGGGGTTTGTCCCGGGGAGAGAGGGTAGAGACAATGGGTTGAGAACTTTGATGCTTATCCAGAAAAGTAGAAAAGGAAAAGCCCCGGTGGTGCTCTTGTCAATTGATGCCGAAAAGGCGTTTGATAGAGTGGACTGGGGCTTTATGATGGACAACTTGGAAGTGTTGGGGATTGGAGAGAGAATGCGTGAGTGGATAGGTAAATTATATAGGGAGCCCACCGCAATCATCACGGTAAACGGGGAGAGGTCGGAATCCATTGGGATGTCCAATGGAACAAGACAAGGCTGTCCACTGTCCCCCTTGCTGTACGTTTTGACATTGGAACCCCTTGTTATCAATAATAAGGAATAGCGGAGCGGTAAAGGGAATCCAGATAGAAAATATAGAACATAAAGTAGCGGCCTTTGCGGACGATCTATTGTTTTATGTAGGCAACCCCCGAATAACACTACCAAGTATAATGAAGACCCTGAAGGAATATGGTGAACTATCAAATCTAAAAATTAACCCAACAAAAACAGAGATTTTGAACATCAATATACCAAAGAGCGAAAAAGAGAAGCTACAAAAAGAATTCCCCTTTATATGGAGAGAAAAAGATATAAAATACCTGGGAATAAAACTTGCTACCTCATGTAAACAACTGTATAGATTAAACTATATTTCCCTGATAAATGAGATTAAGGACGAACTAAAAAGATTAGAAGGAGGAAATCCATCATGGTTAGGACGTATAAATCTAGTTAAAATGGTAATTATACCTAAAATACTCTATAGATTTCAAATGATTCCAATAAAACTCCCAGAGGCATTTTTTAAGATAATGAGAAGAATGATAACAAGATATATATGGAGGAATAAAAAACCAAGAATATCATATGAAACACTGAGTAGGACTAAAGAGAAAGGGGGGATGGGACTACCTGATGTCAAGAGATATTACAAAGCAGTAATTTTAGCAAGAATCTATGATTGGACTTTTAACCACAAGGGGAAAGGTTGGGTAAAAATAGAAAATGAACTGAGTGGAATTAGTTTGAGTAAGATGATATGGGTTCCAGCACATTATAGAAGAATTAAAGAAAGCACAAGCACCTTCACTTTAAACGTTTTAAGGACATGGGATAATTTACACAAACACATGAAATGGGAATTCAACTCTATATTAATGCCTCTTGCAAACACGGAGTTCTTCCCTCCAGGAAAAGATGAGATATCAGGGAGATGGTTTAAAAAGGAAGATATCCAACTGAGAGACGTATTGGTAGAGGGGGAATTGAGAACATTTAAAGAATTAAAAGAGAGGGGAGGAGATATGTTTACTAAAATAGATGAGTGGAAATATCACCAATTAAAATGTTTTATTGGAAATCTCCCAAAGCCCTTGAGATTAAAAAAGGAGTGGAATATGTTTGAAAGGCTATTAGAAACACGTAGAGATGGGAAACATGGTGTTACAAAAATTTATAGAATACTCACAGAATTAGACACAGACACAAAGTTAATTTTTATAACAAATTGGGAAAGAGATATGGAGGTGGTGATAGATGAAGATCAACAGAATAAGATATTTAGATTAGTTCACGAGAGTGTTAGTATGAGAGACGTTGAGATTAATTATAAATGTCTGACACGATGGCATATTACACCGAGCACTGAGCACAGGATGAGGGGGGAGAATTCAAAAATGTGTTGGAGAGGATGTGGGGAGGAGGGCGCGGCGTTTCACATATGGTGGCAATGTCCAAAAATTCAGGTTTTCTGGAAGACAATAGTTAAATCAATAGAAATAATAACTGGAAATGACATAGGGCTAGACCCAACCATGTGTCTCCTACATAATGTTGAGACAACCGTAAATAAATATAAAGAATCAGGCGTATGGTACTACTTAAGTGCTGCAAAAGGGTTGATTCCCAAGTTTTGGTGGAAGACGGAGGTGCCGACGGAGGAGGATTGGATCAATAGGGTAAACCAGATTAGTAGAATGGAAAAATCTTATTATACTCAGGAAGACAGGTTGGATCTATACTATTCGCGATGTGAAAAATGTGAAAAATCAGGATTGAAAGAGAAATATAGAAAACTCTAAACTAGGAAGTTATTTAAAGTTATTGGGCCTTGAGAGATTGGAGATCTTGCAGAGGGGAGGGAGGGGGGAAGGGGGGTAGAGGTGGGCTGGGAGGGTAGGGAAAGAAAAGAGGTAAAATAGAAGGGGCAAAGTAGAAATGTATTGATTATTTATATGTATTGTGTCTCTTCTTGTGGAATTTTTGTAATAACATGAAAAATTAATAAATATTTAAATTAAAAGGAAAAAAAATAAATAAATAAATAAATAAAGGGGAAAGGTGTTTGCAAGAAGTACCCAACATCCATCATATACTGCAGCAATCCTAGTAGGTTCCAGGATATGTGAACCAAAAGCTTATTAAGCCTGTATAATAGGCTTAGAAGGAGGTGAGCGCACATCTATTTTCACTGAAGGATTCACGGAAAGTCACTGTATTATGTTTTAATCACTTTATCACAAATTTGGACTTTTTTTGGATAATGGATTTATTTTTCTGTTTTTTATTATGATCACTTTATTGATATATTGAAAATTTTTTGTCAGTTTGTATATATAATAGTATATTTCACACACTTTATATAGTTGGATAATAGGAGCGCAACATTTATAGATATATGGTTTAAATTGCACAGTTGGAGTATGTGTTAATTGTTAGCGATCCCTAAGGTTTTTTTTTTTTGTTTGGCTCGCAAGTTACACACACCTGTATTTTGTAATAGTTTGTAATAGTTTGTAATAGTTCCATGATGGGGACACAAGTGGCAATGGAAAAGCTTAGAAAGCTTTAACTTTTTCCCAATCTATCTGTGCTTTCAATATGTTCCAAAGGTTTACCAAGTTTGTCTGCTACTATTGCTAGTGTGTATAGTTTCTCGCTGAAGAATCCACATTTGAGGAAAAATAAAAGTTAGCAGCTGCAAGTACTGTAGCTGGTAAACTTTAAAGAACATATCATGTTTATACAAGAAAACTTATTCCTGCGCCAAAACTTTCCAAATAACACTCTAAAAATGCTGCTGTGCCAATCGTGAAAACACAAACAATATAAATATAAATAAACAGCGCAAATTTAGATGATAAATCAATATAATAAATAATATAAAATAGGTGCATAAATTAATCGTGTTTGTCCTTAATCTTAAACAAAAACACCCAAAAGTCCATGTGCTGAAAACATAATTAAATTGTTGAAATAAAAGTGCAAACTTCTTTTCTTCAAAAAATACTTTCACCTTCCACCCGTGCACAAACCAACATCGAATACACTCACCAGAACTTGGTGAGTAAAAGATCTTTAAGGAATTTTTAGGGATCCTAAACCCTCTTTGGTGCCACGCTAGGGAAAATCTTCACCCTCCGAATAGACTCCACCATCCAACCAAAAGAAAAAAACTCACAGTTTATTTATATTTATAAAGAACATATCAGCCCACTAAGTCCAGTGATGTCTTCCTTACACCCACAGTATTCACAGCTTTTTTTGTTCCTGTGCCACCATCTTGGATTCAGGAGCTGGCAGAATGTCCACTTTATGCTGATTATAGCAGATTAAGAGAGCACAGTTATAGTGTACACAGTTTGGAGTCTAGCCAATTTTATTATGGGATCTGTCTTTTCACTCAAATCTGAGTACAACATGTAGAGTCTTACCTCTAACAATCAGAGATGCTCCATTGCCCAACTTCAAGGATTGATCAGAACTGTACGCACAATGATAAACTCTGTGTTCTGTTCTGTATATCTTTAGTCTTGCTTCAGTAATTGTCACATTCGTATTTCCATTTGTCCTTGTCACATAAACAGGATTTCACAAGGAGGTTTCCAGTTATCCAGGTCTTCCAGTACCATTGGAGAAGTTCCAGCTTTTAAGGGGTCACTAGATACACAACTGATCTTTGCAGTGTCACCGATGTTAACTGATACAGTCTTTAGAGTTAGATACAGGATGACCTGAGCAAGAACCACTTTAAAAACAACACTGTAACATGCTTACTTAAAATGATAAAATAATACTTACATTAAAAGTAAAAAATGTTCCACAATCACTAGTCTGTCTTGGAGATAGCAAACATCAAATTAGGAATAGGAATTTAGTGTAATAATTTGGGGTCAGCAGCCAAAAATTTGTTTTCAAAATTTGATATATTACAGAACAGTTAGACTTTTACTGCTGAATTAAAAGTAATTATAGAGAGCATTCAATTTATTAATCACACTTAATAACCAAGAGGTAGACAATGCAAGTATTTTGTACCAAATATTGAAAAGGATTTTTAAATGGTGTCACCATATGATCAAATACCACAATGTTGTAAAAACTATAACAGTTTTATTGACAGCATATAAAAACAAACACCAATGGACATGGTATTAACCGCCTCCTGCCCGCCATATAAGGAAATGACAGGTGGGTGGTGGCTCTCTTGTTCTGGGAGGACATCATAGGACATTCTCCCACTTTAGCTGCGCATGCACGCCCCCTGAGGCACGTGGTGCGGTGATCAGTAGTGTGCTGCGTCACTGGGACACAGCTCATCACCAATCACAGTAAAGAGGCGATGAAACAGGCTCTATCATGTGATCAACTGTGTCCAATCACAGCTGATTGCATGTAAATAGGAAATGCCAGTTATTGGCAGTCCTCTCCTCATGTTAACAGCGTGTGAGGAGAGGAGAGCCGGCAAGCGGCATTCCTCAGATGGGACATCTACACTGATCATCAGTGCCCCAATTATCAGTGTGGCCCCATTAGTGCTGCCTTTCAGTCACCATCAATGCCACATACCAGTGCCCATCAGTGCACATAAATGCCACATATCAGTGCCCTGGATACAAATGGAGAAACAGAAAAAGGGTGCACCGACCTAGTGCATTATCGTTTAAAATAATTTATTGAAGAAACAAAATAGGTATCATACTTACAATGGACATAACACAGGCATGTCAAACTGAACAAGATGTATGATCCAAGCAACATCTGAGTCCATACGATGGAACCCTGGATGATCAACTGGCTAACGCATTTCGAGGACACAACCTCTTCCTCAGAGCCGCGAAACGCGTTAGAAATTTGGTCATCCAGGGTTCCATCGTATGGACTCAGATGTTGTTTGGATCATACATCTTGTTCAGTTTGACATGCCTGTGTTATTATGTCCATTGTGAGTATGATACCTATTTTGTTTCTTCAATAAATTATTTTAAATGATAATGCACTAGGTTGGTGCACCCTTTTTCTGTTTCTCCATTTGTATCCAGTGTATTTGGACCACCCCGGTCTGTTGAGAGCAACAAGCAGTGCATATTCCAGAAAATTCCAGAACATTCCTATTGGGTCTACTGAGTCCTTTCCTAGCGCAGGAGTAAAGTGTTTGTTGTGTTGGATTTGACATATCAGTGCCCATCAGAGCTGCCTATCAGTGCCACCAAACCGTGCTGCCTATCAATGCCATTTATCAATGCCAGTAAGTGCCGCCTATCAGTATCATATATAAGTGCTGCCTTTTGGTGCCCATCAGTAATGCCTGTCAATTCCCACCAGTGATGCCTGTCAATGCCCATCAGTGCTTCCTCATCAGTGCCACCTATCAGTGCCCATCAAGGCAGCCTATCAGTGCCCATTACTACAGCCTCATGAGCACACATCAGTGAAGGAGAAAAATTACTTATTTACAAAATTTCATAATAGAAACTAAGAAAAAACTTTTTTTTTACATTTTCAGTCTGTTTTAAATTGTTTACAAAAATAAAAAAACCCAGAGGGGATTAAATACTACCAAAAGAAAGCTCTATCTGTCTAAAAAAAAATAAGAAAAATTTTGTTTGAGTTCAGTGTTGCATGACCGCGCAATTGTCATTTAAAGTGCGACAGCACTGAAAGCTGAAAATTGGCCTGGGCAGGAAGGGAGTAAAAATGCCCGGTAGGCAAGTGGTTAATAATAACATAATTTCTCAATTACATTTGAAGTCAAGACGACTCTGAGTACTTTTGCAGTAGCTTCTACTCAACATGTTTCACCATAAATTGGCTTCTTCAGGAGTTTTAATGAGCTTTGCACTTGATGTCACCAAGCGTACAGGGGATCATATTGCACACTGTATCATGTTTCAAAAGCTTCCATGACAAGGCAGGGGACCCAATAAGGGCGATATCACTAGCCATAGGGGGACAAGGTATCCCAAAGTCAATCCTTTAAGGCGATAAATGCAATACTCCCACCAGGGGCGGACTGGCAACTCATGAGGCCCCCGGGCAATAGGGGATCATGGGGCCCCTGTGTCCTTGCCCAAACTCAAAAAAACCTATGAAAAAGGTACCGGGGGCATCTCATGGGGCCCCCTACTGACCCCAGGCCCTCGGGCAGTGCCCGAGTTTCCAAATGATCAGTCCGCCCCTGACTCCCACACATCATGTCCAACCAAGATCAGTCAGCATAAACCCCAGTTTTTTCTGGAAGAAATGTTAGACTTCCTCTGCCTTAAAACAGTAGAGAGATAGACAGTACACCCACAGTTAGGACAAAAGTATTCTCCAGTTCCCGACAGGAGCGTGTGTGGCACATCTGGTGTCCTGGCACATCTGGTTAGTTCCCATACAACTGCAGGCAGCGCCATCCTGATGCTGGACTCTACCCTCCCTTCGTTAGGCAAATTAGGTGGCCACGAGGCCCTTGTAAGGGTGAGGCCTTAGGCGACCACCTAATTTGCCTAATTAAAGAGCTGTCTCTGAATCCCATCTGCCACTGCAGAAGATGGCTTGTAGTTCTCAAATGACTATGAGCATGCTGATCAGTGAGCTTGAAGTCTATGCACTCATCCTGCAGCTCTGAAACAGACAGCCTGATCTACTGATCGCCAGTGCAATGCTCTGCAGGTCTGAGAAAAAAAAAATAAATGCATATTTTTTTTTACCTCCAAAAACATGTGCATTTATTATCTTTTTACAAAGGTGAACTTAGCCTTTAAGGGCTCTTGAAAGCAGTACAGGTTGCTGTGATATTTTCAGGAAGCCCCACCAGTCATGATCTGCCTGCCATTCCATTGCGAAATACAGACCCAGTGATGAGGGCACTGTCTAATGAAAATGGAAAGGTTTAATTTAATATTTTCATTAGCATGTTGGTGATGGGGGAAATGAGGGACCGGGGAAAGCATACTGTGGCAAATTAGATAAAACTTTTGTTTTGAGATGTATGATATTGATCTCCTTTGTCTTTAGGGTGATGAGAAGTGAATTGAAATACCCCCTAAGTCTTAACAATTCCCTATTCTATCCAAAACTAAAGAAAGTTGGGACTTTATCAAATTTCCCTATAAAATGTTTTTAAATCCAGTAAAAGACTATAGTACGCAAATCTGTGAATGGCAGATTCAGGTTTTTCGGCAGCAAAATAGAATTTAAAACCCACAAAAGAGTTTAACTTGACCAGCCCAACAACAGTATATTTCAATATAGAAGTAACCAGTAATGCAACTGTGTATTATTTCATTTACAAAAAGGTACTATTATAAGTAAAAAGGCATATTGTACAATTCTGTAAGTCAGTATTTCGTACATGATATAAACTTGCAACTCACTGCAGGAACATTCTCATGTGTGTTATTTTATTTGAAGACCGCTCTCATTTTCATTTAACACATTTATCAGGTAACAACAAAAATATGTGCCATTGTAATTTTTTAATATTATAAAATGTGTTTCTCAATGTAATGTGGTTCTTTGAGAACAATAATTATACATTTTTATTGGAATCTAATTAACCTCCCTGGTGGTATTCCCGAGTGTAGCTCGGGGTAAAGTTTCAGCACCACAAGCAGTAACCCCGAGCTACACTCAGGAATACACTGCAGCGCTGCTCCGGGATCTCTTCTTCACTTACCGTGTCCTGCACTCCCGCAATGTCCCCCCTGAAGTGTCCCCTGTAATGTCCTCCAGCCGCTGCCGGCATCTGTCTTCCGGGTTCCGTTCCCTGCGACGTCGGGACGTACGGGGGACGGTACGGCGGGAAATATAAAAATGTGAAAAAGTGACATTCACTAAATACACTAAAAACCACATAGTATAACATTCCTGTATCAAACCATTTCACATACATTTTGTCCCGAGTGCTTTGTCCTGCGCCCTGCCTGCATTTTTACTGTTCTTTCTGCCTGGAAACTGAGAAACATCCATGGCATCCAAAAAGCATCCCTTTAGGTCAAAAGCGGTTTTAGACCAGCTAGAGAACAGCGATAGTAAATCAGAACCACTTGCAGAATTGAGTGATAAATTTAATTCATGAGGAAATTCGCCATCAGACACTTAAAACGATTTTGCGACTTTGCTCAGCGATGTGCGAACTTGGCGCTATATTTCAAATTTCAGTGTTTTTGGTTTGATTATATTATTGAATTAAATTTATTATTATATTATTATTTTTTATGATTATTTATTATATTATAAGTTATGATTTCATGTTTCAAATTTTATCATACCCGGGATGTTTACTAGACTCTTGTTCAGACAGATTTCAGTGAGTTATTCCTAAAAATTACAGGCCTACAATAAAAAAAAATCATATTTCCATGCAAAAAAATGTACCGCTTTGAGCACAGAAATATGAACATAATCAGACCGCTAGGGAGGCAACCAATTTTATAATTTCACGGACAGCTAGTCTAGTATGCCTTTCCTCAAGTATCTCCATTATTTAGGTTAACTACACAAGACCTTATCACCCGTAATGTTTCAGGCTAGTATACCTTCTTCATGTGTACAAAATGTGCAACTGTAAGTTGGTTATCATATACAGTCATGGCCGAAATTGTTGGCACCCTTGATATTTCTCCAGGAAATCATGTATTTCTCACGAAACGTATTGCATTAACACATGTTTTGCTATACACATGTTTATTCCCTTTGTGTGTATTGGGACAAAACAAAAAAAGGGAGGAAAGAAAGCAAATTCGACATAATGTCACACAAACCTCCAAAAATGGGCTGGACAAAAGTATTGGCACCCTTTCACAACTGCGGATAAATAAGAATGTTACAAGCATGTGATGCTCCTGTAAACTCACCTGGGGCAAGTAACAGGTGTGGGCAATATAGAAATCACACCTGAAAGCAGATAAAAAGGAGAGACGTTCACTTAACCTTTGCATTGTGTGTCTGTCTGTGCCACACTAAGCATGGACAACAGAAAGAGGAGACGAGAACTGTCTGAGGACCTGAGAACCAAAATTGTGGCAAAATATCAACAATCTCAAGGTTACAAGTCCATCTCCAGAGAACTAGATTTGCCTTTGTCCACAGTGCGCAACATTATCAAGAAGTTTGCAACCCATGGCACTGTAGCTAATCTCCCTGGTCGTGGACGGATGAGGAAAATTGATGAAAGATTGCAACGCAGAATAGTCCGGATGGTGGATAAGCAGCCCCAAACATGTTCCAAAGACATTCAAGCTGTCCTGCAGGCTCAGGGAGCATCAGTGTCAGCGCGAACTATCCGTCGACATTTAAATGAAATGAAACGCTATGGCAGGAGACCAAGGAGGACCCCACTGCTGACACAGAGACATAAAAAAGCAAGACTACAGTTTGCCAAAATGTACTTGAGTAAGCCAAAAGCCTTCTGGGAAAACGTCTTGTGGACAGATGAGACCAAGATAGAGCTTTTCGGTAAAGCACATCATTCTACTGTTTACCGAAAACGGAATGAGGCCTACAAAGAACAAAACACAGTACCTACGGTAAAATATGGTGGAGGTTCAATGATGTTTTGGGGTTGTTTTGCTGCCTCTGGCACTGGGTGCCTTGACTGTGTGCAAGGCATCATGAAATCTGAGGATTACCAAAGGATTTTGGGTCGCACTGTAGGGCCCAGTGTCAGAAAGCTGGGTTTGCGTCCAAGATCCTGGGTCTTCCAGCAGGACAATGACCCCAAACATACGTCAAAAAGCACTCAGAAATGGATGGCAAAGAAGCGCTGGAGAGTTCTGAAGTGGCCAGCAATGAGCCCAGATCTAAATCCCATTGAACACCTGTGGAGAGATCTTAAAATTGCTGTTGGGAAAAGGTGTCCTTCCAATAAGAGAGACCTGGAGCTGTTTGCAAAGGAAGAGTGGTCCAAAATTCCGGGTGAGAGGTGTCAGAAGCTTATTGATGGTTATAGGAAGCGACTGATTTCAGTTATGTTTTCCAAAGGGTGTGCAACCAAATATTAAGTTAAGGGTGCCAATACTTTTGTCCAGCCCATTTTTGGGGTTTTGTGTGACATTATGTCATATTTGCTTTTCTGCCTCTGTTTTATATTTGTTCCAATACATACAAAGGGAATAAACATGTGTATAGCAAAACATGTGTTAATGCAATACCTTTTTTGTGTGAAATACTTGATTTTCAGGAAAAATATCAAGGGTGCCAACAATTTCGGCCATGACTGTAATTAGATAACAAAGGGAAAATGAATTAGCCCAAACTGTTGAACCCTGTAAATCTATGAGGTTAATGCTGGTAATTGGTATACCTCTAGGAAGTCACCAAAGCAGTTGGAGTTGCTATTTGTCACTGTTAACATCTCCTTGGTTTTGGTGGACCTCTCTACAGGATCGATTTCACTAAGAGTTAAATAATTAAAATTGTGCTAAAATAACGCATGGAGTAAATTTTTTGCAAATGTGCGATTCACTAAGAATTTTGTGATAAGTAACTCTTGCGGTAAAATATCTGTATTGCGATAATTACTGCATATTTTCATACTGTAATTTATCGCACGGTAGCTGGTTGTTAAGGAAGCCAGCCGCAGTGTCCTTAACAACGAATAACTCCGGGGTGCCCCACTGACAGCTGAATGTAAAAAATAATGCACATGCCAGCAATTACAAATGAGGAAAATAACAGTCCCATCCATACCAGGCCCCTTGGGAAAAACCCACACCAAATTAAAAAAAAAAATGGTATGAATTTTGGGGGAACTATACAGTACAATTAAAAAAAAAAAGGCATGCGGGGGACTCCATGCCCTTTTTCTTAAAAGTTTGGCGTGGGTTCAACTTAACATCCATGCCAGACCCCTAGGGGTTGAGGGGAGGGACCCACTTTCTGCATCTGAAAAAATAGCACGTTATACTGCCAGCAAAACCCTGGTGATAAATATCACTTTTTTTACTTTCTTTTCTGTTTGTGAATTGGACTTAACAGCTTTTTGTTTTTTTTTGCGGGTTTACCAGCACATTTTTAATTTTGCGTTAAATACCGCAGGATCCTTATTTTTTTTTGTGAATTGGACATTTTGTTACCGCATGTGATAATTTATGCAAATGAGTCACATGGAAGTGTTATCGCATGTGATTACCTTTAGTGAATTAACCCCCACTTCTGGTATGTACCTGGCCTACTAGTCACTTGTGGTTTTTTTTTCTTTCACAGTTTAGAACTGCTTGTATAACCAATGCTGATCTATTAATTTTTTTTATTCTGAATATATTTATAGTGCATCCTTTTATTTTTTCATTCTAAACTTATTTATCGATCAATTATCAAAATCCAATTCATATTGTTCATATGTTACGTATACTATTTTAGCCATTTAAAGCTCTTTCGGCCCTACGTCTCCTGTGGGTCACAGAAGAACACTTAGTTCTGCACTCTTGTGACCTGTATTCAGCCAACAGTGAGCTAAAGTCCAATGTTCAGACTCATTAACTAGTTGCCGACCGCAGATAGCCGAATGACGGCTGCACTGCGGCCGGCCAGTTCTGGGTGGACGTCATATGACGGCCTCCCAGAACGCGCTCTCCTGCGCGCCCCAGGGGGCGAGCACCCGGCGATCTCCGTGATCGCTGTGTCCTAAGGACACAGCTGATCACGTGATGTGGTAAAAGGCCGATCACAGCGGCCTTTTACCACGTGATCAGCGGTGTCCAATGACACGCTGATCAGAGGGAAATGCAAGTGCCGGTTCTCGGCTGCACTTTCCTCACGCTGTCAGATCGTGAGGAAAGTACTGCCGAGAACCGCAGTTGTCAGAGCGGGGATCGGCACCGATCATCAGGGCACTGATGATCAGTGCCCTGATGATCGGTGCCCAGCAGTGCCACCCGCAAGTTCCGCCCACCTGTGCCCAGCAGTGCGCCCACTAGCTCCGCCCACCTGTGCCCAGCAGATCACCCACCTGTGCCACTCTGCAGTGTCACACACCTGTGCCCAGAAGTGCCACCTACCTGTGCCCAGCAGTGCACCCACCTGTGCCACTCTGCAGTGTCACACACCTGTGCCCAGAAGTGCCACCTACCTGTGCCCAGCAGTGCCACCCACCTGTGCCCACCAGTGCCACCCACCTGTGCCCACCCACCAGTGCTGCCCACCAGTGCAGCCCAGCAGTGCTGCCAGTCAGTGCCACCAGTCAGTGCCCAGGGGTTGTGCCAGTCAGTGCCGCCAGTCAGTGCCCAGCAGTGATGCCAGTCAGTGCCGTCTATCAGTACCCATCATCAGTGTCACCTATCAGTGCTGCCTATCAGTGCTGCATATTAGTGCCGCCTATCCGTGACACCTCATTAGTACTGCCTATCAGTGCCCTTTAGTGCTGCCTATCAGTGCCCATCAGTGCCACCTATCAGTGCCGCCTCATCAACGTACATCAGTGAAGGAGAAAAAATACCTGTTTGAAAAATTTTCTAATTGAAACAAAGAAACGTTTTTTTTTTTTCAAATTTTTTGCACTTTTTTTATTTATAGCGCAAAAAGTAAAGCACCCAGCGGCGATTAAATACCACCAAAAGAAAGCTCTATTTGTGAGAGAAAAATGATCAAAATTTCATATGGGTACAATGTTGCATGACCGCGCAATTGTCAATCAAAGTGCGGCAGCGCTGAAAGCTGAAAATTGGCCTGGTAAATAAGGGGGTATAAGTGCCTGGTAGGCAAGTGGTTAAAGTTGGGATCCACCCAGATGCCTGACTGGCAGTTGACTCAGCCTCTGAGTGAGCTGCTGAGAGCCTGAGCCAGCTGCTTGCACCCCTTCACAACTCGGCGTGTCAGTGAGTGCAGGAGAAGCAGAGCAAAGAGCCAGTGACTGAAAGAGAACCGAGCAATCAGCGGTCTTTGATCGCTTGGTTCTTGGTTTTACAGGTAGTGGGGGACAGATGTAGCATTGGACTGATGCTACATCCACCTAGGTAAGTATGTATGCTTGTGTCCTATTTTTTTCATTCCCATACTTCTCTTTTAAGCCTCTAATAATTACATAAGATTTTAAAAAATGTTATTCGTTACCCCCTTCTTTATAATATTAGTCAGTAAATAGTAATGTTGATAAAAAAAATAAAATTAAACATCCTACCTTTAAAAATGAAGATTAAGGTGACAGGTTTCATGTCTGTTTGCCACAGGAAGGTTTCTCATGTCTTCTGTGTCTCACTCTAAACTGTTCTTTAAGTATACTTTATTACTATTAACGGAAAGTTTCCCACCCTCTTCAATAGTGAGTACCACTGAAAAAAAAAAACCTCATACTATGCTTTAAGAAATTCACCACATTACAGAATTCAGTTCTCATAAGACTTTGTGTTTTGGTGTTAATCATTTTTTTCTGGGTTCATGCTCTGGGGAATATTGCTTTACTGGAAAATATACATTTTATCCACTTTTTTTTTTTAAAAAAAACTAACTTTAATGGTATGACACACATATCATTCATTCATATACAGTGGGGCAAAAAAGTATTTAGTCAGTCACCAATTGTGCAAGTTCTCCCACTTAAAAAGAGGAGAGAGGCCTGTAATTGGCATCATAGGTAGACCTCAACTATGAGAGACAAAATGAGAAAAAAAATCCAGAATGCTGAGTTGCATCCAAAGAACACCATACCTACTGTGAAGCATGGGGGTGGCAACATCATGCTTTGGGGCTGTTTCTCTGCAAAGGGACCAGGACGACTGATCCATGTACAGGACAGAAAGAATGTTGCCATGTATCGTGAGATTTTGAGTGCAAACCTCCTTCCATCAGCAAGGGCATTGAAGATGAAACGTGGCTGGGTCTTCCAACATGACACTGATCCCAAACATACCGCCCGGGCAACGAAGGAGTGGCTTCGTAAGAAGCATTTCAAGGTCCTGGAGTGGCCTAGCCAGTCTCCAGATCTCAACCCCATAGGAAACCTTTGGAGGGAGTTGAAAGTCCGTGTTGCCCAGCGACAGCCCCAAAACATCACTGCTCTAGAGGAGATCTGCATGGAGGAATGGGCCAACATACCAGCAACAGTGTGTGCCAACCTTGTGAAGACTTACAGGAAACGTTTGACCTCTGTCATTGCCAACAAAGGATATATAACAAAGTATTGAGATGAACTTTTGATATTGACCAAATACTTATTTTCCACCATAATTTGCAAATAAATTCTTTCCAAATCAGCCAATGGGATTGTCTGGATTTTTTTTCTCATTTTGTCTCTCATAGTTGAGGTCTACCTATGATGCCAATTACAGGCCTCTCTCATCTTTTTAAGTGGGAGAACTTGCACAATTGGTGGCTGACTAAATACTTTTTTGCCCCACTGTATATAATTAAAAAGTCTAAATAGAGGTGGCACAATGTAGTTTAACATGTAACCATGTAATGTGCATAGACCAAGCACATTTATTTCATACAAATTGGCAGTATTTAGATAGTCTATCATGTTCATACATGTACAGATATCTCTTGGATGTATATGGCAGCTTCTGACATATTTGCCAGATTTGCCAGCCCCATTTCAGGTTAAATGAAAAAATATTTTTCACCAGAACCAAGCAGCTCTGATCTCCAGTGTGCTGTCACAGATGGAGAGATTGGGATAACTGGAAAACGCACAAACAAAACGTTACAAATGTTATTTTTTTTTATCATTGTGTCTCAATTTTTTGTTGTTTTGCTAGTGTTCAGCTCCATTTTAAACTCCCCTATCCTGGGGCTTGCTAAAACAGGCTGTCTGTAAGCTGTGTGTCTCTGTCATCCATGGCATTATCCATTGAAATTGTGTCATCATTCAGCAAGATCAGAGGAACTGTCGGGACACATTATAAAGGAATTTTGAGCAGCTAAGGACAGAAATTAGGATTCCTGTGGACACCTTCAGACCTCAATACGTATGGCCAATGCTGCCAAAGGAAACATTTGTAAGCCAAAGCTGCATTTTTTTAAAGGACTTTCAAGAGTCCTAGTGTTGTTCCAGAGTAGTCAAGGCCAACAGGGGACTTTAATTACAGCTAAAAATCTTAGAGTAGAACTTTGGTCGGGGCTGCTCTAAGGTCAAGATGATGTAGCAGCTGGGGCAGAGAAGCTAGAAGATCAGTAGAACCAAACCAGTAGGACCAACACTCCTGGAAGCCCTGGTTTCTTTTTAACTTCACAATGCTGGTAACTACCAGAATAAGGAGCAGATTAGAGAGCAAATGAGGACAAAATGTAATATTTGTACTGTTTGAAAGAAAATTTCAGACTAAATTTTGTAAAGAGGAGACTGTCTGAAAACATAGCATGACTAAAACTAAAGTGGTTATATTTCCTCCATCTAAATTTGCATCTTTCCTTGAGATGACAATCACCGTTAAAATGACTATGTCTCATCCTAAAACAAAATCTAAAACAATGATTCTGAATTCTACCTCTCTGGCAAGCAGCATGTCTGAACTTCTCTGCTTCCGAACGCAAAAGCCTCCAGCATGACTTTCGCATTTGACAGGTGGACACTTCCTACTGACTGTCCAGTAGCTTGATGACATTCCATGTACCCTGTGCTGGATCCACCTGAAATGGCGGCAGCACGACTGTCTGAAAAGACAAGGAAAAGGCATCGCCTACATTTATGTTCTGACAGGTTCCCATTTAAAAAGTCTGTCTTGTGGGAAATGTGTCAAGTTGGAAACCAAAGAGAACAATGCTGATAGTGAAGCTTTGAGATGTCTCCTTGGTGGCTGCAGAGAATAAATGATTCCCTTTAAAAAGAGTCAGCAGTGTATGTTGTGATTTTCAAATAGGAAGGTAACAGTTTATAGGAAAATATCTTCTCCTCAATTGAGACAATAAAACAATATTACATTTTCTATTACATAAACCCTTTAATACTGCATAGGACAAAAAAAACTTTTATTAAAGAAATAATTACTAAATCCTGCTGCCAGTGATATAAAGATAAAATAGAAATCAAACAAAAGCTGACATTTCTGTAATGGGTTATAATGATATTACCAAAGAGACATTTATTTATTACAGGTACTTATATAGCACTTTACATATATAGTACAGTCACATCAGTTCCTACCCTCAAGGAGCTTACAATCTAATATTTCTAACTCTGCAACTGTTAAAAAACAAAAAAAAACATTCTAACTCACATTCATACATACTAGAGCCAATTTAGACAGGAGGCAATTAACTTGCTGAATGAACATAATGAGTGGTGCCAATCACTCATTGTGTTCATTCAGGAAAAAAGGGGGGCTGGTAAATGTGACATATTTACTGGACTCTTCCTCCACTCTTCACCCTGAAGGATCCTATCGTGTGGTTGATGCTGCCAGTGGAAAGGAGAGAAGGGAAGCTGGCAGCACTGCAAGAGTGAGACATACAAGGGGGCCTAGGCCACAGGGTGAACCTATGGGGCACAGGCAGGGTGATGGGTGTAAACTGTACCCTCCTGCCCCCTGTACTGTGTCCGCTTACCACCCCCCTGTACTGTACCCTTCTAACCACTGTACTGTACCCTCCTCCCTCCCGTATACCATGGGTGGACTGACCATTCGAGCACTCGGGCACTGCCCGAGGGCCCGGGGTCAGTAACGGTCTCCATGAAATGCCCCTGGTATCTTTTTTATAGGCTTTTTTGGGTGTGCTTTGAGTGTGGGCAAGGACACAGGGGCCCCATGATCCCCTATTGCCCGGGGACCCCATGAGTTGTCAGTCTGCCCCTGCCCTACTGAGCCCTCCTGCCCCCTGTACTATGCCCCCCATAATGTACCCTCCTAACCACTGTACTGTACCCTCCGGCCCCCCCTATACTGTTCCCTCTTGTCCCCCCCCCCCATACTTTTGTAAGTTATGTTGTGTTTGTGTCCATTAATAATGATTTTTGTGTATTTTTAGTGAAAATATTGTTCTGACATTTTTTAAGGGGGGGGGGCTGTCACGTGGGCTGTACGAGGCCCCATGATTTCTAACAGCAGCCCTGCCTGTACTGGTGGACTGGTGATACCCCCTTATACACGGCCCTGATACCACCATTACATTTACAGAGCGTACAATGGGTATTACTTAGTGTAGGTCAGTGGAGGCAGCATTTCTTCACAAGTCCTGATTTCTATAATATCATTCTACAAACAGACAGATTCACAGGAGCCAATGCTTGAGCAAACATTCAAACCAGTAAATGCCAAAGAATTATCCCAAGAATTAAAAGAAAAACGGTCCAGCTGCATATTTTTAAAATGGCTACAGTTCTGTTTAAAAAAATGCATAAAAATGTTTCAACAGGTAGAATGACACCCCCCTTGTGAAGCCTATGATGGGTAGATATATGTAGAATCTCAAAGTGGTAATCTTGATGTAAGGGTCTCTCAGAGATAAAAAGACTCAAGTCATTTAACTCTCCAAAAGCTTCTAGAAATTAAAATATCAGTTTTAATCAGTGAAAATGTCCTTTAAGAAAATAAAATATGTTCCATGTATGTATTTTTAATATATAGCTTTTATGTTCTTATATTGAAAAATAGTTTTCAGCAGTTGATTGTAAAGGTGAGGGCTACTTCCTCTTAGATGACTCATATCTAGCCGTACATACACAATGTCATCCTACATAAAAATATAAAGTAAATGAAACCTGATATAAAAATAGCTGTAGAAGATATTTTTAAATATTGTTTTTACTGTCACCTTAAAACTGAGATTTAGACAAACCGCTAAATAGTCTGTGGCAATTCATATTTGTGTTCTGTCTTTAAGTGGAATTCCAGGATTAATTTCACTTTAATTAGTTTGTGTGGGCCAAGCTGACCAGTGTTTCCATTACACAACGATGTGGTCAGTGAGTGGGCTGTTACTGAATGTAGTATCACTGGCTACATACACTATTCAGTATTGCATAGTTACATAGTTAGTCTGGCTGAAAAAAGACAAAAGTCTATCCAGTTCGACCATAAAAGAAAAAAAAAAGTTATAATCCTACATCCACAGGTGATCCAGAGGAAGGCAAAAAACCCAGTAAAGCATGATCCAATTTGCTCCTGCAGGGGAAAAAATTCCTTCCTGATCCCCGAGAGGCGGTCGGATATTCTCTGGATCAACTTTACCTATAAATGTTATATCCAGTTATATTCTGTGTATCCAAGAAAGAATCCAGGACTTTTTTAAAGCAGTAGTGCTAAGTGCTGTAGTTCAGCGACTTCCTGCCTGCTGCTAGAATTAAAGAGATTTAGGCGGGGTGCTTCTCCACCATTTAGGAGAAGCCTTGTATTTTTATCATTAAATAAAATTCCCTGATTGGCTGAGGGGGAAAGGCAGGCAGTTGATGTCATGATTTCTACCTCTGTCAATCAAGGGGAGCCTTGTACTCACTGAGAAAAATACAGGGCTTCTCTTAAATGGTGGAGAGGTACTTAGTCCAAATCTCTTTAAAGTGGTTGTAAACCCTTAAATATACCCAATGAAGTGACTGGCCTCAGGTGATACACAGAGATGAAACAAATCCTCCTACATACGTTGTACCTGTTTATCTATAGCCATCTATCCCCCAATATCCATTCAAAGTGCAGAATTTACACCACACCTCTCAGCTCTGAAAAGCAGGGGGTGGGGAGCTGAAGTTACATCAGTGAGGAGAGCTGATTGCAGGAACGGGACATACCTCCTTCACACAGCACACGGGAACAGAGTTGAGGCTGTCAATCACAGGCAGTGCCCTCCTCTGTCATCATTTTTCTCTTGGTGTCAGGAAAATTCATCAGAAATCACTCATGCTTGTAGCACAGGAACTGGGAAGCAGACAGAAGTGACAGTTGCTCTGGATTGAATCAAGTACACACTATAGAGGGTTATGCTTTGTTCTAATTTCATGTCTGAGGTTCACAACCACTTTGATTCTGACAGCAGACAGGAAGACACCTATACAGCTGCCGGAACACAGCTAATGCTCAGGGGTGGACTGACCATTTGAACACTCGGGCACTGCCCGAGGGCCCGGGGTCAGTAGGGGGCCCCATGAGATGCCACTGGTACCTTTCACTGGCTTTTTCATAGGCTTTTTTGAGTGCTGGTGAGGACACAGGGGCCCCATGATCCCCTATTGCCCAGGGGCCCCATGAGTTGTCAGTCCGCCCCTGCTAATGCTATTACAGTTTAATACAGCACATCCAGCAACCGCATCATTCTATAATGGACATAGTTTGCTTGAGCCAGCTTGGCCTAAACAAATTAGGAATTAAACCTGCAATTCTATGTTTAATATCAAAAGATTTGTAATTTTGTTTAGTTAGCCTTGTAATCCATTCAGGTAGGTTTGTGACCTAAATTTTCTCTACTGTTTTTAGGTAACAAGGCTTGGTCACAGCCTGCTCATTGAACTATAAAAGAGCATCCCACATCAATAAGGTCATTATTTTGCTCAATATGCCCTCTCCTCCTATCAGCAAGCTTACCTGTGGTAGGTTGACTGCACTGTGCCAGCAAATCCAAATCAGCTTACAGCTCTGGTCTTCCTATGCCGATCTGAATTCTGCTGTGCAGAGGATCAGAGAAAACTAGTACAATGGCAGATCCAACTACATATTCTAGCTGCACTTAAAAATTGTGTTTAAAGTGTTAATAAACCCAGGGCCCTGCATTCATTCTATCTGGTCTCCCACAGTACACACAACATGGAAATGCAATTATTTTAGTAAATATTAATTGCTAAATACCTTTTCTCATCAGCAGTTAGAGCAGTCTTGTGACTTCTATCAGTGTTTAGCTGAGCACTGGTTAAAGCTTGTAGGAGCAGTTTTCTTTATGCTCTAGGACAGGGGTCTCCAAACTATGGCCCTCCAGCTGTTGAAGTACTACAACCCATCATGCCTCTGCTTCTGGGAGTCTTGCCTGTGGCTGTCAGAGTCTTGCAAGGCTTCATGGGACTTGCAGTTCCTCATCACCTGGAGGGCCATAGTTTGGAGACCCATGCTCTAGGAGGATGCAGAACCCCTGACCCTCTGTCTGGAAAGTGCTGACTGGCCCTGTGCTGATCACATGCACTCTCCCCCCCACACACACACAAAAAAAACCTCTCTAGCAATACACATAGTTAGTCTGGCTGAAAAAAGACAAACGTCCATCCTGTTCAAGCATAAAAAAAAAAAAGTTATAATCCTATACCCACAGTTGATCCAGAGGACGGCAAAAAAATCCAGCAAAGCGCGATCCAATTTGCATCTGCTGGGAAAAAAATTCCTTCCTGATCCCCCGAGAGGCAATCAGATATTCCCTGGATCAACGTTGCCTATAAATGTTAGTATCCAGTTACGTATATTCTGTGTATCTAAGAAAGAATCCAGGACTTTTTTGAAGCAATCCACTAAGCTGCCCAGAACCAACTCTTGAGGGAGTCTATTCCACATTTTCACAGCTCTCACTGTGAAGAAACCTTTCCGTGTTTGGAGATTAAATTTCTTTTCCTCCAGACGTAAAGAGTGCCCCCTTGTCCTCTGTGATGACTTCAGGGTGAATAGCTCTACACCAAGTTCACTATATGAACCACTGATGTATTTATACATGGAGATCATATCCCCCCTTATGTATTATACATGGAGATCATATCCCCCCCTTATGTATTATACATGGAGATCATATCCCCCTTATGTATTATACATGGAGATCATATCCCCCTTATGTATTATACATGGAGATCATATCCCCCTTATGTATTATACATGGAGATCATATCCCCCCTTATGTATTATACATGTTAATCATATCCCCCCTTATGTATTATACATGGAGATCATATCCCCCCTTATGTATTATACATGGAGATCATATCCCCCCTTATGTATTATACATGGTGATCATATCCCCCCTTATGTATTATACATGGAGATCATATCCCCCCTTATGTATTATACATGGAGATCATATCCCCCCTTATGTATTATACATGGAGATCATATCCCCCCTTATGTATTATACATGGTGATCATATCCCCCCTTATGTATTATACATGGAGATCATATCCCCCCTTATGTATTATACATGGAGATCATATCCCCCCTTATGTATTATACATGGAGATCATATCCCCCCTTAACCTCCCTGGCGGTATTCCCGAGTGTAGCTCGGGGTAACATTTCAGTACCAAAAGCGGTAACCCCGAGCTACACTCGGGAATACCATGCGGCGCTGCTCCGGCATGTGTTCTTCACTTACCTTACCCTGCGCTCCCACGATGTGTCCCCTGCAGCGTCCCCGGCCATCTCCTCCGGCCGATGCCGGCATTTGGCTTCTGTGTCCTGTCCCTGTGACGTCGGGACGTACGGGCGCCGCCGCCGGCGGCGGGAAATTTAAAAATTTTAAAAAATGTCATTTTTTTTTCTTTCATTTTACACAGTAAAACATTGCTGTTTCAACCTATTTCACATACATATTGTCCCTAGTGCTTTGTCCTGCGCCCTGCCTGCATTTTGTCTGTTCTTTCTGCCTGGAAACTGAGAAACGTCCATGGCGTCCAAAAAGTGTCCCTTTAGGTCAAAAGCGGTTTAGATCAGCTAGAGAACAGCGATAGTAAATCAGAACCACTTACAGAATTGAGTGATAATGATTCGTGGGGGAAATTTGTCATCAGAAACTGAAAACGATTTTGCGACTGAGCTCAGCAATGTGCAAACTTGGCGCTCTATTTCACATTTCAGTGTTTTTGGTTTGATTATATTATTGAATTAAATTTTTTATTATTTTTATATTATTTTTATGATTATTTATTAAATTATAATTTATGATTTTGTGTTTCAAATTTTATCATACCCGGGATGTTTACTAGACTCTTGTTCGGACAGATTTCAGTGAGTTTTTCCTAAAAATTACAGCCTACAATAAAAAAAATACATATTTCCATGCAAAAAAATGGTACCGCTTTCAGCACCAAAAATCTGAAATAATCATACCGCCAGGGAGGTTAATCTCCTCTTCTCAAGAGAGAATAAATTCAGTTCCTCTAATCTTTCCTCATAGCTGATCTCCTCCATGCCTCTTATCAGTTTGGTTGTCCTTCTCTGTACTTTCTCCAGTTCCCCAATGTTCTTTTTGTGAATTGGTGCCCAAAACTGAACTGCATATTCCAGATGAGGTGTTACTAATGATTTGTACCGGGGGAAATGATATCTCTCTCTCTGGAGTCTATACCTCTTTTAATACAAGAGAGGATTTTGCTTGCTTTAGAACCCGCAGCTTGGCATTGCATGCCATTATTAAGCTTGTGATCTACCAGAACCCCCAGATCCTTCTCCACCATTGATTCCCCCAGTTGTACCCCCCTAGTATGTATGATGCATACATATTCTTAGCCCCCAAGTGCAGAACCTTACATTTATCAACATTAAACCTCATTTGCCTCATAGTTTCCCAATTAAACAGAGCATTGAGGTCGGCTTGTAAGTTGGAGACATCCTGTAAGGACGTTATTCCACTGCACAGCTTGGTGTCATCTGCAAAGACTGAAATGGGATTTTTAATCCCAGACCCTATATTGTTTATAAATACATTAAAAAGTAAGGGTCCCAACACTGAACCTTGGGGTACACCACTGACAACCCTAGACCATTCAGAGTATGAATCATTAACCACTACTCTCTGAATACGATCTTTTAGCCAGGTTTATATCCATTTACATTTTTTAAATATTGGCACCACATTGGCCTTACGCCAATCCAGTGGTACTATGCCAGTCATTAAAGAGTCCATAAAACCACCAAGCTGAGCATGTGAAGAGTGACTCCACATGTTACGTCTTATCAGGAGATAAGAGGGGGACACTGGAAGAAGGGGAGGATCAGAGAAGACAGGATCAAACAACCTTTTTACACAATGCAGAGGATTAACCCCTTAGATTCCAAAGTGATAATAACTCCTTTACTGCATATACAGACTGATTTTACTGTTGTGGGTTTAGTAATACTTTAAGTATTAAATACATTTTAATTTTTTTTGTGTATTCATTAAAAAAAAAATTGGGGGGGGCACTTTTTATTTTGAAGATGTCAAATTTTGCTATCTGCGCTGCTTCCTCCCTTGATTGAGACGGTTGATATCCAGATGTGCATACACAATCCCTTCCTAAAAAAAAAAAAAATATATATATATAATATTGGTTAATATTTAGTTGATACGTTTTTACATAAGACATTTTGAATTCCCTCATCACTGGAAAAATGTATATCATATGCCTCATGCACACGGATGCGATGGAACATCTGACATAAATTGTGGGCATATTTTTGCACCCAAGTGTGACAGCTGCAGCACATAGCCGCCCATAGTAAAGAATGGCTGTACACAGGTGTAGGCCTTGTTCGAGTAAACTCACACACATACTGTACATTTGTTTAATGTGCAAACGCCATTACTATTTGCTACTGCATCCCTGTAAAGTCCAACTTCATAAAAATATTTTACATTTTGGATAGAATAGAGCAAAAAGATTTTGTCATATTTTTTAAGTTTTTTTTTTTAAATAAAGAGGGGATCCAACGGTCCGCTGGAAAGATTACCAGCACACCCTATCCTAGGGTGGAGGGAAAGGTATTCTGCCCCAGTGTGGAAATAAAGTTAAGGTGCACAATGCCACACTTGGAGCCTTTGCAGCCAATTGCAAAGCCATGTCCATAATTACCTGGGACATGTCAGGGGTGTTGGTGATTGAAGCAGCACTAAAGTTAACTGTAGTCACTGGATGGTGCCAAACACATGGCAGGAGTTTAGGTTTTTCTTTTGGTTTATATAGGATATAGGGTTTTAGCATTTTAGTAAAAAAATATAATGTCAACTGGTCAAACTTTTGCCTGTACACAATGCCATGCTTAAAGCCATAACAGTCAGTTACAAAGCTATATGTTGTTAAATTTGGAGCTTGGAGCATACCAAAGAATAAGCACCAACTCCGGAAAACGTCCATAGATGCCTGCAACTTGTTGGGGAAATTGCTGGCTGAAGAAGCACTTAAGGTATGCTTAGGCATTGGAGGGTGCTAAGCACATGGCAAGAGTTTAGGTTTGGAACTCAATTTATTTAGGTTGTAAGCTCAAAAGAGTAGGGCCCTCTAACCCCTCGTGTGCTGTTTGTTGTTGCTGTACTGTTTCATGTATTGTCCCCCCCCCTCTATTGTACAGCGCTGAGCAAACCCTTTGGTGCTATATAAACTCGTCGTAATAATAATAATAATAATAATAATTTAGAATATTACTGGTTATAGCATTATAGTATAAAAATATAATGTCAGCCAATCAAGTATTTGTAAATGTATTCATGCTCAAATAAGATTTTACCGGATCTCTGTCTTGGTGCTTGACATCTTGAGATTTTTTATCTGAAATATAAAATTAGATTTTGTTTAATTTTCAACTAGAAATAGCAAAAAGTATGGAAGTAGGAGATAAACTAAAGTCATCAACAATACAGTCTCTATGGGCCAGTGTTTCCATAACTATAGGCCAAAATTAGGACAGAAAAAAATTTAAATTGGTATTAAAAATTGTATATTTTTGTAAACATTTGTGCTGGCTATATATAACTAATTCATATCAAGGATAAAAGTAAAATATGATCATAAAAAGCTAGAGATTGGGGTTTTTATGACACTTGGTACATAGACAATAGACTATTGTACTGTCATATAGGCACCAAAACCTGCATCAACATGTTTTACGGCATTCTTCTTCTTCAGAACCAGTATTCTGACTATAGATACATTATATTGCCAAAGGTACTGTATTTGAACATCCCTCAAAATCATTGTATTCAGGTGTTCCAAACATTTGTGAAAGAATTGGTTGCTCTCAGGAGCTCAGTGAATTCAAGCGTGGTACCATGATAGGTTGCCATCTGTGCAATAAGTGACATTTCCTGGCTACTAAATATTCCACGGTCAACTGTTAGTGGTATTATAACAAAGTGGAAGCAACTGGGAACAACAGCAACTCATCCATGAAGTGGTAGGCCACGTAAAATGACAGAGTGGGGTCAGCGCATGCTGAAACACACAGTGCACAGAAGTCGCCAACTGTCTGCAGAGTCAATACCTAAAGACCTCCAAACTTCATGTGGCCTTCAGATTAGCACAACTACAGAGTGTAGAGAGCTTTATGGAATGGGTTTCCATGGCTGAGCAGCTGCACCAAGTGCAATGCAAAGTGTTGGATGCAGTGGTATACAGCACGCTGCCACTGGACTCTAGAGCAGTGGAGAGTGGAGTTCTCTGGAGTGATAAATCACATTTCTCTGTCTAGCAGTCCAATGGACGTGTCTGGGTTTGTCGGTTGTCAGGAGAATGATACTTGCCTGACTACATTGTGCCAAGTTTGGTGGAGGGAGGATTGTGGTGTGGGGTTGTTTTTCAGGGGTTGGGCTTGACCCCTTAGTTCCAGTGAAGGGAACCCTTAAGGCATCAGCATACCAAGACATTTTGGATAATTTCATACTCCCAACTTTGTGGGAACAGTTTGGGGATGGCCCATTCCTGTTCCAACATGACTGCGCCCCAGTGCACAAAGCAAGGTTCACAAAGACATGGATGAGTGAGTTTGGGGTGGAGGAACATGATTTGCCTGCACAGAGTCCTAACCTCAACCTGACAGAACACCTTTGGGATAAATTAGAGCGGAGACTTCTCGTCCGACATCAATGTCTAACCTCACAAATGTACTTCTGGAAGAATGGTCAAACCTTCCCATAGACACACTCCTAAACCTTGTGGATGGCCTTCCCAGAAGGGTTGAAGCTGTTAAAGCTGCAAAGGGCGGGCCAACTCAATATTAAATCCTACGGACTAAGACTAAGATGCCATTAAAGCTCATGTGTGTGTAAAGGCAGGCGCCCCAATACTTTTGACGTTATAGTGTATTAATATTAAACATTAGTTTCCATGACAACAGGTTGAAATTCCAATAAAGGCATAAAAAATACTGCTCCCTCCAGAAAGTTTGGTTCCTCATACCAGGCTAGGGGATTTGATTATTTCTGTGGCTTCTGGTCCACAATTAGGACTGACATTCTTGTTGTCCAGAAGGGATTGGAGGCTTGTTCACTTTTAGATAAGACCTGAGTGTGTTCAGGTCTAAAAATGCTTTTTCCACCCTGAGAACAATGACAGACTCTACTCCACTGGGCTCTCACTCCAGCTGATGCTACAGGACATATAAGCTGTATTTCAAATACTTATTTTTATGGCCTTTTAAATAGTCGCCCCCCACTCTGACATGCTGCTAGGCATTATGCATAGGTAGTTCTGTGCATTCTTTTAAGAATCACACACTCATCATCAGGGGCGGACTGACAACTCATGGGGCCCCCGGGCAATAGGGGATCATGGGGCCCCTGTGTCCTTGCCCAAACTCAAAAAAGCCTATGAAAAAGGTACCAGGGACATCTCATGGGGCCCCCTACTGACCCTGGGCCCTCGGGCAGTGCCCGAGTTTCCAAAGAGTCAATCTGCCCCTGCTCACCATTGGACATATGATGTGATCTCCTTTGACAAGCAATGTGTAACTAGATCTTCATGCCTATGTTCCATTGACTGGCTCCCTATATCATGTAACCATCAATTACCTCTTCAGATTTTTCACTTGTGAAAGATGCAAAGCGGATAGTGGATTCTAGAACTGATAGCCAGATGAAAGCAGAGGGGTGGCTGCCCGGGCAAGGAGTAGGAAAGCTGTACAGCTGATCTGGTGCTGGGCCTGTCCTGAAGTGACCTGCCTGGGGAGGACATAGAAGGATAGGGAAAATGGGGAGGATGAATAAGGATAGAGAGCCAGAATCAGCTGGAGTGAGAGCCCAGTGGAGCCCAGTGGAGCAGAGCCTGTAATTGTCCCCAGTGTAGGAAAAGCATTTTTAGACCTGAACACACTCAGGACTCATCTAATGGTGAGCGCATATGTGAACAATATTGGGACATACTGTATATGTCAAGATTGAACCATGGATGGTGAATTTGGTTGGAATTTCTTGGAAGAGTATTGCCATTTGAGCACAACACTTATGAACTGGGACATTGCACATTTATTTGTTTTATGTATTGTATTCTTCACAGAATATGTAGCACCATATTACTGTAGATGTACACCAAGGATACGTCCTGGAGGGGCATTATTTTCATTCCTTTTGAGAGGTTCTCAGCCCTAGCTGAGAGATTTCAGGGAAATACCAACAAGAGGGGAAATTGGTCAGCAGTTCCACATGTTTTTCTTTAGTTTGTTATGGGTCCCTGGAGTCTGGAGACTTTAAGAGTTAATGGGAGGGATGAGTCTCCAACCTCTCACCCCAGAAGCCGCAGAGGCAATGGCCTCATCTGGGAGAAGAGGTGTGTTAAGGGCATAGCCCTCACCTAGCAGGGGGGCTGTGTGAGCTCTGTATGGGAGAACACAAGGCTGAAAAGCAATGTCTGCTTCTAAACTGCTGAGCCATTTTGCTGGAGTTGCTATGTGTGTTTGACCCTCAGAGAAAGGCGAGAACACAGCCCTGGAGTGACAGTTCCATGGAAGGACCTATTCTGTGTATGGTGGTAAGCCCCGAAGATTATTTTGGGTTAAGGACTGTTTTTTTGTCTGCTCCAGACTTGTGTTTGAGCCCCTATAGAGGCTGAAGGACTAATACCCTGCTGTTGGGTTCAAACCAAGAATCAGAATATTGAAGAAAGGGGATTTAAGTGACTTTGAAAGTGACATAGTTGTTGGTGCCAGACTGGCTGGTCTGAGTATTTCAAAAACTGCTGATCATTTGGGATTTGCACACACAATTTGTCGGAGATCGTCGCGCCGCTGGTCCCGGCGCAGGCGCAGTACACCTCCCTGTACGCGAGCGCCGGGACTTGGCCGACCGCGGCAATCAGGTTCGCGCATGCGCAGTAGTGACCGCGGGCGCGCGCCTGGCACCAATGACAGCGCAGGGCGGGATATTTAAACGGCCCTGAGCTGTCATTCAGTGCCTTTTGGTCTTTTGTATCCTGTGAACCTGTGAACCTGTCTGAAGTAAGTTGCTGACCCGGATTGTGCCCTGACCTTGCTGTTTAATCCTGTTTTGACCCTTGCTTGCCTGACCTCTCTCCTGAATGCCCCCTATTGGATCTGACCTGCTGTTGCTGACCTGGCGTGTGACCCGACTATTCTCTGCCCGCTGCTCTGTACCGCACCGTCCCCATAGTTACCGACCCGGCTTGTATGACCCTGCTCCTGCTCAGCCATCCATCCATCCATCCATCCGTCCCTCTCTACGGGGTCTCCAGACCTCCTCATACCTGGCTCTCTCCCGTGGGAGCCCCTGGCGAATACCCCTACCACTGACGGGTGTCCTCAGTAGTCACGACCTGGTCCTAGGGTACTCCAAGTCCATCCCCACCATCAGGGGCCCTGGTGAACAAGTACCCTGGGGCTTAGACTCCGTGCGCTGGGAACATCCGACCAGTGGAGTGCTAGTGGTACCGCCGGGCGGTCCCTTACAGTACCAAAAGGCCATGACTGAGCCTAGAGGAGGGCCCTCCCCGTTAGAGGAATTTGCAGGCACCTAGCTAATTTGACGCAGGCCGTAACGGTCCTGCAGGACAGATGCATGCAGCTGGAGAATCGCATCCAGACTGGCTCTATTTCTGATCCTGCCCCACAGGCCCCGGTTTCTGCACCCCCGGCCCTGGTAGCTCAGGAGCCAGTCTCAGGGGCTTCCGCCCCTCTCCCTATGGTAGAACCCCGAGTACCCCTACCGGAGCGTTTTCACGGGGACCGCACACGTTTCCGGTCATTCCGCGACTCCTGTCTCTTTGAGCTACAACCCCGTACCTTCCTGACCGAAAACGTGAAGGTAGGATTCATTATCTCACTACTACAGGGTGAACCCCAGGATTGGGCCCACCGGCTAAGGGGAAACAATGATCCTCACCTGGGATCTAGTTTCTTTGAAGCAATGGCCATCTTGTATGATGACCCACAGCGGGCAGCCTCTGCCGAAGCGACCTTATATGCGCTCCGACAGGGCCGGCGGGCGGCAGAGGAATACGCCTCTGATTTCAGGCGGTGGATGGGGGACACACGCTGGAATGAGTTCGCTCTATTGCACCAGTTCCGTATGGGACTCTCCGATCCCTTGAAAGATGAGCTGGCCCGGGTGGAGGTTCCCGAGTCTCTAGAAGACCTTATTGCCCTGACAATTAAGATTGACCGAAGACTGCGGGAACGCAGGCTTGAGAGGTCCGGCCAGGGTCGCGGAAATACCTGGGGTCCATTCCTAGGCCCCAGCCCACCAACCCGACAAAGCATCCAGAACCCACCACCAGGAGATGTTCCGGAACCTATGCAGCTAGGTCTGGCACGGCCTAAATTATCACCGGAGGAACGCCAGCGCAGACGAGCCCAGAACCTCTGCCTTTACTGCGGTGAAGCTGGTCATATGGTGCGATCCTGCCCTCAAAAAATGAGTAAGTGCACCCGTTTTTCTTCCTTGTCTATTAGCAATACCTGTCCTTCGCAATACTTAGTAGTGCCCCTCTCCTTTCAGCTTCCAGGAAAGATCGTGGAGGTGACAGCCATAGTTGATTCGGGGGCATGCAGCTGTTTCCTGGATCTAGAGTTTGCTCACCAACAGGGTATCCCTCTCCAACACAGACAGAAGGGCTTCAACATCTTTTTGGCTGATGGTTCCCAGATAAAATCGGGGGTAGTTAATCAGGAAACTCCCCCCATTGCCACTATCATTGCCAACCAGCACCAGGAGTTCCTCCGCCTGGACGCTATTGCATCACCTCTTTTCCCAGTCATTCTGGGACTCCCATGGTTACGGGCCCATAACCCCCAGATTGACTGGGAGACCGGGTCAATCTCGTTCCCTTCCCCATACTGTCGGGAACATTGTCGCACTTCGGGCCCTGCGGGGCCCCGAGTTCTCCTTTGCTCCGAAGGAGACTCCGACTTGAAACAGGTTATTCCCGCAGCCTATCATGGGTTCCTGGATGTGTTCAGTAAGCGGGGAGCCGACACTCTGCCCCCCCACCGCCCGTATGACTGTCCAATCGACCTGTTACCAGGCTCTGAAATCCCTTTTGGGCGTATTTTCCCCCTATCTGAGCTTGAATTGGGGGCCCTGAAGGAATATATCGAGGACAGCCTCCAGAAGGGATTCATCCGCCCCTCCACTTCTCCAGCAGGAGCGGGAATCTTCTTCGTGGAGAAAAAAGACAAAACCCTGAGACCTTGTATTGACTACCGGGAGCTGAACAGGGTCACGATAAAAAATCGTTACCCATTGCCATTGGTACCAGAACTGTTTCAGAGCCTAAAGGCTGCGGCTATTTTCACAAAGCTTGATTTAAGGGGGGCCTATAACCTGGTACGCATAAGAGAGGGGGACGAGTGGAAAACTGCTTTCCGTACCCGGTTTGGCCACTTTGAATACTTGGTCATGCCATTTGGGCTGTGCAATGCACCAGCCACCTTCCAACACTTTGTGAACGACATCTTCAGGGACTTTTTGGATGTCTTCGTTATCGTCTACTTGGACGACATACTAATTTTTTCACCCTCTCTAGAGGATCATAGGATACATGTGGCAAAAGTTTTGGGGCGATTGCGGCAGCATGGGTTATATGCTAAGGCGGAGAAATGTTGCTTTGAGCAAACTAGCATCACGTTTCTAGGCCTGATTATCTCCACTGCGGGGGTCGCGATGGACCCCCAGAAGGTCTCTGCAATTTTAGATTGGCCTGAACCCACGGACAAAAAAGGTGTCCAACGGTTTATAGGGTTCGCGAACTTTTATCGGAAGTTCATCAAAAACTTCTCGGGTCTGGTCTCCCCCATTACCCAACTAACCAAACTTGGAACCCGGTTCAAATGGACACCAGAGGCTCAAAAAGCTTTCGAAGCTCTGAAAAAGCTGTTTACCTCGGCACCCATCCTGGGCCACCCGGACGCGGCCCTGCCCTACATCTTGGAGGTAGATGCATCGGAGAATGCGGTAGGATCCATCCTGTCTCAGCGGAAAGGCACCAAAGAGTTACTCCATCCCGTAGCATTCTTCTCGAGGAAACTCACCCCAGCAGAGAAGAATTACGATATCGGGGATCGAGAGCTGCTGGCTATCAAAGCAGCGCTAGAAGAATGGAGATACCTGCTGGAAGGTGCCTCACACCCTATATTGATTTTCACAGACCACAAGAATCTGGAATATCTGAGGACTGCCAAGCGTCTACGCCCACGGCAGGCAAGATGGGCCCTGTTCTTTTCCAGATTCAATTTTCATATTACTTACAGGCCCGGATCTAAAAATACGAAGCCTGACGCGCTATCTCGTATGTTTGAGGACTCCGAAGAAGAACTGGTACCCGACACTATCTTGTCCTCAGGGAACTTCTTGGCGCTCCAGACGGACCTTCGCTCCAAGTTAATAGAAGCATCTACGGCCACACCAACCCCAGTTGGGGTATCCCTCCAGAACAAAGGGGGACTCCTGTGGAAGGAGGATTCTATCGTGGTACCTGAGGAAGTCCGGACCCTGGTTTTGGGGCATTGCCACGATCACCCGCTGGCGGGTCACTTTGGCCCAGTCAAGACTCTGGAGCTTCTCCGGCGCTCGTTTTGGTGGCCAAACATGGCTAAGGATTGCAAGCGCTACGTGAGATCCTGTACCATCTGCCAGAAGAGCAAACCGTCAAGGAGCAAAGCCTGGGGGCTGTTGCGACCTTTGCCGATTCCCGAACGGCCTTGGCAGAAGATCGCGATGAACTTCATAGTCGAGCTCCCACCGTCACAAGACCACACAGCAATTCTGGTGGTTATTGATCGCCTATCCAAGATGGCTCACTTCGTGCCACTAAGGAAGACTCCGTCAGCAACTGAGACGGCGCGAATATTTATCCGGGAGATCGTTAGACTTCATGGAGTACCCGAGGACATCGTCTCTGATCGAGGGGTCCAGTTTACATCTAAGTTTTGGAGGGCTCTGTGCAAGGCCCTGGACATCAAGTTGTCCCTCTCCTCCGCGTTCCACCCTCAGACCAACGGTCAGACCGAGAGGACGAACCAGACCCTGGAGCAATACTTGCGTTGCTACACGTCTTTCCTGCAGGATGATTGGCTGTCTCTTTTACCCTTGGCGGAGTTCGCTTATAACAACGCAAGCCATTCGGCAATGGGGCAGTCCCCATTCTTTTCGAATTATGGGTTTCACCCTGTCTTTCTCCCTGACTTGGTCTCTGAATGCCCAGTTCCAGCCACGCAGGATGCGTTGACCTTCTTCTCCGTCAATAACAAATTACTCCAGGAAGCCATCGCTCGGGCCCAAGAGGACAATAAGAAGGAGTTTAACAAGAAACGAAGAGGGGATTTGGCGTTGCGGCCTGGGCAGAAGGTGTGGTTGGCCACAACCAACTTAAAGATGCTTTGTCCCTCGAAAAAATTGGGACCTAAATTTGTGGGGCCTTTTCAGGTAAAGCGGATGGTCAACGAAGTGGCATATGAGCTGATCCTTCCGGCCACGTTCAGAATTCATCCAGTTTTCCATGTATCTCTGCTGAAGCCAGTGATCCCAGATGCCTTCCCAGAACGAGAATCCAGACCCCCTGAGGCCATAACGGTCGAAGGACAAGAGGAATTTGAGGTGGAAACGATCCTTAAGTGCCGAAGAAGGGGGGGCCAGACCCAATTCCTAATTAAGTGGAAGGGCTATGGTCCTGAGGACAATTCCTGGGAACCGGCTCATAATGTCCATGCACCTAGACTAGTCCGGGAGTTTCTTCGTGATCACCCGTGGTGGAGAGATCGGGTGGGCATCCGGAGGTTGCCCGTAGGGGGGGGGCAATGTCGGAGATCGTCGCGCCGCTGGTCCCGGCGCAGGCGCAGTACACCTCCCTGTACGCGAGCGCCGGGACTTGGCCGACCGCTGCAATCAGGTTCGCGCATGCGCAGTAGTGACCGCGGGCGCGCGCCTGGCACCAATGACAGCGCAGGGCGGGATATTTAAACGGCCCTGAGCTGTCATTCAGTGCCTTTTGGTCTTTTGTATCCTGTGAACCTGTCTGAAGTAAGTTGCTGACCCGGATTGTGCCCTGACCTTGCTGTTTAATCCTGTTTTGACCCTTGCTTGCCTGACCTCTCTCCTGAATGCCCCCTATTGGATCTGACCTGCTGTTGCTGACCTGGCGTGTGACCCGACTATTCTCTGCCCGCTGCTCTGTACCGCACCGTCCCCATAGTTACCGACCCGGCTTGTATGACCCTGCTCCTGCTCAGCCATCCATCCATCCGTCCCTCTCTACGGGGTCTCCAGACCTCCTCATACCTGGTTCTCTCCCGTGGGAGCCCCTGGCGAATACCCCTACCACTGACGGGTGTCCTCAGTAGTCACGACCTGGTCCTAGGGTACTCCAAGTCCATCCCCACCATCAGGGGCCCTGGTGAACAAGTACCCTGGGGCTTAGACTCCGTGCGCTGGGAACATCCGACCAGTGGAGTGCTAGTGGTACCGCCGGGCGGTCCCTTACACAATTATCTCTAGGGATTACAGAGAATGGTCCAAAAAAGAGAAAATATCCAGTGAGCTGCAGATCTGTGAAGGAAAATGCCTTGGAGAATGGGTAGACTAGTTACTCTGACATTCAGATGGTAGGGTCAGAATTTGGAGTAAACAACATGAAAGCATGGATCCATCTTGCCTTATATCAACAGTTCAGGCTGGAGGTGGTGGTGTAATGGTGTGGGGGAGATTTTCTTGGCAGTAGCAAGGCATACCTAATAAAGTGGTCGGTGAGTGTATGTCACGTAAATGGTATTGATACACAATCACTAATATAGAGTGAGGGAGGGTGCAGCAAGATTTATTTATTTTAATACTGTAGATTGTGAAAACACGTTCACTTGTTTGCAGCCCCCTAGTACACATTATGGAGGTAGAGTTAATACATTGTTGATATCACATGTGGTAGCGCGTGATAATTTACTTTTCACATGCGTGGGTATTGATTTTGACGTCATTTTTAGTGTTCATATGAGATTACAAATGTCTTATATCTATGTGGCAAATGTTGTAAATATTCTGATCTAGGGCTTTTTATGAGTTTATTTTGCATGTCCTATCAATTATTCAAAAATGGTATAGTTTTGCATACATTTGTGTTGATATACAGTATATAATTCTTAATATCAGATCTGCAAAGTTTTTGGACAAAAGTGCATGATTTGCAAAGCCAGCAAATTCAAGCGATCTACGTACAACCCCTGGTGGTGAACAGAAACCTTTACTGGAATCCCAATGTCAACAGAACAGGGTTATAACTTTTGATAAAACCCTTGAAATTTGCTACGCTATCCTTAAGGTGGAGTTTTTTTTAATGATTATTATTTATATATTTAAATACATTTAATATATAAAAAATATTTAAATATATTTAAAGAGTCAGCCCACCAAAACCAAATGATTTACACTTCTCAAAAAATTAAAGGGACACTTTGAATACACATCAGATCTCAATGGGGAAAAATATCATACTGGGTAATGTGTTAGCAATGTAAGAATGCCTCATTGTTTGATGGAAATTAAAATTATTTGATGGAAATTAAAATTACAGAGTGCTGAATTCAAATCACCCCAAAGATCAAAATGGAAAAATTATGTAGCAGGCTAGTTCATTTTGCTGAAATTTAATTGGAGCAACTCAAAATGGTACTCAGTAGTTTGTATGGCCCCCACGTGCTTGTATCCATGCTTGTATGAATCCTGAATACGTTAGGGCATGCTCATACTGAGACGATGGTGGTGTCCTGAGGTATTTCCTCCCAGATCTGGACCAGGGCATCACTGAGTTCCTGGACAGTCTGAGGTGCAACCTGGCAGCGTCGGATGGACCAAAACATGATATTTCAGAGGTGTTCTATTGGGGCCGGGCATTGTCGTGCACCAGGAGGAAACCAGGACCCATTGCACCAGAGTAGGGTCTGACAATGGGTTCAAGGATTTCATCCCATACCTAATGGCAGTCAGGGTGCTATTGTCTAGCCTGTAGAGGTCTGTACGACCCTCCATGGTTATGCCTCCCCAGACCATCACTGTCCCACCACCGAAACGGTCATGCTGAACGATGTTACAGGCAGCATAACGTTCTCCATGGCTTCTCCAGACCCTTTCACATTTGTCACATGTGCTCAGGGTGAACCTGCTCTCATCTGTGAAAAGCACAGGGCACCAGTGGCGGACCTGCCAGTTCTGGTGTTCAATGGCAAATACCATTCGAGCTGAATGGTGCCAGGCAGAGAGCACACGGCCCACTAAAGGATGTCGGGCCCTCAGGCCACCCTCATGAAGTCTGTTTCTGATTGTTTGGTCAGAGACCTTCACACCAGTGGTCTGCTGGAGGTCATTTTGTAGGGCTCTGGCAGTGCTCATCCTGTTCCTCCTTGCACAAAGGAGCAAATACCAGTCCTGCTGATGAGTTAAGGACCTTCTGCGGCCCTGTCTAGCTCTTCTAGAGGAACTGCCTGTCTCCTGGAATCTCCATCATGCTCTTGAGACTGTGCTGGGAGACACATCAAACCTTCTGGCAATGGCATGTATTGATGTGCCATCCTGGAGGACTTGGACTGCCTGTGTAACCTCTGTAGGGTCCAGGTATTGCCTCATGCTACAAGTGGTAACACTGACCCTAACCAAATGCAAAACTAGTGAAAAACAGTCAGAAAAGATGAGTAGGGAAAAAAATGTCAGTGGCCTCCACCTGTAAAGCCATTCCTGTTTTGGGGGTCATCTCATTGTTGCCCATCTAGTGCATCTGTTGCTAATTTAATTAACATCAAAGCAGCTGAAACTGATGAGCAACCCCCTCTGCTACTTAACTGACCAGATCAATATCCTAGGAGTTTAATTGAGTTGATGCTATACTCTAATTAAAAAGTGTTCCTTTAATTTTTTTGAGCAGTGTAGTTAGGTGCAGCTTGGTGAGGTACCCTGTGACTTCTCTGGTGGTTTAACTCACCAACATCTTCTCCTCTGGAGCTGGAAGACACAAAGTAGGGGAGAAACAACAAAAACTCATACAGAGTCATAAATTCTCCCAGGGATATCTCCTTGTGAAGTATACAAGAAATGTATAAAGTCAGGGGCTCACTCGGTAGGCAAAACTCTTCCTCTAGCTAAAGTTTCATTGCTGGGTGGACTCACACATTAAGATATACTCTGCCAGATCAAAGACACTTTTCTATACAATAGTTTACTAAAGTCTACTAATAGAAGTTCAAGTACAAGTAGATTTCCTGGCCATTCATGAAAACATTTTAACCCAGGGCGGACTGACAACTCATGGGGCCCCCGGGCAATAGGGGATCATGGGGCCCCTGTGTCCTTACCCAAACTCAAAAAAGCCTATGAAAAAGGTACCAGAGGCATCTCATGGGGCCCCCTACTGACCCTGGGCCCTTGGGCAGTGCCCGAGTTTCCAAATGGTCAGTCCGCCCCTGGTACCCAGTGTATTATTCAGACACTCTTGGGCTGATTACCAAAGGAGTTGAGAATGTTCACAAACAACGTGGGAAGATTTCTTCTTCTCCAACCATGTGAACAGAACTTGCCTATTTACACATGATTGGATAATTGAAGCGAATCTTCACACATTTTGTTGTGGGAACATCTTCAGATGTTTTAACCCATTCGCGCCTAAAGGTAAATTAATACCTAAGCACAATTGTGCAACTTTGACATGTGTTATTAAAACCGTACATATCATCACAACTACTTTGTGCAACCAGATGGATTATATCTTATTTTTTCAGAACAAATTGGGCTTTCATTTGATGGTAAATGGTAATGGATATCTCCTAAATTTTATTGCCCGAGTTTCCAAATGGTCAGTCCGCCCCTGTTTTAACCCTTCAACCAAGTGTCCTTTTGAGAAGTAAAGAAGCAGTGAAATGTTTTGTAGATTGATTAGCAAACTCAATTGTGTTTAATGTACTATCACAAGACACTCTATAGATGACTAAAAGCCTCCATAGATGCACTTATCCTAAGAAGTATCCTACTAAAGAATCATAACACTTTCAAATTAGAGCCTTGATGTCACACAAGAGACACCCCATCCTTTGGTCCCAGGCATCCTTTTAGAGATGGGTCATTGCATATTCAAAAAATCTAGGTGTACTTGTACCTGAGTTTGCTGATCAAGCAAATTGTTGCTTTTTAGTAAGCTTCAGCTCAGAGTGACCCAGACGGATTTGCGGCCAGTTATAAATTAGTCAAATAAATTTCTTTATCTCTAGTCTCCAAAACTGTGACATTGCCAATTTTTATCCTCTAAAAGGAACATTGTATAATTTGAGCTTTTGCACCCTCTTTTTGGAATGTCAGGACTCGAATGATACTTTACCTATTTGCTTGTAGGCCCAAAAGAGATGAACTGTGAGAACCAAAAGCAGAAGAAGACCTCCACAAAGAACAAAGGCCAGGTAACTTTTACATGATGCGGCAAAATCTCCTTTGGATTTATCTACAGGATAATAACACATATGTGAAAAAAATGTTACTTTAATTGTATAGGCTTTTTTCCCTCTGTTTTCACCTGGTGATCTGGCCAATAACACACCTTGTGTATTGAAGTGCCTCCACTCTGAATGAAGGAGCACAGGGGGCACCTTTGGACAGCAGTATTGTCAGTCTGCGGGGGCAGGAGTGTTAGATGTACTAACAGATTGAGGCTGAACTTCAGCTCACACTGCAGTCATACAAGCAACATTTTTTTTCTTTTGGGATAAAGGTTTTAAAAAGAATAAATAAAAGCAGGTCATTGTAAGCACTTCTGTCAATGGTAAATTGTTTGTCTCATTCCTTTAACTGCTATATCTGTAGCACAGCTTGTTTTGTTTAAAAATAACAGACTTACTTGCCAGAGCACCAGATGAAAATACAAGAAAGAAAGCCTAAGAAAAGGAAACAAATACAGCCATCACATAATAAGAATTGATCAATTGCAATATAATGTTTGTTTGGGTTTAATATCGCTTTAAAGCCCAGTTACTACTTGATCTAGCAGCTGCTGTAGATGTGATACCCTATGTCCCCCAAAGACAGCCTGGTTCAGCAAAGCTACATTTCTCCTCTTCTGGTTAAGTGATGCCCAGCACCATTCAATCTACTTTCTGTGAACCCATGGTTTCAAGGCTCAAGCCTCCACTTTGAGTTCATTGGAGGAATGATGCAGAGAGCAGGGCCATGTTATTATATGGCACAACTCTGCAGTACTTAAGATTTTCTCCCACCACTAGAAAAAGAGGGTAAAGAGGAACATGTCATCATACCCCACTGAATCCACTTTTTAGGGATGCAGGGCTGCTCCATGAGGAAGAGATGGATACGAGATGGAGGACCAAAGGCAAGGTTTGTGAGTCTAAAAAGTTAGAAACTTCCCTTGCAGATTTGTATGTCATGCTCCAGGTTTGACTGATCCTAGCTTTACTTACCAGTCAGCCACTGACCTGAAAAAAGGTAAACAGGAGAGGAATTAAAACTGTTTACATTCCACTGGGCAGATTTGAGCTTGTTTCAAGTCAATGGACTACTAGGTAATGCAGCAAGCCACAACTGTTATTTCTGTTTCTGGAGTTGCATACCTCAGTTGAAACCAATTAGTGATGAGATCTCTGCATGTAAAGTCCAAGCAGAGGAGGACAAGGCTAGAGGTAGAGGTATATTTGCCTCCCAGGACAGTGCAGATCAGGGGGGGACTGAGAACTCATGGGGCCTCCGGGCAATAGGGGATCATTGAGCCCCTGTGTCATTGCCCAAACTCAAAAAAGCCTATGAAAAAGGTACCAGGGGCATCTCATGGGGCCCCCTACTGACCCCGGGCCCACGGGCAGTGCCCGAGTTTCCAAATGGTCAGTCCACCCCTGGTGCATTGTTGGCCTGGTGGCTCTGAATGCTGATACTACCCCATTCAGACTTCATTCAGAGTGGGAACCATAGCCATTGACTGCTGCTCTGTGTTATCTAGCAATCTGCATCCCTTTCTGACCTGCTATAATAGCACCTGGCAGGAAGAAATCTTGCAGGATCAAATACCTTTGCAGCTGTGAGATGTAGTGACCAGATGCCAAGAGATGCAATGCAAGTCAATGCTGGAAGAATGCAAACATGTGAAATGTGTTGTGCTTATTTTTACGAATGCTGAATGATAGGGATTACATGTAATGATGGTATGGAATTTTTTTTTTATATTTTAATAAGAAAATTCCATATTTTCACAGATCAGCCGTTATCTTGTGCAACTCATGAAGTACCTCTTCATTTATAGTTAATCGCTTGCAATCCCTATTTTTTGGATTTTGTGTTTTACAACAAACCATGTTTTCAACACCTGCCTTTACAATAGTCACAATCACCATGGCACACTTTTTGTGTTGCATGTTTTTTATCTTTTAGTTCCTATCATAAAGGAACCAGCTAGCTGTGTTTGTCTCTCCGGCCAACGGTCCCTAGTCTTCCTCTGATTCCCAGGTCTGTACACGTGACACAGACATTGAAAATGGGGAACTGCTCTCCCTTACGGATAAATCAGAGCTCTAATTTCTGTGAAATTGACTGCAAGGTAAGCATAATATGGAATTTACATTTACCTCTGTTCTGATCTTTTCCACAAACGTGCCATTAGTTCCATGCTTCTGGTCCCTACTATTCTCTGAGTACAGAAAGTGAAAATCTTGGACGAACTGAGTATGGCAATTGTGCGTATAGATATGGACGCTGACAACCATATTTGTATCATACGCTACAAATATCATTCTCACTCCGTCCAGTCCCCCCTCCCCTTTGAATGGAATGTGGTCTGTGTGTGCACTGGGGTGTGGGCACAGCTGAATAAGCTTCATGGTTGTAACCTGGTTCCAGAATGCTTGATAAACACTTGCCTCGGCTCGGTCGCAAAGCCATAAACTCAGTCGGTCACTTGACATGTAAACATTCCAGAGGGCCATAAAATGTACATCCCACTTGAGTCACTTTTTCATACAAATTCATAAACTTCAGCAGGAACTGCGCACATTGATATAAAGCATATATTCAGATAGGTCATTTTAATACGAATCACCTGACACCTTACACCCGTAGGTAGCATCTACAGGAGAGTAGAAAGCAATATATTTTTATCTGGAATGGCAGGATATGCCATTTTTGGTGTCGGAATATGATTCTGCATATTAATCTGCCAGTGACTAGGATGCTACATGTACCTATTGAAGGTTATTGACCATAGTATAAACTTGTAAGGGATTTGGTCATAGCACGTGTCCCCGCCTAACTCCCATCCCCAAATGAGGCGATTGGCCCTTGGCTTCAGGAGACACCCCCTGTTGGGATGCTAGAAAAAAGGCTGACATGCCTGGAGAGAAAAAAGGAGAGATTCTCCCTTTTAACATCAGCAACATCTTTGGGAGAAAGGCAACCTTTTTTGTTCGGACGTTTGGACTCTGCTTAAACCAAGGACTTTTTGCAAGAATCCTACCTTCTGAAACTTCGTTCTTTTATTTCTCTGTTGTTTTATTGCTCCCTCTCTATTTATATATATATATATATATATATATATATATATATATATATATAAATATATATACTTGTTACATCTTTTTCTGTAAATATTTTAATTGCACCATTTTGACCTTTTTTAGTAATAAATCCTATTTTCAAGTGTTGAACTGTTTCTAAAGCTCTTAATGCAAACTTAGAATCCCTGTCTCTGAAGAGTGCTACTGTATTAATCTTCTGTATACATCTGTTTGCGGTGGCAGTGTGTATACAGACGCTTATTCAAACATCACAGTGTTACTGCTAAGATTTGTGAGTTTCCTCCTTCTCTGTAAAAAGGTGGTGGTGGCAGTGTGAAGGGTTAATTGCGTAACTAACCAGTAACAATCGCTCTCAGGCTGCTGGCACATAGATTGTGGTCCAGGGAGCTGAAAAATCTTCGTGCAAGGCGCAGCTGAGAGTGGCATTGTTATGCAAGTGACAGCACGGTCTGAGATCGGTTGGTCCTTCGGTCACAGTTGGTGAGAAGCTGGGGTCTGACGCCGCGCCCCATCACACTGAGCGAAGAGTATCTAAGAGTTCCTGGTAACAGTTTCAAAGAGCTGAATATTGAAAAGGACAACATGGAGGTAAGTGTAATTAACAAAATATATTTACCTCCCTCTGTTCTTTCCATAGATAATTCACAGGCTTCTTCTTACCATAATAGTGAATATTCCTAATTTATTTAAATGATTGAATTATATTCAGTTTTACATATAATTGTGAATACATACCCTGCAAACATATATTGTTACCTCTTTCTTTTATTGTCCAATTTATCCGGATAGTAGAAGAACCGGCCCACACTTCACAGACCACATGATCCCCAAAGTCCCAGGTGTCTCTAGGTAGTGAGAGATGGTTCTGGAAGGACCTGGTGCCAGCCGATACCTCCACAGAGGTCATTCTGCCTTTGTAATGTGTTCCAGAAACAGTCCAATTGATGGGAACTTCATAAAGAGAAGTATTGACTACACAAACCAGCTGTACGTTAGCATTTGGAAGAGGAAATTGGAGTAAAGCCAAGAGATGGATGGATATGTTCATTGTGGAATTGTCTGTAAATAAATATTATATGTAGTATACGATGTCTAATTTATACAAGACACAAACAGAATCAATACTGGCATATATTGAACAGTGCATTCCTAAATATAGATACTATAGATAATTAGGTACACTGTTCTATATAATGTATGTAATATAATTTACAGTATGAAATGTATTATCTGAGTGAGATTAGGTTCAGAATGGCATTTTTTTTTACCTGTTATCACTGGAATCTAGCTAAATAACTTCACATGCATTTGGTATACAATATTCCAGTAGTACAAGGGGTCTTAAAAAAATATCCATATATATATATATACAGTTGTGTTCAAAATAATAGCAGTGTGTTGAAAAAAGTGAATAAAGCTCAAAATCCTTCTAATAGCTTTTATTTCCATACACACAAATGCATTGGGAACACGACACATTCTATTCCAAATCAAAACATGAAGAAAAATATATCAAAGTTGTGTTGTTCCTCTAAAAAACTTGAAGAAAAGTGAATATTAGACTGTTCAAAAAAATAGCAGTGTTTGTATTCTTCTTTACAAACTCAAACTTTCACTATATAAACTGAAAAATGTTTGAAGATTTTGCTTTCCTTTGAATCACTTAATGAATATTTGGTTGTAGTCGCACTGTTTCTGAGAACTGCTGTACATCTGTGTTGCATGGAGTCACCCAACTTCTGGCACCTGTGATCAGGTATTCCAGCCCAGGATGATTGGACTACATTCCACAGTTCTTCTCTATTTCTTGGTTTTGCCTCAGAAACTGCATTTTTGATGTCACCCCACAAGTTTTCTATTGGATTAAAATCCGGGGATTGGGCTGGCCACTCCATAACGTCAATCTTGTTGGTCTGGAACCAAGATGTTGCATGTTTACTGGTGTGTTTGGGGTCGTTGTCTTGTTGGAACACCCATTTCAAGGGCATTTCCTCTTCAGCATAAGACAGCATGACCTCTTCAAGTATTCTGATGTATTCAAACTGATCCATGATCCCTGGTATGCGCTAAATAGACCCAACACCGTAGTATGAGAAACATCCCCATATCATGATGCTTGCACCACCATGCTTCACTGTCTTCACAGTGTACTGTGGCTTGAATTCAGTGTTTGGGGGTCTTCTGACAAACTGTCTCTGGCCACTAGACCCAAAAAGAACAATCTTACTTTCATCAGTCCACAAAATGTTGCGCCATTTCTCTTTAGGCCAGTCAATGTGCTCTTTGGCAAATTGCAACCTCTTCAGCACATGTCTTTTTTCCAACAGTGGGACTTTGCGGGGGCTTCTTGTAGATAGCTTCGCTTCACATAGGCGTCTTCTAATTGTAACAGTACTCACAGGGAACTTTACACCTTCTTTGATCTTCCTGGAGCTGATTGTTGGCTGAGTCCTTGCCATTTTGACTATTCTTCTATTCATTCCAATGGTAGTGTTTTTGCTTTCTTCCACGTCTTTCAGGATTTGGTTGCCATTTTAAAGCATTTGCGATCATTTTAGCTGAGCAGCCTATCATTTTCTGCACTTCTTTATATGTTTTCCCCTCTCCAAGCAACGTTTTAATCAAGGTACGCTGTTCTTCTGAACAATGTCTGGAGCGACCCATTTTCCTCAGAATTTCAGAGAGAAATGCACTGTAACCAGCATGTACAACATTTGCTGCCTTCCTTCCTTAAATAAGGGCAATAATTGCCACCTGTTTTTGAAAGAATGAATGACCTCACTAATAGAACTCCACACTGCTATTATTTTGAACATGCCCCTTTCAATTAGTGATTCAATTACACAGAATCAGCAGCATGCATGTCATGACTGTTGGGTCTGTTGGATTTCTATTACTCTACTACACCTGCTAGGAAATTATTTGCCATGTAGAAATATCATTTCTACCAAAAACAGTGATTGATCCGGTTAGTGATGTCTGACTGCTATTATTTTGAACACAACTGTATATGTATATATTTAAAAAAGTGCAGAAACTTTTTGAAGAACCCTTGTACAAAACACCCATTGCTGCTAATAAGGCAACTTGTAGGATAACATTTTATCCAATTAAAATGTGGAACAGGCACAAGTGTAAATTGGTTGGCCTGATCCTAATGATGCGATGATTTTCTCAGCCTTAGGCATGTAGGAAAGTCATTGATAACAGTCTATAGCTCACTAAAAAAAATAATTGTTAAATTAAATCTAAAACAAATTGCTAAAATCTCACAAAAGATTTAACAATGTAATTTGAATAATTTTTTTATATACACTGCTCAAAAAAATGAAAGGAACCCTTTTTAATCAAAGTATAGCATCAAGTCAATTAAACACCTGGGATTTTGATCTGGTCAGTTAAGTAACAGAGGGGGCTGTTAATGAAGGAATTAATACCACTGAATGGCCCCCACGCTCGCCTGACCTAAATCCAGTAGAACACCGGATGTCATGTTTCAGTTCTTCCGACGCCACCAGGTTGCACCTTAGACTGTCCAGGAGCTCAGTGATACCCTGATCCAGATCTGGGAGGAAATCCCCCAGGACACCATCCGTCATCTCATTAGGAGCATGCCCCGGCATTGCCAGGCATGCATACAAACACGTGGGGGCCATACAAACTACCTAGGACCATTCTGAGTTGCTGCAATGAAAGTTCAGCATAATGGACTCGCCTGCTGCATGATTTTTTCACTTTGATTTTTGGGGTGTCTTTGAATTCAGTCCTCTGTAGGTCGATCATTTTCATTTCCATCAAACGATGGGGCATCCTTACGTTCTCAACACATTACCCAGTCCATATCAGTATAGATATTTAGTATGTTATTTTTCCCCATTGAGATATGTGTTTTCAAAGTGTTCCTTTAATTTTTTTGAGCACTGTATATTTTGTTTTTAAATCTGCAGTTTTTTTTTTTTTAAACAACACCTGACCCTCCTTTAAAGGTCCTTGCTTAGCTAGCCACTTCCTGTTATAAGGTGACAACTGTCCCCCAATAGTAGTCACTTTGAGCTCTTGGCGGAGACTACAAGTAGCCATGCTGACACAAATTGCACAGGCATGGTCCATCATTGTATGTTTCAGGAAGGTGGTCCAGAGCAATGATGTACAGCTGAGTGCAGGTAGACAGGACGTGGCTGAATTAAGCTGCAGTAGAATGGCAGTACTAAAATGCAACAAACAGGATTAAAAAACGATAAAAACAGTATTCTATTAAAGAAAACAAAAATATGGCAACTGTTTATCAAACACAATGGGGTTGATTTATCAAATAACCTGTTCACGTTACAAGGAAATTTGCACTTTACTTAGGAAGTTGCACTTTGGAAAGGAAATTTCCTAGAGTATATGGACTGTGGTCATTTTCACTTTGCGAAGAATACCCAATCATGTGCAAGGAAAACTTAAAAAAAAGCATTTTTGTTTGTACATGATAGGGTGATGCAAGTCAGCACATCTTCCTCTCATTCACTGGGGAAAAGTTTCTTGCAAAGTTAACAACCTGTTTGCCTTTACAAAATCAACCTCAGTGCCTTATAATACTAAATGCCAACTTGGTAACATTTAGATCTATTTAAAAATACTTTAACCGCTTTTACCGCAGCCCTATAGCAGGAATACTGCTACAGGGCAGCAGGGGTGCGCAAAATCGTGTGTGTGTGTGTGTATATATATATATATATATATACATATATATATAATTTAGCATTTCCGGGTAGGTGGCCATTCGCGGCCTCGGCTGTCAATCACTGGGTCCAGGCCGGTGATTACTCGCCAGCACCCGGTGATCGCTGAGTAATACCGACGGGGGGAGAGAACTGTATGTAAACAATACAGTTCTTTCCCCTGTCAGCTCCTGCACACTGCTTTGTATGGCTCTGCATAGCAATGTGCTTACAGTGAAGCACACACACAGCCCCCATAGTAAAAAAACAAACAATTAACCCTTTGATCACCCCAAATGTTAATCCCTTCCTGCCCAGTGCCATTAGTACAGTGTCAGTGCTTTTTATTAGCACTGATCACTGTAATGGTGTCACTGGGGATGTCAGTGACACCAAGATAGTTCCCCCCAGTGTCAGAATGCCCGCCGCAGTCCCGCTATAAGTCACTGATCGCCACCATTAGTAGTAAAAAAGAAAACAATTCCAGTATCTATACCACCATTTGTAAATGCTATAACTTTCATGTAAAAAACAATTAATTTACACGTATTAGGATTGTTTTTAGCAAAGGCATGGAGTACATTTTGCCCTAAATTTATGACATTTGATTTTTAAATTTTTAATTGAACATGTTTAATAGCAAAAAGTCAAAAATATATTTTTTTTCTCAAAATTGTTGGTCTTTTTTTTCTTATAGCGCAAAAAATAAAAAACACACAGGCGATCAAATACCTTCGAAAGAACGCTTTATTTGTGGGAAAAAAAAGACGTAAATTTCATTTGGTGCAGTGTTGCATGCCCGCATAATTGTCAGTTAAAGTAACGCAACGTTGTAACGCAAAAAATGTCCTGGTCAGAAAGGGGGGTAAATCCTCTGGAGGGCAAGTGTGTCAGCCATTAGCACCGATAACTGCCAAAGTCAGTGGCTGAAACATTTGCGTAAAGTATCTTTGTATATAAACTGAGCTATAAATGAAGTATTCATGTTACCTTGTCATAAAAGTTATGGTTTATAAAACGAATATCTCACCTCTTATGATTAGAACTGTCCCCTTACTAAATTGTAGCTGATTCACAAAATGAAATGCACAGAAATAAATTCCGGAATCGATTATCTGTACATTATAAATCTCCAGGTCTGCCCTGTATGCAGAGTTTTTACATCCATATTTATGTGTATCATTATCATTATTACAGGCCTTCACCCGTACAGGAGTTCCTGCAGGTCTGGAGCTCTTTTTGTACCAGTACATTAATGCTCCATCTTCTATAGTTGCATTGGACACACAGCTGATCACTGCGGTGGCACCAACATCAGCCGTCACAATGTTCTGAGGATTATACAGAACCATCTGGGAGACAACCACTGGAAAAAAAGATGAACCAGAATTTACCATTGAACACCCCCTATTTAAATTACTGTCAGATTTGGTGTTAGTTAAAATTTTAGGAAAAACTTTAAAGAGTAACTCCACTTTTGTTGAGAAAAAAAAAACCATTCCCCTCCAGGTGATCTATGTACATTGCAAGGATTTTAACAAACTTTGTTGCAGAGTCCTACCTTTTGTTAATCTGAAGAAAAAGCTGTTTGCTTGTGTCAATGTGCATAATGAATCGGTATGGGAGTGGTTTCATAATTATCAGTCAGCTGCAGCACCTGCAGGTCTCTAATGAGGAAATTGCAGGGTCTGCATCCCTTGAAATTGAAATTGCACCTGAAATCGCATCTGATGTATGTGAAAGTCAGTGTCTTAGGGCTCGTTCACATTTGGCTGTTTTACCAGCGCTTGCCAAATGCCCTTATAGCGTTTGGCAAGCGTTGGTCCAGCGTTTTTTAACGATCGGCAAACAGCGCATGCGCGGTTTAGTGGCAGTTGCTAGGCGTTTGCCGAGCGTTAAAAACGCCCCACAAACACCTATAATGCAGTTTGAATGGTGTTACCGCTCCGCAAACGCCCCGCAACAGCGTCGCAACCGCACCGCAAATGCCCGGCCGGCACCATGGACTAGAATAGGAGGCTTCAACGCCTCCTGAGTCGACCAGAGGCAACGCGACGCAAACGCTCCCGTTAGAACAGCACCATGTGCTGTAATGTGCAGAATTGGCAGAGGCGTTTGGGAAGCGTTTTTACTGCTTTACTGCCACCTGCACACAACGCTAGTGTGAACGTAGCCTTAACATGTGCGATTTGCTGCAGCGCGATTTCTAAAGCATTACTTTTTCTGCAGTTTTTGTTGAGGTTTCACATAAATAGAATATGATGGAAATCGCACTGCAAATTGCAAGAAATCGCTGAAAATCTTCACAAGTAGCAATAAAGTCTTTTTTTATTATTATAATACAGGATTTATATAGCACCAACAGTTTGCTCAGCGCTTTACAATATAAAGGGAGACAATACAGCAACAATACAGTGCAATACAAGAGGGTTAGGAGAGCCCGATCCTGGGAGCTTACAATCTAAGAGGGAGGATCTGGTGGTAAGAAGGTAATAACTGTGGGGGATGGACTGGTAGGAGGAATAGAAGATTCTGTTATTAGCTGAAAGTAGGCTTTTTAGAGATCGCCTAAAAGTGGGCAGAGTAGGCGATAGTCTGAAAAATTGGGGAAGAGAGTTCCAGAGGATGGGGGAGGCTCTGGAGAAGTCCTGGAGATGAGCATGGGAGGAGGAAACAAGGGAGCTAGAGAGCAGGAGGTCATGCGAGGAGCAGAGAGGACAGTTTGGGTGATATTTGTAAACAAGATTGGTGATGTAATTTGGGGGAGAGTTATAAATGGCTTTATATGTTATTCTTAATGTTTTAGAATTTTATTCGTTGGGCAATTGGAAGCCAGTGGAGGGATTGGCAGAGAGGGAAATTGTGCTGAAATTGCACACAAATTGGCAATTTTAAATCTCAGCCAAGTGATCGGTGACTTAGTACCTGGTCATACCAGTGCGATTTGTGAATTGAAATTGCACCTGAAATTGCATCTAATGAATGTGAATGTCAGTGTCTTAACACTTGCGATTTGCTGCAGCGCAATTTCTAAAGCATTACTTTTTCTGCAGTTTTGTTGGGATTTCACATGGATAGAATATAATGGAATTTGCACTACAAATTGCAAGAAATTGTTGAAAATCTTCACAAGTAGCAATAAAGTCTTCAGAAATCATGCTGAAATTGCACACAAATCACGCAATTTTAAATCTCAGCGGTGTGACCGAAAACCTCATGCCCGGTCCCACCGGTGCGATATAAGGTGCGATTTGTGAATTGATATTGCATCTGAAATTGCATCTAATGAATGTGAATGTCAGTGTCTTAATATGTGTGATTTGTTGCAGCGTGATTTCTAAAGTAGTTCTTGCATTGATTTTTCTGCAATTTTGTTATGATTTCAGTTACATAGAATATAATGGAAATCGCACTGCATATTGCAAGAAATTGTTGAAAATCGTCAACTGAAGTGCAATAAAGTCTTCAGAAATCGCAACTAAAACCACGCTGAAATTGCACACAAACCGTGCGATTTTAAATTGCAGTGGTGTGGCGGGTGACTAAGATGTGATTTCTTATTGACAATTGTGACATTTTTGTTATTATTATTGTTATACAGTATTTATAAAGCACCAATAGTTCGCTCAGCGCTGTACATTACAAAGGGGGACAGAACATGTGACAGAACAATACCAATACAATGCAAAACATGAGGGGATTGAGGGCCCTGCTCTTTGGAGCTTACAATCTAGGAGGGAGGGGATGGTGGCACAGGAGGAGATAGCTGTGGGGGACGGAGTGGTAGGAAGAGTGGAGGAGGTCGGCAAGTTAGCAGCGGGTGGGGTAGGCTTCCCTGAAGAGGTGGGTTTTCAGGGGGCGCCTAAAGGAGAGGAGAGTAGGTGATAATCTGATGGGTTGGGGCAGGGAGTTCCAGAGGATGGGTGACACCCTGGAGAAGTCCTGGAGGTGGGCATGGGAGGAGGAGACCAGGGAACTAGAGAGAAGGAGATCTTGTGAGGAGCGGAGTGTGCATGCTGGGGGGTACTTGGATATTAGGTCAGTGATGTAGTTCGGGGCAGTATGGTGGACAGCTTTGTACGTCAGTGTTAGCATTTTGTATTTGATCCGTTGCGCAATCGGAAGCCAGTGGAGGGATTGGCAGAGGGGGGTGGCGGAGATGGAGCGGTTGGAAAGGTGAATGAGTCTGGCAGCCGTATTCAGGATGGACTGAAGCGGGGATAGCCAGCGGCGAGGCAGGCCAGTGAGGAGGGAGTTGCAGTAGTCGAGTCGTGATATGATGAGGGAGTGGATGAGCTGTTTAGTGGTTTCTGGGGTTAGGAACGTGCGGATTTTGGCGATGTTGCGGAGGTGGAGTCTGCACGAGTTTGTTAAAGATTGGACTTGGGGCTGGAAGGATAGGTTGGAGTCCACAATGACACCAAGTACTCTGGCCTGCGGGGCGGGTTTGATGGTGGCGTTGTTGGATGTGACGGAGAAGTCAATGGGGGGTGGTGTCCGGGCTGGGGGGAAGACAAGAAACTCGGTTTTGGAGAGGTTCAGTTTAAGGAAGTGGAGCGACATCCAGTCAGATATGTCTTAAATCTCATTGGTATCTTAGTCTAGACTTCTGGGAATATCAGTAAGACAATCATACAAGCAGGAAATTATGTTGCTGGGGGTGTTATGTACAAATTCTGTGTACAGAATGTCTCCAGGTAGCCATATTGCATTTTACAAAAAAATTACAGCACTGCAGATTGAAAAGAAAAGGTAATTTTTAATAACATTCAAGTACAATATGACTTGTGTCGCACTTGTACATGCCAGCTTATTTTTTTTTTGCTATTTTTTCCCCCCATTAAAGTGGAGTTACCCTTTAAGGTTAACATTTAGTAAGCCACTATATATTTAGAAGGTGTGTAAATTGAAGGTGTGATTGTGATAAATGTATAACACATTTAATAAAATTATTTGAGTGAAAAATTTGTAAGTGACATTTCTGGTGTTAAAATTCTGCCAAGACAGTTTTCAGAAACGCAACTATTTTTTACCTCTATTTTTTATAAAACAAAATCTATCACCATACTAATTTTTCTGCATTACATTTTACTCCATGGGGGGGAAAAAGCACAGGTTACAATGTTATAACTGGATAAAAAAATACAAATATCCATGAAGCTGAATTTTTTTAGGTGCCATGTACACTGCAGCTGATAAACTTACGTTCAGGAGCTTTTCTGCGTTTTTTTCAGCAGTCCCTGAACTCTCCCTAATGTTTTCCTGTGTGTCCATCTACACATCGTCGTTTACAGGCAGTTGAGTTTACAGTTGTTTTTTTTAACTCACCAAACTTGCGTTCAAGAGTAGATTTTATCAGCGTTTCAAACGCCAAATGCTTGTAAACGCACGTAAACACGGCTAACTGCATTCATAAGTATTTGCAATTGGAAAATGTTTTTAACTCTTCCATTTCCAGATTGTCAGCAGTACCGTAAGTTTAAAGATCTCTGGGTAAATAACTCATGGACTGCAGCATAAACACAGCAGGGTTCTAATCTCTTTCCAACCTATCCAAAACTAAAAAAAAAAAATTCTGGACATACACTTTAACCTTTTAAAAATGTTGCTTTGATTCATAGGAGGGAAAAATAAAATAGCTACCATCTTATGCGTGAATATACTGTAGTCACATAGTTACATAGTTAGTCTGGCTAAAAAAAGACAAAAGTCCATCCAGTTCAACCAGAAAAAAATATATAATCCTACACCCATAGTTGGTCCAGAGGAAGGCAAAAAAACCCTGCAAAGCATGATCCAATTTGCAGCTGCTGGGAAAAAATTCCTTCCGGATCCCCAGAGAGGCAATCGGATATTCCCTGGATCAAATTTACATATAAATGTTAGTATTCAGTTATATTCTGTGTATCTAAGAAAGAATCTAGGACTTTTTTGAAGCAAACCACTGAGCTGGCCAGAACCAACTCTTGAGGGAGTCTTTTCCACATTTTCACAGCTCTTACTGTGAAGAAACCTTTATGTGTTTGGAGATTAACTTTCTAACCATTTTTCATAAAAATGATTGCTAATATCAATGAAATAAATTGGTATAAGCAATCGAAATATGATAAGAAATAAAATCCTGATCCCTTGCCCAGAGTAGTACAATGTTACTATGGTAATGCTGTATTTGTCTGGTCACAGCGTAAAAAATGTTTGAAAAAAATAGTAAAAAAAAAAACTAAAATTTAATGATAAAGAAAAATAGGAAAAATTTTTAAAAAATATTTTTTTTTTTCTTGTTTTACATACTGTCACCATTCAGTGCCCCTGATCTCCACCACACCAGTTATATAATAACACTGTACTAGATTGGTGACATTATGTTAAAAAAAAATTGTGAATTTTTATTTCTATATTCTTTAATTTGTGATAAAAAATTACAACTTCAAAAAACTCAAAATGCCTCTTACTAAATACCTTGGACTGTCTATTTTCCAAAAATGGGTCATTTGGGGGGTATTTGTACTATCCTGGTGTTTTCAGGCCTCAAGAAATTAGATTGGCCGGCAGTACATCAGAATTCATTGATTGTCCAATATATATACCATAGTTTGTGGACTCTATAACTTTCCACAGATTAAATCATATACACCAAGTTGGGTTATTTTCATCAAAGAAATGTAACAGAATACATTTTGACCTAAATGTATGAAGAAAGGGTATTTATTTGCAGACTGTTAACAGAAACGAAGAAAAACACATTTTTTTCAGAAGTTTTGGTCTTTGTTTGTTTATTTAGCAAAGCATAAAAAACCCAGTGGTGATTAAATACCACCAATAGAAAGCTATATTTGTGTGAAAAAAATGCAAAGTTTTTTTCCTGGGTACAATGTTGCATGACCGCTCCATTGTCAAAGTGCGACAATGCTGAAAGCTGAAATTTGGCCTGAGTAGGAAGGGGGTAAAAGTGTCCGGTATTGAACTGGTTAAAAATCCCATATGGGGTAACAGCAATATTTTTGAAGAATCATACCATAACTGTTTTTTTTACCAAATTTTATTGCAATCTACTATATTTTAATAAGGCATTTTGAGATCAAAAAAGTTGCATGGTTATTTAGACACCCTGCCATTTGTGAACATAATTCATTGTAATACAGCATCTTCTCTTCCTCTGTCTAATTAATATTATATTATTATACAGGATTTATATAGCGCCAACAGTTTGCTCAGCGCTTTACAATATAACAGGAAACAATACAGCAACAATACAGTTCAATACAAAATGTTTGGTAGTTTTACTTCCTTTCCTCAGTACTGATCCAGTTTGCCATGCATTGTCACTTACAAATTGCAGCAACCAGTTTGCTCACTTACCATTTTTTAGGTGTTCCCTCCTTTAGGCATATGACAGAAAATAATTGGCGATCACATTCCAAAAAATGGCAAATGTAGAAATGGTGAGCAAATTTTAATATCTGTTTTGAACATCCTTTTCCCCTAAATTTTTAAAATAATTTTCCTAAAAAATAAAATAAAAATAATTGTCCCTGAAATATTCATAAAGCAGTGTATGTGACATCTACAACCATTCCTAGATTGTAAGCTCGAAAGAGCAGGGCCCTCGAACCCCTCGTGTAGTGTTTTGTTACTGTCTTTTCTCATGTTCTGTCCCCCTTGCTACTGTACAGCGCTGAGCATACCCTTTGGCGCTATATAAATACTGTATAATAATAATAATAATTCAATGCAGGTGAATCAGTTCTTGTATATTAAAACATATACCTGGAAGAAAATGTTTGGTAAATGTCGCAGTCACTGCTTTATAAACATATGCCTAGTGTTTGAGAGACAATTTTAAAAAAATGAAGTCAGGCAAAATCCACCCAAAAAATCGCTTAAAATGTGAAAACAGTTTCAGAAAGATGTATATTTATCAAGTTCCATGTTTCAGTTTTATTTCTCTTCTGCAATCCAAATCCTATTTTTATTTATTATTAATTAGTTGATATTAGTATATTGTGTGACATGCATTGTTTTTGTAGCTTTTATCCTACAGTAGTGTTCATTAGACATGGTAGATAATAATTCTAATATGTATTAAAATTCCTAAATATTTATTATTAAATTGGTAAACAAAAGGTATTGTTTTCAGGTCTTGTAGTATTCCAATATTTCCATGAAAAAGTATAGTAAAAAATCACAGAGAACCCAATGGGGTTGATGTACTAAAACTGGAGAGTGCAAAATCTGGTGCAACTGTGCGTAGTAGTCAATCAGCTTCTAAGTTCAGCTTGTTCAATTAAGCTTTGGATATAAAAAAAATGGAAGCTGATTGGTTTCAATGCAGAGCTGCGCCAGATTTTGCACTTTCAAGTTTTAGTATCAACTCCAATATCTACTTAGAAAATAAAATGCAATTTCAACCAGAAATCAAACTTTTGTGGCAATTGATTTCTTTTTTACAGGGTACATTCTAAACAATTTTTCTTTTTTTAGTTTATTAAACAACAAACAACTAATTTTAATTTAGGTAATACCATATTTTGAGAAATAGAAATGTCTTACCTTCAGAGAATAGGAGAAAACCAAAAAGCTTCATGTTTGTTTCCTAGTAGTGGTGGTAGTGATAGTGGTAGTGGGGATACTGGTCTCTGGTTTATGCTGTTACGTTAATACGTATTTCTTGGAAAACCCTCCTCCTTTCAGACCCTACCTCCTGCATTGCTGTTAGTTCTAGAAACTCATGAAACCAATGCAGTATGATTTATGCAAATGTGGTATTATAAATGGAAACATTAAATTTGTGGGTACTTCTCCTTTTTGCTTCCTTTTGGCCTGTTAAATATACAATTGAAACCATTTCCAATATCTGTTCTAATAGTGCATAAAATACTTGCTGATCCTGCCAGAAATGCAGAAAATTTTATTAGGAAGTGTTATAAGACTACAGAACACCCCCAACTATGTTATGGACATGAGAAGAGAGTGAGATACACAGCGTGCAGTGAAAACAGAGTAAGAAATATCAGTACAGGATAGGATGCTGTTCAACTGTGCAAGACTGAAAGTAAGGCTGGTATTCAGCTTTATATTTTTTTTATTAATAGAAATCTCATAATTGGCCGACTAATATTGAATCATTTGGAAACTTAGAATTCTTGGCATTTGAATATACATCATCTGGCAACAGGTTCTACCTGCAGGCGACCCTTCAAGTAAAATGTAAATTTGTAGCTCATTTTTACTGCTATGTGTACACCGCAGTAAAGTTATGGACAAACAGGACACTTATTTTTTTTAATTTAATCTTTTTTTGCATTTATTTCCAAAAACAATTTGTTTTGAAATAAACTTCCATGGGGGTGGTGCTTCAGTTTTAGACTCACTTTTCCTCATTACAACCCAAGATGATCGTGGTTATCCTTCATTGTATAAATATTGCTTGCAGATGCAAAATGGATAAATAATAAACCCGAGCATTCCAGAGCCATTAACCCACTTTCTTCACAAGCTTGGACAAAGCAGGGGAAGATTGAAATGCTCTGTCAGCTTTTAGTTCTTCTGTTAGCACTGCTAGGGAGATTTCTCTTTGTTTTTGCCTTGGTGTTCATGTCCCCAGAGCTAGATATCAAAGGCACAGACAACAGAAAGATGAGAGATGGCGGTAGTTGATCCCACGATGAAGCCAAAAACTGTATTGAAGTGTACAAAGCACTCCAGCTGGCAGCTTATGGACAGAAAGAGGTTTCTAGGGTGAAATCCAAGGGGTACATAAAAAACAGGGCAAGAGCAAGTGCAGTGAGCATGTGAAGTTTAATTAAATGACTTCTAAGATAGATTCTGATAGAGGACATCCAGGTATATCTGGGACTTTTTGGGAGAAGTAGCAGTGTTTCCTTGCCCTTGAGTCTGACTTCTCACCAGACAAAATACCTGAGACCAAGGGGAAAAGATCGTTCTTCCTTGGTCTAGACTGCAGCTTCTACTCAGTTCCTCCATGACCCTCTTCAGATAGGAGTATCTCTGCTCAGCCCCATTGCATTTCAGTGAGTGGCTTACTATCCAAGGCCTTTTTCACATGGCATATGAGGACGCCAGGCCCTGACAGCATTTCGTCACACTGGCCAACACTCAGGGAGAAGCCCAGGGTTTAGAGTATTCTAGAAAAAATGCTTCTAAACCTAAATCTCTTCAAGTCTAGCCTTTTAAGGTAGCTATTTGGGGATTGACTGAGTTTGATAAATATTAATAACCCAGAGATAAATATTAGTAACCCAGAGATTAACCTTCACAAAATAATTCCTCGAGCCTTCTCCCAGTAACAGATAGAAGCAAAGAATTCCTTAAACTTAGGGAAATCCTGTAGAACCCATAAAAAGGGGTAGGCATCAGCTCAGGCTAGTTACCTAATAAGCAGTAAGACATTCTAAATGATTAGAGACACAACTGCATAGGTCAGGTTTATTACATAACCAAAAAAAAGGTATAAACCTTTAACACCTTCACAACTCTATCCAAAGCTAGCAATAACATTTAACTTTAAATAGATTTCACACAAAGCATGTTTCCTATGATAATAGAGATGTAAGGGAACAGCAACACATTATACTGTGTAGACCATTGGTAATATTGAAGACTCAGGCCTTTTTATCACACATCCTCACTCTGTACCTTTATAGGTTATAGACATAACACTACAAGGTGACTGGGCTGGCTAATAAAGAAGTGGGTTTCTTTACAGACGTTATTTCTGAATCATTCATCTTATCCCATTCCACAGGTTGGTGGTCCTTCTCTACTATTTTCTGTAATGCTAAAATGGTAAGGAGGTGGAACTCCCTTCCACAGTTGGTGGTGTCAGCAGAGAAAGTGGATAAGTCCAAAATAACTTTTAGATGTGCTTCTTAGTGAACACTAGCTCCGGAGTCCCACTCCTGTCCTATCTCCTCCAACTACTCTATAATGTAACCCTCTTTTTTTCTACGAGAAAAGTAGCCAAATTGTGAATGGTACCAACACCCCCTTACATTCAGATCACCAGGGCACCATTGATTAAGACTTTGTATTGTTATATTATAGCCAATAGCAAGGTTAAAGGCTGCATTTTGTTATCTCTATAAAGTGCCTAAATAAAGAGGGTTTAGTCCTTTTGAGCAAAACTAAGGATGAAGGCATTGTAAGAGGTAATACCTTTATGTATATTTTTATTATAAACATATGTTGGATGCCACAGTAAGCGAGAGACTCAACAGTGGAAGGAACAAGCCAGAAACTGAATTTTTCTGTTAACAAAAGAAGGCAGGTGATATATCTGCACCCACATCTGAAGCATTAGTTTTGGAGACTATTCATAAAATAAAGCAGATGCACAACGACTAAGAGGTAAGGAGTTAGCCTTATAATGCTTTTCTGTATTCATTGGCACCATTTGCACAGAGTTTATTTGGGATACCTGAAAGTAATATGGTTTCTTTCTAAAACAACATGGCAGAATTAGTCCATGAGCTTTGGAAGCAAAGACAGATGTGAATGCCATGACACAAACCTTAATGTATATTAACCTGTTTACTTTTATTCAGATCACTGAGGGATTAAATTCTAATTTGCTGTTCTTTACAGAACAATTTAGAAAAGGGCTCCCAATGAAAAAGTTTAAAAACTCATCACAAGAGAAAAAGTTCAAGTTTGGGTGAAAGGGTTAATAGGCAACTAACCTCTGCTTTAGGCTCACTAGCTTTTTGTTCCCATGAACAGTAGGTTATCTGGAGAATGTAATGCTGTTATCTATGTCTCTAGGCCTTGAAGAATTGTAGAAGTTGCTATCCTGTCTATGATAGCTTATGACATGCCCACATCATTGTTTATGGTAACATCTACAACATATTCTGATTGCTGCTTTATGGAAACCACCTAAAATATTCAGTGTTATCACTATACTTAAGCTCAAGCCACAATAAAGTTCTCTGAGTTCTGCATCCCAAACTTTCGTGTTTGACTTGCATTATTCCCAAAGTACTTTGAACCTGGAATGAGTGGATGGAGAGAGCCAGCATAAAATTGATATTCCTTGCAACTAGAGAAACTGTTAAGTAGATGTATTATAAGCCTATGGATGCACCACTTACTCAGCGAGGAGATTTCTCCATTGACCTGGGAAAGGTGAAAGCATGGTGGCAGTCTGAAGGAGTCAGAATAGGGGTGTATTTTGTCCATGTGCTTTTAGGATTGGAAGCGCTTGTGCAGTTGAGAAGAATTTAGCTGGAGCTCTATGTGAGTTCAGTACAGCTTCACCCTGCACAAAGAGTAATCACCAGAAAAGAAACACATAAGCCTGCTTGCATAACATTGCTTCTTTGCTTTGCAGTGGCAATGGGTAACTCCCAAGGTAAGGGGAAGTACCCAGATCCTCCCAAGCCACCGCGTAAAATGTTAAGAGAAAGGAAACTGGTAAAGACGTTCATTAAATAGAACGGATCAGCTCTAGAAAAATGCCAGCCACCAGTTAATGAGACATGTAAAGAGAATGTAGCCCGAGTGTCGACTTGGGATTATTATTACGTTAACCGATGGGTGGACAAGATGGCAGAATGTTCTGAGACTATGGGTAATGCCAGTCCTTTTCCTAGAAATGAGACAATGATGATTTTCACATGGATATGATAAAGGGTTTATGTTTAAGGGATAAAACTGCCTTTCCCTATTTTGATCCAGATCCTGATTGGGATATGAAATGTATGAGAGGGGGAGTATGCTCCAGTATATAAGTGCCCGATATCAATGCCTTCTGTCCCAGTAGCTAACAGAGTAATAATCCTTTTCATGACACTTCTTTGATGCCTGCCTCTGCGCTGCCTGATTATACTCAACTGTACCCTCAGCACCGTAAAGATGAGGATTATTTGCTGTCATATAATTGGAGGAGATATTCATTACATTCTTCCCCAGCCCAAAAGCCGCCGCCCTCTCCCACCAATCAAGGAGGCCGTTTGGCATTGATCGATAGTGATGGGGAGGATTCTCCGGAATAAGTGTCAGGTCCAATTTTATCAATGCGTGGACTATATAAAGAAACAAAAGTTATACTGGGGAGAACATTAGACCAGATGCAGCAAACTGTGGCTGCTATGATGCCCAGGACCAATAATGAGGAAGTAAAAATGGCAAAGTGGTAAGCAAGGCAATGAAATCAGGCGGACAGACATCAATGGTAAAGGAACAAGCAGTACAGGAGAGGGACGCAACCTGAGTTCTGCATCTCAAACTTTCATGTCTGACTTGCATTATTCCCAAAGTACTTTGAACCTGGAATGATTAGATGGAGAGAGCCAGCATAACACTGAGTTCCTAACAATGGGTTCAAACCATATACTGCAGGTTCCACATTTAAATAATTTTTGTGCAGATTCCAGAGAATTTTGAAATAGTGCCAGTAGACTTAAAAGTACAAATAAGCATTATTTTGAAAAAGCCATCACCTCACTATAAAAGAGGGGTGCAGAGTAGCCATAGTGTCATTGTATTGAAGAACTCTGTAGGGAAAGGTGGCAAGCTGCATAGAGAGAAATAAGGCCATTTGGGAAAATGTCAAATTGCTAGCTCTTTGGGAAATCCGCTCCTTTTATGCTTTTTGGGTTTTTTTGTTTTTTTTTTTTATGTTGAATGAACCTTTAAGTTTGGGGTACTCTGGAAGTATACTGTTCTATGGTACCACATTTAGCTTTAGGGCATCCCTCTAGCATGTTACAGAAAGGGTTTGTGGATTTTCAATGTTGCCCTTGAAACCACATAAGACCCTCTCCCTGCTGTACATTATTTATAAAACATGTTTTTTCTCATTAATACTTACAGTATGTCCATGGCATGGCACAGCTTCTCATGTCTTTTTCTGGACAATAGTTTACCTAAAATGGACAGAGTTTAGTCTATGGGGATTTACCACCATAGACTTCAATTGGATTATTGCTAAGTTCGGGTTTGCCAAATTTCAATTATGTATTTCAAACTCTGTCAATGTAGTGCTCTTGCAAATTCTGTAAAGTCCTGATCTGACATCCAGCAGTGTTACTGAGCCACAATCCGATACCCTTTTAGTGCTAGCATCTCTTCTTCCTGCTACCTGTAGTGTTAGAAACCAGCTTCTTCAAGGCTCCTCCTCAGCAATGGTGTGTCAAGATGAGGAGGAGCATAGGTTGAAGGGTATCAGACAGCCATGTGCTGTGCAGTATCTGAGGTCTGTGTTTGTGAGGGAATGAAGACTCGCACTGGGGACAGGTGGGGGGAGAGATGATTTGGGAGGACAGATTTGCGCTAGGAGGGGGGGATTTGGGGGTGATGGGTTAAGATTTGTTCTAGGAGGGGAAATTTGGGGGTTTGCTAGGAGGGGGGATTTAAGAAGTTGGTTATGCTGGAGGATGGCAGGAAGATTTATGTAAGAAGGGGGAATTTGGGATCTTGTGCTAGAAACTGTGATTTGGGAGGGGGGATTTGTACTAGTAGGAGAAATTTGGGGAGATTTTGTTTAGGGGGAATTTGTGCTAGTAGGAATGATTGGGGGATATTTGTGCTGGGGGAATTTGAAAGGGTGGATTTGTGCTGGGAGGGGACATTTTTTTTATTGGGGGGGGGGGGGATGTGCTAGGAGGAATGGTTTTGGTTTTTTTTGCTGGAGGGAAGGGGGGAAGAAGATTTGCACTAGGAGGGGGAATTTGGGGGGTTGTGCTAGAAGGGGTGATTTGGGAGGAGGGGTTTAGGGATTTGTGCAAGAAGGAGTAATTGAGGGGGGGTTGTTTTAGGAAAGGGGCAGGATTTGTGCTAGTAGGAATGACTGGGGGGATATTTGTGCTAGGAAGGGAAATGTGGAGGGGGGATTGTGCTGGGAAGGGGGGATTTGGAGAGGGGGAGGATTTGTGCTAAGAGGGGAAATTTGAGAAGTGAGGATGTGTGCTAATAGGGTGCTTTATTGGGGGGGGGTTGCTATCAGGGGAGATACAGTATGAGGAGAGAGAAGATTTGAGCTTAAATGGGGGATGGGGTGGAAGGTTTTTGCTGGCAGAGGGGAATTTTTGTCTGGGGACAATTTTGGTTTGCAAAGAGAATTTATGCCTAAGGGCTTAACGTGCCAATTAGTGCTCAATTTTTTGGGGAGAGAGGGACTTTTTGCTTACACATGATGCCTCATACATCTTTGGGGTAGGCGCAGTTTGGCATCTTCGCTCTGGGCACTAGTTGACCTTGTCCTGGCACTGGATACACCCATCCCTATCCATCACTGACTTCTTACTGTAACTGGAAGGGTTAAATTCTTGTTATGTCTTGGGGTACAGGGACATACAGTATTACCTACCCTATTCCCCTCTTCTTCCTGAAGTTCCAGTCTGTGGACAGTTCCTCAGTGTCATCACGTACAATGTAGGCCTATTGACCCTAAATTGTAGGTAGAAGAGACTGGAGTGTGACCCTGATCAGGAGTAGCTTCTGGAGGGAACATGTTGGAGTGCAGAATGAGATAAGTATTTCTGTGGCACCCCTAGATAATAAACATTTATCCCTTGCAGTGGTAACCCCCTGAAATTTGATTTTGTTCTAATTCCTGGAGTTGGACTTTAGGGCAAATGTGAAGCTCAGGTCACAAACAACTTAGAGTCACACGCACAGTATAATGGGTATACCTATACTGTGTATTGTGTATTATGTATTATGTTTACTGGTCACCAGGATGTGGTTTAGGTTAAATACCAGATGACAACCCTCATATGTGATGCAGTTTCCATTATAAGCGTGTTTACTAATTCAGGTAATTCTAACGACTGAATACTCACATAAACAGGATGCTGTCTGTTATCAGAGTTTCCACAGTTACTGTCCAACCAAAGACAACTTTTAGAGTTGGGGATAACAAGGTAGATCAGTGGTTAACTGCTTTATCACTGCAGTGCTGGGGGTCCTAGTTTTAATGAGCATTGACTGAGAATGCATGGAATTTGCATACTCTCCAACTGATTGTGTGTGGTCACCCCCCAAAACATGTAGTTACACATACTGAATATTTAAGTTAAATGTTTAATGTGCACTTATTTTACCTGCTTACTGTATATGCAGCTTTCAAATTATGAACCACAATACAGAACGCATATATGACTCCATAGTGAATCAGAATAAAAAATGATATGTCCATTGAGTTAAAAAAATGTTTTGCATCCTTGGAACCTTTAACCCAAAGTGGATCTGCAGCATGGGTGCTCAATCTGTGGCCCTCCAGATGTTGCAGAACTACAAGTCCCATGAGGCTTTGCAAGGCTGACAGTTACAAGCTTGGCATCCAAACACTGAGGCATGATAAGATTTGTAGTTTCGCAACAGCTGGAGGGCTACAGGTTGGGCACCCATGATCTAGAGAGCAGAAGCCAACTATAAGATTATAAAATGATACCCCATTCTCTTCAATAAGGGAACCGCATTCCGTTAACTTTGTATCAAAACTTTCACTAAGTGTTAGTATTATGGAATAACGTTTATGTGTTAGCACCCCTTGTGGCTGGAGGCCAAAGCACTATACTGAACACCACACTGGAAGGATAGGCTTTTCACCTGCTAGAGACACCTGTCTCTTTACTGACTACAAAGTTATTTTGAGGGAAATAGCGTGAAAAACTGATTTTCCTTCATCAGTTCTTTTAATAAACATTACACTTTACAGTTCAGCCTGAAGGCATAGAGGAGAACCTCTGTATACTTTGTGAGGCCTCACACACTCATAGTTCAAGCCAAGTCCATAGGAGAGTTTTGATGTGTAGCGGGCTCTGACTGTAGGTCCTTGCCGCTAGATGGGTAGACCATACAGCCACCAATCCACCCCTCTGAAAGAGCCTCCATCACCAGCCATCGCTCCTCCTCTCCCAAAACTGGTTGCTTCTCCTAGTTTTAGCTGTCACACTCCATTATTTAGAAGGTTAACATGAACATTTTTGTACTTCGTTCACTGTTCCCATACACTGTAGGACTTCTCAAGCAATTTTCTTTACTGAATAAAGTTGGCCTAAGCATACAACACTCTTCAACAATTTTCCATTAAATACACAGCAGTGCAACCAGTCTCAAAGTCATAAATAAAGACTGGGTGCAGCGCTAAAAATGGAAGAACGTATCAATAATACATATAAATATATAAAAATGTACTGATATGCAAGTGCTAAACAAATACTTCAATAGTAATGTGACTCAACGTGTTCACAAGTGATTATCAAGACTATACATTCAGAAGTGCATATATTAAAGTGCAAAACGTAAAAGTCCACTCCTATGATATCCAAGTCACTGTGTCGTGACTAATCCACAGTGAGTATGCATGTGCTGTCCACGATATCCCAGTGGGTAAGGTGCATAAACAATTTCAAAATGCTCAGTAATGTGGTGAAGAGTGACAGTGTATCCAAATTGGTAGAAGACTGTGTACTCACCAGATGCGCAGACAGTATGTGCATGTAAGAGATACCCCTCTTAAGGTTAAACAGGATCCCCTCTGGTGTGTGGTCTGGTCTGTTGCCGCTCTCCGCTCATTCAAATGATCAGCATGGCTCTAACCATCTAATGCGTGGCTCTGTGGGTAGTGGGAAGCTCTCACAGAGCCCCAAAAGAGGAGGCCAAATAGCGTGATATCATTTCAAAATTCCATTTATTGTATCCAACAAGCAGAGATAAATTAAAAACAGCCACTGACCAGATAATGAATCCAAGATGACCGCCGGGGCCCACGTGTCGCCGGCACCATGACGCCTCTGTACTGTAGCTCCTCTCTGACGCGTTTCAGGCAAACCACACGTATTCATAGAGGGTATGCTCCTATGTCTCAAGTTCATAGCATCGCTCTTTAATATTTGGCAGGCTCTTTGGGCTATGCTATGGTGTCTCATACCTTAAGCTTGTGATAGCTCCCAACCAATAGTAATTTGCTTATTATTCGGTCCTGTTTCAGGTCATACAGCATACTACAACATGTTAACACTTACATCACCAGATAACAACTATTTAATACAAAACATGAATGAGACAGTTGGCACCTGCCTACAATCCCACCTCTTAATCGGATGCAATGCTAAAATTGGGATTCTACTGGATTCCACTTAGGGCTGGTTTGCACAGGTGCAAAGAGGTAACACATGGTAAAATGCGAGGATTACCACAGCACATGCAAATGTTGGTATGTTGCAGTGCCATTCATTTTCATTTTTCTTTAGAATGGTACACCAATGACCACCATAATGTTCCTGCAATTCATCGCAATAGTGTGCATTGTGGTGTACTGCAAAATAATGCAGCACTAAATTTGTATTCATTGAAATGTGCTACACCCAAATAATTTCAAAACGGCTGTCTAAAACAACATGCCTCAGTACATTAATATGTATATGGTGCAGTGCGTTATTGTGTGAATTAACCCCAAGTGCCCATGCTCTCTTAGGATTTTGGGGAGGGGGGGTACACTGGTCAAATTAAATATTTGCCTAGTGGAGTTATGAACTCTATTCTTCTCATTACTCTGCTCTAATATATTTACTATTGTTTGTTTCAAAAGTAGTACTGTAAAAAGAGCAAATACCTTGTCTTCTGTATAGTTCCCCACAGAAACAACTAGTGCAAGCTCTATGGACAAAGCAGCCCAGCATAAATATAGGGACAGTCTGGCCCATCCAGAGTCTTAGGTTTTCCAATGAGCAGTAATTATGCACCAAAACAAGCAATTTTTAAAACTGGACTGATGGCTCCCGGCAGAAAAGTCCAGTTTATATAAAAGCATTTTCATAGGTCATGTTTATGTGGCCTAAACACTCCATCTCCTCTGCTCTGCTGATAATATCCCTTCCAAGAGAAATTAATTTGAGCCAATATCAGTATAATGTGTGACTGTACTTGAAGAACCTAAAATACCAGAATACACATTGAGGTCAGGTAGGAGTACATTGTTGAACCAAATTATCATTCATCAATCATCGCCAATGTTTGGTGAAACTGTCCTGAATCTGAAATTGGTGAATCTTAAGCTGGTCATACATGGAGTGAATTTTGGACGGGTCCCGTTGAACAGAAATTTACTCTGTGGGTGGCCCTATCAGAACCCATCCACCTGACATCGCTTGATTGAAAAATTGTCTGTGAAAATTTTTTGGCTGAACAGTGACTGTACCTATTCAGGTGATCCACCTGAATGCCTTTGGGTAGATACAGTGGACAGAAAAAATCTGAGCACAGGAGATGCCTTCACAATCTGACAGATTTGGGGTGTTTTTGCAAGGAAGAGTGGGCAAATATTGCCAAGCCAAGATGTGCCTTGCTGATAGACTCATACACAGAATGAGTGCTGTAATAAAATCAAAAGGTGCTTCAACAAAGTATTAGTTTAAGGGTGTGCACACTTATGCAACCATATTAGTTTAGGGTTTTTTTATTTTTACTTCCCTCCACCTAAAATATTTCAGTTTGTTTTCAATTGAGTTGTACAGTTTATAGGTTACTTTGAAGGTGGAAAAAGTTCTGAAATTATTTATCTTTGTCTCGTTTTTTTGCATCACAGAAACCTGACATTTTAACAGGGTTGTGAAGACTTTTTATATCCACTGTATATAAGGGCTCCCACAGAAAGTTTTTCACTGCACAAAAACTGTGAAAGCGCTGTAGGTGTTATTATATGGGGTATTGTTCCTTGGTAAGCCAGCCAGAACCAATGGTACTTATTAATGCTGTAGGAGTAAAGAAACATGTATGGTAACTCCAACTTGGGATTTCTGTGACAAGGAATGTAAGCTCACCTGACTGGTTTTGCTGTTCCTTCTTGGCTTCATTAGGAGGGTTTAAAATGTTATTAACCACCAATAGTTTGGCACCGTGTGTGTGTGTGTGTGTGTGTGTGGGGGGGGGGGGTTAAGGTGCTGAAAACTACCAGTGGTGAGGGTTGGAGTGTTTTCAAATGCCATTGAGATTGTTTGTAGGTTAGGGGAGGCTAAAGTGCCACTGACCACCAATAATTGTAAAATTGTTTATGTTTTGTTTCTATTTTTTTTTTCTGGGGGGGGGGGTGTTAAAGTGTTTTGGGTTTATCCGTGACTCTGTGGAGTTTATTGATTTAAAATATAAGATAATTTCCATAAGAAGAGGAAATCCCAGCACCAGAAAATGCACATTATACAGTATGTACAGTATGTATGCAGGTGCTTAATAAGGTATTACTCTTTTGCTTGTGTTAATTATTTCTTTGGGTCAGTGTATTTTCCACTGTGTTAGTTACACTACAGTTGCAAGAAAAAGTATGTGAACCCCTTGGGATTACATGGAGTTTTGCATGAATTGGGCATAAAATGTGCTCTGAACGTCATCCAAGTCACAACAATAGAAGAACACAGTCTGCTGAACATAATACTACACAAACATTAGATGTTGCCATGGTTTAATTGCACATGACATGTAAACATTCACAGTGCAGGGAGGAAAATGTATGTGAACCTTTGGACTTAATAACTGGTTGACTCTAATTTGGCAGCAATAACCTCAACCAAACATTTCCTGTAGTTGCAGATCAGACCTGCACAATGATCTGGAGTAATTTTGGAGCACTCCTCTTCACAAAACTGTTTCAGTGTAGCAATATTCTTGGGATGTCTGGTGTGAATCGCTCTCTTAAGGTCATGCCACAGCATTTCAATTGGGTTGAGGTCAGGACTCTGACTGGGCCACTCAAGAAGGCGTATTCTGTGCTGTTGCAGCCATTGTTTTGTTGAATTACTTGTATGCTTTGGGTCATTGTCCTGTTGCATCACCCATCCTCTGCGGAGCTTCAGTTGGCGGACAGATGGTCGTACGTTTTCCTGCAAAATGTCTTGATAAACTCTGGAATTCATTTTCCCATCAATGACAACAATCCGTCCAGGCCCTGAGGCAGCAAAGCAGCCCCAAACCATGATGCTCCCTCCGCCATGTTTTACAGTGGGGATGAGGTTTTGATGTTGGTGTGCTGTGCCTTTTTTTCTCCACACATAGTGTTGTGTGTTCTTCCCAAACAACTCAATCTTGGTTTCATCTGTCCACAGTATATTTTGCCAGTAGTGCTGTGGAACATCCAGGTGCTCTTTTGCAAACTTCAAATGTGCTGCAATATTCTTTTTGGACAGCAATGGCTTCCTCCGTGGTGTCCTCCCATGTACTCCATTCTTGTTTAATGTTTTCCTTATTGTAGATGTGTCAACAAAAATGTTAGCATGTGCCAGAGATTTCTGTAGGTCTTTAGCTGACACTCTGGGATTCTTCTTTACCTCATGCAGCATTCTGCACTGTGCTCTTGCAGTCATTTTTACAGGACAACCACGCCTAGGGAGAGTAGCAACAGTGCTAAACTTTCTCCATTTGCAGACAGTCTGTCTTACCGTGGACACATGAACATCAAGGCTTTTGGAGATACTTTTGTAACACTTTCCAGCTTCATGTAAGTCAACAATTCTTGATCGTAGGTCTTCTGAGAGCTCTTTTCTGCGAGGCATGGTTCACTTCACATCAGACAGTGCTTCTTGAAACCAGTAAACCCAAAACAGGTGTGTGTTTTTTAAGGGCAGGACAGCTGTCAGCAACAAATCCAATATCATCACACTGATTGGAGTCAATGTAGGCTTACTCCTGGCTCCAATTAGCTCTGGGAGAAGTCGTTAAGCTAGGGCCTCACATACTTTTTCCTCCCTGCACTGTGAATGTTTACATGTTATGTGCAGTTAAACCATGGCAACATCTAATGTTTGTGTAGTATTATGTTCAGCAGACTGTGTTCTTCTATTGCTGTGACTTAGATGATGTTCAGAGCACATTTTATGCCCAATTCATGCAAAACTCCATGTAATCCCAAGGGGTTCACATACTTTTTCTTGCAACTTTATATGGTTAATGCTGCTCAGCAGAAATTGTGCTGCCGGAGAGGTAAGGGGTAAACTTGCTGTTCAGGCTTTCCTGGGCTTTTCTGAGAAGCACCGCCCTCTGCTAGACAAAGCGTATGAAAAATGAAACTGTATCTTGGTAAAAGGTCCTGTTTGCTTTCACAAGCAAAAAGGAGAGTGCTGCTGAGGATTTAATCTCCGCCTTGATACCCCTTGTAGGAACCCAGCTGGGGTTCCAGTAAAAATGGACGTATGCTGCTAAATGGACTTATGCTGCTAAATGGACTTATGGACTGATGGAATTTTCCAAAGAAGTATGACTATTTCATGGGACAGAAGGCAGCACCAAAGGCATTACTAGAGCATTAAAGAGCAGAAACTAATGGGGCACCTAGAAGAGCATGTACAGGAATGTGTAAGGAAGATGTTGCTGAGAACTGTTCATTGGTAAAGAACTCTTATGGTTAACCTAATCTGCCTGGTCTGAAGACACGGGAGAGGTGCATGCATGGTATATCAAAGAACAGGGCTTAGGAGGGGGATGAAGAGAAGACAGTGCAAACACATTACAAGGGTCTAACCTGCAGTGGAAGAAGAGGCCATATTGCCTGAGTTATTGGTAACCGGAGTAATGTCGGTGCTTAAGCAGGCAGCCAATGGCAGTCTTGGTGACGTGGCATGGGTGACAGAGGGCTCTGACAGAGAGGGGGTTTGCAAGCTTCTCTAGAGATCAGTTCCCTATATGCAGGGACCCATTCACAGCACGGAGAGACCCTATGTACATAGCCACAGAAAAGGAGATGTTTGGAAACGTGAAGAGATGAACGCTACGTGGTTCCTGGAGAAGTCTCACTGGATGTGAGGTGACATGTTCAGCTACGCTGGTGGAGTGGGTACAGGCTCCGCAGTACCCATACAAAATTGCTGCATCCATTGGGAGAAGCTACAGAACAGCCAACTGAGGTGTGCACAAGGAAGAAGTGACACATACACATCAAGTTAACTGTGCAAGTAACTAGAGATGAGCGAAGTATTCAAAAATTCGATTCGACTGATTCGGTGAATTCGTGGAAAAATTTCGATTCGAGTCGAATATATTCGCTGTGAATTTAACTTAAAAAAGGGTGTTTCTAGGCTTCAGAGAGACTTAATATTAGTGCTGAACACTGTACCTTTAATTTAAATGCCCTTGGAGTCTGCTGGGGAAGAGAAATAATACTGTCAGGCAGTATGACATGCAGATGAGTGCCGTCGATCTTAGAATCACCGCACACTTCACTCATTTGGGCAGTCACGGGGCCAAAACCAGAGTGTGGAGCCACAGTGTGGCGGTGGAGGCAGCAGCAATGGGAGGCCATACAGCACCCTATGACAAAAATGGAAACCACCAGCAGTGTGAGGAGACCTGAAAGTGGCACATGGCAGAGTGTGGCGATAGAGACAGCAGCAATGGGAGGCCGTACAGGGACCCATGACACACTCTGGACCTGGCAGCAGCATGAGGAGGCGGTACAGGGGCCCATGGCAGATTACGGGCCTGGCAGCAGCATGAGGAGTCGGTACGGGGGCCCATGGCAGATTACGGGCCTGGCAGCAGCAATGGGAGGCCGTACAGGGACCCATGACACACTCTGGACCTGGCAGCAGCATGGGGAGGCGGTACAGGGGCCCATGACAGATTACGGGCCTGGCAGCAGCATGAGGAGTCGGTACGGGGGCCCATGACACACTCTGGACCTGGCAGCAGCATGAGGAGGCGGTACAGGGGCACATGACAGATTACGAGCCTGGCAGCAGCAACTTGGACAGGAGGACGTTCAGCTTCTGCACCGTCTGGTGCGTGCTCGCAAACTGTTGTCTCTTGGAAACGGATTCCAAGAAAGACTGCTGACGGAATCCGTGAAGAGGAGTAGCAGGAGAAGGAGCATCTGAACGAGCGGAATATGCCAACAAGCGACAACAGGGGCCCATGACAGATTACGGGCCTGGCAGCAGCATGAGGAGTCGGTACGGGGGCCCATGGCAGATTAGGGGCCTGGCAGCAGCTATGGGAGGCCCGTAATCTGCCAGCACCCTATGACAAAAAATGGAACCCACCAGCAGTGTGAGGAGACCTGAAAGTGGCACATGGCAGAGTGTGGCGATGGAGACAGCAGCAATGGGAGGCCGTACAGGGACCCATGAGAGACTCTGGACCTGGCAGCAGCATGAGGAGGCGGTATAGGGGCCCATGGCAGATTAGGGGCCTGGCAGCAGCTATGGGAGGCCCGTAATCTGCCAGCACCCTATGACAAAAAATGGAATACACCAGCAGTGTGAGGAGACCTGAAAGTGGCACATGGCAGAGTGTGGCGATGGAGACAGCAGCAATGGGAGGCCGTACAGGGACCCATGAGAGACTCTGGACTTGGCAGCAGCATGAGGAGGCGGTATAGGGGCCCATGGCAGATTAGGGGCCTGGCAGCAGCTATGGGAGGCCCATAATCTGCCAGCACCCTATGACAAAAAATGTAACACACCAGCAGTGTGAGGAGACCTGAAAGTGGCACATGTTTGGGGCATGATTTGATGGCGGATTTAGTCAGTTGTGTCAGGAACTGGTGGTTTGAAATCCAGACTAATCCACGCCTGATTCATTTTCACAAACGTCAGTCTCTCCACACTTTGGGTGGACAGTCGTGTCCTCCGCGGAGTTACAATACCTCCTGCCGCACTAAACACGCGCTCCGATGCCACGCTACTGGCCGGGCATGACAGCCTTTCAAGGGCAAATTCAGCTAGTTGGGGCCAAAGGTCAAGTTTCGTTGCCCAGTAGTCAAGGGGATTGTCTACCTCGGTTGGCAGGGTGCTGTCCAAGTAGGCCTAAGCCTGTTGTTTGAGGTCCTGCTCCAGGTCCACCTGATGCTGCTGCTGCTGCGGCTGGTTAGTAGTTTCCTCACTGCGCTGGTGAAGAAAGCTACTCATCATCGACTGCAGACTGAGGCAGCCGCTGCTGGTGGAGCTGCCACTGCTCCTACCACCCCACCCCTCCCCTGCTGCCATGGCAGCGGAACGCGAGCGCACAGGGCCCACAGTGTCTGAGGATGGACGTTGGCGCAGACAGGCAGAGACCAGCTGACTACATAGGTGGTTTTTATAGTACGTTATTTTGGCCTCCCTCTCAGCAGGTGTGAAAAAGGCCACCATTTTTGAACGGTAGCGAGGGTCCAACAAGGTGGACAGCCAAAAGTCATCCCTCTGTCTGATGGTTATTATTCGGCTGTCGCTACGCAAGCAACCGAGCATGCTATGGGCCATTTGTGCCAAGGAATGCGAGGGACTCCCTGCCTCCATCTCCACAGCATACTGCCACGGTGCGTCTGGGTCCTCTGTCTCCTCCTCCTCCTCCTCTACCAGATGCTCCTGCTCCTCCACTCCTGTCCGCTGAGTGGAAAAACCACCCATTTCACTCAATAATTCCTGAGCACCAATGTCCTCCTCTACCTCCTCCTCTTCTTCCTGTCCTGCCCCCACAGGGGTCATGTGGCGTTGAGATCTGTGCGCCACGTCTACCGCACCCTGACCAGCCATTGTTAACAGCATTTGTTCCAGGACGTGCAACAGAGGAATGACGTCGTTCATCCCATAGTCCTGCCGACTCACGAATAGCGTGGCCTCCTCAAAGGGCCTGAGCAAGCGCAGGTGTCACGCATGAGCTGCCAATGGCTGACATCTAAGTTACACAGGGAGTACCTTTATCCGCTTTTAACATCAGGAAATCTGTGATGGCCTTTCGCTGTTCGTAAAGGCGGTCTAACATATGTAGGGTTGAATTCCACCTTGTTGCAACGTCACAGCATGAGGAGTCGGTACGGGGGCCCATGGCAGATTACGTGCCTGGCAGCAGCAATGGGAGGCCCGTAATCTGCCAGCACCCTATGTCAAAAAATTCAACACACCAGCAGTGTGAGGAGACCTGAAAGTGGCACATGGCAGAGTGTGGCTATGGAGACAGCAGCAATGGAAGGCCGTACAGGGACCCATGACACACTCTGGACTTGGCAGCAGCATGAGGAGGCGGAATAGGGGCCCATGGCAGATTAGGGGCCTGGCAGCAGCTATGGGAGGCCCGTAATCTGCCAGCACCCTATGTCAAAAAATTCAACACACCAGCAGTGTGAGGAGACCTGAAAGTGGCACATGGCAGAGTGTGGCTATGGAGACAGCAGCAATGGGAGGCCGTACAGGGACCCATGACACACTCTGGACTTGGCAGCAGCATGAGGAGGCGGTATAGGGGCCCATGGCAGATTAGGGGCCTGGCAGCAGCTATGGGAGGCCCGTAATCTGCCAGCACCCTATGTCAAAAAATTCAACACACCAGCAGTGTGAGGAGACCTGAAAGTGGCACATGGCATGAGAGACTGTGGACCTGGCAGCAGCATGAGGAGGCGGTATAGGGGCCCATGGCAGATTAGGGGCCTGGCAGCAGCTATGGGAGGCCCGTAATCTGCCAGCACCCTATGTCAAAAAATTGAACACACCAGCAGTGTGAGGAGACCTGAAAGTGGCACATGGCAGAGTGTGGCGATGGAGACAGCAGCAATGGGAGGCCGTACAGGGACCCATGAGAGACTCTGGACCTGGCAGCAGCATGAGGAGGCGGTATATAGGGGCCCATGGCAGATTAGGGGCCTGGCAGCAGCTATGGGAGGCCCGTAATCTGCCAGCACCCTATGTCAAAAAATTCTACACACCAGCAGTGTGTGAGGAGACCTGAAAGTGGCACATGGCAGAGTGTGGCGATGGAGACAGCAGCAATGGGAGGCCGTACAGGGACCCATGAGAGACTCTGGACTTGGCAGCAGCATGAGGAGGCGGTATAGGGGCCCATGGCAGATTAGGGGCCTGGCAGCAGCAATGGGAGGCCCGTAATCTGCCAGCACCCTATGTCAAAAAATTCTACACACCAGCAGTGTGTGAGGAGACCTGAAAGTGGCACATGGCAGAGTGTGGCGATGGAGACAGCAGCAATGGGAGGCCGTACAGGGACCCATGAGAGACTCTGGACCTGGCAGCAGCATGAGGAGGCGGTATATAGGGGCCTATGGCAGATTAGGGGCCTGGCAGCAGCTATAGGAGGCCCATAATCTGCCAGCACCCTATGTCAAAAAATTCTACACACCAGCAGTGTGTGAGGAGACCTGAAAGTGGCACATGGCAGAGTGTGGCGATGGAGACAGCAGCAATGGGAGGCCGTACAGGGACCCATGAGAGACTCTGGACCTGGCAGCAGCATGAGGAGGCGGTATATAGGGGCCTATGGCAGATTAGGGGCCTGGCAGCAGCTATAGGAGGCCCATAATCTGCCAGCACCCTATGTCAAAAAATTCAACACACCAGCAGTGTGAGGAGACCTGAAAGTGGCACATGGCATGAGACACTGTGGACCTGGCAGCAGCATGAGGAGGCGGTATATAGGGGCCCATGGCAGATTAGGGGCCTGGCAGCAGCTATGGGAGGCCCGTAATATGCCAGCACCCTATGTCAAAAAATTCTACACACCAGCAGTGTGTGAGGAGACCTGAAAGTGGCACATGGCAGAGTGTGGCGATGGAGACAGCAGCAATGGGAGGCCGTACAGGGACCCATGAGAGACTCTGGACCTGGCAGCAGCATGAGGAGGCGGTATATAGGGGCCTATGGCAGATTAGGGGCCTGGCAGCAGCTATGGGAGGCCCGTAATCTGCCAGCACCCTATGTCAAAAAATTCTACACACCAGCAGTGTGTGAGGAGACCTGAAAGTGGCACATGGCAGAGTGTGGCGATGGAGACAGCAGCAATGGGAGGCCGTACAGGGACCCATGAGAGACTCTGGACCTGGCAGCAGCATGAGGAGGCGGTATATAGGGGCCTATGGCAGATTAGGGGCCTGGCAGCAGCTATGGGAGGCCCGTAATCTGCCAGCACCCTATGTCAAAAAATTCTACACACCAGCAGTGTGTGAGGAGACCTGAAAGTGGCACATAGCAGAGTGTGGCGATGGAGACAGCAGCAATGGGAGGCCGTACAGGGACCCATGAGAGACTCTGGACCTGGCAGCAGCATGAGGAGGCGGTATATAGGGGCCTATGGCAGATTAGGGGCCTGGCAGCAGCTATGGGAGGCCCGTAATCTGCCAGCACCCTATGTCAAAAAATTCTACACACCAGCAGTGTGTGAGGAGACCTGAAAGTGGCACATGGCAGAGTGTGGCGATGGAGACAGCAGCAATGGGAGGCCGTACAGGGACCCATGAGAGACTCTGGACTTGGCAGCAGCATGAGGAGGCGGTATATAGGGGCCCATGGCAGATTAGGGGCCTGGTAGCAGCTATGGGAGGCCCGTAATCTGCCAGCACCCTATGTCAAAAAATTCTACACACCAGCAGTGTGTGAGGAGACCTGAAAGTGGCACATGGCAGAGTGTGGCGATGGAGACAGCAGCAATGGGAGGCCGTACAGGGACCCATGAGAGACTCTGGACTTGGCAGCAGCATGAGGAGGCGGTATATAGGGGCCCATGGCAGATTAGGGGCCTGGTAGCAGCTATGGGAGGCCCGTAATCTGCCAGCACCCTATGTCAAAAAATTCTACACACCAGCAGTGTGTGAGGAGACCTGAAAGTGGCACATGGCAGAGTGTGGCGATGGAGACAGCAGCAATGGGAGGCCGTACAGGGACCCATGAGAGACTCTGGACTTGGCAGCAGCATGAGGAGGCGGTATAGGGGCCCATGGCAGATTAGGGGCCTGGCAGCAGCAATGGGAGGCCCGTAATCTGCCAGCACCCTATGTCAAAAAATTCTACACACCAGCAGTGTGTGAGGAGACCTGAAAGTGGCACATGGCAGAGTGTGGCGATGGAGACAGCAGCAATGGGAGGCCGTACAGGGACCCATGAGAGACTCTGGACCTGGCAGCAGCATGAGGAGGCGGTATATAGGGGCCTATGGCAGATTAGGGGCCTGGCAGCAGCTATGGGAGGCCCGTAATCTGCCAGCACCCTATGTCAAAAAATTCTACACACCAGCAGTGTGTGAGGAGACCTGAAAGTGGCACATGGCAGAGTGTGGCGATGGAGACAGCAGCAATGGGAGGCCGTACAGGGACCCATGAGAGACTCTGGACCTGGCAGCAGCATGAGGAGGCGGTATATAGGGGCCTATGGCAGATTAGGGGCCTGGCAGCAGCTATAGGAGGCCCATAATCTGCCAGCACCCTATGTCAAAAAATTCAACACACCAGCAGTGTGAGGAGACCTGAAAGTGGCACATGGCATGAATACGCTGTAGTCCCAACATGGGCCCCCTGGCCACGCTTGACTTTCTGGCCACATAGTCGACATACGGCTACGTTTACTTCCTCGGGCGGCTTGATGAAAAATTGCCACACCGCCGAGTAGGAAACTTTGCCCCCGATACTCCTCACTGGCTGACTGCTGCTTCCTCCGTGCACACCGGCACCACTACTGGCCGTGGTGGTAGGCTGCAGTGGAGCTGGTGCTCTACTCCGTGGCCGTTTGGCTCCACTGACACTGCTTCCACTGACACTGCTGCGACCCTGTTGCTGTCTCCTGGGCAACCCACCGACTGTTTCGCTCACTGCCAAGCTGCCACCCTCTTCTCCTGATGATGCGGAAGAAATTGCCTGATGACGACGAGGCTGCCAAGTGCGATCAACCTCCTCATCATCAAGTAGGGTCTCCGCCTCACTACTAGCCCCCTCGGCTGCGTCTGGGTCAGGAGACAGATCTTTCTCTAGACCGGCTACCGGGCCACTCTCCTCGCCACTACTTCTTCGCCTGGCTGCTGAAAAGGCGGATGTCTCCCCCCGTTCCTGACCGCCCTCTGTTAGCTCTTCCTCACTGTACAGTGGGGCTGAGCCCACAGCATGCGATACTTCGCTTGGTGAGGGAACACCAAAGGACAGGGGCAGGTAGAGGACACGTGATTTCAGTGGGCTTGGTCCCGGGCCATGCCAACTAACGGTTGTGTCTGACGTACCCACCGACCGTTGGCTGTAGGTGTCAGAGGTGACCTGGGAAGAGGAAGACGACCGAGCCAACCAATCGATGACGGCAGGGTTGTCGGTGGAGACACGACCGCTGGATGACACCGGGAGCACTGGCCTCTGGCTGCGAATAGTGCTGCCTCGACCCCTTCCTCTGCTGCCACGTCTGCTCGCTCCTAAAACATTGCCTCCTCTGCCACTCCTCTGCATGTTGTCTGACATACTCTTTAATTAAACGATTCTGTGTCCCTGAGTAACAATTCTGTGTCCCTGAGTAACAATTCTGTGTCTGTGCGAGTAACAATTCTGTGGCCCTAAGTAACAGTTCTGTGGCCCTCAGTAACAATTCTGTGTCCCTGATTAACGTTTCTGTGGCCCCAAGTAACAGTTCTGTGGCCCTCAGTAACAATTCTGTGTCTGTGCGAGTAACAATTCTGTGTCTGTGCGAGTAACAATTCTGTGGCCCTAAGTAACAGTTCTGTGGCCCTCAGTAACAATTCTGTGTCCCTGATTAACGTTTCTGTGGCCCCAAGTAACAGTTCTGTGGCCCTCAGTAACAATTCTGTGTCTGTGCGAGTAAGAATTCTGTGTCTGTGCGAGTAACAATTCTGTGGCCCTAAGTAACAGTTCTGTGGCCCTCAGTAACAATTCTGTGTCCCTGATTAACGTTTCTGTGGCCCCAAGTAACAGTTCTGTGGCCCTCAGTAACAATTCTGTGTCTGTGCGAGTAAGAATTCTGTGTCTGTGCGAGTAACAATTCTGTGGCCCTAAGTAACAGTTCTGTGGCCCTCAGTAACAATTCTGTGTCCCTGATTAACGTTTCTGTGGCCCCAAGTAACAGTTCTGTGGCCCTCAGTAACAATTCTGTGTCTGTGCGAGTAACAATTCTGTGTCTGTGCGAGTAACAATTCTGTGGCCCTAAGTAACAGTTCTGTGGCCCTCAGTAACAATTCTGTGTCCCTGATTAACGTTTCTGTGGCCCCAAGTAACAGTTCTGTGGCCCTCAGTAACAATTCTGTGTCTGTGCGAGTAAGAATTCTGTGTCTGTGCGAGTAACAATTCTGTGGCCCTAAGTAACAGTTCTGTGGCCCTCAGTAACAATTCTGTGTCCCTGATTAACGTTTCTGTGGCCCCAAGTAACAGTTCTGTGGCCCTCAGTAACAATTCTGTGTCTGTGCGAGTAAGAATTCTGTGTCTGTGCGAGTAACAATTCTGTGGCCCTAAGTAACAGTTCTGTGGCCCTCAGTAACAATTCTGTGTCCCTGATTAACGTTTCTGTGGCCCCAAGTAACAGTTCTGTGGCCCTCAGTAACAATTCTGTGTCTGTGCGAGTAAGAATTCTGTGTCTGTGCGAGTAACAATTCTGTGGCCCTAAGTAACAGTTCTGTGGCCCTCAGTAACAATTCTGTGTCCCTGATTAACGTTTCTGTGGCCCCAAGTAACAGTTCTGTGGCCCTCAGTAACAATTCTGTGTCTGTGCGAGTAAGAATTCTGTGTCTGTGCGAGTAACAATTCTGTGGCCCTAAGTAACAGTTCTGTGGCCCTCAGTAACAATTCTGTGTCCCTGATTAACGTTTCTGTGGCCCCAAGTAACAGTTCTGTGGCCCTCAGTAACAATTCTGTGTCTGTGCGAGTAAGAATTCTGTGTCTGTGCGAGTAACAATTCTGTGGCCCTACGTAACAGTTCTGTGGCCCTCAGTAACAATTCTGTGTCCCTGATTAACGTTTCTGTGGCCCCAAGTAACAGTTCTGTGGCCCTCAGTAACAATTCTGTGTCTGTGCGAGTAACAATTCTGTGTCTGTGCGAGTAACAATTCTGTGGCCCTAAATAACAGTTCTGTGGCCCTCAGTAACAATTCTGTGTCCCTGATTAACGTTTCTGTGGCCCCAAGTAACAGTTCTGTGGCCCTCAGTAACAATTCTGTGTCTGTGCGAGTAAGAATTCTGTGTCTGTGCGAGTAACAATTCTGTGGCCCTAAGTAACAGTTCTGTGGCCCTCAGTAACAATTCTGTGTCCCTGATTAACGTTTCTGTGGCCCCAAGTAACAGTTCTGTGGCCCTCAGTAACAATTCTGTGTCTGTGCGAGTAAGAATTCTGTGTCTGTGCGAGTAACAATTCTGTGGCCCTAAGTAACAGTTCTGTGGCCCTCAGTAACAATTCTGTGTCCCTGATTAACGTTTCTGTGGCCCCAAGTAACAGTTCTGTGGCCCTCAGTAACAATTCTGTGTCTGTGCGAGTAACAATTCTGTGTCTGTGCGAGTAACAATTCTGTGGCCCTAAATAACAGTTCTGTGGCCCTCAGTAACAATTCTGTGTCCCTGATTAACGTTTCTGTGGCCCCAAGTAACAGTTCTGTGGCCCTCAGTAACAATTCTGTGTCTGTGCGAGTAACAATTCTGTGTCTGTGCGAGTAACAATTCTGTGGCCCTAAGTAACAGTTCTGTGGCCCTCAGTAACAATTCTGTGTCCCTGATTAACGTTTCTGTGGCCCCAAGTAACAGTTCTGTGGCCCTCAGTAACAATTCTGTGTCTGTGCGAGTAACAATTCTGTGTCTGTGCGAGTAACAATTCTGTGGCCCTAAGTAACAGTTCTGTGGCCCTCAGTAACAGTTCTGTGTCCCTGAGTAACAATTCTGTGTCTGTGCGAGTAAGAATTCTGTGTCTGTGCGAGTAACAATTCTGTGGCCCTAAGTAACAGTTCTGTGGCCCTCAGTAACAGTTCTGTGTCCCTGAGTAACAATTCTGTGTCTGTGCGAGTAACAATTCTGTGTCTGTGCGAGTAACAATTCTGTGGCCCTAAGTAACGGTTCTGTGGCCCTCAGTAACAGTTCTGTGTCCCTGTGTAACAATTCTGTGTCTGTGCGAGTAACAATTCTGTGGCCCTAAGTAACAGTTCTGTGGCCCTCAGTAACAATTCTGTGTCCCTGATTAACGTTTCTGTGGCCCCAAGTAACAGTTCTGTGGCCCTCAGTAACAATTCTGTGTCTGTGCGAGTAACAATTCTGTGGCCCTAAGTAACAGTTCTGTGGCCCTCAGTAACAGTTCTGTGTCCCTGAGTAACAATTCTGTGTCTGTGCGAGTAACAATTCTGTGGCCCTAAGTAACAGTTCTGTGGCCCTCAGTAACAATTCTGTGTCCCTGATTAACGTTTCTGTGGCCCCAAGTAACAGTTCTGTGGCCCTCAGTAACAATTCTGTGTCTGTGCGAGTAACAATTCTGTGTCTGTGCGAGTAACAATTCTGTGGCCCTAAGTAACGGTTCTGTGGCCCTCAGTAACAGTTCTGTGTCCCTGTGTAACAATTCTGTGTCTGTGCGAGTAACAATTCTGTTGCCCTAAGTAACAGTTCTGTGGCCCTCAGTAACCATTCTGTGTCTGTGCGAGTAACAATTCTGTGTCTGTGCGAGTAACAATTATGTGGCCCTAAGTAACAGTTCTGTGGCCCTCAGTAACAATTCTGTGTCTGTCCCTGAGTAACAATTCTGTGGCCCTAACTAAAGTTTCTGTGGCCCTAAGTAACAATTCTCTGGCACTCAGTAACAATTCTGTCTGTCCCTGAGTAACAATTCTGTGGCCCTAATAACGTTTCTGTGGCCCTAAGTAACAATTCTCTGGCACTCAGTAACAATTCTGTCTGTCTCTGAGTAACAATTCTGTGGCCCTAATAACGTTTCTGTGGCCCTAAGTAACAATTCTCTGGCACTCAGTAACAATTCTGTCTGTCCCTGAGTAACAATTCTGTGGCCCTAATAACGTTTCTGTGGCCCTAAGTAACAATTCTCTGGCACTCAGTAACAATTCTGTCTGTCCCTGAGTATGAATTCTGTGGCCCTAACTAGCGTTTCTTTGTCCCTAAGTAACGATTCTGTTGCCCTAATTAACAATTCTGTGTCCCTGAGTAATAGTTCTCTGTCCCTAAGTATCGTTTCTCTGTCCCCAAGTATCGTTTCTGTGGCCCTAACTCTGTCCCTGTCCCTTATACAGAGCGGTCTGCCTCTGTTCAATGACTGCAGGCAAATGAAGAATTCCAAAATGGCCGCTATTTATAGCTCGACCATTACACAGTGCTAGCTGGCTGGCTGCTGATTGGCTGATGCGATCACATGTCGTTGAGGAATGCATTATGGGTCAGCGCGCCTTGTCTGCGCGCCTTCCCAGACATCCCCGCTCCGTCGCCGCACATGTCAGCCGCCATTTTCGGAAAAATTTCGATTCGCGCGTCCGAATTAGGCTATTTTTCGGATTCGGCGCAAATCGAAATTTTTCCGATATTCGACTCGAATTCCACTTCGGCTACTTCGATTCGCTCATCTCTACAAGTAACGTATGCTCGCTTTTAAGTTGGGGTGCCACCTTAACAATGATTTTACGTTATGCTGCCTCCGCCTGTAGATTCAGGCATTAGCAGGTGCTACTAGTGTCACTCATTGGGAGCATTGAGCTCCGTCCACATTAATGACTTTAAAGTTCTTAGACAAGTCTACACACCACTGTTGGAAGATCATGCTTCTACTGGGAAGGCACATTCTAAGAGTCCACAAGGTACAAAAGCAGTACAAAGGTGATCTTCATAACAATCCTTATGCCCAAAAGACTGAACTAAGGGAGGTTGTTTTTGGCACTTCTTGCTCCACACGGAACAAAATTCAGTCACTGTGCTTACATGTAAATCAGTTGTTGAAAGAACTCAAGACATCACGTGATCTTTCAAAACATGTGCTGTGGAATCTCAAAAGAGTTACTTACTTTTTAAATGAGACTTCCTGTGAGTGATGAAGTCTACGTAACAGAACCATCTTACAGCAACATCTGCGAAACAACAACTCAAACTTTTGCTGACGGCAACAAGACTGAACCTTCAATGGATGTCCAGAAATCTACTAATGCTATGATCCTACATGGCAGCATTGATGTTCATAGACTATGCAGCTAAGTCACCATCTATTCTGGTAGATACTATTCAAAGTGAGCCAGCTGCAACTAAGGGCTAGTCCAGTTATCAGTGGAGCTTCACAGTAGTAATGTTGCTTCACATAGATAGTCCCAGTGAGAGTCAGACTGAAGAAGAAGCAAGGTTGCTTTGAAACACGTTCTTGTTCCAGCTCCAGGTGACTTCATATCCTGGCCCGTGTCCCATCCATGGCTTTGGCCTTGGCTCTCCAGTGACAGCGGTTCACTGCTTCCATTCCATCTCCACTCCTTTGCCGGTGGCCAAGGCAAGGTATCCTGGTTGCCTGTCCGATCTCTGTGCAAGAGACTACCTGACTGAGCTCCGCATTAACTTTGTGAGTAATTTTTTACACTTTCCATTAAAATTACACTTTACATGCTACACTATGGTTGTTGCTATTCTCTCCCCCTCTACCCTTTTTGTCTGCTATAGCCACACAGCACACCCATGCTGGAACAAAGCAGCACTTCCAGATTTAGATTAGCAGTGTGTTGTATAGCACTCTGGGCTACCCACATTATCTAGTTTACATAAGCTTTATCTGTCAATTTGTTTTATATTTTATCATACGGTTTTATATTGCTTCACATTGTTTTACAGTGCTTCACACTGTGAACTTACATCTTGCCCATCAGAGCACTGATTTCTGATCAGCAAGTCTATGTGTATATAAATGTGTATATGTATATACTGTATGTATGTGTATGCTCTGGCAATTCTTTGTATTAGACCACTGGGGTTGGTTTCAGCCCAAGGGGTTGGTGTGCTGTGATTATTTTGGATGTTCACACCTTTAATAGATAATTTTTTTACCCATCTTTAAATTGGAGCATCCTCCATTTCAGGAATTGAGAGCTGAGCCTCTTGGGGACAGAGTCATCCAAAAATAAGAGCGATAAGAGAGGCTGTTCTACTTCAACCTCAAAGTGGTTATAAAACAGAGAAACACAAAGAGGGCACCTCCATCTGAGTGTATACTGTATGACAGCATACATTTGAATAAATAATGCACTCACACATTGATTAGACATCACAGGGTGGACATCGGGCAGCTGGAATCAGCAGGCAGAGTAGTGCTACAGCAGGAGGAAAAGGCATATCGGTGTAGGAGACAATCCTGATGTTCTGACTTCACTGTGCAGTGTCTAGCAGGCAGCGGCTGGCCTAACACCAGGTAGCGGTTGGTGTTTCTGCTAGGTTCTGTAAGCTGAAGCACTAGAACTGTGTCCCCATCACCACGAGCTGCTGTAATTGGATGACATCCACCTCAGCTGTGTTGAAGATGTTCTGCAGCTTGTTGAGCACCCCTGATGCTGTCCTGCTAGCCAATGTCCACCCCATGATGGATGTTAGGTTCACTTGTCTTCTTACATGTGAGTGCATTATTTCTTCAAATTTATGCCAACTGTCGTACAGTATACACTCAGATGGAGTTGCCTTCGTTGTGTTTTTCTGTTTTATATGTGTACTAGGTTACCCAAGACCTACTTAAGGGGATCTGCCACCTTTCTCTCTGAGTGAATATTATATTACCAAACACTCCCTCCCCGATCATTTATCCTGCTGCTCTTGTTTGTTATACATTTTTTTTTTTACTCAAAGTGGTTATTCATGCTTTGTCTTCCATTGAGAAGTTACTTGATGCTTCAAAGACTGTTGCAGACATCAAGATGCCAACATTATGATCATCTGAGGTTCATGTGATGTTTTTGAACTTGTGTGTGTATATATATTTTTGCATGTTCTCCCACTTTTTGTTCTTTTTAGATCCAAGGACAATTCATCCTTTATGGATTGTGGTATAGTAAAATCTTACTATTTCAGGTGGGAAATGTTCTGCCCCACTTTCATGTATTTTTTGTCTTGTACTGCATGAGGTTATCAGTTTTCTGTAGTATGATGAAATGTATTGATGGTGTTTGGCCACTACAACTTGTTTACTAATGTGATTTTGATATCTTCCTTTGACCTTCACTCCTGTACAGGGCTAATTAGTTTCATCTTAGCTAGACACCCCTTTTCTTCCATTTTCCTCAGTTAGTATCAGTTAATCAAAGAAGCAGGGCTTAGGAAGTCATGGAGAACTGGAGAGTGCAAAATCTGGTGCAGCTGTGCATGGTAGTCGGTGAGCTTCTAACTTCAACTTGTTCAATTAAGCTTTGTAAAATAAAACCTGGAAGCTGATTGGTTTCTATGCATAGCTGCACCAGATTTTGCACTCTCCAGTTTTAGTAAATTAATCCCATAGTTTTACACTTCAAAAGACTGTAAAACATCCTCTCTACTGCAATTAGCTGAAGTAAAATTGTGTTAGATTTAACTTCTGTGTCTTACTGAAGAGTTAAAGAATATGTAAACCCAACTATAGCATCCTCTAGTATGCTACTAGAATAGTGTAGTGTATTGCAGGTAAAATCATTGTGTATGACTCATGGTAATTGTGTGAGTCTGTGATTGAGGTCGGGTTATTGCAGGTCAGCTGAATGACTTATCAGGTTGTGGCTCTATCTCCTCCTCCTGTCTCTGGAGGACCATAGAACCTTCCAGAAGTCAGTAAGCAGGAAGGGGTGGAGACCTAATCTGCATGTTTATGGGAGTCTGGCCAATCCCAGGTTTGGAGGCCCAGGTAGAGGGGTGGACTGGCCCATAAATATGGGAGAGTCAGGATGACAGGGAGTCAGGTGGAAGATGGAGTGCTGAGGAGACTGTCGATGCCTGGGAGGGGTTACCTCCAAGCTGGACTTGGGCTGGCTCAGGAGGATATATTCAGCAGTGCAGCATGAATGGGATCGAGACCTGGAGCAGTGGGAGCAAAGAGGACAGAGTGCGCACATCAACACTCTATGGGATCCACAAGGGGAAAGTCTGCCACATGTAGCAAATTTTTAAAGGACAACACTAGGCTCAATCCTTTATCCTTGTACTGGGAGATCTTAGGGCAGCCGTGAGGGCTGGTAGTGTTTTCAGGCTGTGGAGCTGGAAGCAATTCTATAGGGGGAGAGGAGACATCTCTGCATGTAATTACATGAAGCTAAGCTGATTTATGAGGGGCTGCTAGTTCCTCTCCCTTAAAGGGCTGTTTCTACTGACCTGCAAAGACTGGCAGCTTTCAAGGAAAAGAACAGTCCAGGATCTGTTTTGTACATATTAAGGAAATTATCCCTCTTCATTGACTGGGCATCCCATAATCCTTATTTCCCTATCCAAGTTATTTCCCCTAATAAAATAACAAAACCAAGCCCACGGACTGGTTTCTGTCTCTAGGATGCAAGTCCATGTGAAAAATACCTGTTGCCTGGCTGTGCAGTTTTGGGATACCCACAACACAGCATCCATCATGAGAGTGGCACTGCACAACGTTTCATATTCCTGATATGAACCTGCTGTACCATGTACTTGTATGAGAAAGTACTCTGTTCTCTTTGTATTGCTTCCTTTGTGTGAAATCCTCGGTGTTCCTGCCAGTCCCTCTGCTTTCCTATCATAAACTGACTACATTAAGCATGAGAGCAGTTTTATGGCTGTGGGAAAAAGATATTTATAATGATCTTTATATACACAATTGTTTTGACTTTCATTTCTATTTTAAACTGGGGTTGTTTTACAAGGTGAAGGTTTACATATATTGAGCTGCCTGTGGATGGTGCCATGTCAGCAGGTGACCATACTTTCTGGACAGACTAGGTATAATGCGGTATGTCAATGCATAAAGTGGCATTTGAAATAGAACAAATCCTTTGCTGTGGTTGAACTTGAACTTTGCACAGTTACTGATGTTGAGAGTAGAGCAGCAATGGTGAAGTGTATTTTGAAAAAGAACATTATGTTAAAACTTTAAAAAGGCTCAATGTTTGGGCATTCCTTATTTCTGGATGAGGGCTTCAGGCCAGGAAAATGCAAGTGCCCAATATGGTGGAGTTCCTCCACGCTATAACATTCTTGTTGTAGGAGGCTGGTAGCAGGGGCACTTGGCCAGCATGGTTGTTTCTGGTGCTGAATCAGGGCCCTGCTTACAGGTTGAGGGGTGCAAGTTGTACATGCATACAGGGTCTAGATGAGAATGCATGTTTTGTACAGAGAAAGCTGCTTGTTTGGTCTCCTCCAGAATTAGTAGATCGTGGTCTAGGACCTAGAGTCCTGGGAGTAGAAATGAACTTGGGCATATCCAAACTCATCTTTACCAAAACTCTGTTGTCCTACAGCTCATGAAAACAGAGAGGTGGGCTCCATAGTGAGAATGACTTGGCCCGAAGCTAACTGAAAAAAAAAAAAAGCATGCAAGTTCGGAGTTCAGGTTTAGTTTGGAGGATGGCAGAGCTCATCTCTACTCTCTAAGTATGAAGCCTCCAATCCCGGGTCCACATTTTGCCAGCAGCCAGCATACTGATTGTGCAGGTGTGCACAGGTTTTGGCGAGAGAGTTGACTACATTTCAGGCCCCCACCCTTCCCAGAAATCTGTGTGACAGCCAGAGATGGTGCATGTGTTCAGAATAGACTGAGTTGTGAGGATTGTCTGCAGGGAAGACAGACAAAAGCCTGAAGCCTGTCAGACCAGAGCAATTGTGCTGCAAGAGCAAGCCAGGAGGCTGAAAGTGATGAGTTTTTGTATTTTGTGGAATTGAAAGTTGAATGCTGAAAACCCCTACAACCGTAATCCTTGTGTGAAGATTCAAAATAAAATAAACGAGCGCTGGGTGAAAGAATATATGTTGAAAAGCTGCTTGCATAAAAGGTAAACCTCTGGGACCTCTTCATAAAATATATAGACATAAATATATGCAGCGCTAAAAGCATCAGTTAAAATAAATAAATAAATATATGGACCATAAAAGTGCATAATTATCAATAGAGAACAAACCAAGTGTGAACAGCGCTCAGTGGAGCTGAAATAAATGATATATAACAATCTCATATATAAGAAACGTCAAAGGTGCATAAAGTGACATTGGTGACAAAGTCAATCTATCCAATGGTAGTAATGCATGGGGAAAAATCCGTGACTCCTGTGGCTGTGAAAATGGATGTTGATTACACTAACCAGAGAGCGCAATCTCTTGCGCATTGGAGTATATTAAGACCTACTCCTGCTCATCTGGATCTGGAACACGTGAAGGGTCATCAGGCCAGCAACATCCAGGTAGCCTACGTCAGTGGGGAATAACCAATCTCCAGATATTCAGTTATCAGCCACAAGGGGTCCAGTGGTCCTTGTGTGTTTTTGGAACTTTATTAGAATAAAAGTGGGCTTGAACAGCCCGAAAAGAAGAATTTGAGAGTGGACTGCATCCTCAGAATTGCTATGCTTGAGTAAACGTCCCACATGTGGTAAAGTGTGCAATCGGCACAATTGGAGTACCTGCTGAAAAGTAATTTCTATGGACTGTCTTTCTGTGCTTGAGACAATCTGTGTACAGGTAAGGAGAACATATATATATATATATATATATATATATATATATATATATATATATAATTTTTTTTTTTTTTTCACTGGTATTATATATTCATTTTTGATATTACGTTTATGTGATCACTGTATATTTTTTTTCAGAGTTTCAGTATTATTTAGACAGTTATATAGATTGCATTTATTATTAATTTACCCTTTATTAATTTTCTTTTTTGATGAATTATAGCACACAGGTGTTTATATTTACTTATTGGCACATTTATTAGAGTGATTTTTGATCATGTATTTTCTTCACATTTATATTAGGTTTGAGTAAGGTTGTATATTGTGGAGGAAGATTGATTATTAATAGGGGATCTATCATATTATAACACATGATTTTTTTAGGTGGAGTGCGACACACTATAATTATTTATTTTTTGCTTTTGCAACACAGTTTATGAGTATGTGTATTAGTGTTGATGCACCATCACATTCACAATAGTTAATTATTTATATTGTTTTGTATTAATATCGCCATAGTAGCTCACAAGCATACACTTTTTATTACTACCAGCCAACTGTCTGCAGTCAATTGTTAAAGACCTCCAAACTTCATGTGGTCTCCAGATTAGCACAACAGTGGGTTTCCATCACCAAGTACAATGCAAAGCACCAGATGCAGTGGTGTAAAGCACGTCACTACTGGACTCTAGAGTAGCGGAGACGTATTCTCTGGAGTGACGCATCATGCTTCTCTGTTTGGCAATCTGATGGACGTGTCTGTGCTTGGTGGTTGCCAGGAGAACGATGCTTGCCTGACTGCATTGTGCGAAGTGTAAAGTTTGGTGGGGGGGGGGGGATTATGGTGTGGGGTTGTTTTTCAGGGTTTGGGCTTGGCCCCTTAGCTCAAGTGAAGGGAGCACTTAAGACATCAGCATACCAAGACATTTTTAACAATTTCACACTCCCAACTTTGTGGGAACAGTTTGAGGAGGGCCCCTTCCTGTTCCACAAAAGAAGGTCCATAAAGACATGGATGAGTGAATTTGGGGTGGAGAAATTGGCTGGCCTGCACAGAGTCCTGACCTCAACCAGATAGAACGCCTTCGGGCGACTGCGAACTAGGCCTTCTCGTCATCAGTGCCTGACCTCACAAATGCACTTCTGGAACAATGGTCAAACCTTCCCATAGACACCCTCCTAAACCTTGTGGACGGCCTTCCCAGAAGAGTTGAAGCTGTTATAGCTGCAAAGGGTGGGCCAACTCAATATTGAACCCTACGGACTAAGATTGGGATCCCATTAAAGTTCATGCGTGTGCATCCTAATATGTTTGGAAATACAGTGTATCTTTTGTTCCTAAATGACTATTGGATCTGATCATTTATATTATATAAGGTTGTAAGAACAGGAATGACTAGAAAGTGCACTGATATTTTGTGAGAGGAATTGAAGACGAAAATATACATTATTAGAGTGCTGCAGAGGTACAATTAAGAAAAGTGGGGAATAAAAAAAAATACTTAGATGGCTGCAGCTTCAGTCTGACACCCCGGACAGCTCTAATACCAAGAACTGAACAATCACATGACTGGTGATCACTGAGTTCTTGGTCTTCAGTGAGCAGAGAGCAATGACTGCCAGTCACCTACTTTCTGTTCTGCCCCGCAGAGCTAACTGGAGTGCTGGGATTTGGAGGGGGTGTGAGCAGCTGGCTCCAGGGTCTCAGCTGCTCACAGAAGCTGAGCCAGCTGCCAGTCAGGCAATCTGAGCAGATCCCGACATTATTGCCGGGTTCCCCACAGAGCTTGGAACAGCTCTGTGACATGAGCTATCAGTGAGCTTTCTCAGAACTGAGTGCATGCCTCTGACCCTCAGGACAAATATGGCTAACAGACCTTTGGCCAAACTGTCCCTTTTTAATATTTTTGATCTTTATAACACATAAAATGTTAACTTTTTAAGTTCGGGTCTATTTTAAACTCCCACTACTTTTGCAGTTTAAAGTGAGTTAGAAAATACAGATAAATTCTATAGGTTTAGAAAAATAAAACAAATATTACATGACTTTATATTTTGTATTTATCCTGAACATTTGAACTGCATGATTATTTTTTTTTTATTTCTGTGTTTGGCATAGTCACAATACATAGGCTTATCCAGGAAGGCAGTGAAAAGAGCAACAATGATATGCAAAGTGCAACATACAAACAACAATAAAGCAAAGTGTTTTAATTTTTTTTCTTGAGAAACCACTATTAGTAATGTCATTTTCAAAGCTTGGGGCTCTTTATCCTGAAGTTACAGAATTTTGCTGCCTCAGCTACTTTCTCCCTTGGGTGAGCCGGCCCATATCCAGATGAGCATACACAATTCCATCCTGGAAAAAAAAAGAAAATTCCTTTACATGTCTTGGTGATCCCAAACAGGAATTAAACAGAAGCTTCTTGACATGGACATAGACAGTAAAGAAATAAAACACTGGCAGAGGTTCTAACCCACCTCCCTGCCATTACACAGATGTGCTTTTGTTGTAGTCTGTGACTGTATTAGTAAGATTTCCCTCATTCATGTCCCAGTGATCATAGGGAAAGCTTAGGGTATTCTCCTTAGTAGGATTTTAGACCGCAATACAAACATGTTATAGGAGGTCTGTCTAGAAAGTATCCAGCCATTTAATGTGAAAAATAGAAACAGTTATTGAAGAAGATACAAGAAACATTGTAACTGCTTAACTGCTCGATCCAATTTGTTTAATGACTCGAAGTTGAATTTTTACTGCAGAATGGGTAGTCTGAGTTTGGGGAACCAGTTTGTTTACAAAATGTGGCATTCAATATTAACCTGTTTTGTTTTACAAATGTAAACTGATGTTACAATAGTTGAGAGAAACCACTAGTAGTTGAAAGCCAAATCTAACCACCTAACGTGTACTAAAGCACTCTCTGGTGCCTAAACATTCCTGCTCCAATCCCTTTAACCTACAAGCAGAAACTTCCAGTTATGGGCAGAATATGGCACTCCTCCTGCCTCCTCACAATACAGTCCCAGGACCTTAACAGCCAATCACAAAGTCTTGTGCTACTAGATTTGTGGCATAATAAAGAGTGTGCACCTATGAACATTACTGGGTCTTGTTGTTAATTACCAGTGACTTGTTAAAGATGCTTGGAATCATAGAAAAGAGGAATCGCCCAATGTCCAAAAGAATGCACTTTTGATGGTAGATTAAGAGGCATTCCTTTGGACATTGGGAGATCCTTCTTTTCTATTATTCCAAGTATATGTGTGGAAACGACCTCAAGGCCATACCAGGAAGGCAGCACCCTAAACCTTAAGAGGGTTTACCGCCAGTATCCACCATTCAGTCCAACTAACTGAAGGGACATCTCCCTACCCACCTACACAATCACCCACCTACAACCAATGACTGATCCAGTCAGTCCAGCGCAGTGTTCAGCACAAACTTGTTAAGGATGCTGGGATTGAAGTGACACTGACAATATATATAATCAATGGAGGGTACCCAGTACAGGGCAGGATTGTTTACTGGTTTGTGACCAGTTTGCCAAAAACATGCCGTTGTCTGGCCTAAGATGTGACTGTTTTTGTAAGTATAAGTGTTGCAAATGTATAATAAAGTGGTGATTTCAAGTCATGCATGGATTGGGTCCTGACTCCCTTTTTACCAACTTGCCATGTTTTACACTGGCTCTAGCATTTTAGCATAAAACAGTGACATTCAATTGGTTAGAAATGTAACAATGTATTTACATGCAAATAAGATCTTACTGAAGTCTCTCTATCCTCTCCCTCGGCCTCTTGAACATTTTTATCTGAAATACAAAATTGCATGTTGGTTACTTTTCCATGAAAAAAAGTATAAAAGTCTTAAACCCAGCAAGAATGTTGTCCTGTTATGATTAGTAATGGTCACAACCACAAGCATTCTGATGTTTCAAATTCTGTAATTAAATATTCTAGGATTTATATAAAACTAAGTTTTTTTCAAGAAGCCTGTACAGAACTTGGGAGTGAGTTGCAGGCTTCCCCAGCATTGTCTTGAACTAAGAGTTTCCTCTGTCACATGATTCTTGCAAACCATCTGCTCATTTGAACAGAAGCATGTAGAATATTTTATAGCGTTTACTAAAATAATGAAAATGTGTAAAACTGGCCTAGTGGTGATGGTTTTTGTGTGTCAAAGCTAGATCTTAAAGTGACTGGCCACTGTACAGGATGCAGGAATAAGTCTTGGATGGGAGATACAGTATGTGTCCCCCACTGTTTGGATTATGGTCCTTTTAAGGGGGGGGGGTGTTTGAATGCAGTCTTGAACTACTCAGGATTTCTCACCCATGCAGGGTGAGGGATTCCAGGTCGAAAGGGATACACTGGCTTACAGTTTGCCCAGAAATTTTAAGTCCTTTATATGGGATCCGTAATTCAGAAGTTCGGAGAGACTTTGGGTTGGAAAGAACTTCCAACCCTGATTACAGGGACTTGGATCCTGAAAGGGTTAACCTGCCTGCAGGAGAGTCAGTACCTGTCTGTGAGATGGCATGGAGCATTACACAGCGGTGAAATAAATTGTGGAATTTCTTGAGACTGAGACATTGTCTGCTGAACTCCTGTGGCATTTCCTGTATCCTGAAGCATATGGGAACCTTAAACTCTGGTGTAGGACTGGTATACTGATGGTGAGTCATTTTATAATTATCAGTATACCAGAATGATAGACTGTTTGTGTTTACATTGCTGAAGAAAGCTGTCTTGTTTGCCTGGCTTTGAAAGAACAGGCAAACAAGTGTATGGCTGGTCTAGAAGTTGGTTTAGAAGTGTATGGCTGGTCATCCTGGGCTCCCCATAGTTATAGGTGCAACTTGGTTGGATGAGTCGACTTTTAATGGTTGTAGTATCTAAAACGTTGCAATTAACTTCTCTTATTTGTTTATTTTTAGGCTGTTCATTAAACTTTAAATGCATTTTGGTATTTCTTTTCTAGAAATGCAACTTGATAACTTCTTGTTCTTTTTGTTTTTGCGGCACTCTACTTTTCTGTTTAGTTACATTGTTTCCATTTATCTCTAAAGGCTATGATCTACCGTATTTTTCGCCGTATAAGACGCACTTTTTCTTCCCCAAAACTGGGGGGGAAATGTCAGTGCACCTTATAAGGCGAATATGGAGCAGCCGATCCACCGCGGTATTACCACCGCGGCCGTGTCAGAATACCGGGCCGGCCGCTCAGCTCTGCAGCGGGACCTTACCTGTTCCTCTATCCAGCGGCGTGCTGTCTTCCCGGCTTCTGTAGTGTGGGTACTGGGCATGACAGCCGGGTGCCAAGTGCGCATGCGCAAGAAGCGGTGCGCTTTGTGAATGGTAAGGCGGCACCTGGGACACATGACAGATCCCAGAAGCCGCCGGACCAATCACAAAGCGCAAGTGCTTCTGGCTCATGCGCACTGGGCACCCGGCTGTCATGCCGAGCGCCATTACAGAAGCCGGGAAGACAGCGTGCGGCTGGATCGAGGAACAGGTAAGATCGGGTACCTGTCAAATTCAGGTCCCCACCTCCCCAAAGGTCAGCAGTCATCTGTACTGTCCGCAGTCTCTGGTCATCCCTGTACTGTCCGCAGTCTCTGGTCATCCCTGTACTGTCCGCAGTCTCTGGTCATCCCTGTGCTGTCCGCAGTCTCTGGTCATCCCTGTGCTGTCCGCAGTCTCTGGTCATCCCTGTGCTGTCCGCAGTCTCTGGTCATCTCCTGTACTGTGACTGCAGTCTCTGGTCATCTCCTGTACTGTCCGCAGTCTCTGGTCATCTCTTGTACTGTCTGCAGTCTCTGGTCATCCCAAGTACTGTGTCCGCAGTCTCTGGTCATTTCCTGTACTGTGTCCGCAGTCTCTGGTCATCTCTTGTACTGTGTCCGCAGTCTCTGGTCATCCCTGTACTGTGTCCGCAGTCTCTGGTCATCCCTGTACTGTCCGCAGTCTCTGGTCATCTCCTGTACTGTCTGCAGTCTCTGGTCATCCCTGTGCTGTCCGCAGTCTCTGGTCATCTCCTGTACTGTCTCTGCAGTCCATTAGTTCAGAATTTTTTTTTTCCTGTTTTCTGCCTCTAAATCCTAGGTGCGTCCTATGGTCAGGTGCGTCTTATACGGCGAAAAATACGGTAATTTCAATTATGTTCTTGAGAAACTGATAAAGTTTCTAAACTCTCGTTCTATGGTGACAATGCTGTTACTCCCTATGTAGTATATTGTGTTTAAAATGTGTGTGTGTTTGATATATATATATATATATATATATATATATATATATATATATATATATATATATACACAGTGGGGATCGAAAGTTTGGGCACCCCAGCTAAAAATTTGTATTAATGTGCATAAAGAAGCCAAGGAAAGATGGAAAAATCTCCAAAAGGCACCAAATTACAGATTAGACATTCTTATAATATGTCAACAAAAGTTAGATTTTATTCCCATCATTTACACTTTCAAAATGACAGAAAACAAAAAAATGTTGCCCAAACTTTCGATCCCCACTGTATATATATATATATATATATATATATATTTATATATAATGTTATATCTAATAACTGATTCATTGGGGTATTTTAGAGGCTGATGAAGAGAGATGTAACCAGTTTCAATTTCATATTTTATATGAGCCATTGTGAAGCAGTCAATACCTCAAATCACAATGCAAACTCTCTCGTTGATCACATAGGTTGGCTTGTTTTTCAGCTCTCTATGGATCAGTTCTGGTCAGAACCGATCCAAGTGGGGGTATATGTAGTATATTCTGTGTAAAATATGTATACAGTGGGGAAAATAATTATTTGATCCCCTGCAGATTTTGTAAGTTTGCCCACTTACAAAGAAATTAGGGGTCTATAATTTTTATCATAGGTGTATTTTTAATGAGTCAGTTGCAGTAAAATAAGTATTTGATCCCCTACTAACCATCAATAATTCTGGCTCCCACAGTCTGGGTATGTGCTCATGTGGTACACACATTAGTACTGTCAATTTAAGAAGGTGCTCCTAAATGACACCTATCCACAGAATTTCTTTCTTCCATTTAAACCTCACCACCATGGGCAAATGACCAAAGAGCTGTCAAAGGACATCAGGGACAAGATTGTAGACCTGCACAAGGCTGGAATGGGCTACAAGACCATCAGCAAGAAGCTGGAGACAACCATTGGAGCGATTATTCAAAGAAATACAAAATAACCCTCAGTCGCCCTTAGTCTGCAGCTCCATGCAAAATTTCATCTCATGGGGTAAGGTTGATCATGCGAAAAATGATGAATCAGCCCAGAACTACATGGGAGGAGCTTGGGAATGATCTCAAGGCGGTTGGGACCACAGTCACCAAACAAACACAATATGCTGCCATGGATTGAAATGCTGCAGGCACATGTACAGGCCCAAAAAATGGCCTCTGCCCCAGTTATAACTGTCCACAGCAAGGAGCACATGGAAGGGCAATGCATGTCAAACAACAAAAGAGAAAAACTCCCAGCTCAGCTTGCCAACCAGCCTGCAAACAAGCAGAATTAACCTAACAGTATGCGTTAAAAACAGGGGTTTAGTTAGCACACATTTGCAAATACATGTGTAAGCTACAGAGCCTCGTCATGGCACCCCAATTTTCTGTAGTTCCTAACTCTACAAATTTTGAGAGCCCCCATAGTAAAGGCGCATGCATTTAATGGAAAGACCAAGAGCAGGTGGACCTGAGGAGCCCACCCCTTCTTAAAGGTACAAGAATGTGCTGGACACCCAGCATGTAGCACAATGGCAGCTAAGGTGTCCAGTGCGCCCCCCACCAACAATTCCACAGTACAAAAACTGGCCTTCACAGCAAGGAGCACATGGAAGTGCTAACTAAACCCCTGTTTTTAATACATACTGTTAGGTTAATTTGGTTTGTTTGCAGGCTGGTTGGCAAGCTGAGCTGGGAATTTTTCTCTTTTGTTGTTTGACATGCGTTGCCCTTAATATGTGCTCCTTGTTGTGAAGGCCAGTGAATTTATGGAGGAGGCTAAAACTTTGAGTTGCCAGACGACAGCCAAGAAACCTTAAGGATGTAGAGAATCTATGAAGAAGAGTGGACAAAAATCCCTCCCGAGATGTGTGCAAACTTGGTAACCAACTACAGAAAAGTCTTAGCTCTGTGCTTGCCAACAAGGGTTTCTCCACCAAGTACGAAGTCATGTTTTATATAATATAAGAAATAGAGAAAAAAAGCGCCACAAACTAAATAGAACAAAAGCTGCACTCCTAACCAAAAAAAGGTAAAAGTGTGAATAAATCAAAGAGTGCGCTAAATATTAGTAAATACAAAAAGTATTAGTTATGTCCGTGATAAAAAAATATTATATAAAAGTCCATCCACCATCACAAAGTAATTAAACAGTTCTGAAATCTTGTATAAATCAAACACCGTGCAAAAAAAATCCACCACCGAATGAAATGGGTACACTCACCAGAGCTCCATGCTGACCAGATTATAGGTCAGCAAAGATAGCGTTTGCTCTGGGAGCGATGATCAGCAGAAGTAATCCAAACTGGGAGCAATATACTGCAAGCAGCGAATCAGCACAATATGGAATAGCCTTAACAGCAGGTAGTCATCACGTCTCCATACCATAGATCATGTTCGGGGAATCAAAAAAGGAAATCATGGTTCAGTACGTTTAAAACCAAAATGTTTTATTAAAACGTCAGAAATGCACTCACAAACAGGGTGTCTAGCCGACACCAGCAATGACAGCCTCAAGAAAGCAGGGACGAGCCTCGCTCACCGCGATATCACAGCCGACAGTCTACGAGGAGCGCCCTGACGTCACATCCAAAAGGAACCTCGCCCTACTAGTTTCGTCCTAGTAGGGACGTCGGATGATGAAACTAGTAGGGCAGGGCTTCTTTTGGATGTGACGTCAGGACGCTCCTCGTAGACTGTCGGCTGTGATATCACGGTGAGTTGTTGTTGCTTTCACTTTGTTATAACACCACTAACAGTTGACCGTGGAATATTTCTGGTGGATTTTTTTATTCATATATCAAAACTATTCAGTATTTTCAGATGCAACTGAATAAATATCATGTAAAATTTGGTGGCCCCAAATTTTTCAAAGCTAACAAATGCATTAGACTGTTTAACTGAACAAGACTGTCTGTGACCATTACAAATTCAATATAAATCACAAATTGATACAAATATGAATTATCAAACAGATTGGATAATTGAGTCCATTTCCCCAAGGGCCTGAACTACTATTGTATCTTTTGACGTCATCAAAATGAAATGAATGCATTTGGATTTTTGTTATAACTTTTTCAAATTCGTTGGCAAATCAATTCGTAATGAAATGCACAGGTCTACTAGGTACAACCTTTTTTAAGGACGTATAGTACTTCCATATAAGGGCAATGATGTCACAAGGGACTCCTCTTCCATGGAGTATGAGCCTCCCTACTTGGGGAAGGGGGGACCCACTTAATACTCGGCAGGTTGGGTGAACTGGAAATCGGGTTCACTGGTTAAGCAAATACCTTTTTGCAGGTGGGCCCTGGGCTCTTAATGATACAGACAGATTAGTGGCCAATTTTGAATCTAACAATTGAAATTACTCTCTATTCTTCAAAATTGTGAAATTGTAGAAATGATGTCTATGATCATAATGTGAGCTTTTGCACATAAATTATTTCTGGAATCTTGGCACATTACCTTTTTGCTTGTATGTCCAAAAGAGATGAACTACCAGAGTCATTAGCAAAAGAAGACACACAGACAGAGCAAGACCCAGAGGACTTTGGCACTCAGGGATAAATTCTTTTTTTGTTTTGTCTGTAAGATGATAAAAATATTACTACACACAAAACAAGAATAAACTGAAAGCATCAAGACATAAAGAACAAAACATGCAAAATGTCAAACAAAAGACCCATACCATACACACTAAAGCATAACTCAAGCCTAAACACTTTTTTTTTAATTTTTTTTAGTTCTGGATAGAGCAGTGAAAAGTTAAATAAAACCCTTGTCAGGTTTTTGGGATTGCTTTTCCTGTGCTCCAAACGTTTAATAGCTAATGAGGCTTAAAAAAGATACAGGTCCATCCACCTCAGTGTGTATAGAGTATGTATGTGTGTGTACAGTATGTGTGTGTTTGTGAGTTTGAGCCTACAAGAATTCCCAAACCCCTGTATATTTTTATCAAACTCTTGGTAGATACCACTATCTGAGAAAGGGAGTTCACATTTTCCCTGCTCTAAATGTGAAGAAGACGCAATTTAAGATTAAACCTACTTTCATCTAATCTCAAATTATGGCCATATGTCTTCTTCAGAGACCTTTTTAGAGTAAACCGTTCATTGCCATTACTAGAGTCACCATTGATAAATGTGTACCTTATGATCACATTCCCTCTTAAGCACCTCTTCTCTCGGGTGAATAAGTGACATTTTTGTAATTGTTCCTCATGGTCAAGCCTCATTTTATTTTTGTTGCCTTTCTCTTTACTGTTTTATGTTCAGGAATATTTGTCTTGTGGATTAGTGAACAAAACTGAACTGCTTAGTTGAGATGATTCCAAACCAGTGTTTTGTAAAGGGGTAGAGTTATTGATGTAAAGAGTAGAGTTATTGTGAGTATTCTGCTGACTTTGTTACCTGAAGCCTGCTTTTTCTTGCTGCTGTTAAGTTTGTGATCTACAAGGATCCCTAAATCTTCTTCCATCACCAATTCCCCAGGAGGAGCCCCTCCTAATGTGTATTTTTCATGCATATTTTTACCATTCAAGTACTGAACTTTACATGTTTTAATAATGAGCCTTATCCATCAAGTAGCTGCCCATTCCCTCCTGTAATGTTCCTATATTCTGTCCCGAGTTTATTTCCCTGCATAATTTGGTAACGTCAGCAAACGCTTAAATTGAACCTTTTTTTCTAAACTCGTTATCATTTATAAACAAGCTAAACAGCATTGACCTCAATGCAGAACCTGGGGCACACTGCTCACAATCTTAGATGATGATTTAGAGAATGTGGCATTCACCAATACTTTCTGGACTTGTACCTGTAAGCAGTTTTCTATTCATGTACATACAATTTATTCAACACCAATAGACCTTCATTTGATATACTACACCCACTGGACTTCCTCTTTCTAAATTAATACTCATTTCCTCATAGAACATTAATAGGTTGTTCTGACAAATTGCTGAATATAGTTTCTTACCATTTCCCCAAATGCTTTACAAACTATTGATGTTAGACTGACTGGTCTGTAGTTTCCTAGCATACATTTGCTCTACGCTAATCACTTTATCCCATTCTAGTCAGTAAGGCATCTTTAAAAATGTGGAATAGTAATTTGGCTATGCCACGGCTAAGCTCTCAGGGTCTGGCAGGTGTAATCCATCTCATAATGATGATTTATTCACATTGAATTTTTCTAGTCTGTTTTGAACCCGATTTTCTGTGAACTATTAGGGTAAGTTTAGCACATTGGTATTAATATAATATTTTTGTTTATTAAACACATATATTTGAATAAACTGAAGAGAAACATATATTGAATACTGTACATCTGTTTTCTCCCTTTCATTTCTAATCAACTTCCCATGTTCATCTTTTATGGGACCTAAATGTTCTGTTCTTACTATTTTCAGGTTTTATCTATTTTTTATTTTATTTAGCTACCTTTTGTGTTCTTGCATTTCCTGTTGTGTTCAATGCAACTCTAAAAGGCTGAGCATGTTACATACTTTTTGTTTTCTTAAATGAGAAATATGTACTTATTTGTTAGTTTACACTAGAGGTTAACTCACAAGTTAAACTGTTTTTGCTCTTTTATGTGTTACCCAATGGGATCTTGCCTTCCACCTGTTTCTTTCTAACACCAGGACTATCCAATCACCATTCTGTAAAGGGACACAGATCCCAAAAATGCATCTGATCTCTCAACAACCTCAGTAAACATTCTACATAGTCAGACTAGTGTTTCCTTGACTTTCTTTATGACTTTGGATATAGGCTTTGTCCCTCTTGCTGGTGATAAAGTAAATCTAAAGGTAATACTTTTTTTTGTTTTGTTTGGAGTGGAGAGGGATTTGGAGGCTTGTCAGTTTTTATTTCTGTCTGTGCCCCCACTAAAGAAATTCACCCTCTATTTGTCCTGTTTACCATTATTAGAGATGAGCGAATCGAACATGACGAAGTGGAATTCGTTCCGAAGATTTGGAAAAATTCTATTCGCGACGAATCCGAAGATTAGCAAACTTCGGATGCACGAATCGAATTTTCCCAAAAATGGCGGCGACATGTGTGGGGACGGAGAAAATGGACAGAGAAGATGGGGCGGGGATCTCTGGGAAGGCGCGCAGACAAGGCGCGCTGACCCATAATGCATTCATGGCATGTGATCGCATTAGCCAATCAGCAGCCAGCCAGCACTGTGTAATGGTGGAGCTATAAATCGCGGCCATCTTAGAATTCTCCATTAGCCTCCGGTCATTCAAGAGAGACAGACCTGTGTGTATTAAGGGACAGAGTTAGGGCCACAGAGACTTTAGGGCCACAGAATCGTTACTCAGGGACACAGAATCGTTACTCAGGGACACAGAATCGTTACTTAGGGCCACAGCTATCAAAGAATCGAAAATTTAAAGTGACATACACCCTTTTTTTTTTTGGTGGCTGTCGTGCACAGTTGGTGCTGCAGTTTGCCGATTGTGCAAAATAAACTGACTTTCTGCTTCACAACCACTATTGTACGTTCAAAGAGTTAAATCCATTTACACGCCGGCTGGCGGTAATATTTTTTGGGTGATTAGTGCATTCCAGTGACACAAACGTACAGTTTCCAGCCAACGGCAAGCTGAAATTGACCGATTGTGTACAATAAACTGACTTTCTGCTTCACAACCACTATTGTACGTTCAAAGAGTTAAATCCATATCACCACACTGTGCCACGGGCCCCTGTACCGCCTTCTCATACTGCTGCCAGATCCATCCTCTGCCATGTGCGTCTTTGTCGTCTGCTCACGCTGCTGGGTTCCAGTTTTAAACCTAGGCCTGTGTATAGCTTCCGAATACTGCTGCCTCCACCGCCACCCTGCGCCATGTGCCTCTGTCGTCTGCTCACGCTGCTGACGGCTTCCGCTTTTTAAACTAGTCCTGTGTATGTCTTCCGAATACTGCTGCCTCCACCGCCACCCTGCGCCATGTGCCACTTTCGGGTCTCCTCACACTGCTGCCAGGTCCATACTGATTCATGGCCCCCTGTACCGGCTCCTCATGAACGTGGTTCAGCGGGTTTGCATCACTTAACGGCAAATCGTTGACAAATGCTGGGACGTTCAGTGTTGTGCGCATTAAGCCAGACACCAAAGGGCAGCACAGACCTGTTATTACTCGCTCAAGCATGGCTGAACAAAACCAGTCTCTACCACAAATTGGACCGAGACCTGCCCAGGGTCTCGTAAGTAGATTGCACGGAGGAGTAGAGTTCGTTGGAATTAACTTTGAGGGACTTTTAAACCTAGGCCTGTGTATGGCCTTCAATTGAAGCTGCTTCTGCTCCGCCACTCTGCCATTGGACTCTTGATAGTCGTCTCCCCACGCTGCTGCTGCTGGGGGGACTTTTTAACATAGGCCTCTGTATGGCCTTCAATTTTAGCTGCTTACGCTCCGCCACTCTGCCATGGGCCCCTGTACCGCCTCCTCATGATGCTGCCAGGCCCGTAATCTGCCATGGGCCCCCGTACCGACTCCTCATGCTGCTGCCAGGCCCGTAATCTGTCATGGGCCCCTGTACCGCCTCCTCATGCTGCTGCCAGGTCCAGAGTGTGTCATGGGTCCCTGTACGGCCTCCCATTGCTGCTGTCTCCATCGCCACACTCTGCCATGTGCCACTTTCAGGTCTCCTCACACTGCTGGTGGGTTCCATTTTGTCATAGGGTGCTGTATGGCCTCCCATTGCTGCTGCCTCCACCGCCACACTGTGGCTCCACACTCTGGTTTTGGCCCCGTGACTGCCCAAATGAGTGAAGTGTGCGGTGATTCTAAGATCGACGGCACTCATCTGCATGTCATACTGACTGACAGTATTATTTCTCTTCCCCAGCAGACTCCAAGGGCATTTAAATTAAAGGTACAGTGTTCTGCACTAATATAAAGGCTCTCTGAAGCCTAGAAACACCCTTTTTATAAGTTAAATTCGCAGCGAATATATTCGGCTCGAAGCGAATTTATTCGGCGAATTCGGCGAATCAGCCGAACCGAATTTTTGAATAATTCGCTCATCTCTAACCATTATCATTACAAGTAAAAGTAAAAGAAAATCCCAAATTTTGTGGTGTCCCCAAAAAAGTAATAGAGAGAATATCTTTCAATGGGGACACTGCTTCTGGTGGCCTGAGGGGCCCCAAGGACTTCCCTTATTTCCTGTTTGTCTATGGGACAGCAAGTGAAAGGAAATCTCCACAATGGGACACAGATGACGAAAACAAGATCTGGCAGAGGTTATAACCCTCCCTTACTTTATCCAAAATGAAAAAAAAAATGTTTGTCTATAGTTCTACTTTAAGCGCTTGAAATCCTGTACACTTTGAGGTTTTTAATGCTGGCCGTATCCCTACAAGGGAGATTTCCTTTCACTTTGTGTCCTGGGGACAAAGATGCCTTTACTAGGGCTACATACAATAATAAAAAAAAAACTTCACTAGAGACCTTCTGACCATTCCCATTCTATCCAATAAAAAATGTTGGCCTTAAGATACTACAGTTGTGACCAAAATTATTCAACCCCCACTGAAATTGAGTGTTTTGGCCAGTTTGACATTGCTTTTGATCATTCAGTCATCTTGCTTACATTTACATTAAAGAGGCACTTGTAGGTCAGACAAATATAACATAACAGTTATAATGAAATAACCACAAATGTCTTTTCTGTGCTCACAGCATTATCAGTTTTATTCAACCCCCAAGTGACATTCAATCTTAGTACTTAGTACAGCATCCTTTTACAGTTATAACAGCTTTTAAACGTGAAGCATAGCTTGACACAAGTGTCTTGCAGCGATCTACGGGTATCTTCGCCCATTCTTCATGGGCAAAGGCCTCCAGTTCAGTCACATTCTTAGGCTTGCGCACTGCAACTGCTTTCTTTAAGTCCCACCAGAGGTTCTCAATCGGATTTAAGTCTGGTGACTGCGATGGCCACTCCAAAATGTTCCAGCCTTTCCTCTGCAACCATGCTCTAGTGGACTTGGAGGTATGCTTGGGATCATTGTCCTGTTGAAAGGTCCAACGTCTCCCAAGCCTCAGGTGTGTGACGGACTGCATCACGTTTCCATCCAATATCTCCTGGTACTGAAGAGAATTCATGGTACCTTGCACACGCTGAAGCTTCCCTGTACCTGCAGAAGCAAAACAGCCCCAAAGCATGATTGACCCTCCACCATGCTTCACAGTAGGCAAGGTGTTCTTTTCATCATAGGCCTTGTTCTTCCTCCTCCAAACATAGCGTTGATCCATGGGCCCAAACAGTTCTAATTTTGTTTCATCAGTCCACAGAACACTATCCCACAACTTTTGTGGTTTGTCCACATGGCTTTTGGCATACTGCAGTCGACTCTTCTTATTCTTTGGAGACAGCAAGGGGGTACGCCTGGGAGTTCTGGCACGGAGGCCTTCATTACGCAGTGTGCGTCTTATTGTCTGGGCTGAAACTTCTGTACCCACATCTGACAAATCTTTTCTCAGTTCCTCAGCAGTCACACGGGGACTTCTCTCCACTCTACGCTTCAGGTAGCGCACAGCAGTCGAAGTCAGCATCTTCTTTCTGCCACGACCAGGTAGCGTTTCAACAGTGCCCTTTGCCTTGACTTTGCGAATGATGCTTCCTAAGGTGTCTCTTGGTATGTTTAACATCTTTGCAATCTTCTTATAGCCATTGCCCTTCCTGTGAAGAGAAATCACCTCTTCTCTTGTCTTCCTGGACCATTCTCTTGCCTTCACCATGTTTGTAACCACACCAGTAAATGTCTAGAAGGAGCTGAGTATCACAGTCATTTTAAAGCTGCCTAATTGGTGCTTATTATGCTTGATTGCTGCTCGGTGACATCCACAGGTGTTTTCAATACCTGATGGAAAGCACCTGTATGAACCTCTGTTCTTCAGAGTGGTAGTCTTTAAGGGGTTGAATAATTGTGGCAATGAAGAAACCACATAAGAACCATTTACTACTGTATTACATAAACAATTGATGTCATTTTAGTTGCATTTGGGTAGTTACAACGTCCTTGTAGGATTTGATTCTGAATACAATTCCAAATGTACACTATAGTCCCTAAACCCCTTTACAGCATTGGGGGTTGAATAATTTTGGTCACAACTGTATATGATGATGAGTGATTAGACATATGCCAAATAACCAAATGTTTCCATTGGCTGTTATTTAGTATTGAAAGTTGCATTTATTAAATATATTTTGGATTATAAAAATAAACTGATTTTGAATGCATAACCTACACAGATATATTGCCTCATTCTATCATTCTTATTACACCTGGAGAGTAGAGGAATATAACAGAGATGTGCATGTGCAAAAATTTGTTTAGATTCGGATTCATTTTTTAAGTCAATCATTTTGTTAAGTCATTATCGCTATGTTAGAATTGGTTAATTTTTGGAACTCATTTTGAATATTCGAAATTAGTTTCAGAAAGTTTTGTTTAATCTATGTTTCCACTGCGACTTTGCATTGTGACTTCCTTGCGACTTGCATGAGACTTTGATGTGACATGGATGCCTTTTGACTTGCTTGCGATTTCAATGCGATTTTGTTTGCGGCTTTGATGTTTTGCCACATTGGCTTTGGCCAAACATAACAATACAGAGTGTGATACATATTGTGGAACTTACCAAACTCTCTTAAGTCGCAAATGGATGAAAACGAATGACTTCATTGTTTTTGTTATAATTTATTTTGGATTCATTTAAATTTTTTATTGTTTTGATTTGGAGGTTCAGATATGAATCTCCAAAAAACAAAACTTTCATCCAAATTTTGATTCTTATCGAAATGAATGCACATGTCTAGAAATGAATTAAAGTTCACATAGGCAGACACTTTTTTATAAGGGACACACCAGAAAAATAAAGTACAAATACAAGACACACTGATTACCCACTTGCCGACTGCGCTCTGTAGTTTTATTACTACACTGCAGGCCAGCTGTGCAGGATCACGTGTGTGTGTATATATATGTATGTGTATATATTTATATGTGTGTGTATATATATATATATATTCAAGGGCAAAAAAAATGGTGCAGTAGGTTAGTCCATTTTGCTGAAATTTCATTGCAGCAACTAAAATGGTACCCAGTAGTTTGTATGGCCACCTAATGCTTGTATGCATGCCTCACAATGTTGGGGCATGCTCCTAATGAGACGACGAACGGTGTCCTGTGGTATTTCCTTCCAGATCTGGACCAGGGCATCACTGAGCTCCTGGACAGTCTAAGGCAGGGCCTAAAATTTCAAGTCCTGAGCTACTAGCCAGGCCTTAAGAGTTACTTGCTACCAGTTGCCCCACCCAACACTTACTCTGCCTCGCCCCTAATTCCACCCCTAAACATGCCCTCGTAAATTATTTCATGAAATGACACTGTTAAATGTTACCCACATTACATCAGGGTCCCCAGAGTCCCCTCACATTACATCAGTGTCCCCAGAGTCCCCTCATATTACATCAGTGTCCCCAGAGTCCCCCCACATTACATCAGGGCCTCCAATGTCCCCCTAAACGCTCCATCATACTTAGACCATGTACCGCATGAAACCATAACCCCCCATAATCTTTTACTCACAAAACCATATATCTATCAATCATATCCTACCTTCTATGCAACCCAGCAGTACCTCAAATGTCCCATACTCTACCACCCATAATAACCACATAATCCTGAACCTGTCCAAACCACCCATACATGCAGGTTTACATACAGACATATGTACATACACACACACAAACATAGACACCTGTACACACACACACAGACATGTACATACACACACATACCCACACAGAAACATGTACACACACGCACAGAGACACAGGTACACACACACACATACAGACACATGTATACACACACAGACACATGTACACACACACATACATGTACATACACACAGACACCGGCACATCCCATAGTAGAGCAGCACCCAGTACACACAATAGCACTCCCTAGGCACACAGTTAAGCCTTTAATTGCCCCAGATGTCAACCCCCTCCTACCCAGTGCTATTAGTACACTCACATTTTTTATTAGTGCTGATCACTGTATTAGTGTCACTGGTGATGGAAGTGTCAGATGGTATCAGATTGCCCGCTGTACTATCACAGACCCGCTTTAAGTCACTGATCGCCTCCATTACTATTATTAAAAAATAACCCACTATCTTTACCATCATCCATAGATGCTATTATTTTCATGCAAACTAATTAATACCAGACATGTAGCAGAATGCATTTTGACCTAAATTTATGAGGAAATTGTATTTTTTATGGGATATGTTTTATAGCAAACAGTAAAAAAAAATTTTTTTTTTTCAAAATTTTTGGTCAGTGGTGATTAAATACTTCCAAAAGAGAGCTATATTTTTGTGGAAAAAAAATTATATACATTTTATTTGAGTACATTGTTGTATGTCCGAGCAATTGTCAGTTAAAGTAGCGCAGCGTCGTATAGAAAAAATGCCCTGGTCATGAAGGGGGGTAAAACTTCCGGAAGGCAAGTGGTTAATTCAGCTGGATCCATACACATAACTATCCTACTGCACAATTGTTTGTTTGATCTCATAAATAATTACAATAAAAAATACTTACTCCTTTCTGGTATGGTCCATTGGACTTGGACTGGAGAAGAGCTAAACCAAACTTCACAGGTCACCCGATTCACATAGTCCAAGGAGGCTTTAGGAATGGAGAGTAGGTTTTGGAAAGTCCAGGCACCACCAGGTTCCCTTGTAGAGATCATTTTGCCTTTGTGATATGTACCAGAGAAGTTCCAGCTCATAAGAACTAGGCGAGAAGTCACTCTCACTGTGCAAACAAGCTGGATGGCAGTGTTGGAAGAAGAAGAATAGTGAGACTGAACCAGGAGATGGACAGGAATTTTTGGTTGGGGAACTTCTGCAAGTGATGAATAGAGAAAATATAACATGAGCAATATAATCCAAATGAAACACTAATATCAAACCTTTGAGGAGATGGGCAGATTGAGGGGTCAGAAAAAGCTTCGGCAAAATCTAACAGCCATCAATTTAATTGAGAGGGCTAAAGTATACGAGATCTAAAGCCTTATATATCAACTTGCTCGTACAATGAATCAGGAATCGGAAATGCATCTCCTCAGGCACCAATTTTTATTGAGAAAATGGCTTGCTCTGAAGATTCAAATCTTATGGTTAGTTGGGAGGAATAACTTCTTTTTTTGGTAAGAACAGGTTAAAACATAAGAAATATAATCGTAAAGCAGAACTAAACCCTTCTATCTTTGACAGTCAAGGAAGCTTCCATCTTAGCTTCTGTTTGCAAAATCTGTTTGCAAAATCTGTAATCTGCTATGCCCCTTTCCGGTTTTAACAGTACACTTGGTATGAGATAAAAATTGAGGTTCCTATTGCTGGCCTATCCTAAAAATCTTTGAAGTTACAGGCCAGTTTATCATAACATCTAGGTTGTGTGCTTCTCAGTAGTCATTGTATAAATCCTGGGGCTTCTCAGGTGATGCGAAGAAATGTAGAATTACAAGTGCTCTATTTTGTAAGTGAGGCAAAATGAATAAAAAGATGGCGCTTTCTAAACAGAGGCACTTCATGTGTATTGCAATTTTATTGATGCTACCAAGCCTCTTTTTGTAATTCTTATTTATTTTAATTATTGCTAGAAGTCAGTGCTTATCAGAAACCCTCTCTTGTATTTTCTTTCTTCTGCTCTTCATACATTAACAATCACAAGTCCAAACCAAATAACAGAGGAGATTCAAATGTGGGATGTGTTAAAAATCCAAACTCTGTATTGTGTTCCCTGCATAGTTAACCTTTCAGCAGCCAACATATACAAAATACAGTATTGACGTTGAAAACCTTACCTTTCACAATCAGAAATGTTCCATTTGCAAAGGTTCGGGAAAAACCCATCCTGTATATGCAGTAGTAGACTCCATAATCTTCTGGTTTTGCTTTGTGTATCTTCAGCCTTGTTTCATAATGATCAGTTTCACATTCATAAGTATTATTCTTATCATTTAAACAGGATAGGGCAAGAATATACCTATTTCCTGGTGTCCAGGTCTCTCGGTACCAGTGGATTCTACTCCCAGACTCTAAATTGACACTGGACACACATCTTATAACTGCAGTGTCACCTATATCAACTGACACAGTCTTATAAGGCTGAAAAAGGACAATCTGAGCACCAGTCACTGCAAAAATAAATAAATAAATATGAATAACAATACACTGTATACAGTGCTATGAAAAAGTATCTAGAATAGAAGATGTCTGACAAAGTGAAGCATGCTAAAAGATCTCAAAAAGCAAAATAACTTCAAGAACAGATGAGAAATAAAGTAATTGACATGTATCAGTCTAGAAAGGGTTGCAAAGCCATTTCTAAGGCTTTGGGACTCCAGCGAACCCTGGTGAGAGCCATTATCCACAAAAGGTGAACATTTGGAACAATGATGAACTTTCCCAGAAGTGGCCAGCCCCACAAAAAAGAAAAAAAATCTATGACCTACTGCAGTAGATATAGATAAACTGTAAGTGACTTAGATTGATTAAACTTTTTTATTTCTGTAATTTATATGTTTTATTCTGTCTTTCAACATGGCATATAGAACAATACACCCAACTGTAGCCAACAATATAAACACAATTCAAACTTTGGTGGACATAGGAGTCTAGGCAGATTTCAGGGTACCCAAATATCTGCAATTAGTGCTTAATGTATCAGGTAAACAATCTACTTTTCCCATCTGACTTAGACGTTTATATACATCCTAACTTTTTTTGGTCTGTTAAATATACTTTTTGGAAGTATTTTGTTGTGTCTGTTGACTGCGACCTGTTAATCTTGTCAATTTAGAGCTGTCCTGTTTCCTCTGCACATTTTCCATGTAGCCCTTTTAGCTCTTATCTTAGAATAAGGATAGCCACACATGGGTCAGTTTTGTTTCTAGCAGCCAGCGGTCTGATCAAAAAAAAGTGAACAGATTCCATCATTCACACATTCGAGGTGGATGGAAGAATTTTCCCTACTGTTTTACTGTATTCTGACAGCAAGGATTCCTCTGCTGTCCAAATACAATGATCAGCTGGTTCAACACAAATTTTCAACAAGCCCGTTTGTGAGAAACTGATCTTTATATCAACTTCTCAAGAACAGGAACAGCCATAGATGTATCGAAATTTAGCTGGTCCCTACTTAACTGGCCAAATTTCAAACCATTTATGGCCTGCTTGATAATGATTAACCTTGATTTTGTAGAGATTTGAACATAAAAATCATTTAATTAATTTAGAAAAGACATCAACATTCTGTCTGCATAAATACTGTGTGTTGCCATCCCACAACAGGATTTATGAGCTAAGCTTCTTTAAACAAAAAAACGCTGGAAAATGTGCATGCATTGCTGATATGTACTGTACGTATATTTTTATAATACTGGATAACTTCCCCTTTGGAGTTAATTTAAATAATAAAAAATTTTTTTTATATATATATATAAATGCAGGTTTCCAATATTTGACTGCATTAAACTAATCAAATGGGCAGATTCAGTACAGTGTTGGCAAAATAGAAATGTGCAAATGGTATAACATATAGCCTGAAATCCACTTTAAACAGTTACTTAGGGGTTCTAATTTACCCTACCGTACCTGACCACTGGAAGTGTTTTTTGTAGACCATTCCAGCAAAAATCCTTTATAATACCAGACTCTGATTTCACCAAGTAAAAAACAAAAATATTCAATACATTTTCAGAAGTGGTGCTCCTGTGTATTTTCCAAAGTATACCGTACCATTTTGTAAAAAGTAGTAATCCATTAACAAGAAAAATTTGCACCACGCATAAAATCTATTTTTTTTGTGTGTGTGTGTCATCATACTAAATCATTTTCAGGTGATTCTAAGTTTATTTTTTTTATTATTTAAGAAGATTAAAGATGTAAGCATAGTAAACCTTCCCATTTTTGCGGGATTACATTTGGCACATTTCTAAACAGGTATCAACAGATATTTTTTTGTTCTTGCAGGGTCTTTAAAAGGATAACACGGAGAAATGTGTATGTATTGCAAAGATGTACTATATAGGTTTTGTTATTTACTTTGCCTTGACATACACTGTAACTCCATACTGGATTATATCCTGTTGGAATTAATTTAAATAAAGTTACAGTGTAAAACAAAAATGAAGGTTGCCAATATCTGACTTTGCCGTTATTTTTGTCAAAGAGACAGATTCAGTAAAGTGCCAACAAGATAAAACTCAGCAAATTCTATAACGAGTTCACAATGACCATTAAAATTTTAAAGTATGTTATTGACCTGAAAATGACAGTTTAAAAAGAACATTTCCTTGCAAAGCGAATATGTTTCACTCCTTTAGTAAATCAACCCCATGTTCAATTGGAGTAGTTAAGCATTGTCTATTATTTATTTATTATATAATTAATTATATAGTATGTATTGATTAGAGCAAACCACTAACACTGGGGTATTAATGGTGGACTAGTTGCGCAGTGTTGAAATTAAAATTTTGCAATCATTTTAAAATAAGCAAAGCTTACAAACATGTTGTAAAACTGCTATTAACTAAAAATTACTCTAAGCATCAATAAATTATTCAATAATACAGCAAATCAAATATTCATTTTCTCAAATTGATAAAAAAAATCAAAATATTTCCTACCGTTGAGCAAAAAGAAAAAGGTGATAAGTTTCATTTCTCTTTCTCTTGATCTCCTGTGTATTGCTACGGTATGAATCTTCTTTTAAGTGTACTTTTCTATCACCAACGGAAATGCCCCTCCTTCCCGCCCCTTCAATCATGAAGACCACTCACACAAACTCTTTATGTGCTAGTTAGAGGTGAAATGAACTGCAGAATTATTATAATTCTAATCTTCAATTTTTCGTGTCGAAATTATTAATTATTTAAGCAAATGTATTTTATAGCTTAACACATTTGATGCATTTTATCCTAAAAGTTTAAGTTTTTTGATTATTGTAATTTTGGTATTTTCCAGTTCTACATGTTATGAGAATTACAAGAATATGAGCAATGAGTATGGGAGCTTTTTGTTCTCTTTACTGAAGCAACGGCAGAATGTTTGTTGGTCCCCGTACATTGGGCTTATACAAATACATACGCAGTGGAATTCCATAATGAGTGTCTGAGTCTCTCTTTTTAGAATTCCAAGGCACCTCCACATGACAAATGTTGGTGTGGACGGCAGAGGCCGGAGTGTCTGTATGGATGGGCACCCTGCCTGCCTCTTTATGCCAAGTTAGAGTAGGTCTTGATTACCTTTAGCTTCATTCTCTATGAACTGGAGGCAATGATTTTTTATTTGGTGCATTATTAGCGCCGCTTTCTAAAAGTTGTGCTTTTAAGAACTACCCTAATCTGAATCGGTATAGTTACCGAAATGGGTTGTAGGTTATTTTTGAATTTGGTGCAGATCATTGTAAAGGTCCATTGCACCAGAAAACTGTTGGTAGTTCTTTACTGCATTCCCCCAACAGAGTTAGGGATCTTTTCTTTGATGAAAGGACTACATATATTTAGGTGATATGTTTTTTGTACCATTGGATACTTTTCATTCTGCAATTGCTACTTTCTTGACTGTCATGCTAAATTGTATTTTTTTTTTTTTAAGCGTATCTAAACCTCTAAAAATGTGATGTGTTACAGCATATAAGTCTTCATATGTAATGATTGACTTGTTTTCTCTTTATTTTTTGATCCTGAGCATCCTGCCAGTAACACGCATCCTGTCCTAGGGTGACAACACTCACCCACCATACTATATATTGTCACCTCTCTCCTCTCCTGATTTGAACTGCAAACCTATACCCCTATTCTCATCTCTATCATGTAGGAAGGTAGTATTTTGTAGTTCACAGAAAATAACTGGTAAAGGTGATAACAATGAAAGTTAAGTGTAGTGCCCAGGAAGTTTAATCCACAAGTTTTCTGGCATGTTCAGCAGTCCTTTCTGTTTTTGCAGAAAATGTGTTCAGAGACCTGATACCGCCACATCTAAGGCCTGGAAACCTGCAAGACATTACATAGATGGGGACTTTTGACTTTATTCTGAACTTTCTGATCTTCACACATGTTGTAGATCAATGATGCAGGATATTGAATCCAAGGAGTCAGTATAACATGCAAGAAAGTAGCAACAGATGCGGGAAAAGTATACTCTTAAGTGTAACAAAGTTAGCGTATACAGCTCAAGTTTTGGAGAACTTGTCCCTTCTTGCGCCTGTAAAAGGCAGTAAGGCTGACATGGGGGGGAAGGTTATTTACTAAAACTGATTCCATATTATGTGATGCTTTGATGTTTGTATGTTCTGCTTTTCTATGAATAAACATCAATTGTTTAAAAAAAAAAAAGTGGAAGCAACTGGGAATAACAGCAACTCAGCCACGAGTTGGAAGGGTCATGTAAAATGACAGAGCGGGGTCAGCGCATGCTGAAGAGCACAGTGTGCAGAAGTCACCAACTGTCTGCAGAGTCAATTGTTAAAGACCTCCAAACTTCATGTGGTCTCAAGATTAGCACAACAAATATACGTAGAGAGCTTCATGGAATGGGTTTCCATCACCAAGTGCAATGCAAAGCACCAGATGCAGTGATGTAAAACACGCCACTACTGGACTCTAAAGTAGTGGAGACATATTCTCTGGAGTGATGAATCAAGCTTCTCTGTTTGGCAATCTGATGGACGTGTCTGTGCTTGGCGGTTGCCAGGAGAACGATACTAGCCTGACTGCATTGTGTGAAGTGTAAAGTTTGGTGGAGGGGGGATTATGGTGTGGGGTTGTTTTGTAGGGTTTGGGCTTGGCCCCTTAGCTCCAGTGAAGGGAACACTTAAGGCATCAGCATACCAAGACATTTTTAACAATTTCACGCTCCCAACTTTGTGGGAACAGTTTGGGGAGGGCCCCTTCCTGTTCCACAAAAGAAGGTCCATAAAGACATGGATGAGCGAATTTCAGGTGGAGAAATTGACTGGCCTGCACAGAGTCCTGACCTCAACTGGATAGAATGCCTTCGGGCGACTGCGAACTAGGCCTTCTCATCCGACAACAGTGCCTGACCTCACTAATGCGCTTTTGGAACAATGGTCAAACCTTCCCATAGACACCCTCCTAAACCTTGTGGATGGCCTTCCCAGAAGAGTTGAAGCTGTTATAGCTGCAAAGTGTGGGCCAACTCAATATTGAACCCTACGGACTAAGACTGGAATCCCATTAAGGTTCATGTGTGCGTTAAGACAGGCATCCTAAGACATTTGGAAATATAGTGTATCTTTTGTTCCTAAATGACTATTGGATCTGATCATTTATATTATATAAGGTTGTAAGAACAGGAATGACTAGAAAGTGCACTGATATTTTGTGAGAGAAATTGAAGACAAAAAGGTACATTTTTAGAGTGCACAGAGGTACAATTAAGAAAAGTGGGGGAAAAAAATACTTAGATGGCTGCAGCGTCAGTCTGACACTGCAGCTGTCTCCAGACAGCTCTAATACCAAGAACTGAACAATCACATGACCGGTGATCTCTCAGTTCTTGGTCTTCAGTGAGCAGAGAGCAATGACTGCCATTCACCGACTTTCTGTTCTGCCCCGCAGAGCTAACTGGAGTGCTGGAATTTGGAGGGGGTGTGAGAAGCTGGCTCCAGGCTCTCAGCTGCTCACAGAAGCTGAGCCAGCTGCCAGTCAGGAAATCTGAGCAGATCCCGACATTATTCCCCTCAGAGCATGGAACAGCTCTGTGACATGAGCTATCAGTGAGCTTTCTCAGAACTGAGTGCACTCCTATGACCCTCAGGACAAGTATGGCCAACAGAGCTTTGGCCAAACTGTCCCTTTTTAATATTTTTGATGTTTACAACACATGAAATGTTCCCTTTTTAAGTTCAGGTCTATTTTAAACTCCCACTACTTTTGCAGCTTAAAGTGAGTTAGAAAATACAGATAAATCCTGGCCCTCCACCTCCCTCACCCGCTCAACACCCTCCCGCCTCCACGTCCTACTGCAACCCCCACAACTTAGTATCTGTCCCCCTGCTCCCTAAAATCTCCCCCCCGTTTTCATGTGCACTCCTGAATGCCCGTTCGGTGTGCAACAAGCTTACCGCCATCCACGACCTCTTTGTTTCCCGCTCCCTCAACCTCCTAGCGATCACGGAAACCTGGATCCAGCCCACTGACTCTACCTCCCCTGCTGCACTCTCCTATGGAGGTCTCACCTGGACCCACTCACCCAGGCCTAACGGTCGTAAAGGTGGTGGGGTTGGTCTGCTCCTGTCACCGCAGAGCACCTTCCGAGTCCTCCCAAACCCCCCCTCCCTATCCTTCTCCTCCTTCGAGGCCCACTGTGTCCGACTATTCTCCCCAACCCCCCTGAAGATTGCTGTGATATACCGGCCTCCTGGATCTATACCCCGATTCCTGGATGACTTCTCCTCCTGGCTACCCTTCTTCCTCTCCTCTGAGCTACCCACCATCATCCTTGGGGATTTCAACATCCCTGTCAACCTCGACAACCCAGACACAGCCCGTCTCCTCCACCTAACCTCCTCCTTTGCACTTGCACAGTGCATACAATCCACCACCCACTCTGACGGAAATATCCTGGACCTTGTCTTCTCCAACCGCTGCGCTCCCCACAACCTCACTAACACCCCCTTCCCTCTCTCTGACCACAACCTGATCACCTTCTCTATCTCCTCGTCCTCCAACGCCTACCCCTCCAAATGTCACACTACTACCAGCCGTAACCTCCGCAACCTTAACCCTGCCTCCCTCCACTCTGCAGCTGACCAACTCCACGACCGCATCCTCCCCCTGTCCTGCCCCGACTTGGCTTTGACCGCCTACAACAATGCGCTCTCAACAGCCCTTGACTCACTAGCGCCTTTAACCACACGCAACATCAGACCGCTCCAGCCCTGGCAGACTGATCACACCAAAACCCTCAAACGACAAAGTCGTGCCCTAGAGCGACTATGGCGCAAAACCAAATCCCAACAAGCCTTCACCCGCTATAAATCTGCCTTCCGCACCTACACCTCCTCCCTCCATGCTGCAAACAGGCCTACTTCTTGACCCTCATCAAGGCCCTCTCCTCCATTCCTCACCGACTCTTCTCTGCCTTCAACTCTCTACTCTCCACCCCCACCTCCACCCAGCACCTCACTCACTGCCCTTGAGATTGCCAATCACTTCAAAAACAAGATTGACACAATTCGCAAGGACATTGCCGCAACTCACACGCCCTCTCAACCCGTCCCCTCTCACACAGCTACCCCCTTATCCCCCCTCCCCCTCAACATAACCCGCAGGGACTTCGTCGCTGCTCAAACTCTCTCCAACCCCCTTCACCCTCACTCAGCTACCCCCTCATCACCCCTCTCCCACGGCCCCACCACTGCTCTGACCTCCTCTTCCACCCCACCCTACATTCCTCATACTGAAGCTCCCCCCACACTCTGCACCTTTGACCTTACTACCATCGAGGAAGTCTCCAAGATCCTCTCTGATGCCCGCCTCACCACCTGCCCCCTCGACCCTATCCCCTCACAACTCCTACGACCTTCCTCCTCCTCCATCCTACGCTCCCTCACCCACATCTTCAATCTCTCCCTCTCCTCAGGCACTTTCCCCTCCCCTCTGAAACATGCACACATCACCCCCATACTTAAAAAGCCCTCCCTGGACCCCAATGACCCGAACAACCTCAGACCCATCTCCCTGCTCCCATTTACATCTAAACTCCTCGAGCGCCTAGTCTACACCCGCCTATGCTCTCACCTCAACGACAACAACCTCCTCGATCCCCTACAGTCCGGCTTCCGTCCCCTACACTCCACCGAAACTGCCTTACTCAAACTCTCCAACGACCTGCTAACCGCCAAAGCTAATGGCCACTATTCAGTGCTCCTACTCCTTGACCTCTCTGCGGCCTTTAACACAGTCGACCACCCCCTCCTCCTCAAAAAACTACACTCCCTCGGCCTCAGAGATTCTGCTCTCTCCTGGCTCTCATCCTACCTGTCACAACGCTCCTTCAGCGTTACCTATAATGCTACCACCTCCCCCTCACTCCCCCTCTCTGTTGGGGTCCCTCAAGGCTCTGTCCTCGGGCCCCTTCTCTTCTCCATCTATACCTCCTCCCTTGGCCAACTCATACACTCTCACGGCTTCAACTACCACCTCTATGCCGACGACACACACATCTATCTCTCAACCCCCCACCTCACCCCCTTGGTCTCAGCCCGAATCACACACCTACTGAGCGACATATCAGACTGGATGTCGCTCCACTTCCTTAAATTGAACCTCTCCAAAACCGAGTTTCTTGTCTTCCCCCCAGCCTGGACCCCACCCCCCATTGATTTCTCCGTCACATCCAACAACGCTACCATCAAACCCGCCCTGCAGGCCAGAGTACTGGGTGTCATTCTGGACTCCAACCTATCCTTCCAGCCCCAAGTCCAATCTTTAACAAACTCGTGCAGACTTCACCTCCGCAACATCGCCAAAATCCGCACGTTCCTAACCCCAGAAACCACTAAACAGCTCATCCACTCCCTCATCATATCACGACTCGACTACTGCAACTCCCTCCTCACTGGCCTGCCTCGCCGCTGGCTATCCCCGCTTCAGTCCATCCTGAATACGGCTGCCAGACTCATTCACCTTTCCAACCACTCTGTCTCCGCCACCCCCCTCTGCCAATCCCTCCACTGGCTTCCGATTGCGCAACGGATCAAATTCAGAATCCTAACGCTGACGTACAAAGCTGTCCACCGTACTGCCCCGAACTACATCACTGACCTAATATCCAAGTACCGCCCAGCACGCACACTCCGATCCTCACAAGACCTCCTTCTCTCTAGTTCCCTGGTCTCCTCCTCCCATGCCCGCCTCCAGGACTTCTCCAGGGTGTCACCCATCCTCTGGAACTCCCTGCCCCAACCCATCAGATTATCACCTACTCTCCTCTCCTTTAGGCGCACCCTGAAAACCCATCTCTTTAGGGAAGCCTACCCCACCCCCTGCTAACTTGCCGACCTCCTCCACTCTTCCTACCACTCCATCCCCCACAGCTATCTCCTCCTGTGCCACATCCCCCTCCCTCCTAGATTGTAAGCTTGAAAGAGCAGGGCCCTCGATCCCCTCATGTTTTGCATTGTATTGGTATTGTTCTGTCACATGTTCTGTCCCCCTTTGTAATGTACAGCGCTGAGCGAACTATTGGCGCTTTATAAATACTGTATAATAATAATAATAATAAATTCTTTAGGTTTAGAAAAATAAAACAAATATTACATGATTTTATGTTTTGTATTTATCCTGAACATTGAACTGCATGATTATTATTTTTTTTAATTCTGCATTTGGCATAGTCAAAATACATAGGCTTATCCAGGAAGGCAGTGAAAAGAGCAACAATGATATGCAAAGTGCAACATACAAATGACATTAAAGAAAAGTGTTTTAAGTTTTTTTCTTGAGAAACCACTATTAGTAATGTCATTTTCAAAGCTTGGGGCTCTTTATCCTGAAGTTACAGAATTTTGCTGCCTCAGCTACCTTCTCCCTTGGGTGAGTCGGCCCATATCCAGATGAGCATACACAATTCCATCCTGGAAAAAAAAGAAAATTCCTTTACATGTCTTGGTGATCCCAAAGAGGAATTAAACAGAAGCTTCTTGACATGGACATAGACAGTAAAGAAATAAAACACTGGCAGAGGTTCTAACCCACCTCCCTGCCATTACACAAATGTGCTTTCGTTGTAGTCTGTGACTATATTAGTAAGGTTTCCCTCATTCATGTCCTAGTGACCATAAGGAAAGCTTAGGGTATTCTCCTTAGTAGGATTTTAGACCGCAATACATACATGTTATAGAAGGTCTGTCTAGAAACTATCCAGCCATTTAATGTGAAAAATAAAAACAGTTATTGAAGAAGATACAAGAAGCATTGTGAATATGACAATAACGCCTCAGTCCCCTTCAAAGTAGGCACCTTGGGACCTCGCACAAAATCCTGAACACGGTCGCTTTTGGTATCCCCTTGTGGACAGGGTGCAGCGTGGTATGCCAGTGGCACACAGAGGCAGAGTAATGTGAACTGTATATTGTAAAATGTTTCAACATGTAAAACTAGGCCCGACGGGTGCTCACAGCTGTCTAGAACCACTTACAGGGTACAGAGCAGCAGTTCTGTAGCTTGAAATGATGCCGACAGCTTCTGCAACAAGGAGTAGGAATGTGACCTGGCCAGTCCAAGCCTCGTGGGAGGCTTCCTTTATAAAGATAGAGTAGACCCTGTGCTTTCCCTACTCCTTCAGAACTTCTCCCTGTCGCTAATTGCTGTCCCCAACGGAACCTGTCCCTACACTAACCACTTGCATAATGAGCTCCAAATCAGGGGGTCAGTGGCTTAAACAAGCTCTTCTGTCACACAAGTTGACTGTGGAGGTCATGAGGGGCCTCTGGGGTGTTCTTGGTGACCATAGAAAGTCATAGAGGAATGAAGTTCCCTACAACTTCCTTCCCCTGCTGTATTGTTGCTTTATTCAAACACTACCTACAGTGGGGAGAATAGACTGCACCTACCTACAAGCTTCTATTTCTCAAACTGTCATTCACCAATCTTTGTTGATTGCAGCCAATACGTGTTCAACATCTTCAGGTGTTCTGCTTCCAGAATGGGATTCACTTTCATCAGATTCTCGACTATCTTTGAAGTGGTTTTTTTTTTTTTTGCGCTATACTTATTGCATCGTTCCTGAAAGCCTTATGAATCATCTAAATAGTTTCTGCAGAGGAATGTTAAGTCAAGATGCATTGATGTCACGCAAACTGTTCTCGTTATATTACCAATGGCTGGACTTTTTCGGGGCAGAGCTTGTGTGTTCTTTCCCTTAACTGCTCGATCCAATTTTTTTAATTGCTCGAAGTTGAATTTTTACTGCAGAATGGGTGGTCTGAACCAGTTTGCTTATAAAATGTGGCATTCAATATTAACCTGTTTTGTTTTACAAATGTAACCTTATGTTACAATAGTTGAGGGAAACCACTAGCAGTGGAAAGCCAAATCTAACCACCTAACGTGTACTAAAGCACTCTCTGGTGCCTAAACATTCCTGCTCCAATCACTTTAACCTACAAGCAGAAACTTCCAGTTATGGGCAGAATATGGCACTCCTTCTGCCTCCTCACAATACAGTCCCAGGGCCTTAACAGCCAATCACAAAGTCTTGTGCTACTAGATGTGGGGCATAATAAAGAGTGTGCACCTATGAACATTACTGGGTCTTGTTGTTAATTACCGGTGACTTGTTAAAGATGCTTGGAATCATAGAAAAGAAAGGGAGCGCCCAATGTCCAAAAGAATGCACTTTGATGGTTGATTAAGAGGCATTCCTTTGGACATTGGGCGCTCCTTCTTTTCTATTATTCCAAGTATATGTGTGGAAACGACCTCAAGGCCATACCAGAAAGGCAGCACCCCAAACCTTAAGAGGGTTTACCGCCAGTATCCACCATTCGGTCCAACTGACTGAAGGGACATCTCCCTACCCACCCACGCAACCACCCACCTACAACCAATGACTGATCCAGTCAGTCCAGCGCAGTGTTCAGCACAAACTTGTTAAAGATGCTGGGATTGAAGTGACACTGACAATATATATAATCAATGGAGGCTACCCAGTACAGGGCAGGATTGTTTACTGGTTTGTGACAAGTTTGCCAAAAACTTGCCGTTGTCTGGCCTAAGATGTGATTGTTTTTGTAAGTAAAAGTGTTGCAAATGTATAATAAATTGGTGATTTCAAGTCATGCATGGATTGGTTCCTGACTCCCTTTTTACCAACTTGCCATGTTTTACACTGGCTCTAGCATTTTAGCATAAAACAGTGACATTCAATTGGTTAGTAATGTAACAATGTATTTACATGCAAATAAGATCTTACTGAAGTCTCTCTATCCTCTCCCTCGGCCTCTTGAACATTTTTATCTGAAATACAAAATTGCGCTTTGGTTACTTTTCCATGAAAAAAGTATAAAAGTCTTAAACCCAGCAAGAATGTTGTCCTGTTATGATTAGTAATGGTCACAACCACAAGCATTCTGATGTTTCAAATTCTGTAATTAAATATTCTAGGATTTATATAAAACTAAGTTTTTTTCAAGAAGCCTGTACAGAACTTGGGAGTGAGTTGCAGGCTTCCCCAGCATTGTCTTGAACTAAGAGTTTCCTCTTTCACATGATACTTGCAAACCATCTGCTCATTTGAACAGAAGCATGTAGAATATTTTATAGCGTTTACTAAAATAATGAAAATGTGTAAAACTGGCCTAGTGGTGATGTTTTTTGTGTATCAAAGCTAGATCTTAAAGTGACTGGCCACTGTACAGGATGCAGGAATAGGTCCTGGATGGGAGATACAGTATGTGTCCCCCACTGTTTGGATTATGGTTCCTTTAAGGGGGAGTGTTTGAATTCAGTCTTGAACTACTCAGGATTTCTCACCCATGCAGGGTGAGGGGTTTCCAGTTCGAAAGGGATACATTGGCTTACAGTTTGCCCAGAAGTTTTAAGTCCTTATATGGGATCTGGAATTCAGAAGCCGGAGAGACTTTGGGTTGGAAAGAACTTCCAACCCTAAATACAGGGACTTTGATCCTGAAAGAATTAACCTGCCTGCAGGAGAGTCAGTACCTGTCTGTGAGATGGCATGAAGCATTACACAGCTATGTGATAAATTGTGGACTGTCTTGCGACTGAGACATTGTCTGCTGAACTCCTGTGGCATTTCCTGTATCCTGAAGCAGATGGGAACTTTAAACTCTGGTGTAGGACTGATATACTAATGGTGAGCCATTTTATAATTATCAGTATACCAGAATGATGGACTTTGTGTTTACATTGCTGAAGAAAGCTGTCTTGTTTGCCTGGCTTTGAAAGAACAATAAAGACTGTCTACTTTTAGAAGTGTGTGGTCATCTTGGGCTCCCCATAGTTATAGGTGCAACTTGGTTGGATGAGTCGACTCAGCAAGAAGCACATGGAAGGGCAACGCATGTCAAACAACAAAAGAGAAAAATTCCCAGCTCAGCTTGCCAACCAGCCTGCAAACAAGCAGAATTAATCTAACAGTATGCGTTAAAAACAGGGGTTAAGTTAGCAGACATTTTCAAATACATGTGTAAGCTACAGAGCCTCGTCATGGCACCCCAATTTTCTGTAGTTCCTAACTCTACAAATTTTGAGAGCCCACATAGTAGAGGCACATGCATTTAATGGAAAGACCAAGAGCAGGTGGACCTGAGGAGCCCACCCCTCCTTAAAGGTACAAGAGAGTACTGGACACCCAACATGTAGCACAATGGCAGCTAAGGTGTCCAGTTTGGCCCCCACCAACGATTTACCAGTACAAAAAATGGTCACTGCCCCAGTCTATAACTGGCCTTCACAGCAAGGAGCACATGGAAGTGCTAACTAAACCCTTGTTTTTAACACATATTAGACAGGTTAATTTGGTTTGTTTGCAGGCTGGTTGGCAAGCTGAGCTGGGAATTTTTCTCTTTTGTTGTTTGACATGCATCATCCTTCCATATGCTCCTTGCTGTGAAGGCCAGTGAATTTATGGAGGGAGCTAAAACTTTGAGTTGCCAGGCGACAGCCAAGAAACCTTAAGGATTTACAGAAAATCTGTTAAGAGTGGACCAAAATCCCTCCTGAGATGTGTGCAAACCTGGTAACCAACTACAGAAAAGCCAACAAGGGTTTCTCCACCAAGTACAAAGTCATGTTTTGCTTGGGGATCAAATATTATTTTACTGAACTGCAACTCAGTTTATAACATTTGTATCATGCAACTTTTTTTTCTGGATGTTTGGTTGATATTCTGTCTCTATCATTTAAAATACACCTATGATAAAAAAATACAGACCCTTCATTTCAATCTGCAGGGTATCAAATAATTATTTTCCCCACTGTGTGTGTATGTATACAGTATGTGTGTGTGTGTGTGTGTTGTGGCAGTTCTGGGCACTGTTACTGTGAAAATCAAGGTTATATCCCAGGATTCTCAACTAAACAGGTTGAGGGGCTCCAGAGGGTTTATTTAATGCAGAGGAAACTAGCTTTTCAGTTTCCTCATTTGTTCATAAAGTCCGGTTTGGGATCTTTAGCCTGGAGATTTCCTGGATCCATGTTTTCTTAACCCCAGCACATTAATTGTACAGGTGTGTGCAGGGCTTTAAATAATAACCTGACTAGGGTTCTGGGCTCCACCCCAGCAGACAGGAGGTCATTGCCCAGGAGTCAGGAGGGCTCCACCTAGGAGAGGTGGGAGCCAGAGCAGCAAGGGGCTGTATACCTGAGAAAGCCAAAAGGCTGAATATTTGTTTCATTTTCATTGATGGTGGATACCCCTGCATGGGAAACATATTGTATGGAACTTTCCTTTAAATAAAATTGGGGCTAAAAGGCCCTTAAAAAAGAAGAAAAGCGAGTGGCTGTGTGCTGTAAAAGCTCTACCCGTGATGCTAGTTTTCACAGTATGTATGTGTGTGTGTGTGTGTATATATATATATATATATATATATATATATATATACTGTATATATATACACACACACTATATTACCAAAAGTATGGGGACGCCTGCCTTTACACACACTTGGACTTTAATGGCATCCCAGTCTTAGTCTGAGGGTTTAATGTTGAGGAGGTTTAGGAGTGTGTCTATGCAAATGTATATCCATTCTTCAAGAAGCGCATTTGTGAGGTCAGGCACTGATGTCGGACGAGAAGGCCTGCTTTGCAGTTTCCACTCTAATTCATCCCAAAGGTGTTCTATGGGGTTGAGGTCAGGACTCTGTGCAGGCCAGTCAAGTTCCAACACCCCAAACTCGCTCATCCATGTCTTTATGGATCTTGCTTTGTGCACTGGTGCACAGTCAGGTTGGAACAGGAAGGGCTCATCCCCAAACTGTTCCCACAAAGTCGAGAGCATGAAATTATCCAAAATATCTTGGTATGCTGATGCCCTAAGGGTTCCCTTCACTGGAACTAAGGGGCCAAGATCAACCCCTGAAAAGCAACCTCACACCATAATCAGCCCTCCAACAAACTTCACACAATGCAGGCAGGCAAGTATCGTTCTCCTGGCAATCGCCAAACCCAGACATATCTATTGGATTACCAGACAGAGAAGCATGATGCATCACTCCAGAGAACACGTCTTCACTGCTCTAGAGTCCAATGGTGACATGCTTTACACCACGGCATCCAACGCTTTATATTGCACTTGGTGATGTAAGGCTTGGATGCAGCTGCTCGACCATGGAAACCCATTTCATGAAGCTCTCTACGCAGTGTTGTTGTGCTAAATTGAAGGCCACATAAAGTTAGGAGGACTTTAGCTATTGACTCAGCAGACAGTGGGCGACTTCTGTGCACTGTGACCCTGCTGTCATTTTACACGGCCTGCCACTTTTGTGGCTCAGTTGCTGTTGCTTCCACTTTGTTATAATACCACTAACTGTTGACCGTGTAATATTTAGTAGCAAGGAAATGTCATGGATGGACTTATTGCACAGGTGGCAACCTATCACGGTACCACACTTGAATTCACTGAGCTCCTGAAAGCAACCCATGCTTTCACAAATGTTTGTAGAAGCAGTCTGCATGCCTAGGGGCTAGATTTTTATACACCTGTGGCCATGGAGGGGATTTGGAGGGGTGTCCCAATACTTTTGACAATATAGTATATATATTATTTTTCAGTTTCTGTATTTTGTTATTCATATATCAAAACTATTCAATATTTTCAGATGCAACTGAATAAATATGCAAAATTTGATGGCCCCAAATTTTTCAAACCTAAGAAATGCATTAGATTGTGGAACTGAACAAGACTGTCTGTGACTATTACAAATTCAATATAAATCACAAATTTACTCGAATATTAATTATCGAACAGATTAGATAATTGAGTCCATTTCCCCAAGGGCCTGAACTACTATCGTATTTTGTGACGTCATCTCAATGAAATTAATGCATTTGGATTTTCATTATAACTTTTTCAAATTCGTTGGCAAATTGATTTGTAATGAAATGCACAGGTCTACTAGGTACAACCTTTTTTAAGGAAGTATAGTACTTCCATATAAGAGCAATGATGTCACAAGGGACGCCTTTTCCATGGAGTATGAGCCTCTCTACTTGGGGAAGGGGGGACCCACTGAATATTTGGCAGGCTGCGTGAACTGGGAATCAGGTTCACTGGTTAAGCAAATCCCTTTTTCCAGGTGAACCCTGGGCTCATAGGGAAACAGATTAGTTTCCAATTTTGAATCCAACAATTGAAATGACTTATCTCTATTCTTCAAAATTGTGAAATTGTAGAAATGATGTCTATGATCATAATGTGAGCTTTTGCTGAATTATTTCTGGAATCTTGGCACATTACCTTTTTGCTTGTATGTCCAAAAGAGATGAACTACCAGAGTCAATAGCAAAAGAAGACACACAGACAGAGCAAGACCCAGAGGACTTTGGCACTCAGGGATAAATTCTTTTTTTGTTTTGTCTGTAAGATGATAAAAATATTACTACACACAAAACAAGAATAAACTGAAAGCATCAAGACATAAAGAACAAAACATGCAAAATGTCAAACAAAAGACCCATACCATACACACTAAAGCATAACTCAAGCCTAAACACTTTTTTTTTCTTTTAGTTCTGGATAGAGTAGTGAAAAGTTAAATTAAACCCTTGTCAGGTTTTTGGGATTGCTTTTCCTGTGCTCCAAACGTTTAATAGCTAATGAGGCTTAAAAAAGATACAGGTCCATCCACCTCAGTGTGTGTGTGTATATAGAGTATGTGTGTGTGTGTGTGTGTGTGTGTGTGTGTGTGTGTATCTATGTGTGTGTTTGTGAGTTTGAGCCTACAAGAATTCCCAAACCCCTGTATATTTTTATCAAACTCTTGGTAGATACCACTTTCTGAGAAAGGGAGATCACATTTTCCCTGCTCTAAATGTGAAGACGCAGTTTAAGATTAAACCTACTTTCATCTAATCTCAAATTAAGGCCATATGTCTTCTTCAGAGACCTTTTTAGATTAAACCGTTCATTGCCATTACTAGAGTCACCATTGATAAATGTGTACCTTATGATCACATTCCCTCTTAAGCACCTCTTCTCTCGGGGGAATAAGTGACATTTTGGTAACTGTTCCTCATGGTCCAGCCTCATTTTTATTTTTGTTGCCTTTCTCTTTACTGTTTTACCTTCAGGAATATTTGTCTTGTGGATTAGTGAACAAAACTGAACTGCTTAGTTGAGATGATGCCAAACCAGTGTTTTGTGAAAGGGTGGAGTTATTGATGTCCAGTATGTGAAGAACCGTCCGTTTGTAATAACATTTTGCCCTTTCCATTCCGGTTTTATCCCCTTGTAAAGTGACCTTCCCGTTCTAACATTTTTTAAACTGTATATGTTTAGTAGCTGTTATGTAGACAGGCATTCTGCAGTTTGCTTGGGTAATGGGGACTTGTAGCCTTTCACTTATCCACAATTCATACTGTGCTGATTACTGCTGTATTGTACTGTAGAGTTTTGGGTGTGGGTGGGGAACCAGGTGCCAAACTGTCTGGTGGGGGTGGAGGGGGCAGGGCTCTGCCAGCATGTACTGTATAAGTTGAGTTGTGTTCAATAAAGCGATGCATTCATTCACCCTACACAAAGTTCCGACTCGTGGTTTGGGATATCGGAGAAGGATTGTCTTTGAACTTTAATACCCGCCTTGGCAGAGCGCTAGAAGACTTGCTGGAAAAGGGGACCATTGGCTGAGACTACGCCGCATCGCTCCGCAAGAGGAAGCCCGGGTGGAAAGATTCCGCCACAATGCATCTCTTGAAAAATATTTTTTTAGTGCATGTGAGTAATCTGCTGACTTTGTTACCTGCAGCCTGTCCTTTCTTGTTGCTGTCAAGTGTGTGATCTACAAGGACCTCTAAATCTTCTTCCATTACCAATTCCCCAAGAGGAGCCCCTCCTACTGTGTATTTTGCATGCATATTTTTAGCACTCAGGTACTTAACTTTACATGTTTTAATATTGAACCTTATCCCTCCTGTAATGTTCCTATATTCTGTAGCGAGTTCATTTCCCTGCATAATTTGGTAACGTCAGCAAACACTTAAATTGAACCTTTGTTTCTAAACTCGTTATCATTTACAGTATAAACAAGCTAAACAGCATTGACCTCAAGGCAGAACCTGGGGCACACTGCTCACAAGCTTAGATGATTTAGAGAATGTGGCATTTACCAATACTTTCTGGACCAATAGACCTTCATTTGATATACTACACCCACTGAACCTCCTCTTTCTAAATTAATACTCATTTTTTCATAGAATGTTAATAGGTTGGTCTGACAAATTCTTGAATATAGTCCCTTACCATTTCCCCAAATGCTTTACAAACTATTGATGTTAGACTGACTGGTCTGTAGTTTCCTAGCATACATTTGCTCTACGCTAATCATTTTATCCCATTCTAGTCAGTAAGGCATCTTTAAAAATTTGGAATCGTAATGTGGCTATACCACAGCTAAGCTCTCAGGGGACTGGCAGGTGTAAGCCATCTCATAATGGTGATTTATTCACATTGAACGTTTCTAGTCTGTTTTGAACCTTATTTTCTGTGAACTATTAGGGTACGTTTAGCACATTGGTTTTAATATAATCTTTTTGTCTTTTAAACACATATATTTGAATACACTGAAGAGAAACATATATTGAATACTGTACATCTGCTTTTTCCCTTTCACTTCTGGTCAATTTTCCATGTTCATCTTTTAGGGGGCCTACATGTTCTGTTCTTACTTTTTTTTTATTATTGAGAGATTTTTTTCATGTTTTATTATTTTATTATTTTTTTATTTTATTTAGCTACCTTTTGTACTCTTGCATTTCCTGTTGTATTCAATGTAACTCTAAAATGCTGAGCATGTTACATACTTTTTTGTTTTTTGTATTTTGTTTTCTTAAATGAGAAAAAAATGTCCTTATTTGTTAGTTTACACTAGAAGTTAACACACAAGTTAAACTGTTTTTACTCTTTTATTTGTTACCCAATGGGATCTTGCCTTCCACCTGTTTCATTCTAACTCCAGGACTATCCAATCACCAGTCTGTAAAGGGACACAGATCCCAAAAATGCATCTGATCTCTCAACAACCTCAGTAAACATTCTTCATAGTCAGACTAGTGTTTCCTTGGCTTTCTTCATGACTTTGGATACAGTCTTTGTCCCTCTTGCTGGTGTTAAAGTAAATCTAAAGGCAAAACTTTTTTTTTGTTTTGGGTGGAGTGGAGAGGGATTTGGAGGCTTGTCAGTTTTTATTTGTCTTTGCCTCCACTAAAGAAATTCACCCTCTCTAGTCGTCCTGTTTACCATTATCATTACAAGTAAAAGAAAATCCCAAATCTTGTGGTGTCCCCAAAAAAGTAATAGAGAAAATCTTCCAATGGGGACACTGCTTCTGGTGGCCTGAGGGGCCCCAAGGACTTCCTTTATTTCTTGTTTGGCTATGAGACAGCAAGTGAAAGGAAATCTCCACAATGGGACACAGATGACGTAAAAAAGATCTGACAGGGGTTATAACCCTCCCTTACTCTATCCAAAATGAAAAAAAAAAGTTTTGTCTATAGTTCTACTTTAAGACTTGAAATCCTGTACACTCTGCGGTTATTAATGCTGGCTGCATCCCCACTAGTGAGATTTCCTTTCATTTTCTGTCCTGGGGACAAAGATGCCTTTACTAGGCATACAATAATAAAAAAAAACTTCACTAGAGACCTTCTGACCATCCCATTCTATCCAATAAAAAATGTTTGCCTTAAGATACTATATGATGATGAGTGATTATGCCAAATAACCAAATGTTTCCATTGGCTGTTATTTACTAGTGCAAATTTCAGTTATTAAATATATTTTGGATAATAAAAATAAACTGATTTTGAAGGCATAACCTACACAAATATATTGCCTCATTCTGTTATTCTATTATTCTTATTACACCTGGAGAGTAGAGGAATATAATAGAGATGTGCATGTGCAAAAATGTATTTAGCTTCGGATTACATTTGTTAAGTGGGGATGTTCCTGTCTTTATCTACCTGCAACACAAGGAATAAAAACCAGCACATCCCATAGTAAAGCAGCACCCAGTACACACAATAACACTCCCTAGGCACACAGTTAACCCTTTAATTGCCCTACATGTCAACCCCTTCCTACCCAGTGCTATTAGTACAGTCACATTTTTTATTAGTGCTGATCACTGTATTAGTGTCACTGGTGATGGCAGTGTCAGCCGGTATCAGATTGCCCGCTGTACTATCACAGACCCGCTATAAGACATTGATCACCTCCATTACTATTATTAAAAAAAAATCCACTATATATACCATCATCCATAGATGCTATCATTTTCATGCAAACTAATTAATACCAAAGACATGTAGCAGAATGCATTTTGACCTAAATTGATGAGGAAATTGTATTTTTATGGGATATGTTTTATAGCAAAAAGTAAAAAAAAATTTTGGTTAGTGGTGATTAAATACCTCCAAAAGAGAGCTGTATTTTTGTGAAAAAAATTATATAAATTTTATTTGAGTACAGTGTTGTACATCCAAGCAAATGTCAGTTAAAGTAGTGCTGTGTCATATAGCAAAAAATGCCCTGGTCATGAAGGGGGTAAAACTTCCGGAAGGCAAGTGGTTTCAGCTGGATCCATATAGATACCTGTCCTACTGCACAATTGTTTGTTTAATCTCATAAATAATTACAACAAAAAATACTTACTACTTTCTGGTATGGTCCAATGGACCTGGACTGGAGAAGAGCTAAACCAAACTTCACAGGTCACCCGATTCACATAGTCCAAGGAGGCTTTAGGAATGGAGAGTAGGTTTTGGAAAGTCCAGGCACCACCAGGTTTCCTTGTAGAGATCATTTTGCCTTTGTGATATGTACCAGAGAAGTTCCAGCTGATAAGAACTAGATGAGAAGTCACTCTCACTGTACAAACAAGCTGGATGGCAGTGTTGGAAGAAGAATATTGAGATTGAACCAGGAGATGGACAGGGATTTTGGGTTGGGGAACGTCTGCAAGTGATGAATAGAGAAAATATAACATGAGCAATATAATCCAAATGAAACACAAATGTCAAAGCTTTGAGGAGCTGGGCAGATTGAGGGGTCAGAAAAAGCTTCGGCAAAATCTAACAGCCATCACGTTAATTGAGAGGGCTACAGTATACGAGATCTAAAGCCTTATATATCAACTTGCTCATACAACGAATCAGGAATCAGAAATACATCTCCTCAGGCACCAATTCTTATTGAGAAAATGGCTTGCTCTGAAGATTCAAATCTTATGGTTAGTTGGGAGGAATAACTTAATTTCTTAGTAAGAACAGGTTAAAGCATAAAGCCTATAATCTTAAAGCAGAACTAAACCCTTCTATCCTTGACAGTCAAGGAGGCTACCATCTTAGCTTTTGTTTGATCTGCAGTTGCCATGGTGCTGCACATGTGATCAGTTATGACATCAGCCATTTATGGCTTGACAGTTCGGTTGAGGGCAAAAAGCAAATGTGACAGTTCTTGTTAATTTTTTGTTTTGGGAAACAGTTAAATCGATTGGATTTAGTTCCTCTTTAATGTTAGCTGAGAAAATAACTTCAGTTTTTAGTAAGAATACCTTAAAACATAAGGTCCGTAAACTGTAGGATACGTACTATCTTTAGATCTATTGATGTCTTAAAAGAGAAGTTTGAGGGAGAACCAGGAAATGGGGTTCATAATTGAGGGGTTTAATGTAATTGACTCGGGTTTAGAGCGTTATTTAGTTTTGTATGTAGTAGAAATTAAATGGTGTGCTTTTTCAGAGGTTATTGTGGATGAGCAGAATATGCCTAGGCATAGAACTTTGAAATGTCTAGTTTCCACAGATATCTAGTTGTAGTGGAAGGAAAGCTGACAGGGAGACTTCTCTCCCCAGAAGGCCATCAAAATTAATATAATGTAACCCAACCTTGCAAAATCTGTAATCTGCTATGCCCCTTTCTGGTTTTAACAGTACACTCGGTATGAGATAAAAATTGAGGTTCCTATTGCTGGCCTATCCTAAAAATCTTTGAAGTTATAGACCACTTTATCATAACATCTAGGTTGTGTGCTTCTCAGTAGACATTGTAGAACTCCTAGAGCTTCTCATGTGATGCGAAGAAATGTAGAATTACAAGTGCTCCATTTTGTAAGTGAGGCAAAATGAATACAAAGATGGGGCATTCTAAACAGAGGCACTTCACGTGTATTGTAATTTTTTGATGCTACCAAGCCTCTTTTTTAATTCTTATTTATTTTAATTATTGCTAGAAGTTAGTGCTTATCAGAAACCCCCTCCTGTATTTTCTTTCTTCTGCTCTTCGTACATTAATAATCACAAGTCCAAACCAAATAACAGAGGAGATTCAAATGTGGGATGTATTAAAAATCCAAACTCAGTGTTGTGTTCCCTGCATAGTTAACCTTTCAGCAGCCAACTTATACAAAATACTGTATTGACGTTGAAAACCTTACCTTTCACAATCAGAAATGTTCCATTTGCAAAGGTTCGGGAAAAATGCGTCCTGTATATGCAGTAGTAGACTCCATAATCTTCTGGCTTTGCTTTGTGTATCTTCAGCCTTGTTTCATAATGATCAGTTTTACATTCATAAGTATCATTCTTATCATTTAAACAGGATAGGGCAAGAATATACCTATTTCCTGGTGCCCAGGTCTCTCGGTACCAGTGAATTCTACTCCCAGATTCCAAATCGACACTGGACACACATCTTATAACTGCAGTGTCACCTATGTCAACTGACACAGTCTTATGAGGCTGAAACAGGACAATCTGAGCTCCAGTCACTGCAAAAATATATAAATAAATATGAATAACAATACACTGTATACAGTGCTATAAAAAAAGCATCTAGAATAAAAGATGTCTAACAAAGTGAAGCATGCTAAAAGATCTCAAAAAGCTAAATAAATTCAAGAACAGATGAGAAACAAAGTAATTGACATGTATTAGTCTGGGAAAGTTTGCAAAGCCATTTCTAAGGCTTTGGGACTCCAGCAAACCCTGGTGAGAGCCATTATCCACAAATGGAGAAAATTTGGAACAATGGTGAACCTTCCCAGGAGTGTCCAGCCCCAGAAAAAAAAAATATGACCTACTGCAATAGATATAGAGCCTCATTAGCGCATATCAGTGAAGGAGAAAAATCAATTATTTACAAAATTTTACAACAAAAACTAAGAAAAAATATTTAAAAAAAAAAAAATTTCAGCAGTTTTTGGTTTGTTTAAGAAACAATAAAAAACCCGGAGGTGATTAAATACCACCAAAATAAAGCTCTATCTGTCACAAAAAAATTATAAAAATTTCACATGGGTACAGTGTTGCATGACCGTGCAATTGTTATTCAAAGTGTGACAGTTCTGAGAGCTGGAAATTGGCCTGGGCAGGAAGGGGGTATAAGTGCCCTGTACGCAAGCGGTTAAACAAAAAAAAAAACGCTGGCAAATGTGCAGCATTGCTGATATGTACTGTACATATATTTTTATAATACTGGATAACTTCCCCTTTGGAGTTAATTTAAATTAAAAAATAACTTTTATATATATAAATGCAGGTTTCCAGTATCTGACCTCATTAAACTAATCAAATGGGCAGATTCAGTACAGTATCGGCAAAACAGAAATGTGCAAATTCTATAGCATATGGCCTGAAATCCACTTTAAACAGTTACTTGGGGGTTCTGGTTTACCCTACTACCCTACCTGACCACTGGAAGTGTTTCTTGTAGACCATTCCAGCAAAACTTCTTTATAATAACAGGCTCTGATTTCACCAAATAAAAAAAACTAAAATATTCAATACATTTTCATGATAAGTGGTGCTCCTGTGCATTTTCCAAAGTATACCGTACCATTTTTTAAAAAGTAGTAATCCATTAACAAGAAAAATTTGCACCACACATAAAATCGTTTTTTTTGTGTGTGTGTCATCATACTAAAACATTTTCAGGTGATTCTAAGTTTATTTTTTTTATTATTTAAGAAGATTAAAGATGTAAGCATAATAAGCCTTCCCATTTTTGCGGGATTACATTTGGCATTTCTAAACAGGTATCAACAGATATTTTTTTGTTCTTGCAGGGTCTTTAAAAGGATAACACGGGGAAATGTGTATGTATTGCAAAGATGTACTATATAGGTTTTGTTTTTTACTTTGCTTTGACATACACTGTAACTCCATACTGGATTATATCCTGTTGGAATTAAATTAAATAAAGTTGCAGTGTAAAACAAAAATGAAGGTTGCCAATATCTGACTTTGCTGTTACATGTGTCAAAGGGATAGATTCAGTTAAGTTTCAACTAGATAAAATTCTGCAAATTCTGTAGCAACGAGTTCACAATGACCATTAAAATTTTAAAGTATGTTATTGAACTGAAAATGACAGTTTAAAAAGAACATTTCCTTGCAAAGCGAATATGTTTCACTTCTTTAGTAAATCAGCCCCATGTTCACTTGGTGTAGTTAAGCATTGTCTATAATTTATTTATTATATAATTAATTATATATTATGTATTAATTAGAGCAAATCACTAACACTGGGGTATTAATGGTGGACTAGTTGCGCAGTGTTGAAATTAAAATTTTGCAATCATTTTAAAATAAGCAAAGCTTACAAACATGGTGTAAAACTGCTATTAACTAAAAATTACTTAAGCGTCAATAAATTATTCAATAATACAGCAAATCAAATATTCATTTTCTCAAATTGATAAAAAAATGTTTCCTACCGTATAACAAAAAGAAAAAGGTGATAAGTTTCATTTCTCTGTCTCTTGATCTGCTGTGTATTGCTACGGTATGAATCGTCTTTTAAGTGTACTTTTCTTTCACCAACGGAAATGCCCCTCCTTCCCGCCTCTTCAACCATGAAGACCACTCACACAAACTCTTTATGTGCTCAGCAGAGGTGAAATGAACTGCAGAATCATTGTAATTCTAATCTTCAATTTTTTGTGTGGTAATTATTAATTATTTAAGCAAATGCATTTTATAGCTTAACACATTTGATGCATTTTATCCTAAAAGTTTAAGTTTTTTGATTATTGTAATTTTGGTATTTTCCAGTTCTACATGTTATGAGAATTACAAGAATATGAGCAATGAGTATGGGAGCTTTTTGTTCTCTTTACTGAAGGAATGGCAGAATGTTTGTTGGTCCCCGTACATTGGGATTATACAAATACATACGCAGTGGAATTCCATAATGAGTGTCTAAGTCGCTCTTTAGAATTCCAAGGCATCACCACATGACAAATGTTGCTGTGGGCGGCAGAGGCCGGAGTGTCTGTATGGATGGGCACCCTACCTGCCTCTGTATGCCAAGTTAGCGTAGGTCTTGATTACCTTTAGCTTCATTCTCTATGAACTGGAGGCAATGATTTTTTTATTTGGTGCATTATTAGCACCGCTTTCTAAAAGTTGTGCTATTAAGAACTACCCTAATCTGAATCGGTATAGTTACTGAAGTGGGTTGTAGGGGATTTTTGAATTTGGTGCAGATCATTGTTAAGGTCCATTGCACCAGAAAACTGTTGGTAGTTCTTTACTGAATTCCCCCAACAGAGTTAGGGGTCTTTTTTTTTTATGAAAGTACTACATATATGTAGGTGATATGTTTTTGTACCATTGGATACTTTTTATTCTTTTTTTAACGTATCTAAACCTCTAAAAATGTGATGTGTTACAGCATATAAGTCTTCATATGTAATGGCTGACTTAGTTGTTCCCAAGCTTTTTTTCTCTTTATTTTTTGATCCTGGGCATCCTGCCAGTAACACGCATCCTGTCCTAGGGTGACAACACTCACCCACCATACTATATATTGTCACCTCTCTCCTCTCCTGATTTGAATTGCAAACCTCTACCCCTATTCTCATCTCTATCATGTAGGAAGGTAGTATTTTGTAGTATAAATAACTGGTAAATGTGATAACAATGAAAGTTAAGTGTATTGCCCGGGAAGTTTAATCCACAGGTTTTCTGGCATGTTCAGCAGTCCTTTCTGTTTTTGCAGAAAATTTGTTCAGAAATCTGATACCTCCACATCTAAGGCCCGGAAACCTGCAAGACATGACATAGATGGGGACTTTTGACTTTATTCTGAACTTTCTGATCTTCACACGTGTTGTGGATCAATGATGCAGGATATTGAAGCCAAGGAGTCAGCATAACATGCAAGAAAGTAGCAACAGATGCTGGAAAAGTATACTCTTAAGTGGAACAAAATTAGCGTATACAGCTCAAGTTTTGGAGAACTTGCCCCTTCTTGAATCTGTAAAAGGCAGTAAGGCTGACATAGGGGGGTTATTTACTAAAACTGGAGAATGCTAAATCTGCTGCAACTCTGCATAGAAGCCAATTGACTGCCAGGTTTTATTGCCAAAGCCTAATTGAACAAGCTGAAGCTAGAAACTGATGCACAGCTGCACCAATTCTGAGTACACCAATTTTAGTAAATCTACCCCAGTGTGCTGTATATTTGAATTGTGTAAGAGGTAAAGTGTAACTCCCTCTGATTAATTTACATTCAAGGAATTTATTAAATGTGGATGCAGATTCCTACCTGTTGCCATTTTACAGAAAAATCTGTTTGTATCACTGTGTCCTTGCCAGACTGATTTCTGAATGGGAGGATCAGTCTTCATTACAACCATCTGAGCAAATCTCAGTGTTCTAATGTGGAAAGCTGAAGGATCTACATTCTTCAAGTAGAAAGCCTTTTTAAGTATCTCTGAGAAATGTAAATTCCTATTACAAGGATGTCTAAAAATGTATTTGTATCTTATTGCAAACTTCTGAGAAAATTAGTGATCCAGTCTTAAAACAATAATTTTTTTACAGGGAGCATGCCACATACTAAAAATGTACAGAATAGTAAACTTAAAAATTACAGGGAGCATGCCATATACTAAAAATGTACAGAACAGTAAACTTTAAAATTCTCAGCAGCCTTCCAATGGTATTGGGTCTAGGTTGCACCCTGCTGGTTCTTCATCACTGTCAATAGTTTTCTTCCTTGCACTGGTATGCCATTTACTGGGCCTGAACAGCCCAGATGGTTAAGGCACTGTTTACTGTTTTTATAATGTTTATATGTACTCACTTATACGAGTTGTATATTCCCTTTTTTCTGTACTATGTTAAAAACTTTCAACAAAAATGTTATGAAAAATTATGTATAGAAAGCCTCACAGTTGCTTTGAATGTTTTGACAGTTTTAGGAAATGCAAAGATTACTGTTACATAGTTGGTAAGTTTGAATAAAAACACCAGTCCATCCAGTTCAACCTGTGTGGGTGTGTGTTAATGTGAAAAAATCATACCCCATATTCCTGTGTACTGTGTTCACTAGGATGCCCATCCAAGAGTTTTTTTGAGGCTATCAATACTTCCAGCAGACACCACCGAATGTGGAAGGGAGTTCAACATCCTTAGCGCCCTGACAGTGAAACCCCCCCCCCCCCCCTGCGCAGTTTACGGTTAAACCGCTTCTCCTCCAGTTTCATTGAGTTGACATGCGTCTCCTTACACTCCATGAAACTGAATAGTTTATTCCTTATGCTAGAATCACCATTAAGATATCTGTATATTGCTTTCATATCTCCTCTTAAGCGTCTTGTTTCTAAGAAGAATACGTTTGATGTTTGTAGTCATTCCTCATAACTGAGGTCCTCTAGTCCACCTACTAGTTTTGTTGCCCTTCTCTGAACTCTTTCTGGTTCCAGCATATCCTTCCTGAGGACAGGTCATAAATTGGCAGGATTATAGTTTTTTTTTTTTTTTTTTTAATATAGTAACCATACAATACAGTATGGTTTGTGTAGCAATTTTTTTTTATATTAATGTTTATAATGAAAGTAGAGTCTGTGGGGTTTAAATAATTTCTAAACCCAATCACTTATAAGTGATAAATCTGTTAAAAAAAGCTGTTTTCACTTTTTTTTGCAATTCCTTTATTTATCCATCAAGAGTTGCATCATACATTATATGTAAGAGTAAGGAATCATAAAATGTAAAGACAGTCACATATCAATAGTTGTGACTAGATAGTCCACTTAAAAAAATATGCATATGAGCATAGAACAGGCCTTAGATTGGTTAACAGCCAACACAAAAATGGAATGCGACAGATATCGTTCTGGCAAACTCCTAGAAACATAAAAATAGATATGAAACTGTATACAGCAAATTAGGGTAAAAAATACCAGGGTCACATAAGGGACTTCGAGGGCCAAAAAAAGCCATTAAAGACAGTATGTCACCAAGTATTCCAACTGTCTTGGTGGGGGGGGGCAACATAAATCTGCAAAAAGCATATCTCAGGACAAAATGTTAGAATGGGGGGGGGGGGGGGGTAGGTAAAGACAAGTAGAAAAAGAGATGGGGAAAAGGTGGTGGAATTAGGAAAAGGCAGATAAAAAAAGGAGAAGGGCCGTTGGCCCATGAAGAAAGGAGGAGAAAAGAAGAATGCAGAAAGAATGTGATGAACACAAGAACAGTGTTGAGAAGTAAGGATAGACCAGAAAAGCAGGGTTTCAGTCTCTATCTCTTGTTCGGGACCAAGTATGTAGTCTCAGAGGTTTCAACCAGGTTGTGAGGTCTCCTGCAGGCAAGCATCGGTATATACATAATATTGCCATGGTCTCCAGGTATCCCAAACAACCTCTTCCCGGTTATGCAATGAAGCTGTGAGGTCCTCCATGTCCCTGAGTTCATTGATTTCGGAATTCCAAATAGATCTGATGAGGGGCTTCACAGATCTCCAACACAAAGGGATACAAGCCTTTGCTGCGTTCAACAGCTGGATAGTTAGGGAGGCTTTTTTTTTTTTTTGATGGATTGGTGCGTGGGGTACAGTAGACAGGCCACCATTCCTCAGATGTTTAATGATGCTTGCTACTGCTTGCCAAAATGGTCTAATTTTTGGACAGGCCCAAAAAATATGAAGCATCATGCCCCGATCAGCACCGCATTGCCAGCACAGGTCTGACACTTATAGGAAAATACGGTGTAAGGTCGTGGGCACCCTGTACCACCTAGTCAGGATCTTATAGCTTCTCTCTTGGACCTTAGTGGCGATGCACGACTTCTGTGCAAAATAGAGAATTTCCTCCTTTTGTGAGTCAGTGAAATGCATAGTGAGATCCGTTTCCCACTTAAAGAGAAAGGCAGGAATGACGTTCAGTCAGAAATGAAGGTCAGATTAGGGCAACATAAATATTAGAGAAGCAGTGGAAGATCGGTTCCCATCTGTGACATATGTTTTCCAGCTCCATGAGTTGACGATAAATGCCTGGAGAACTGGCACCACGAGAAAGTGACTAAGCTGTACAATAAGTCCACATTGGCATGAGCAGGAAAGGAGAGCCTGCCGTTGGACCCCAGGAAATCCCATAGATGGAGGCGCCCACCCAGCAACATCTGTTGGAAATGTGGACTGTCAAGGCCTGGTTTAAATTCCAGATTTCCCAAGATGGGCATCATAGGGGATGGTAGTGAAGAAATAGAGGGGCTTCAAAAAGCATCACTTGAGGCCATCAAGGTACTCCCTCAGGGTAGGATGGTCGGCAAGGTCTTTTGGAATTTTCAAGGATATTGAAGGCCAGATTTTTGCCATGCCACGAGAATCCTCCAGTTCTATTGCTACCCAATGTTTTTCCTTAGCATGACAATACCAGCCAACCAGCCTAGTGAGATGGGCTGCCCTATAGTATGCCCAGATGTCAGGGAGACCAACCCCATCCTGACGTCTAAACAGGTGGAGAAGTACGAGTTGAAGAAAGGCTTTCCGGTGAAACCATACAAACTTCAGAAAAAGGAAATTCACTCACTTGAAGAACAAGGGGGAAGCCTAATGGGAAGGGCCTGTAAAACGTAGAGGACCCTGGGAAATATAGTCATCTTGACGACATTACAAGGGCTGAACCAAGCTAAGGTGAGGGAATGCCAACTGAGCAGGTCAGAATGCATACGAAGGAGCAGCGGTTCAAAGTTAGCCATGTAGTGAGTAGCTGTCAGGGCTCCAGGGTGTGACCTGAGGTATGTGACTGACGCAGGGAAACGCAGGCTTCAGATAAGTTATAAACAATATAATTTATTAAAGACTAACAATACAAACATAAACGCAGTGCAATACTAAAACATAACACAGTGCAAACGAACCAAACCAAACCACCCACAGATAACAGTACATACAATGCAAGCGTCGTCAGGCAGGCCGGGTCAATAACAATCGGGCAGGTAGGTACAGGGGGGTCAGGCAGAGAATGGTCGGGGTCACAAGCCAGGGATGAAACAGGAGAAGTCAGCAGAGGTCCGGATCAGGCAGGGTCAGCAATGAATCAGACAGAGACAGGGACAGGGACAGGAACAGGGATGCAGGGACAAGATACAGGGCCCAGGAAAAACACATACCAAGGCAGAGACTGCAGGTCTGGCCATCCCTTAAATACACCTGTATAATCAACTTCAGGTGTTTGGCTGGCTGCAGGGTTGAGTCTCTGATTGCTGGGAGCACCCGCTGGCCAGCCCTGGTACTGCAGCCCACAAGGCAGGTGAGTCCCACCATTACTGGCAAGTCCATTCCTGACAGTACCCCCCCTCAAGGAGCGGCCTCAGGACGCTCCAAACAGTCCTAGCTGGGCAAAATGTTCCACCGCCCGGGTCTGGTAACTGGCGGGATATCAAAGACTGGCACATCGGGCAGGACTCCGGGCAGCGGCACACCGGGCAGGACTCCGGGCAGCGGCACACCGGGCAGGACTCCGGGCAGCGGCACACCGGGCAGCGGCACATCGGGCAGGACTCCGGGCAGCGGCACATCGGGCAGGACTCCGGGCAGCGGCACATCGGGCAGGACTCCGGGCAGCGGCACATCGGGCTGGACTCCGGGCAGCGGCACATCGGGCTGGACTCCGGGCAGCGGCACATCGGACAGAGGCACATCGAGCTGGACTCCGGGCAGAGGCACATCGGGCTGGACTCCGGGCGGAGGCACATCGGGCAGGACTCTGGGCAGCGGCACATCGGGCAGGACTCCGGGCAGCGGCACATTGGGCAGGACTCCGGGCAGCGGCACATCGGGCAGGACTCCGGGCAGCGGCACATCGAGCTGGACTCCGGGCAGAGGCACATCGATCTGGACACCGGATCACCAGGCGGAGCAGCAGGCACCGAGCCACCAGGCGGAGCAGCGGGCACCGGGCCACCAGGCGGAGCAGCGGGCATCGGGCCCCCAGGAGGGGCGGTGGGCGCCGGGCCCCCATGAGGGGCAACAGGCATCGGGCCCCCAGGCGGAGCGACAGGCATCGGGCCCCCAGGTGGGGCGACAGGCATCGGGCCCCCAGGCGGAGCGGCGGGCACCGGCCCCCAGGCGGAGCGGCGGGCACCGGGCCCCCATGCGGAGCGATGGGCGCCGGGCCCCCAGGAGGGGCGGCGGGCGCCGGGCCCTTCAGGAGGGGTGGCGGGCGCCGGGCCCCCAGGAGGAGTGACGGGCGCCGGGCCCCCAGGCGGAGCGGCGGGCCCCCAGGCGGAGCGGCGGGCACCGGGCCATCAGGCACGACAACGGGCATCGGGTCACAAGGCATCAGGCCATTTGGCTCGCCAGCGGGCACCGCGTCATCTGGCAAGGCAGTGGGCACCGAGTCACCAGGCACGACAGTGGGTTCCGAGTCAACTGGCATGACCACGGGCACTGGGTCAGACATTGGATCGTCTGGCTCGACAGCGGGCATCGGGTCACCAGGCATCAGGTCATTTGGCTCGACAGCGGGCACCGCGTCATCTGGCAAGGCAGTGGGCACCGAGTCACCAGGCACGACAGTGGGCTCTGAGTCAATTGGCACGACAGCGGGCACCGGGTCATCAGGTACCGGATCGTCTGGATCGACAGCGGGCACCGGGTCATCTGGCGTTGGATCGTTTGGCTCGACAGAGGGCATCGGGTCACCAGGCATGACAGCGGGCACTGGGTCACCAGGCATCAGGTCATTTGGTTCGCCAGAGAGCACCACGTCATCTGGCAAGGCAGTGGGCACCGAGTCACCAGGCACGACAGTGGGCTCCGAGTCAACTGGCATGACCGCGGGCACTGGGTCAGACATTGGATCGTCTGACCTGACAGCGGGCATCGGGTCACCAGGCATGACAGCGGGCACTGGGTCATCAGGCATGGGATTGTCTGGCTCGACAGCAGGCATCGGGTCACCAGGTATGACAGCGGGCACTGGGTCACCAGGCATCAGGTCATTTGGCTCGCCAGCGGGCACCGAGTCATCTGGCAAGGCAGTGGGCACCGAGTCACCAGGCGCGACAGTGGGCTCCGAGTCAACTGGCATGACTGCGGGCACTGGGTCAGACATGGGATCGTCTGGCCCGACAGCAGGCATCGGGTCACCAGGCATCAGGTCATTTGGCTCGACAGCGGGCACCGCGTCATCTGGCAAGGCAGTGGGCACCGAGTCACCAGGCATGACAGTGGGCACTGGGTCATCAGGTACCGGATCGTCTGGCTCGACAGCGGGCACTGGGTCATCAGGCGTGATAGGATCATCAGGCTGGATCAGTTCATCAGGCTGGGTACAGACATCAGGCTGGGTACAGGCATCAGGCTGGGTACAGGCATCAGGCTGAAGTGCGGGTGCCGAGGCACCAGGCTGAACCACGGAAGGCAGGTTCTCAGACGGCAGGCTCACCGGTTTGGATACTGGCAGGATGGTACTGGTTGGAAAGAATTTCCGCTTTTTTCTGGTTTTAACTACTGGTGCACTGCAAGTAAACGCAGGTCTGCAAACGAATGGAGCAGCTGAGGACAGAGAAGAGCTGGAAGATGGAACAGAGGAGGGAGCAGTTGCTACAGAGGACTTCTTTACAGGGTTAAAGAAAGGATAGGTGCAGCGAGTGGGAGCAGAGGACTGGTATGTGGTAGTTAGAGTATACTGGGCAGTCACTGGGGGTGCTGTCGGGGATGCAGGAAGAGTGCCTTGAGTGGAGGAATGATGTTGTAAGCTGACTGAGGCTGGGTGCAACAAGTCTGTCCATGTCTGCAGTATGGGTTGAACAAAGCTCCGCTTACACAAAGCCTGTCTGGTCAATGACTGCACTGCGTTTATACAATCTCTTAGTATCTGTGGTGAACATGCAGAATAACGCTCCAGAAAGTAATCCACATCATCCTCTAATAACCATACCAGGGACTCGACCTGGTCGGCACTAAATGGCGGCAAAAATTCATCCCTGCATTCGGGGGTACCAGATGAAACCAACTCAGCACAAACCTGAATCAATGGCTGCACCTCAGAGAACTCTGTGCCCTGATCTACTAGGCAATGAGCGATCCGTATACATTCTAGCAGTTCATCCCTGGGATACTCCTTCAGAGTTTGATAAGCATACTCTGTCATCAAACACTAGCAGAGATAAATACACAACCTCATCAAGATCCATCCTTCCCAGCAACAAGCCAAGATGGCTTCCCTGTGCAGCCACTTCTGGTCAGGATTAGCCTTGGTGTAATGTCAGGGCTCCGGGGTGTGACCAGAGGTATGTGACTGACGCAGGGAAACGCAGGCTTCAGATAAGTTATAAACAATATAATTTATTAAAGACTAACAATACAAACATAAACGCAGTGCAATACTAAAACATAACACAGTGCAAACGAACCAAACCAAACCACCCACAGATAACAGTACATACAATGCAAGCGTCGTCAGGCAGGCCGGGTCAATAACAATTGGGCAGGTAGGTACAAGGGGTCAGGCAGAGAATGGTCGGGGTCACAAGCCAGGGATGAAACAGGAGAAGTCAGCAGAGGTCCGGATCAGGCAGGGTCAGCAACGAATCAGACAGAGACAGGGACAGGGACAGGGATGCAGGGACAAGATACAGGGCCCAGGAAAAACACACACCAAGGCAGAGACTGCAGGTCTGGCCATCCCTTAAATACACCTGTATAATCAACTTCAGGTGTTTGGCTGGCTGCAGGGTTGAGTCTCTGATTGCTGGGAGCACCCGCTGGCCAGCCCTGGTACTGCAGCCCACAAGGCAGGTGAGTCCCACCATTACTGGCAAGTTCATTCCTGACAGTAGCAGGGTCAGGGGTAATATTGATTCCTAAACAGTGAACAGATGCAGTAGCCCAATGAAAGGGAAAGGAGGGACAAATGCGTCCAATTGCACCACTGAGATGTTTAAGGCAGAGGACTCGGACAGATTAACCTGAAATACGAGGGGCTCCATACACGTGCAAAGCTTGGAGGAAATTCGGCAGGGAGGCCAAAGGATTTGTCAGAACATTAGATCATCCACAAATTTGGCTACCTTATTATCCACCAGCGTCCAGTCTCACTGTACACAGGAAAGGCTCTAGAGAGAGTATAAAGATCAGTGAGGAGAATGGGCAACCCTGACGGGTGCTGTTCATAATATTAAATAAGTCAGTCCTTGTTCCAACTCAACATGGTAGCCTTATGTGTTCCAAAGTGGCATGCATGAACTGCTAGTTGATGCTATCAAAAGCCTTCTCTCCATCCGTAGATAGCAGAAGAAGGGGATGGAGAGAAGTCTTAGCAGCATGGATCAAGTTAAGAACCTGAACTGTATTATCCCTAGGCGCATAGAGAGGAACAAAACCCACCTGATCCCAATGAATGAGCTGTGTGATATGAGGGAGCAACCGATTGGCCAGTATTTTGGCAAACAACTGCAGATCCAAGTTCAAAATAGCAACCGGGCAATAGTTCCCACATAGGGATGGATCTTTCCCCTCCTTGGGAAATAAAGAGATGTAACCTGTAGGGCATCTACAGGCATAGGCTTTCCCTTTGTGATAGAACTAAATGCATGGGCCAGATGGGGAGATAGTATCTCGAAGAAAGCCTTATAATAGGCCAGAGTTGGGTCGTCAGAGCCCAGAGCATTTTTGGTCTTGGACTGAGCCAGAGCCACCCCTAGCTCTTCCACCATAATTGACTCATTAATTTCCTCCTGGACCTCTTGAGGGAGGGATGGCATACCTGAAGCTGCTATATAAGATTGTATCATTGAAGCCTCCACAGACGGGGGAGATCAACTGAGTGGAATGACCTAGATTGTAAAGGTTATGGTATCGCTGTCGCTGTAGAGGTAGTCAATTTCTGCTCAAAGGAGGCCTGAATATGAGAAATATAGGTATGGGTCTGGGGCCCGCATGGGGGCCCGAGCCAGCAATGTGCCCAGTTTGTTGGAAAATATATACGTATGATTGGGCCCATGCTAATTTTTGCTTCATCTTATGTAAAAGAAGAGACTGTAGCTCTTCTTGAACGAGATCCTAGTAGGTGGCACTCATCAGGGTCACTTTGTGGGAACATTTAAATCTACGGAGGTTAGCTCTGAGCTTGTCTGTACGGTGGGTGCTTTCTCTTTTAAGGTGAGCTCCAGTTCTTATCAATGTATCCCATTCCACCGGTTTATGGGCCTCCCAGAAAATCAATGGATTTTCCACCAAGTCCCAGTTGATGGAAAAATACTTCCTCAGAATTTTCTGTAATGCAGGACAGGTGTCTGTGGACTGTACCAGAGTCTTGTTTAGCCTTCAAGATGGCAGACTTTGTGAGTTTGGGCCAAGTTGAAGGGTAAGGGGGACTGGGGCATGGTCAGAGAAATAAATCACACCTATGTGTGCAGACACAAGCCTTGATAGGGCTTGATGAAAATGCAAAAGACAGTCAAGTTGTGAGTAGGTGTGGTGGACCAAGGAAAATAAAATATAGTCCTGTTCTTGAGGATTTAGCAGTTGCCAGGGGTCTACCAGAAGCAGAAGCTGTAAATCTGTCATCAGGCATTTGAGATGAGAGTCGGAAACATGAGAAGAAGCCCATGACACATCCAATAATGCATCCATTGCCAAATTAAAATCCCCTCAAATACCAAAATCCCTTCTGAGAATTCCAAGTGGACAGGAAGGAGGTCCTGCAGGAACTGAGGATGGTCCACTTTGGAATAATAGACATTAGAGTGTCCACGGCACCAATTTGGCAACCAGGATACTAACCCCTTTAGATTTATAGATAATTTAAGGACTGTGATATGCCCAGGGATAGTCTCTGTTGGTCAATTTTTACTTTTAAAATGGGTTTCCTGCAGAAAGGCAATATGGGTTTTACCCTTCAGTAGGTCATACAAGAGCTGGGAAAATTTTTCGGGAACATTTAGACTTCTGACATTGAGTGTACAAATCTTAAGGAGAACCATAGTAGATGAAAGGAGGCATCTTGGCAAGAACTTTGTAAAGAATACCTAATCAGAAAATAAATTGAATTTTTGCTTGCACATGATTGGATGATGGAAATAAGCAGAGCTTTACCTCATTCAGTAAGCTCTGCGGAAAAAAAGAATGCAACTGCACTTGCAAAGTGCACAGTCTATTTGCCATTAGTACATCCATCCCTTTGAGTACCATTGGGAATCAGCTCCTTAGTATTAGACAACACTTAGCCAATTGCTTTCCAGAGAAGCAATCAATTAAGTAAAGTCTAGGTTGTTAATGACAAAGGAGCAATGCCAACCAGCATAGTAAGTATGTATTAGTGGGCTACCTGTACAGGTAGAAGCCGATTTAAATATTGAATTCACATTGTAACCATCCTTTTTTGTGTTTTCTCATTTTAAAACAATTCAAGAAAGTCATGGAACATTGGTAGAAAACACTGTCAAGGCAGCGAAAGGTGGAAGAATAATTCAGGAACATATGGAACAAAGGAAATAAAATGAGATATGGTAGAGGGGGTAGGCCCCAGAAGTGAAATAAATGACGGGAGAGAAAGGAAAAGTCCTTTTCTAAAGATAATACATGCATAAGTAATATATTGGGGGAGCTTTACTAAAACTGTGGTGTGCAAGTTCTGGTGCAGCTATTCATGGTAGCCAATCAGCTTCCAGGTTTTATTATCAAAAGCTTAATTGAACAAGATGAAGTCAGATGCTTATTGGCTTCCATGCACAGCTGCACCAGATTCTGAGTGCTCTAGTTTCAGTAATTGTCCCCTAATGTAACCACAGATAAAAGGCTTTCATACATTTATTGCCAAATTTTGTTTTTTGAAACAGACTTCTGTACAGTAACAGAATGCAGACCTGACAATGATGACATTTTCAATTCATAAAAACTTTATTGGATGCGTTTCACCATAACAGATTTAGTCATAGAGATGAGGGTGGCTATGGAGGAGTCTTTTTTTACAATCCAAAAATAGTCAGGAGCAACAATGACATCCTTAAAGGGGGTCACATGTTATAGGCTCTCCCCATTCAGAGGAGGTTTATATCCAGGCATTGTTCTTCAAGCAGCATATGTGTATACATGTTATATATTTTATTAATACTATAATAATAATAATAATAATGTGTATATATTGTTACAAAACCTACATTTCTAAACCAAGTCTAAATCACCATACCCCATACTAACACTTTCATCTCCTTTCATTAATATTAAGGATACTCCTACTTAACTCCCCTCTATAATCCTACGTGGAAGTCCTTCAAACCAAAAATATATTCTTCACTTTTACATTTAATTTCAAATTTAAGTAAAAACTGTCCCCAAACTATTAATCCTAAAAACAAACTACATAAAATATGCCCTCATGAATATGTGGTCAGGTAGTATTTTAGGGAACCATATTTGGGGATAGCCTAATATCCTGAGATTGTAATGTAAGTAGATAAAGGAAAAAAAGGAAAATATAGAATATTCTTACCTTAGTATCAGAAACAAGACTAATATAAGAAAAAACAAAGAATCTCACACAAAGACGCATGATAAGTGAGAATAAAGAATTAAAAAGATAAAAAGAAAATTGTAGGTACGAATACCTTTACATAAACCAAGACAACATTTGGGATAGATGATTATTTATAATTGTTAAAACCCATTCAAAGTTCATCCCTTTGGGAAATATAGGTGTTCAGTCTGAAAATCCAACAGAAAATCGGTCACCAACCCCCAGAGGTTTATTTAATGTTTCAGTCACTTGAATCTTAAGTGATTCTGTAATAGATCCATAGTGATCAAAAAAAATACTTTATAAGGTTTTAATTTTTCTGTGTCCCAATATTGGACAGATGATCTTTCATCCAACCACACAACTTTATGGTTGTCCTATCAACATATTGTTTTTTACTGGTTAAACAAGAGATAATGTATATTCCATATCTGGGTTGGCAATTTACCAACTATATGATCTTAAAGGTGTCTCCAGTAGAATAAGACTCAAAGTGTGGATCATGTGGGAAAGCACAACTAGAGCAGTGGAAAGAGCCACATCTATATACTGTATGCCAGTTGTACTTAGCTAACCATTTTTCTGGACTGGAATAGGCTAGGGACAAAGCATTCCCTAATGTGAGCACTCTCCTGGCTACAAAATGTATTCCCCTAAAAAGAACCCCTCTGATGTTGAAGTACCCCTGTAAAATTGGCATGTACCTGTGTATAATGTGTTTGATTTTCTAAATTTGAGACTGTAGGGCGTACAAAAGACAATTGGTTGATTGACATTGTGAGTATGACACTTTTTTCCACATCCGTATTCTCTCAGAAAATGTTCTCTCGGGTTATGGTAGGTTCTCCTGAAATGATTCTTGTCCTAGTGCCACTTGAGAATTCTCATTTCCATCTGACACTTTTCTTTCAAAGCCTTCCAGACTAGAGCTGCTCCTTATGACTCTAACTAATTGTTATTTAGATACTTATTTTTCTTTATTACATGGGCTGAGAACTACAAATATATGTTGCGCTCCTAAATACTTCTCAATAAATAATTAAATTATTACCATTAAATTAATTCAAATTATGATACAAATAACTAAAAAGTGTATAAATACCAAAAAATATTTAAATAGATAATTTAAACTAATCAATCTCCTCCAAATAAATATCAAAATAATTCCACATAAAATACTCCTCTGAAAAAATATTTTAGTTGGTTTATTATTTTTGTTATATTAAATGAGGGTATTATGAATATAAATGAAATTGAGGGTATTAGTAAGTACATCATGTCACTAATGATTTATGAGCACTTGGTAAAATATTTTTTCAGAGGAGTATTTTATGTGGAATTATTTTGATATTTATTTGGAGGAGATTGATTAGTTGAAATTATCTATTTAAATATTTTTTGGTATTTATACACTTTTTAGTTATTTGTATCATAATTTGAATTAATTTAACGGTAATAATTTAATTATTTATTGAGAAGTATTTAGGAGCGCAACATATATTTGTAGATATTTCTAACACAGTTGTAGTTATGTGTTTCATGTTTGCGATCCTCTAGTAATTATTACATCTGTGGCTCGCAAGTCACTCTGATTCATCTATGGGCTGAGAACTGTCAGCATGAAGAAGGAAATTGCTTCAGATGGGCTCACTATAGGCCTGTACATAGATTTTTGACTTACAGTGCACCCCCTCTCTGTTAAGTCTAGATAACTAATCTGGGATTGTTGTTGCTCACAAGTAAACCTAAGATTGTAGGTGGTGTTGTTTAGAAAATCCAAGAAATCAACAACTGATAGACAATTTGATTTTCATTGTGCACCAAAATCTATGTATGGTGCGAGACTTTATTGGACCTCTAAAGGGATCAGCATCTCCAAAGATGTGGCACTCCTCCTGTCAACCCAGTTATAGGTTACCATACATTGGAGGGCATTTTGTGTCCTTAGAAGTACCACACCTCTGGAGGTAGTAGCCTCCATGTCATGATTCTAATCCTAAAATTAAATTTCAGTTCGCCTTATTTCTGGGGGTCCCTAATAGCCTCTAGGGGGTAAGGAGTGCTACATAAATAAGATTTTTTTTAATCCTCTGAGGTAGATGTGTGCTACATTTGTATTATGTGGATGCAATGACTTCAGTCTATACAGAGCGTCTAATTATGGTGTGTCTGTGCTTCTGTGTCCCTCTTTCATTGGTTCTATAGCCAGGGCTTTTTTTTCTCAGAAAATAGGTGCAGAAACTCAACAGCAAACCAGCCCCCCCCCCCCCCCCCCCCACACACACACACTTCCTCCAAACCACATAGAATAGTGCATGTTGTCAAATCTCACTAACAGTGGGAGGGTCTTAAAGGGGCATTAAATACAAGGAATGCATGGCTTGCAGAGTTCATAGGCACGCTGCATACAGAGTGCAGAGTTCATGGGCGTGCCGCATACAGAGTGAAGAGTTCAGAGGCGCGCTGCATACAGAGTGCAGAGTTCAGAGGCGTGCTGCATACAGAGTGCAGAGTTCAGGGGCGCGCTGCATACAGAGTGCAGAGTTCAGGGGCGCGCTGCATACAGAGTGCAGAGTTCAGGGGCGCGCTGCATACAGAGTGCAGAGTTCAGGGGCGCGCTGCATACAGAGTGCAGAGTTCAGAGGCGTGCTGCATACAGAGTGCAGAGTTCAGGGGCGCGCTGCATACAGAGTGCAGAGTTCAGAGGCGTGCTGCATACAGAGTGCAGAGTTCAGAGGCGTGCTGCATACAGAGTGCAGAGTTCAGGGGCGCGCTGCATACAGAGTGCAGAGTTCAGGGGCGCGCTGCATACAGAGTGCAGAGTTCAGAGGCGTGCTGCATACAGAGTGCAGAGTTCAGGGGCATGCTGCATACAGAGTGCAGAGTTCAGGGGCGCGCTGCATACAGAGTGCAGAGTTCAGGGGCGCGCTGCACACAGAGTGCAGAGTTCAGGGGCATGCTGCATACAGAGTGCAGAGTTCAGGGGCGCGCTGCATACAGAGTGCAGAGTTCAGGGGCGCGCTGCATACAGAGTGCAGAGTTCAGGGGCACCTTGCATACAGAGTGCAGAGTTCAGGGGTGCGCTGCATGCAGAGTTCAGGGGTGCGCTGCATGCAGAGTTCAGGGGGTGCACTGCATGCAGAGTTCAGGGGGTGCGCAGCATGCAGAGTTCAGGGGGTGCGCTGCATGCAGAGTACAGAGGGAGCGCTGCATGCAGAGTGCTGAGTTTGGGGGTGCGCTGCATGCAGAGTGCAGAGTTTAGTCTTTTTCCTCAGCTGATTACCTGTGCATACCCCCATCCACATCTCACTTTCACCCCTCTTCAGCTCTGACCTCTGCATGCAACGCCCCTCCACTGCCCCATCTTCTCCTCCCCACCCTTAAAAGCACCTCCATCTTCCACATGTTTTACATTTGTTGCTCTTTAAGCTGAGGCACCCAGCTGGCTCTAGCATCTCTCTCACTTGCAGGCAGATCATCCAGTGAGGGTATCAACATCTGCACTGCATCCTGGGCACCTGCATTTTCCCTGTTCCTATCCTGCACTCAGTGGGAGCCTCTCAGGAGGTCAGGTCTGTGGGAGCTGTTGGGAAACAAACTGTCTCTTGAAAACACAGAAGCCGGAATTCTGTGTTTACAAGTGATGGTGACGAGCGGGATCTAGAGGGACTGAACCAGAGATGGTGGAACTGAGTTGCACCAAGTTGCATTTGAAAAAAAGCCCTGCCTATAGCTAAAGGTATGGTTGCAAAGGTCAAAGTCTGCATATGAATTTTACTAGCTAACAAGAAATAGCAGTGGAGAGTCAATGACTTATTAATTTATTTTTTAAACTGTCCTGTCTCCTCTTTTCTGTGATGCTGGCACTATATTGGAAAGTTTCTGGTTGATTTTTTACTTGCCATTTAGAGTAAATCTGCCCATGTATGGAGAAAATCTTGTACATGTTGCCTACAGAAGCATTAGGTTGCACTGCTCTTGTTGGATCTTGTACTTTGCCACATGTGGAGGGACTGCTGACATCACTTTGGTGTTCTGCGATACCTATTCCAGGATCCTGCTAATCCTGAGTAAGGGGTTATGATGGTCATTTTAAAGAATGTGTGGTTTAAGAGTCAATTTCCAATTTAAATACTGCAGCTTTAGCATCATCCAGCCTTGTGAGTCCATATGAAGCTTCTGATTCTAATTCTCTTGTGGAGATGTTAATAGTGATTCCAGGAGAAATGTATTGCGAGGATGAACATCAATAGGCAGATTAGAATCACAGTTGACCTCATATAGAAGGAACAATGAGCAATGGTCACACTTTGATCTGTTTCTGTAAGACAATGGCAAAGATAAAATAGCCATTAAGCAAGTGTTTCAAGCTGATTTAAATACATACATATTAATAAATCAACACAGATTAAAATTGTAAAAATTATAGGAGTTTACAATAATAAAAGCAGTATGATAGTAAAATGTTTAAAATACAGTAACTGACTTTCCATGCAAAAGCTTCATACTGAGTACAGTCCTTTAGTGATCTGCTAGGAAACATTGTGCAAAGTTGGTATACACATAAAGGAGAAAAATGGATTCCTATGTTAAATAATGTAATCTTAAAGTGGAAGGGGAAATTCCACTTTTTCTCTCCCTCTGCCATATTTAGAGGTTTTTTTGGTGTGAGAAGGTGGGTATCTGTTAACCTCCCTGGCAGTATTCCCGAGTGTAGCTCGGGGTAAAGTTTCTGTACCAAAAGCGGTAACCCCGAGCTACACTCGGGAATACCATGCGGCGCTGCATAGGGAGTCCCTCCAGCACTTACCTTGTCCTTCGTTCCCGCAATGTGTCCCCTGCAGTGTCCCGGCCATCTCCTCCGGCTGATGCCGGCATCCGGCTTCTGTGTTCCAGTCCCTGTGACGTCGGGACGTACGGGCACCGCCGGCAGTGGGAAATTTGAAAATTTTCAAAAAATGTCATTTTTTCAAAACGAATTTTACATAGTAAAACATTCCTGTATCAAACCATTTCACATATATTTTGTCCCGAGTGCTTTGTCCTGCGCCCTGCCTGCATTTTGACTGTTCTTTCTGCCTGGAAACTTAGAAAAGTCCATGGCGTCCAAAAAGCGTCCCTTTAGGTCAAAAGCGGTTTTAGACCGGCTAGGGAACAGCGATAGTAAATCAGAACCACTTGCAGAATTGAGTGATAATGATTCGTGGAGAAATTCGTCATCAGACACTGAAAACGATTTTGCGAATTTGCTCAGTGATGTGTGAACTTGGCGCTATATTTCACATTTCAGTGTTTTTGGTTTGATTATATTATTGAATTAAATGTATTATTATTATATTATTATTTTTTATGATTATTTATTAAATTATAATGTATGATTTTGTGTTTCAAACTTTATCATCCCCGGGATGTTTAATAGACTCTTGTTCAGACAGATTTCAGTGAGTTATTCCTAAATATTACAGCCTACAATAAAAAAAACTACATATTTCCATGCAAAATAATGGTACCGCTTTCAGCACCAAAAATCTGAAATAATCATACCGCTAGGGAGGTTAAAAAAAGATACTTCTGCTCTAGCTGCCTAGGCGAGTGAAGCGCAAGTTCCTCCCCTCTCAAGTTCCTCCCCTCTCAAGTTCCTCCCATCTCCTTCCCCTGCAGCCTCTTGGGATATGTCAGATATCCCAAGAGTCTGCAGGACCAATCAGCACGGCTCACGCATGCACAGTGGGCAGCCAGCTGTGAAGTCGCAAGAAGTCACAGTCAACAGCCCACAGTTAACATGCCAGCACTTGGGACAAAAGAAAGACCAAAGTTCGGGTCAGGTGAGTACTTCACTTGGCTCTGGGACAGGTAAGCGTGTGTTTTCTTAAAACCCAGCAGCTACAGTATTTGTAGCTGTTGACTTTTACATTTTTGTTTACAGGGTGAAGATCCTCTTCAACAACAATAACAATAAATAGGTAGAAGGAGCTATGATATTAAGTGTTACCTTATAGCGGGGGTCAGCAACCTGTAGATCAGGCCAGGTGACTGGTAGATCGCAGTTTGGGCTTGCTGACCCGCCATCCCAGAGCATCAAACAGAGCGCAATGCAGAGGGACTACTTGTATAGTTGGAACTGTAGTAGGGAGCAAGAGCCACATATGCCAATGCCACCTCTGTGGTGCCAGCTCCTATCCCATGCAGAGTGATATCTACTGCACTCTACCTCTTATACCGGCTAGCGGCTTCAGAGTGGTGCCAGAAGTAGGAAAGAAGAGATCTTTAGGTCAATGTGAAGCAATACACTGGGCACAATAGTATAGGGCTGCTTTCACACTGATGTGCTGCAGTTCACCCACACCGCAGGTGCAATACAGTGTACCTGAAGCTTTCCTGCGGGTTAGATGAGCTTTGCCATAGACTTCTATTATATCCTGTGGGTTTGGTGAACTTTCTGAAAGTGCAATGAAACTGCAGGAGTTGTGGTGAACTTTAAGAAAGTGCACCACCCAGGAAAGTCGCAGATGCACTGGGTTGCACCCGCAGTGCAGGGAAACTGCAGCACATCAGTGTGAAAGCAGCCATACAGGGGGCTCAGAACAGTAAGGGTTCATTTACAATTGCATTTTGAGGGGTGGTAAAACTCCATAGTTAAGATGTGTTTCTACCACCCCACCCCCAACAGCTCCCCCTTTAGCTGCAGTGGCTAGGTGTATACACATTGCTTTCTCACCACCTGTTGTAACCCCTTGGACTCCACAGAAGCATGCAGCTGCAGGATGCTTACAGAATGGCCACATTTACTTGAATTGTTCAGTAGCACCCATCAAGAGCAACAGGGGGTTTAATACCTGCTGAACCATGTGTAGATCTTCGTACTGCCTCAGCAGCTAAAGGTGGTGAGGAGGCGATATATTGCCTCCTCACCAACCAATTTAAACCCATGATTGCTGTGCAATGCACGTGACTGCAACACGGTAGAATGGGAGTTCGAGGTTTATTACAGGTGTGATGAGGCAACACGGTGATCTTTGACTTCTCCTATGTTCAGGTAGATCACCACCTCTTTAAGTTTGCCTACCCCTGCCTTATAGTATGTTGTATAGCCAAGCTATTACATTATGATGACCACCATGATAGGCCTAGCTTTTGAAGCATGGGCCAACATAACCAAAACACATATTATTTAGAGAACTATGTTTATTTTCTCTTTGGTAGAATAACCAATCCAACTAATAAAACCATGACAAAAGCCATAAAATGTATAATAAATGTGGGGGAGCTCTAGCAGTGATTCATCCCAACTACCAAATGAGTAACTCCAGGAAGGTTATATGGGCCACCTGTCCAAGGACCAACAGTTACCCTTGCAACTAATGACAACCAAAAGGGGTGGCATGTGCCAGGGCAGGTGAGTACATGATTCACCTGTGTGGCTGACAGAATCATCAATCAGGGGTTGCCACCATAGCATTTCAGATCTAAACCCATGTTTAAATCTGAAATGCAAGCATACCATCAGCAGTCCATTGAACTCCTTAAATGTACGTCTGTGATTGCAATACGGAAACTAACTATACTATGTGATGCGTGTCCATTCTGTACAACAATAATTTGCAATTCTCAATCAGAATTAAAACTATGAATCCTGAGCTTGCAACGGTCTTGAGGTCCTTGCTCCATATGGTGCAATCTGATTATCTACTGTAAATATAACTTGGATTTATTTACATAGTTAATCTGGTTGAAAAAAGACACAAGTCCATCCAGTTCAACCTACAGAGAAAAAAAGAATGCACACACACAAATAGAAAACCTCAATATACACAATCCTATGTCTGTAGTTGACCCAGATAAAGGCAAAAAAAATCCCAATAAAGCGTGATCCAATTTACTGCAGCAGAGGAAAAAAACCTTCCTGATCTCCCAAAGGCAATTAGATGTTCCCTGGATCAGCTTTACCTATAAATTGTAGTATCCATATCCATATATCATGTGCATTTAGGAAAGAATCCAGGTCTTGGTTTTAAAACAACCTACTGAGCTAGTCAGAATCAACTCTTGTGGGAGTCTATTCTACATTGTTATAGCTTACTGTGAAGAAACCTTTCCGTATTTGCAGATTAAATTTTTTATTCTTGAAAACGTAAAGAGTGCCCCCTTGTCCTCTGTGATAACCTTAAGGTGAATAACTGTACACCGAGTTCACTATATGGACCACTTATGTATTATACATGTTGATCATATCCCCCCTTATGTATTATACATGGAGATCATATCCCCCTTATGTATTATACATGGAGATCATATCCCCCCTTATGTATTATACATGGAGATCATATCCCCCCTTATGTATTATATATGGAGATCATATCCCCCCTTATGTATTATACATGTTGATCATATCCCCCCTTATGTATTATACATGGAGATCATATCCCCCTTATGTATTATACATGGAGATCATATCCCCCCTTATGTATTATACATGGTGATCATATCCCCCTTATGTATTATACATGGTGATCATATCCCCCTTATGTATTATACATGGTGATCATATCCCCCCCTATGTATTATACATGGTGATCATATCCCCCTTATGTATTATACATGGAGATCATATCCCCCTTATGTATTATACATGGAGATCATATCCCCCCTTATGTATTATATATGGAGATCATATCCCCCCTTATGTATTATACATGGAGATCATATCCCCCCTTATGTATTATACATGGAGATCATATCCCCCCTTATGTATTATATATGGAGATCATATCCCCCCCTATGTATTATACATGGTGATCATATCCCCCTTATGTATTATACATGGAGATCATATCCCCCCTTATGTATTATATATGGAGATCATATCCCCCTTATGTATTATACATGTTGATCAGATCCCCCTCTTCTCAAGAGAGAATAAATTCAGTTCCTCTAATCGTTCCTCATATCTGAGCTCCTCCATGCCTCTTATCAGTTTGGTTGCCCTTCTCTGCACTTTCTCCAGTTCTCCAATATCCTTTTTGTGAATTGGTGTCCAAAACTGAACTGCATATTCCAGATGAGGTCTTACTAATGATTTATACAGGGGTAAAATTATATCTCTCTCTGGAGTCTATACCTCTTTTAATACAAGAAGATTTTGCTCGCTTTAGAAACCGCAGCTTGGCATTGCATGCCATTATTAAGCTTGTGGTGTACCAGAACTCCCAGATCCTTCTCCGCCGTTGATTCCCCCAGTTGTACCCCCCCAGTATGTATGATGCATGCATATTCTTAGCCCCCAAGTGCATAACCTTACATTTATCAACATTAAACCTCATTTGCCACATAGTTGCCCAATTAAACAGTGCATTGAGGTTGGCTTGTAAGTTGAAGACATCCTGTAAGGACATTATTCCACTGCACAGCTTGGTGTCATCTGCAAAGACTGAAATTATATTTTTAATCCCAGACCCTATGTAATTTATATATTAAAAAGTATATGTCCTAACACTGAACCTTGGGGTACACCACTAACAACCCTAGATCATTCAGAGCATGAATCATTAACCACTACTCTCTGAATATGATCTTCTAGCCAGGTTTCTATTCATTTACATACAGATTTTTCCAAGCCTGTAGACTTTACCTTACACATTAGCTTTGTGTGGGGAACTGTGTCAAACGCTTTTGCAAAATCCAAGTATACCACATCCACCGCCACCCCTCTGTCAAAGGTTTTGCTCACCCCCTCATAAAAAGAAATCAGATTTGTTTGACAACTTCCGTCTTTCATGAATCCATGCTGTCTGTTGGTTAAAATATTTTTTTCCAGCAAGAATTCATCTATGTGGTTTTTTATTAAACTTTCCAGTATCTTCCTAACTATTTAAGTTAAGCTAATAGGTCTAAAGTTACTTAGTAGAGACTTTGACCCCTTTTTAAATATTGTCACCACATTGGCCTTTCGCCAGTCCAGTGGTACTATGCCAGTCATTAAAAACTCCCTAAAAAATAGAAACAGCAGCTTTGAAATGACAGAACTAATTTCTTTTAGGATCCGTGGGTGTATGTCATCTGGTTCAGGTGCTTTATTAACCTTTATTCTGTCTAAATACTTCTGGATCATATAAATTTTGAGCCATTGTTGATCATTTGGGCCTATGTCAATATTATTCCCATTATGGACTTGAGCTCCCCCATACTCCTTTGTATTCACAGTGTTGAAGAAGGTATTTAATACATTTGCCTTCTCTTTATCCCCAGTCACCCATTCTAGATTATTTTTAAAGCACCTACATCCTCAGACTGGACCTTTTTACTATTAATATATTTGAAGAATTTCTTTGGGATTTTCTTTAACTTTTTCTCTCATTCATTTTGAGTCTTTGCAGCCTTGATTTCCTTTTTACATATTCTGTTATATTTCTTGTAACATTTAAATGATAGTGTTTCTTCATTTTTATATTTTTTAAAATCTCTTTTCTTATCATTTATAGTTTTTTTAACTTTAGCCATGAGCCACATAGGTTTTATATTTAGACTTTAGACTTAGCCTTTTAAACGTATTGCCCATAGAAATATATTTTGCACTGCATATTGTGCATATCTGAAATATTTCAAGTGGGCAAATAAATAAGAATTAAACTAACTTTATTAAAAGCTATCTCAATACTGATTTCAATCCCATTTCCCTTCTTAAGAGGGTCGCAATAGACCACACATCTGGAATTGGCCCCCAAGCTGCACTCATTTTACTTTAGTACTCCAGTCAGTAATCTCATGAAATGGTTAGTGACAACTGCCACTTTTAAGAAACCTTTCTAAAATATGATTATATGAGCTCTCTTAAACTGCCAATTAGTTAGACCATTAAGTTTCACTTGCTTTAAAGCAGATATTACAGCTTGTGCACACCCTCTGACCATTTGTGGTTGGACCAAAAACTTTTGTATGTCTGTAGGCCTTCCTCGATGTCTAATGGTCAAGCCTGCTTGAGAGAAAGAATTGTTTGGCCGGGATAAATATTTTAGGCTGATCTCTATTGGCTTCCTTCATGGTAGAAGAGCATCTGAGCATCCCTCCCCACATCATAGGAACAAACAGGGAAATTTACATTGTGCGCTGGTCTATGCGCTGCACGTATACAGAACACTCACAGATAAGTCATTTACTTTTCTTTTTTTTTTAGTCTTACAGTTTTCCCCACGAATTACATTGGCATTGGGCATGTGATTATAGTGAGCAGGCCCTACCACTTTTCATTCCTGCTCTCTTCAGTTTGAGAAAGTGGAAAGGACTGTCTCTGTATGTAGAAGATGCACGTAGGAATAGCTGATCTGGAGAGTGTTGTTTTCCTCTTATCCAGTGTGTTTTCCTTTATCAAAAGTAATTTCAGAGCTCCTAAAGCCTAAGGTCACTTTAATAGAAGTGGAGTGTCTATAGGGGACAGTTCGGAGAAGGCAGTGAGAAGTGCAGCAAATTCATTTTTAAATGTTGTTAGTATCTAGAGTTGGGCTTAGTGAGTACCTCACAGGTTTGCTTTAGTGATACAAGAACACAAGTAGGAAACACAACTAAAATTATGCTATCATCGCAATATTATTGTATTCTAGCATTCCTATTTGATTTACATTTTCAAATCCAGACTCCTTTAAAAAACAACAATACATAAAAAACATTCTGAAAGCAAACCCCACCAGGTGTTACTGTCTGGGCACGAATCTGAGCCTGTGAACTCTATTACATCCGGAAATGTCTCATCTTGCTGAGCCACCTGGAATACTAGACAGCTGCCTAGACAATTCCTTGAATGAACCTGCCTTGAACCTTGTTTGTCTTCAACTTTGAACTCCTTGCTCTTCCCATTAACTTCCTATTTAAGCCATGCCTTTGCTCTTCCTCTTTGCCAAATTACTGTGCTCCCTCCAGTCAATATCTTGTTCTCATCTCTCCTGCTGCTGTCCGTATTTTTGCTGTAGCTAGCTACAAACCCTTGGCTTGTTCCTCGATTACTCTTCTGCTTGGTCCCAACCTGCAACAACTGGTTACTGACGTTTGGCTTGTTTGATTACACCTCTGCTTATTCCTATCTGCTTATCTGCTACTGAACCTTGGCTTGTTCACTTCCTGGTGGAGGCTCATGACCTGGTACTAGCATCAAAATCCATCTCCATCATCAGGAGCTCTGGTGAACACTAGTTAGTACTTTGCTCCTGTATTTATCCAGCTGGTTGGTGGGTGCCTCGCTACTGCTATAGCCACTGGTCTGCGAGCCTGACTCCAGATTGTGACAGGTACCTTTTCCTTCTATTGCCCAGTGTATTCGTACAGGAGATGAACTGAGCCAGACTTCACAGGTCACATGATCTTCATAGTCCCAGGTGTCTTTTGGAAGTGAGAGAAAGTTCTGAAAACTCCAGGTGCCTCCAGGTTCTTCCCTAGAAATCATTCTACCTTTGTGTTGTATTCCAGAGATGTTCCAGGTCACCTGAATGGTATGAAGTGAAGTACTGACTATACAAGCCAACTGGATGGTTGAGCTTGGAGAACGATGTTGCAGAGAAGCTGAGAGATAGATGGAACTCTTAGGTGTGGGACTGTCTGTGAATTATAAATTAAAAAAAATAACTTATTTAATCCTCATGAAACACATACTGGTTTTTTATTTGAATAGACATACCTGATTATTAATATTTCTGTACTTATCTGACACTCACATTGATGGGTAAAGTCTACCCAGGATCTGGCCTGTTGTCTGTTAAAGCTAGATATTAAACTTTACATCTAGGTGTTACTGCAGTCACAAAGATCCCTTTCCAATGCCACACTGCATTAGCAAGAGTCACTGTGCCAGCTGTGTTATGATGACTGAAAAGACATATATTTTGTGCTGTCATGTCTGAGGTGCTATATTGGCATATAGAGTAAACAGTACGACAAGGTGCCATGACATTACCTCTCTGTACCCGCTGCCTACAGTTCTCTTCATCTCTCTTGACCTCCTTTCTGGTACCTTTTTCTTCCTTTGTATCTTTTTCCTGCACTTCCACTCTACACTCCTCCTTACTCTTCTCTCCATCTCCCTGCACCTGCACTTCTCTGAGTCCTCTTTCCTACACCTCATACCCCTGTGTGTCCCTACCTGGTACTTCACTCCACCCCTCTGCACCTTCATGTCCATGGCCAGATCTGGGGTGGTGCTGGGGAGGAGGAATTTGGGGTGATTTTCCCTCGGGAGGGGATTGGAAGAGAGAGAATTTGTGTGTGTGGGGTGGGGGGGAATTTTTGCTAGGAGGGGGTGAGGGAATTTGGGCTAAGAGGGGGGACTGGATGGGTGGGAATTGGTGCTAGGAGGGGGGATTAGGGGGATTTGTGCTAAGAGGGGGCACTTGAGTAGGGAAGGGGTTGTGCTAGGAGCAGGAATTTGAGGGAATTTGTCCTAGAGAGGTGATTAGAAGAAAGGAATTTGTGTGTGTGAATTTGTGCCAGAAGGTGGGATTTGTGCAGGGAGGAGGGATTAGTGGCCTTTGTACTCTGCCCTGTGCACTGCCCTACTGACTCCAATACAATGCTCAGCTGACCTTGCATCATCTGCCTCCTAGACATTTTTTTACTGCACCCCCAAATCAGGCAGGCTAGATCTGGCCCTGTTCTCTCTGTCTATGCCTTCCCTACAACTAGGGGCTGAATGGCAACTTGCTGCTTCTCTGCTTCCTCCCAAAACACATCCCAGGCTGAAGCTCCACTCGAGCTACTCTGCTCAGATTAGGCTGGTCAGCACTTGCTGCACAGACTCCAGGTTCCCAAACTGGCTGGGAAAGGGAAGCCAGGGGCTGGTCAGGGGAAGAGAGCCTCTGGTGGGGCACAGAGACGGCCTCTGCTCAGACACGGCACACACCATCTATGCTGGAGGGTGGAGGCCTGCGCTCTGCCTTCATCGTCATCCCACGCTCGGTAGGACACCGGTGGGGACTTTTTAGGACCCATGTACACGGAGCACTTCTAAATGATGGAAACTGACTGCTGGAAAACGTTGATTAAAAAAACGCCTGTTTAAATGCGTTTGTATAACGCGTTTATGCTCGTTTATGTGTGTTTGCTTTTAGAAGCATTTTTTTAAAGATAAGTACAGGAGAGCCTCCCAAATGCCCAGAATGCACTGAAAAGTGGTAAATTATTAACTATTTCAGACTGTTTCAGAGAAATACAGAAAGTAGGAGAGGAGGCATTAGCTAGGTGTGAGTTGCTCATTAACATTTCTTTTGTTTCCAAGAGTGGGACAGGTGTCTGGTGGAGGGAGTCATTAAGGCTTCCTGGCAGGGGGTCTTCATTAGGAATTTGAGGTGTGAATGATCATTAACTATATCTTTTGTTTCCAAGGGTGGGAGAGGTCTAAGGTGTGAATGTGTGACAAGCTTGGTAAGAACATCCTGTGTGCAGTGTTTTTTCCATCTGAGCACCTTGAAAATGCTTTGTATGCATGTTTCATGATGAAAAATGTACAGAATCGGGAACTGGAAGAGTTGAAAAAAAAAATTCAAACGCAAACACTTATAAACGCGATCTGCCTTGTTTACAAGCGTTTACAAGCATTTTGCATTTGAAACGCTGATAAAATTGACTGCTGCACATAAGTTTGGTGCATTCCAAAAAAAACTGTAAACTCAAATGCCTGTAAACGACTGTAAACGAAGATGTGTACATGGACACATAGGAAAACATTAGGGTGAGTTCAGGGGCTGCTGAAAAAAAACACTGAACAGCTCCTGAACTTGAGTTTATCAGCTACAGTGTACATGAACCCTTACTCCTCTTCACCAGGAACCTTTTCAGGCATGTCTATGGCTGAAGCAGTGCATCCTTTTTATGGGGCATCAGAGCAGTCTGTGGGCCCAGTCCACCCCTGCTTACAACCCATCACCCTTTGTGCCCACCTCTTCAATTAATTCCCTCCATCTCTCTGCACCCCCTTCCTGCTCTTCTCTCAACCTCTGCCCCCCCCCCCACTCTTCTATCCACTTCTTTGTGACCTCTTCTGGCACCTTTCTACATCCTATTAATAATATAAATCACTCACAATTTAATAATAATAAAATATATATAGAATTAATAGTTCAACATTCCCAAACCCCTATCACCACTCCAAAGCTACCTGCATGCTCATTTGTTTCCTGTGATTCAACTGGTTGCCAAAGCTTCAGAAGCCTACTGCACTTCACTCTGCTATATGAAACAATAAATAAGCCACACAACAGCTGTCTCTGTTCCAAGAAAGCCGCACTATTAATGAGTTTTACGCATGTTGGGCTTAATCATAGGGATACTGGCTATCAAGGGAGAAAAAGCTGAAGTAGTATAAGTATGCTTAATTAGAACTTGGTTAAGCATCCTGACACTACTTAGGCTTTTTCCCTCTGGTGGCCAGTATCCCTATGATTTGCCCATGATGGATAAAACGCCTTACAGCGTGGCTTCTGGCAGGAATTATGGTGTGCTAGGAGTGACAACTGGTGTGCAACTTGTTTGTTGTTTTACATTATAAAGAATTGATACTATGGAAAATTAATGATCAGAAAGTTTATTCAGAATAACAAATATGATTTTTTTCAATGGAATCCCCCAAAAACTGGAGGATAAACTCTTTGTAATAAATAGATTTTATTGATCTTAGGTGTCACATATAATAGATCAGTAGTTCAATTCTTTCTTACAGCCATAAATTATCCTCAGAGACTAAACTAACATAGAAGATCACTGAATCCACTAACGAATGGTCTCATCCTTCTGCAACCTCCCACTCTGTACTCACATGCCTCCATTCCTGCCCATTCCTTTAGTCCTTTTCTGCCCTCTCGTTTCCTCCTTACCTTCGAAGCTCCCTGACAGAATTACTTATTTATTGAATTAAAGCATTTGGCTTGGGAAGAGGAATTTGATGCTCTCACTGCCTGTGTCTTTACGAAGATTTGGCAGGACAAGAGCAACCATTGTGGATGGGTCCGGCAACAGCTTTGTGCCCTCCCAATGGGAATGCATCTTGTGTACTGGGGAAGGGGGTTCATCTCCCGAAACGCGTCAGTTTATCCCCAATTGGGGCACAGCATTGCATTGACTACCATTGCGGACTATTCATACTGCTTTTATTATCCTTTGGTTTGTGAGTATATATCTATTTGATTATACAATAAATACGTGGTACACCACGGTAATGCACGATGAGAGTGCGCCCTTTTTTCGTTTTTTGTGCTGGGGAAGTAATATTAGGTTCAGGAGAGTTTGGTTGCCACTAGACTTTTCTATAAACATCACCCTACTTTTCTGGTAATTTCCAGGGTACAAAAAACATCAGGACAGTTGCTACATACCACACAAGTGTACTTCGAAAAAGAGTGGAAAGAAATAAATAGGAAATTAATGATATTGTTAAAAATAAAAACACAATTTCCAGTAGTTTGAGAGGTGAAGATGTTCTCTGTCTGTTGTCACCTGCCTGACTCGGATCAACTTCTGCCAGTTGCAAAGAATCTTCCCACCATTGGCTTTGATTAGAGATGTATGCGACGTAAAATTTTGTTTTGTTTCTGATTCTTTCCTAAAGCAAAGTTCTACCCAAAAGTGGAAGCTCCATTTTGGCACCTTTTGGGGGGGGAGGAGGGGGGAACAGGTACCTGGTTTTGCCAGGTACCCGCTCTCACTTCTAGCTCAGTTCACCACGGTGAATAGTGCTGGAAGTTCGGAACCCCCACAGCCCCCTGGGACATTTCCAAGGTCCCAGAGGACTGCAGCCCATTCCCAAATGCCGCACACTTTGCGCATGCACAGTAGGAAACCGGCGATGAAACCGCAAGGCTTCACTGCCAGTTTCCCTTAGTCAAGATGGCAGTGCCAGCACCCTGCAGCCGATTGAAGAATCGGCTCGGGGTGAGGACACTGCTGGATGCCTGGACAGGTAAGTGTCCTACTAATAAAAGTCAGCAGCCATAGTATTCGTAGTTGCTGACTTTTAATTTTCTGGGGGGGTGGGGGTGGCGGGGGTTTGAACTCCGCTTTGAGTTAATCTTTTTGTTTCATCATATTCCTTATAATAAAATGATTAGTTTTCAGATTTCATTTTATATATTCAGATTTGGTTTGTATATTCGTTTTTCTGAATCGATTCATATTTTGGAACTTCTTTCAGAAGATTGGCTATATTCATTTTAACCTGTTAATTTGTTATTTTGGAAGTTTACTTTTTCACTCTGTTTGTGTTAGATGGAGGTGGATTCATCATAATCTCCGAATCATAACATAACAAATGGAACAAATTAATTTTGGAATCATTCGTTATATTATGATTGGAGATTCTGATGGATTCATCTCCATCCAACCCAAAACAAATAACTAGGACTGATCATCTTATTTCACTTTGATACCTTACTGTGTTTATTGCAATAGGTTTCCATTTCATATGTGGCGATTTTTTTATAATAATGAAAACTGTTAATGCAAATTAAAAATGAAATGGATCCGAATCAATCATTTATTATATTATGTTGGATAGTTCAATACAAATGAATTCATTGTTTTGTTATAATTTTGGATTAGCTGAAATTCATTACTATTGTGATTCAGAGATTTGGATACATTCAAATCTCAGAGCAATAAAATTTTTGCCTGAATTTTGATTCATAACGAAACATATTGCATATGTCCAGCCTTGATTTCAGGGACTACAAGGTGTGGACTGACCCACCGTTACATAATTTGCAATATTGTATCAGACTATTGCTTTTCCTTTCATTGTCCAGTCACACACTGGGGGGTGGAGACAAGACCTGTAAATGAAAGTGAAACTGCAGCAAAGAAAAAAATGTCTTCTACCCTGCCTGAGAAGACTGTTTTGTGGCAGAGCTGTGTAATTCTCAAGGCTGGCTGGACATAATAACAAATCCTTTGCCATGTAATATAGCTCCCACAGAATGTACTGAATTTCATCTGTGTATTTACATATGTGCCTGGAGTTAGGCTTTCGTTTTATGTACAGATTCTTACATTGCCCAATAATTACTAAACTGGCAACTTATTCTGCACCGCAGGTCCAGAGTACCCGATTCTAGCAGAATTCTCCCCTAATTCAGAACCCTGACTTTTTGGACTTCCATGGACCAAACATCAAATGTATATAATTGAAAATTTAAAAATAAATAAAAAAGCTTCATGAATATTTTATTTATTTTTGTTAGCTTTGATTTTGAATAAAAACATTTTGGTCTGTATAAGTCCAAAAAGTCAGGGTTTTGGATGTGGGAAGAACATTTTCATTTAAAATTTTCATTGTCCTGAAAGTAGTATCTTACCTCTTACAATTAGTGATGTCCCATTGCCAAAATGTATAACAAAAGCATAATGGAATGTACAGTAATAAACTCCGGAATCATTGTTTTGCACATTGTAAATCTCCAGGATTGCCTTAGTGTCTGTATTTTTACATCCGTACTTATGTACATCCTTATCCTTGAGACAAGTCTTCACACATACTGGACCTTCTGCAGATTCGTAGCTCTTCTTGTACCAGGAAATCAATTCTCCGTCTCCTATACTATCACTGGATACACAGCTGATCACTGCCGTGGTCCCAACATCAACCGGCACGAAGTTCTGGGGCTGATACAGAACTATCTGGGCGACTATCACTAGGAAAAAAAGTATGGGATATATTAAGTATTTTTCAATTCCATGATAAATATTGATCTACATGACTACTTAGATTCTTCCTACCTTGCTTGAGTTTTTATAGGGCAATATTTTTCAGTTGGGCAGCATGACAATTTTTTTTTTGTCACTGTACATGTATTTGTGGCTGTGTGACAGACTCAACCGGGACAAGGGCTTTTGAAGGGAACTGCAGGTTAGTCTATTTATGAAATATATTGAATACGGCCAAAATTGTACTATTTCAATTATGTCAATATATTTGGGAAGAATATTTTAAAAATATATTTAAAATATATTTTTCTTCCACGTAGGCCTTAGCTAATGATCTATTGATCGCTGATGCAATGTTGTTCAGGCTCCTGTAGACCAAAATGATAAATGCACTTCTTTTTTACCTGCAAAAAAATGTGCATTTATTATTTTTGTCTAAAAGGTGAACTTATCCTTTAACCTCCCTAGCGGTCTGATTATGTCCATATTTCTGTGCTGAAAGCAGTACATTTTTTTGCATGGAAATATGTTTTTTTTTATTGTAGGCCTGTAATTTTTAGGAATAACTCACTGAAATCTGTCCGAACAAGAGTCTAGTAAACATCCCGGGTATGAAAAAACTTGAAACACAAAATCATAAATTATAATTTAATAAATAATCATAAAAAATAATAATATAATAATAAATTTAATTCAATAAAATAATCAAACCAAAAACACTGAAATTTGAAATATAGCGCCAGGTTCGCACATCACTGAGCAAAGTCGCAAAATCGTTTTCAGTGTCTGATGATGAATTTCCCCCACGAATCATTATCACTCAATTCTGCAAGTGGTTCTGATTTACTATCGCTGTTCTCTAGCTGATCTAAAACTGCTTTTGACCTAAAGGGACGCTTTTTGGACACCATGGACGTTTCTCAGTTTCCAGGCAGAAAGAACAGTCAAAATGCAGGCAGGGCACAGGACAAAGCACTCGGGACAAAATGTATGTGAAATGGTTTGATACAGCAATGTTTTACTATGTAATATTCAATTATTAGAAAATGACAGTTTTTAACATTTTTAAATTTGCCGCCGGTTCCGGCGCCCGTACGTCGTGACGCTCGCAGGGACCGGAACACGGAAGACGGGTGCCGGCATCGGCCGGAGGAGATGGCCGGGGACGCTGCAGGGGACGCATCGCAGGAGCGAAGGACAAGGTAAGCACTGCAGGGACTCCATGAGCAATGCTGCATGGTAAGCCCGAGTGTAGCTCAGGGTTACCGCTCTTGGTACTGAAACTTTACCCCGAGCTACACTCGGGAATACCGCCAGGGAGGTTAAGAAGGATTGGGCCAGAAAGTAAGTTTTCAGTATTACTTTGTTTCTTTTCTATGGGGTTCAGAATCACATCAGCTGTAAATGGATGTGCTGCCTGGTCTGAACATCCTATAAAGTCTATTGCTATTGGTTTTAGTTGTCTGTTCATTATGCTAATATGTGTTACTTCTTTATCTTTCAGAATCTTGGAGGATGCCAACTGGAACTATATTCAGGCAAGACGGGATTTTGCATATATGAAGGTAAGAGTATTGAAATAGAATTAGATTTGATGTTTGATTTCAACACAATACTCGATCACCCAGTAAGGATTTGTTTAACCACTTACCCTCCAGAGGATTTTACCCCCCTCCTTACCAGGCCATTGTTTGCTGTTCGGCACTGAACTATTTCAACTGGTAATTGTGCGGTCAAGCAATGCTGTACCCCAAAAAAATGTATGTCCTTTTTTCACACAAATAGAGCTTTCTTTTGGTGCTATTTGATCACCTCTGCGGTTTTTATTTTTTGCATATAAACAATAAAAGACCGAAAATTTAGAAAAAAAATTTTTTTTACTTTTGGTTATAAAAAAATATCCAATATACTCAAAGTTAGTCATAAATGTAGGCTAAAATGTATTCTGCGACATGTCTTTGGTAAAAAAAATCTCAATACATGTATATTTATTGATTTGTGTGAAAGTTGTAGCGTCTACAAACTATGGTATATATATTGGAATTTACATAGCTTTTACTTTCTGACTGCCTATCACATTTCTTGAGGTGCTAAAATGCCAGGTCAGTACGACCCTCCCCCCAATTACCCCTCTTAGGAAAGTAGACACCCCAAGGATTTTGCAGAGAGGCATGTTGAGTCCATGGAACATTTTATTTTTTGCCACAAATTTTTTGAATGTGACAATTTTTTATTTTTTTTTAAATTTTTTTACACAACGTTGTTAGTTAAATGATATATTGGTCATGCATGCCTCTTAGCAAATATCTTGGAGTGTCTACTTTCCAAAAAGGGGTCATTTGGAGGGGTTGCTTCTACTATCCTGTTATTTGAGAGCCAACATTAGAAGCTTATGCCACACATCACCCACTCTTGAAGACCAAGCTTTTTCTGACACTTTTAGTTCACATGAAAAAACTGTTTTTTTGCTAGATAATTACTTTGAACCCCTAAACATTATATATTTTTTAAAGCAGAGACCCTAGAGAATAAGCGATGGTTGTTGAAATTTTTTACATCACACAGTATTTGCGCAATTTTTCAAACGCAATTCGTTTGGGGAAAATACACTTTTAAGAATTTTAATGCACGAAAACTATATATTGCCCAATTTTTTGATAAGGTATAAAAGATGATGTTACACTGAGTAAATAGATACCAAACATGACATGCTTTAAAATTGAGCATGCCCGTGCAATGGCAACAAAGTACGCACATTTTTATTATCGATAGGCAATGTTTTAAAAGCCTTTACAGGTCACCAATTTATATTTACACAGGAGGTCTAGTGCTAGAATTACTGCCCTTGATATGACGTTCACGGCGATACCTCACATGCATGGTTAACCGCTGTTTACAAACCAGCACGGGGTCAATGCAGGGGGGGAAAAGCTGCTTTTTTTTTTTTTTAGTTATTTAAATTTTTTTAATTATTTTTACACTGTCCTTTAATTTTTTTTTTATCACTGTTAATGCAAATATCCCCTATAACTTCATTGGTCGTTGTCATAGATTCTTTCTTAAGAAATCTAGAGTCTAACAGACTCTAGATATCTCCTGTGCCCTTGCATTATCTAATCTCACCAAGATCGATGTGATCAGAGGCTTTCCCAATTTACAAATGGCACTGTTTATATATCCTGCGAAACTGAAGTGATGAAATGCTCGTAGCTTCATATTTCTTAGACTATAGAGATGATTGGAGCCATTCTGATCTCTGACCATCTCTTTGGTCAGCCAGCGGAACTGATGGCTGCATTTTCGGTTTCCCCTGTGGGACAGGAGAGCCCAAGAAAACTGTGGAAGGCAGCAGGAGGGGGGGGGGGGGGATGTCCTTTCCCGCTGCTCATAAATACAATTCCGCAGCTAATTGGTCACTAGGATTTCTTTTACATGAAAGCCAACCGCCAGCTGAAAAAAAAATATACCAGGATGATGCCTGTAGCTACAGGCATCATCCTGGCATAACCACTCAAAGTCCAGCGCCGTACCACTACATTGCTGGTCCACATTGGGCATGTATGTAACAGCAGAGAACATGGGCGTATGATGAATTGACTCTGTGGATCAATGACTGCAATTCATTCTTTTTTGTAATGTCCATGTTTAGGGTTAGGTCCAAAAGAGTTTTAAATTCAGAAACCATGATAGGTTTCCATGCAAATTGTCTGGAAAGAGCTGAATTTGGGTGGGCAGCCATGTATTGTTGTTTATAAATTGCTTTTGCCCACAATCAATTGATACAAATCTTCTGTGAAAAACAGCGAAGGGGCCAGGGGCAGATTGACAACTCATGGGGCCCCCGGGAAATAGGGAAACATGGGGCCCCTGTGTCCTTGCCCACATTCAAAAAAGCCTATGAAAAAGGTACAAGGGGCATCTCATGGGGCCCCCTACTGACCCCGGGCCCTTGGGCAGTGCCCAAGTTTCCAAATGGTCAGTCCGCCCCTGGGAGGGGCTAAACGCTAGTGCTGGCAGCAAACGGAGCTGATCCTGCTAACTCTGCGTTTTTGGAGACACTATACAAAGGAGGTACCAGTATAGTTCTGTATGTGATCAATATCTTGACCTGTACAAACACTATACTAGTAATGGCGGTGATCAGCGACCTATAGCGTGAGTGCGATAGTGTGCGGGCAATATAACGCTAGCTGACCCTGGCTGGGAGGGGCGCTAACTGACCCTGACGTTATCTGATGTCGCTAGTGGCAGGAATACAGTGATCAGTGACAAATTCTATATACTGACACTGCAATAATGGCACTGGTTGGGTGATGGGGTGATCAAAGAGTTAATAGGGGCGATCAAAGGGTTAAATGTGCTAATCTAACGTGTGCATGTAAAAGGGGGGAGTAGAGAGAGGTGGTCAGTAGGAAAGGGGGAAGAGGAAGAGAATAATCTGGAGGTGAGAGTAGACCAGCTATGTCCAAAATGAAAGGGGGGAGGGGAATTACCGAAGAAGTCAGTAACAGCTCACAGTGCCTACTGCGTGGGGAATGAGGGTGGTGTAGATCCAGATGGGGAGTTGTCGTCACTAGGGAGACCTCTAAGGCTTTAGGATGGGCAGGTGAGAGTATCCACTTGCTCATGTGGGTTAAGGCTGGCGTGGGACAGAAAGGTGGAGTGTGCAGTAAAGGAGAAAGGAGGATGGAATTAGGCAAATAAGTATTAGGAGCAGGAGACATAAGAGAGTTCTCACAGCGGTCCCCTCTTAGGGAGGGGAATGTGTTGTAAGGTTGAGGATTGTGTCACCCGGGGTTAGTGTAGGCAGGGGTGTAGGGACAGCCGAGTAATCACAACACTTAGCCTGGTATCAACCTGCTAAGTGGGGGACAATGGTTGTGAGAGTAGAGGCATAGGACACGGAGTTATGCATAGTGTTCCTTGGGTGAGAAATGAGTGAGGTGTTCGGGGTTTGCAGTTTTTGTGTAAAGTTTGCTAGAAAGGGTGTATAGCACTGTGCAGAGCATTCAATCACAATTTTTACTGCCTCCAATCTAGGTCACTGTCAATTTCACTTCCCATTCATTATGTAATCAGTTATTACCAGGAAATCTTATTCTTACAGTAAGTCATGTCAGTAGCGAACTGCGACTCTCTCTCTCTCTTTTCTGGTTTTGGGGACAGACTAAAACATTTAATGTGAAAATGGCTTAATGTAGCTTAACCTCCCTAGTGGTCTGATTATGCCAGTATTTCTGTGCTCAAACCGGTACTTTTTTTGTATGGAAATATGTCGTTTTTTTATTGTAGGCCTGTAATTTTTAAGAATAACTCACTAAAATCTGTCCGAACAAGAGTCTAGTAAACATCCCGGGTATGTTAAAATTTGAAACACGAAATCATAAATTATAATTTAATAATTTAATAAATAATCATAAAAATAGTAATATAATAATAATACATTTAATTCAACTGATGGCAACATATTCTGAAAATGTCAGATCATTTGGTAAATCACACCAAAAGTTATTCACATTAAGCTATATTTTACAATGCTAAAACATTTAATGTAAACAACTTGTAAAAAGAGCTTAAAGTCCCAAACATGTCCTAGAAGTGCAATGTTTCAAGCCAATTGATTGAGATTTAGGCACATTATAGTACATTAAGCTCTTTTTACATTAAGCTGCTTACATTAAATGTTTTAGCATTGTAAAATATAGCTTAATGTGAATAACATTTAGTGTGATTTACCAAATGATCTGACATTTTCAGAATATGTTGCTATAGATAGAGTCTTCTATTGTGTGAAGTTTGGGGGAAATTGGTTAACATCTAAGCTCTTTTTTTATGTTAAGCCACATTAAGCTCCCCAAAAAATAAGCTTAATGTCCCCCATTTTCTTTGTGAAATCTATGAAACTTCTAGGACATGTTTGGGATGTTGAGAACTTGGGCTGTGGAAAGTTTCAAGTCAATTGATTGAGAGTTAGGCAGTATATTATACCTTAAGCTACATTAAGCCATTTTCACATTAAATGTTTTAGTCTGTCCCCTGGTTTTGGGTCAATTTAATTTTAAATATTTCAATGTTAAAATATACTGTATGTATGCAGGTGTGTGTGATATATATATATATATATATATATATATATAAAATTAGCAGTACTGCCTCTTGCCATTTTGTCAGAACACTCTGGTGTCACTCAGGGTCTTCAACTATGCAGACTAAGGGGTTTTGTGATGACTGTTTTGAACAAATCAAGTTTTGCAGTTTTCTCCAGCATTGGTAAGTCCTGGTTGGGTTCTGGAGCCTGGAACCTTTGTAGAGACTTGGGAGGGGCGAAGCCCCCAACCCTGGGCTTTAGTTTTGCTTTCAGCCAGAACACTGATTGTGCAGCTTTGCCCAAGCCTAATATTAAGAAGTAAAATAGAGTTGAAGGCTCCAGCCAGGAGAGAGAGAATTGTGAGAGAACTGAAGGAGGAACAAAAAGGGGTATTGGCCTGAGGCCAGAGCAGCAGTGCTGCAAGTGGGAACCAGGAGGCTGAATACACATTTCTTTTGTGAAAGAAGATTGCTGAAAAACCCTTCTTGGTGAAATCTCTACAACTACCTTTTCAGGAGTAGCATGGAACTGCTTGCTGACAGCCAGTGTTGGCCAATGGAGACACTGCGTCTGTACGGACTCACCTGTACATCTGAGTTTAAAAGCTATGCTGGGTCGGGTGCATAGCTTTGAACTCACACTTTACATTCATGGCCATGCACCTCTTCCTGCACACCTTTCAAACTCTGATGTACAGGTGCATCTGTACTCCAAAAGACATGCTGGTAGGTTAATTGGATCCTGTCTAAATTGTCCCTAGTATGTGTATGTATGAATGTGAGTTAGGGACCTTAGATTGTACGCCCCTTGAGGGTTAGGGACTGATGTGAATGTACAATATATATATGCGTAAAGCGCTGCGTAAATTGATGGCGCTATATAAGTACCTGAAATAAATAAATAAAATCTGTACAGCTGCTGAATTTCTTTACACTAACATAGGCTGCCTTTACGCACATCCATATTGCTCCAGATGCATAAACAACCCTTGCATTCTCGTATGGACCTTTGCAAGCATGTGAAGGAGTGCTAATTTTGTGCAGGAGTGCTAACAATTATGTCATAATATAAAATATTGTGGCGGTCATTATTTTTGCTGCTACAACTTTTTTTTTTTTTTTATTGACCTGCTATACCACAGCTTTCTGTAGTTACGTGCTGTAGGGTGTATAAGAGGGTGTAAAGTTTACACTCAGACCCTAAGATCCAAGGTGCTGAAATGGACTGGTGATCTTTGGAAGACATAAGGGCTGATTTACTAAAACTGGAGAATGCAAAATCTGGTGCCACTCTGCATTGAAACTAATCGGCTTCCAGTTTTTTTGTCAGAGCTTAATTGAAAAAGCTGAAATTATTTGCTGGTTGGTTACCTTGCCCAGCTTCACCAAATTTTGCACTCTCCAGTTATAGTAAAGTACACCAGAGTGATTTGCTGGAAAATGACTGTTGAGAGTTATTCCTGGCACTGCTCTTTCCTGACAACTTCTGTCCATAGCACTGTTCCCTTGTAATGTACTGACCATGATACTGACCATGACAGCTCTGCGGCCCCATATGTCCTTAATTTAGACATACTTTGAGTTAAGATCAATGATAGTATGGAGGTTGCCAGGGGAGGCCTCATCAAAATTTTGCTAGAGGGTTCCATTATGTGTAGTTATGTCCCTGATAAAGACTAATGATAGATTGTAATAAGCTGTGCCTGATAGTGATGACATTTGGAGTGGGGATTAGTGGAGTATACATTACAAGTATTGTCAGTGTACCTATATTGACTTTACTAAAAGGCCTTTATGTGCGTATAAGTGTGTGTTTTAAATTTAGGCATCATGTTCTACTATAAGGGGAAAAAAATCTAAAAAAGGAGTTCAGAAGTACTACTCTATAATACATACATGCAATATATATAGTAAGATATTAATCTAGCCCGGGAATGGTCATTGTTTTGTAAGACAGAAACATGATAGAAAGAAGAAACCATTGGATTGTTCTGGGTACTCTTAGAAGGGAAATGCAAAAAATAATAATGTAAACTGAAATGTTACTTTTAACTTTTACCCCTTATGTTGAAAAAATAAGTATTCTAAACAATTATTTTTTATTTTTTTGTTTTTGATCCCCAATATTTTGTCATGTTTTAATGTAGTTAAATGTTTGCGGTACATAATGCATGATGATTAATATACTATAGAACTAGAGTAAATTTTAAACCTTTGTCAAAAAGCATGATAATTTTAATTTTATTTTACATTTTATTCATATCCAGTTTGGATTTAGTGTGCTGAGGTATGCATGTAATTAACAAAAAAAAATAAAAATAAGTTTCTTACCTTTAGAAAACAGGAGTAATTGAATAAGGTTCATGCTTGCTTGCCTCTAAAATCGCTTGTGGTTTACCATGATAAGTATTGCGATATTATATACTTCCCGTAAACTCTTCTTGTCAACCTCCTCCTCTTTCTGGAAGACATTGTTGAATACATATCCTGTAATATCTAGAAACTAAAACAAACTTTTTTTTTTTCCTTTTTTAAATTTAAATGCTAAACTATTGACCTTTTCAGCTTTCTGAACGTGTCTATTAGCTCCAAAGTCCCAAGAGGTTAAAGTGTATCTCAACCAAACAGCAAAAGTAATATTTCAGCTCATTTGTCCTTAATATGGTGGCTGCACTCTTTTTTAAAGCTTATTTTGCTTTTTCACCTGTTAATCCTGCAAATAACTCACTTCCTCTTCTTGGGTGGCTACGTCATTCCTCTGTATCAATGGAGCGAGCCATAGTTGTCACCCAAGGCTGCGCTTCTGATGTGAACTCCAAACATGTTTGTATTTTTTCATGTCCAATACATTGGAGGTAGGGCAATTTTAGATCTTATAGAAGATACAGTGCCTTGAAAAAGTAAATTGAAATTTTCCACATTTTGTCATGTTACAACCAAAAAACGTAAATGTATTTTATTGGAATTTTATGTGATAGACCAACACAAAGTGGCACATAATGGTGAAGTGGTAGGAAAATGATAAATTGTTTAAATTTTTTTTTTACAAATATGTGAAACGTGTGGTGTGCATTTGTATTCAGTCCTCTTTACTCTGATACCCCTAACTAAAATATAGTGTAACCAATTGCCTTCAGAAGTCATCTAATTAGTAAATAAAGTCCACCTGTGTATAATTTAATCTCAGTATAAATACAGCTGTTCTTTGAAGCCCACAGAAGATTGTTAGAGAACATTAGTGAACAAACATTACCATGAAGGCCAAGGAACGCACCAGACAGGTCAAGGATAAAGTTGTGGAGAATTTCAAAGCAGGATTATATTATGAAAAAAAAATCCAAGCTTTCAACATCTCACGGAGCACTGTTCAATCCATCATCCAAAAAAGGAAAGAGTATGGCACAACTGCAAACTTACCAAGACATGGCCTTCACCTTAACTGACAGGCTGCAAGGAGGGCATTAACCAGAGAAGCAGCCAAGAGGCCCATGGTAACTCTGGAGGAGCTGCAGAGATCCATGGCTCAGATGGGAGAATCTGTCCACAGGACAACTATTAGTCGTGCACTCCACAAATCTGGCCTTTATTGAAGAGTGGCAAGAAGAAAGCCATTGTTGAAAGAAAGCCATAAGAAGTCCCATTTGCAGTATGCAAGAAGCCATGTGTGGGACACAGCAAACACATGGAAGAAGGTGCTCTGGTCAGATGAGACCAAAATTTTACTTTTTGGCCTAAAAGCAAAATGCTATGTGTGGCGGAAAACTAACATTGCACATCACCCTGAACACATCAGCGGGGACAGGGAAGCTGGTCAGAGTTGATGAGAAGATGCATGGAGCCAAATACAGGGCATTTTTAGAAGAAAACCTGTTAGAGTCTGCAAAAGACTTGAGACCGGGACAGAGGTTTACCTTCCAGCAGGACAACGACCCGAAACATACAGCCAGAGCTACAATGAAATGGTTTAGATCAAAGCATATTCATGTGTTAGAATAGCCCAGTCAAAGTCCAGACCTAAATCCAATTGAGAATCTGTGGCAAGACTTGAAACTTGCTGTTCACAGACGCTCTCCATCCAATCTGACAGAGCTTGAGCCATTTTGCAAAAAATTAGCAAAAATTTAACTATCTAGATGTGCAAAGCTAGTAGGGACATACCCAAAAAGATTTGCAGCTGGAATTGCAGCGAAAGGTGGTTCTACAAAGTATTGATTCAGGGGGTTGAGTACAAATGCACACCACACTTTTCAGATATTTATTTGTAAAAAATGTTGAAAACCATTTATCATTTTCCTTCCACTTCATAATTATGTACCACTTTGTGTTGGTCTATCACATAAAATCACAATAAAATACATTTACATTTTTTGGTTGTAACATAATAAAATGAGGAAACTGTCAAGGGGTATGTTATAATATATAAAAAATCCTCCTGTGCTTATATGGAGTATATTAAATAGTATATATTATAAAGCAGCTCACACTCAAAACTGAACCTTAAACAGTGAAATAACTAATAAATAATATAGTGCAGCGCTAGATAATATTCAAAAAATCAATAAATAATAAATATAATTAAAGTGCAACACTGTGCGCAATTATGTGAGGCCAAACCTATGTGATCTCAGGTTCTGCTGAATTAACAGAACAATAAATAAATACAAAAACCCCTAAACAAATTCATAAATAAACCACACATTAAAGTGATAAGTGCAAAGATGTGGCCAAATAATGTGTATATATATCACATATACACATATACTAAACTCTGCAATAAATATAATATTAATCTAACAACCCCTAACACAAAATATGTGCCACACTTAAAGTGATAAGTGCAAAATAGTGACCAAACTGATCCAAATTACATAATGAGTATATATAACAGAATGATAAAAGTTCATAAATCCTCTATTAAAGTGCTCAAACAACAAAGTTCATGCAAGGTGATAAAAGTGTTGATTGCTGTGTTGGTGTCAGCACACTTATCCTCCGTGGCTAAAATGCCCCCTCACCTCCACTCTGCAACCCTAATGGGCCACTAAGCCTCCAGGATCAATCCTAGATCCTTCTCCAGCAGTATCTGGTATCCTCTTATTTCTTCCTGTGGTTCACCTCTCAGGTAAATAGTCTGACCTCCAGACCTCCCAGGATTGTGTCACCAGCTCTGCGTATCACTCACCATAAATAATGGAAAGTGAAAGAAAAGATCCTCATAGTGCAGTATTTTAGTGGTAAACAGACTCTTTAATTAAAAAATTGCCCACTCACTTGATAAGCTTCAATCACACAGCATAAAAACAGTCTACACCTCATTCCAGGGTGTACTGCATGGGTTAGCACTCTTTCTGGGTGTGCCAAGATGGTGCCCATAACGGAAGTACATCACCGTGGACCGGAAGCTGCGTCACGGCGTATCTACGCGTTGCGTCACTTTACCACGTGACTTCAGCAGCTTCCGGTCCGCGGTGACGGATTTCCGGTATGGGCGCCATCCTGGCACACCCAGAAAGAGTCCTAACCCATGCAGTACACCCAGGCATGAGGTGTAGGTTGTTTTTATGCTGTACGATTGACGCTTATCAAGTTTACTACTGTATTCACTAAAAATATTCTTAGCTTTTTAAAAAGAAAAAGAAAAAAATAACGCAGCCACCACATCTAAGGACATTTTTTTTTCTTTTTTTAAGGGGGGGATTTATTATCCTTTAACCATTTGAATACCGTGCAATTTTACACCTCCCTGCCCAGGCCATTTTTCACGTTTCAGTGCTCTCACACTTTGAATGACAATTGCGCAGTCATACAACATTGTACCCAAACTAAAATTTTATCATTTTCTTCACACAACTAGAGCTTTCTTTTGGTGGTATTTAATCACAGCTGGGGTTTTTATTAAAAAAAAGACCAAAAATTTTGAAAAAAAAACATGTTTTTCTTTGTTTCTGTTATAAAAGTTTACAAATAAGTAATTGTTCTTCATAAATTTAGGCCAAGATGTATTCTGCTACATGTCTTTGGTGAAAATAACCCAAATTAGGATGTATTATTTAGTTTGTAGGAAAGTTATAGAGTTCACAAACTATGGTATAGATCTGAATATTGATCAATCCTGACGTACTGACAGCCAATCTAATTTCTTGAGGTCCAAGAATGTCAGAACAGTACAGATATCCCCCAAATGACCCCTTTTTGCAGAGTAGACAGTCCAACGTACTGCATAAGAGGAATGGCGAGTTTTTTGAAGTTGTGTTTTTTTGTCATAATTTTTCGGAAAATTTAAAAATTAAAAAAAAAATTTTCACTATTTCGTTTTTTTATATACTGTCACCAGTGCAGTACAACATCATCATATAACTGGCATGGCGGTGAACAGGGACACTGACTGGTGACAGTATGAAAAAAAAATATATATACATTTTTTATTTTTTTTTATTTTTTTATTATTTTTAATTTTTTATTACTTTTTTTAATTTTTTTTAAGATTTTTTTTTTATATTTTACTATGACCAAAGTAGTACAATGTTACCATAGTAACATTGTACTACTTTGGGGAAGTGATCAGTATTTTTTTTTTTTACACAATTTGCTTATAGCAAAGAATTACTTTGCTATAAGCAAGCATTTACCTGAATGAAATCGATTCATTCAGCTTTTTTTTTTTTTTTTTGCTTAGCTGTGATTTGGCCACAGCTAATCACATGACATGTGCATGTGACCTGCTGTGACCATTCACAGCTAGGCACTAGTATACAATGGATGTCATGAATGAAGCCATCCATTGTATACAACTGTCATGTGACCTGCTGTGATTGGTCACAGCAGGTCACATGGTACCGGCAACGGGGGCCGGTACTCAGATCTGTCATCGGCCGTGTCCGAGGTACACGGCCGGTGACAGATCGCGCCGCTGCGCAGCTCTGCAACCGCGCGAACTGCGCATGTGCGGGAGGACGCCAAATGGTGTACACCCGGAAAGCTAGAGCATTTTTGCAGCCGCCAAACGGCTATAGGCCGGGTGGCTAATGGTTAACCACTTGCCATCATGAGGATTTACCCCCTTAATGACTAGGCCTCTTTTTGCTATTCGACACTGCACTATTTCAACTGATAATTGCGCGGTCATGCAATGCTATACCCAAACGAAAATTACGTCCTTTTTTTCACACAAATAGAGCTTTCTTTCAGTGGCATTTGATCACCTGTGCGCTTTTTATTTTTTGCGTTATAAACAAAAAAAGAAAACTATATTTTTTTACTTTCGGCTGTAAAAAATATATAGTAAACTCAAAGTTAGTTACAAATTTAGGCCAAAATGTATTCTGCTCCATGTTTTTGGGAAAAAAAATCCCAATAAGTGTATATTGATTGCTTTGTGTGAAAGTTATAGCGTCTGCAAACTATGGTATAGATACTGCAATTTTTTTTACGCCATTTTTTTGCTATATATCATTGCACTAGTTTTACTGACAATTGCGCGGTCATGCACTATGGTACATTAATTACATTTAAGTCCTTTTTTGTGCGCTTTTTATTTTTGGCGCTATAAACAAAAAATGTTTTGAAAAACAAATTGGGAAGAAAAACAATATTTTCTAATTTCTATCATAAAAAATATCCAAAAAACTCAAATGTCATCATTAATATAGGCCAAAATGTACTCTGCTACATATTTTTGGTTAAAAAAAAATCCCAATAAATGGTATAGATACTGCAATTTACACAGCTTTTACTTTCTGACTGCCCATCACATTTCTTGAGGTGTTAAAATACCAGGACAGTACAAACACCCCCAAATGACCCCTTTTCAGAAAGTAGACACCCTAAGCTATCTATTGAGAGGCATATTGAGTCCATGGAAGATTTATTTTTTTTCCACAAGTCTGTGTAAAAAAAAATGTTTTTGTCATTTTCTAAAACGTTGTCACTTAAACTATATATTTCTCACACAAGCCATGGGTATATGTGGAATCACACAACAAAATACATTCTGCTACTTCTACCGAGTATGGGAATACCACATGTGTGAGACTTTTTGGGAGCCTAGCCACATACAGGAGCCTGAAATCCAATGACCACTTTGAAAGCCTGAAGGTGTGTAACTTCCTCATTTCACTTCCTCAATACCTATCACAGTTTCAGAGGCCCTGAAATGCCAGAATAGCACCAAACCCCCCAAAACGACCCCTTTTTGGAAAGTAAACACCCCAAGGAATTTAAAAAGAGGCATGGTGAGTATTTTGCAGATCTAATTTTTTTCTCACAAGGTTTTGAAATATAAAAAAAGAAAAGAAAAAAATATGTTTTTGTTTTCTTTCTTCATTTTCCAAAAACTTGTGGCAACAAACAAGATCTGCAAAATACTCACCATTCAAATTCCTTGGGGTGTCTCCTTTACAAAAAGGGGTCATTGGGGGGGGGGGGGAGTATTTGGTGCTATCATGGCATTTCAGGGCCTCTGAAACTGTGATAGGTAGTCAGGAAGTGTAATGAGGAAATAAAGCCCTTTAACAGCCTGAAGGTGCTTATTGGATTTTATGGTCCTGTACTTGGCTAGACTGCCAAAACGTCTCTCACATGTGGTACCCCCATACTCGGGAGAAGAAGAATATTTTTTTTTTGTCATTTTCCAAAAACTTCTGGTAAAAAAATAAATTCTTCTATTGACTCAACATGCCTCTCAGCAAATAGTTTGGGGTGTCTACTTTCAAAAAAGGGGTTGTTTTGGGGGGTTGAGGGCATTTTATGCCGAGCATTAGAAGTTTATGCCACACATCATTCATTCTTCTGACCACCTGAAGACCAAGCCTTTTCTGACACTTTTTGTTCACATAAAAAAAATCTGTATTTTTTGCTAGGAAATTAATTTGAACCGCCAAACATATATTTTTTAAAACAGACACCATAGTCAATACAATGGTGGGTGCTGAAATTTTTTAGGTCGCATAGTACTCGCGCAGCATTTTTTTAAATGCAAAGTTTTTGAAAAAAATAAATTTTTTTATTTTAATGCACAAAAACACAATATATTGGCCAATTATTTGGTAACATATAAAGGATGATGGCTCATCCGCATATGGAAAATAGCAGAAATGGAAGAACTCATTTTTATTGCCAGAGACTCTCCTGCCAAATTTGCTTCTAAATGGGCTTGTTGGACACATTTCCAGACAACCGAAGAGTTCGCTCTATTGATTGACAAACCTTTGCCCTAATAAAGACATTACAGCCCACCTATAAGACCACCCATATATACCTGGTTCTCTCCAGGCTACTCTTCTTTGAGGAAAGGATTGAACGTTCGGGTCCTATCTGGTTGTGCTCCTTCCCCGTCACCTCATGGCCTTCTATGGTTTGTGCGTGTGTGGGGGGGTGATGCTTTGGTGTCTGGCGGAGAGGGCTAGAGACACATGCTACCCCCCTCTGTCATCCTTCCTTGATAACTTAAGTTACGTTTCCTAACACTCATCTCCCCCCCCTTCCCTTCTCTTCCCTCCTTCCCTACCCCTCCCTCCTCTCTCTCTCCCTCCCCCCCATTTTTTTTTTCTTTCTCTCTCTTTTCCCTTTCTTTTGCTGGGACGGTGCTTCCGGCATGCTAAACTGAACATTTTCATACCTGACCTAGAATCACATTATCAATCAACGTACCTCAGAGTAATTTCTCCACATCCACCGTTCTCAAAAATGTTCTCTAATGTCAATGATTCCATGTTGACATACTGGCACAGGGTCAACGTTGGCGCATGCAGGTGTGCGGGGGGAAAGGTTCCTTTTTATTTCAATCACTTTTAATGCTATCGCAGGGAATGCAGATATCCCATATAACTTCAATGGGCATTGTCATGTATTCTTTTTTGAGAAATCAGACTCTAGATATCTCCTCTATCCTTACATTATCTAATCTTACCAAGATCGGTGTGATCAGATGCTTTCCCAATTTACAAATGGCGCTGTTTATAGCCTGCAAAACTGAAGTGATGAAATGCTCGTAGCTTCCGATTTCTTAGACTATAAAGATGATTGACACCATTCCGGTCTCCAATCAGCTTTATGGTCAGCTGGCAGAAACGGCGGCTGCATTCTCAGGTTCCCCCAATGGCGCGGGACTGCCCAAGAAGGCCGTGGAAGGCAGCAGGGGACAGGGGCATCTTCTACTGCTGCTTGTAAAAGCAATCCTGCAGCTAATTAGCCACTAGGATAGCTTTTACATGAAAGCCAATCATCGGCTTAAAAAGATTATACTAGGATGATGCCTGGAGCTGTAGGCATCATCCTGGTATAATCATTCAAAGTCCTGTGATGTACCAGTACGTCGCTGGTCCTTGTTGGGTATATATGCTATGTTCTTTTTTTTTTTATGCAGCCTGTGGGCTGAATGAAAAAAAGAGAAGAAATCTCTGCCAGAAAAACTGTGTAGTATTCCCACCATTAGAATATACCACCCTGCATCCACCCACTTCTAATGGTGAGCACACATTAGGTCACACGGTGCCATATGCACCAATTAAAAGATTTTATAAATGTCTAAATAGTGGCACGCTTGAATAAAAATTGTCCATGCATAAGTGGTACCCCATATGGAAAAAGGATGATACCAAGCCCCAAACTATCTTGCCACTACTCCCCATGTAGTCTGGGCATCTGGGGGGCTCCACGTGACTATCTTTTCCTTCATGATTCCGAAACTTAATTGTATAGCCTGTTGCCCTCTCACAGGTCTTATACATCTTGACCCCATATCTGGCATGCTTGCTGGGGAGAAATTGTTTGAATACAAGGCAGCCAGAAAAATTAATGAGGGACTCATCAATGCAGATTTTTTGCAGGGGAGTATAGACATCTGCAAATTTTTGGTTAAGGTGATTTATGAGGGGCTGAATTTTGTGGAGCCGGTCAAATTTAGGGTCACCCCAAGGATGACAGAGTGTATTGTCATTGAAATGCATAAACACATTATACTCTCATATCTATGCCTGGCCATGGCAGCAGAGAACACAAGCATATGATGAATCGGGTCTGTGGACTATTACAACCACAATAATTTAAATTCGGAAACCGTAATGGGTTTCCATGCGAATGGTCTGGCAAGGTTTGAATTTGGGTTGGCGGCAATTAATTGTTGTGCATATAAATTGCTTTGATCCACAATCAATGCATACAGATCCTCCGTGAAAAACAGCTCCAAAAAATCAAGGGGAGTAGTTACATTTCCTGTTTTCACCTGAATTCTGGGTTGGGCAGTGAATGGGGGAAGTACAGGTGCTGCAGAATTTGTGGGCTGCCAATCGGGATTTGAAAGCACATCCGGAAGGATACTAGGGGCTCTAGGGGCCTGAGTGTAAATTCTTGGTGGTTGTAGGACAATACTTGTGCTCACCACCGCACCAGCTTGAACTGCACTTATTGAACTCGTCACATCACCAAGTGATACTGCAGAGCTGGTATGTGAAAGACCAGGATGTACTAGGCCGCTGGTGCTTGCCAGTTCACCAAAAGGTAGAGTGACACTAGTACTGGCACTCTGCTGCATATGAGAATCATCAAAATTTACCGGCAAGTGCTAACAGAGATCAGGCCTGATTCTGGGAACACTGCAGGTTTGGTTGCAATGTATCAAGTGACAGTGACCTACTGACACTGCACTTGCTGGGGGAGAAAGAGGAGTAAGTGTTGGGGCTAAACACATGTCCATGATTCTCTAGGTCAACAGGAAATGCGTTTAGTGATGCTGGACAATATTTAACCTGGAAAGGTCCAATGGATGGCAGTGCAGGACGACATGGAACTTTTTTAATATAGCATAGTGGGTTGAGTAATTGGAATTAAAAGAAAAAAATAAAGCTGGAGATGGGCATTAAAAAGTTTCACAACAGAAATGAACCTGTGCTTTGCCTATTTGCCTATTTTGGGTAAAGCAACAGGGCATACTTGACGAGTCCTATTTGGATCATACATTTCCATTATTCCCACCCTGCTTATGTTGACAGTGCTGAATGCCTGAGTGTCTAATCACCAAGCACAGTGCTACCACATGGAAGGAAGGGGAGTGAAATACATTCTCTCCCATGATGAAAAATACTGGGTATTAGTCTTTCTTTCTAGTGGTGAGCAAGAAGGTGGTAGTTGGAGGAAGGGGGTTTGAAGTGATTGGGTGGGAGGGAGCTGGGCATTTTTGTTCCCAGAAAATAGACACACTTTTTAATAACTGTCTTTAAAAAAAAAAAAAGTCTTACCGCCAGGTAAAGTACGGTGGTTACATAAAAGAGCTTCAATCCATGTGAGTAGAAGGCTTAGGATAGGTTTTGTTGTAGCCCCAACCATTTTGCTCTATAACATTTAACAAAGTGGTCTCAGAATTTCCTTTACTACAATTTGTTGACCCAGAACCACATACCAAAGTCACAGTATAAATGTTGTAACATGTTAATTATACATAGCTATGTTGACCACCTGGCACAGAGATGTAATGGTGACAAGAAAAGGGCATTCAATATTGATTGTGACAATATGGATTGGAATAACTCTAATATTGTTATTCTAGTAACACACTTTTCTACTCAACTCAGGTTCCTGGTATTGGGAGTTTTGCCAGGTAAAGAAGGTATTGATGGTTGAGCAGAGCCAAGATTTAAAGTGTAACTATGGGCAAAATAAAAAGACATATCATATAGGAGGTCAAAAATATTAACACAACAGTTTTTCTGAATCACACCCTCATAACACAGAATTATTATTTGTTGATCCTACCAATAGATCTTTTACTCTTTCCACCTTGTGCAGGACCAGGTATCAGGTAAATGTGGCATTTGGATGGGCTGGGGGAAGCCATGGAAAAAGGACAGTGAGTTTACAACACTCAATTAGTATCCATGTGGCTTAAACAGTTTTTTTCAAAACAGAAAAAATAAAACAACAGGACAGCAGTTGCTGCTCAGTAATAAGCACCATTGCTGTCCAGCAACGTTTGTCAGGTTATTCCTCTATGAGGTCCTCATATAAATCAGTGAGGTTACTGGAGTCCATCCACATTTTATCCTGTGTTGAGCCCTGATAAACGGGAGTTGTTTTGCCCCTTGTATTGGTTGTTTTTATTAACAATTAAAATGAACCTTGAATATTTTTTCTGATTTTGGTCTGGTTCTCCTTTCTATATTGTCATAGTTTGGGTTCCCTATTGGCCATCTCCAAAGATTCTGATCACATTGAGAGTGCTCAAAATACCATATGGATTGAAGGCATTCCAGGAATTTTCAGGTGCTGCAGGGATACAGTATATTGCTCATGGCTTTGTATCCTATTCGAATCTTTCATTTTATTTCATCACAAACTTTATTAAAATAAAACCATTACAAAGCAAAAGGGGGGAAGGACCCAGAGGGCCTTAACCAACAACATAAGAAGTGAAAAGTATATTGTATGGACGGAAGCATTCCCAAGAACATTGCACATTACAACTTGTCATTGAAAAGAATAATGCGTCTCCTATATTGTAAGCTCTAACGGGCAGGGCCTTTTGTTTCCTCTTGTACCAAGTTGTATTGTAACTGTAATGTCTACCTTCATTTTGTAAAGTTCTGCGCAAACTGTTAGCTCTATATAAATCCTGTATAATAATAATAACAAAGCATGCATAGGATAACAGAATATACACCAAATGAGAACAAAGCATGTGAAACCAACTCAAATCTTTCATTTTATTAGACTAATCATAGTTCTAAAAATGTTCATTAAAAGAGAAAAAAAAACCTCCTGGAGATCTTTTAGAGCCTTGATACATCCACAGACCTTGATATTCAATATTTTTCAATGCATTTTTCCATACAATATCCTGGTTGTCCCACCCATCAGAACTTTACATATATTAAAAAAATATTGTATTCTTCCATGGTGATTGTGGTAATGGGGACACTGGAGGATTTGACATGTTCCTTGAATCTATTGACTCGATTTGTCAGGAACCATGAAAAAGGAAAACCGAACCATTGGTGGAGTATTTAGGACGTACAGTTCCTCTATGCACTCCCAGAGAAAAAAACAACACGGAAGAATGAAAAAAAGTAGTAGTAGTACACAAAGGTAACCAATGGTATATTTACATTGGGTCACACATCCTGTAGCAACAAGTAATTGCTAGCTAGAATGTGTGAAACTGTAGACGTGCAAAAGATAGTTCCTAACTGCCCACATAGACCTTTCATTTTAATATCTTAACATTGTGCAGACAGTTTGTTAAAAGAAGTGTATTTTGTGAATATATCCATTTATTAAAAATAAAAAAGACCCATTTATACTATTGTGTCATGGTAATGCACTCATTGCCTCAACCTGTGGTAATGTACATAACATGTATTACTGTGTTGCAGTGCTATTCATTATAAATGGCACCACATCTCTCGAGGGAAAACATCTGCAAATACTTGGAAGAGGCAATAGGTATATTAGGGGTGCTTACATGTAATTAGTAAAGGAAATTGTTTGGTCCGGACTGACCCAAAGAAACTAACAATTTAAAGTGAAATTAATCTAGAGTTAGGCTTTAAATAAGGTCAAAATGAGAGTCATTAGATTTTCTTACAAATTCAAGAATGAAACAAGTTACCACACCTTATGATTTATTAATTACTAAATGCTGTACTTTGCCTATTTTTGTTTTCCTTTTAAGGCGTCACATGAAAAAATAAGCAGCAGAGGTGAAGCTGCAAAAAAGTGTATCTCGGAGTTCCATTGAATTCAGGTGCAAAGTTGATGGGGTCTTGTTAATTTTTTTTGCTATTCCAATGATGTATCTGCAGTTCTGCATAGGTGATGCCAACCTACATGAACAAAAATAACATTGAAATGACAGAGAGAAGATGCTAGCCATATCCTATACAGTAGTTGCCCAATGTCCCCAGCATGAATGGACCATCCCATTTAAAGCTTGAATGGAGAGAGTATAAAGAAAACATGAACTCTGAAAGCTGTGCCCAAAAAAAGGCAGGCCAAGAGCAAAGGACTAGGTAACCAGTTTTGCCTATGGTCATCTGAGAGCTGATGTTTTCTCCAGGACTGAGTAGCCATGCCTGTGTCTCTTGTGTGGAGGCAGCCATTTTGGTAAAGGAAGGGCTTTGGATCCTCATGTTAGAGCTGCCCCCCAACCACCACTACCACCAATGACTGATGATCTTATGAAAGATAAAATATTAATCAACCTGAAGGTTAAGTTTAAGAACCACAAAATAAATGAGGAACTGAAGAACAAGGAGACCCTTGCACAGCAGCTTTCTCTCTAGAAAGGAGAGCAGTGTGCAGCACAGCAGTGATATTACCAAAATTTCACTCCAAATCTCATGGCACTAGTAGTTGCCTTACAATCAGGGATGATCCCAGGTTCATTCTGAACACAGAAATTACCTGTATTTCTGGCCCAATAGGGTGCAGGCAAGAGATTTTGCATCTTACAGCTGCAAGTACAGTATATACAAAGCTATGTGGCTGCTCCTGACATCATTGATCTAGTACATTTACAGTCAGGTCCATAAATATTGGGACATCGACATAATTCTAACATTTTTGGCTCTATACACCACAACAATGGATTTGAAATGAAACGAACAAGATGTGTTTTAACTGCAGTCTGTCAGCTTTAATTTGAGGGTATTTACATCCAAATCAGGTGAACGGTGTAGGAATTACAAGAGTTTGCATATGTGCCTCCCACTTGTTAAGGGACCAAACGTAATGGGACAATTGGCTTCTCAGCTGTTCCATGGCCAGGTGTGTGTTATTCCCTCATTATCCCAATTACAATGAGCAGATAAAAGGTCCAGAGTTCATTTCAAGTGTGCTATTTGCATTTGGAATCTGTTGCTGTCAACTCTCAAGATGAGATCCAAAGAGCAGTCACTATCAGTGAAGCAAGCCATCATTAGGCTGAAAAAACAAAACAAACCCATCAGAGAGATAGCAAAAACATTAGGCGTGGCCAAAACAACTGTTTGGAACATTCTTAAAAAGAGGGAACGCACCGGTGAGCTCAGCAACACCAAAAGACCCGGAAGACCACGGAAAACAAGTGTGGTGGATGACCGAAGAATTATTTCCCTGGTGAAGAAAACAGCCTTCACAACAGTTGGCCAGATCAAGAACACTCTCCAGGAGGTAGGTGTATGTGTGTCAAAGTCAACAATCAAGAGAAGACTTCACCAGAGTGAATACAGAGGGTTCACCACAAGATGTAAACCATTGTTGAGCCTCAAAAACAGGAAGGCCAGATTAGAGTTTGCCAAACGACATCTAAAAAAGCGTTCACAGTTCTGGAACCACGTCCTATGGACAGATGAGACCAAGATCAACTTGTACCAGAGTGATGGGAAGAGAAGAGTATGGAGAAGGAAAGGAACTGCTCATGATCCTAAGCATACCACCTCATCAGTGAAGCATGGTGGTGGTAGTGTCATGGCGTGGGCATGTATGGCTGCCAATGGAACTGGTTCTCTTGTATTTATTGATGATGTGACTGCTGACAAAAGCAGCAGGATGAATTCTGAAGTGTTTCGGGCAATATTATCTGCTCATATTCAGCCAAATGCTTCAGAACTTATTGGACGCCGCTTCACAGTGCAGATGGACAATGACCCAAAGCATACTGCAAAAGCAACCAAAGAGTTTTTTAAGGGAAAGAAGTGGAATGTTATGCAATGGCCAAGTCAATCACCTGACCTGAATCCGATTGAGCATGCATTTCACTTGCTGAAGACAAAACTGAAGGGAAAATGCCCCAAGAACAAGCAGGAACTGAAGACAGTTGCAGTAGAGACCTGGCAGAGCATTCCCAGGGATGAAACCCAGCATCTGGTGATGTCTATGCATTCCAGACTTCAGACTGTAATTGACTGCAAAGGATTTGCAACCAAGTATTAAAAAGTGAAAGTTTGATTTATGATTATTATTCTGTCCCATTACTTTTGGTCTCTTAACAAGTGGGAGGCACATATGCAAACTGTTGTAAATCCTACACCGTTCCCCTGATTTGGATGTAAATACCCTCAAATTAAAGCTGACAGTCTGCAGTTAAAGCACATCTTCGTTTCATTTCAAATACATTGTGGTGGTGTATAGAGCCAAAAATGTTAGAATTGTGTCCATGTCCCAATATTTATGGACCTGACTGTACATGGCTATGTATCTCCCATCCACATTGGAACAGATGTAAACATGTAACAGCTTCCTGCGGCTTCCTGTGTACTTGGTTTGGATCAAGTTGATATCATAAACCAGCTGATCCCTAATTACAATATACCCTATGAGACTGAAGTCATGGGCAGATCCTAGGAAGTACACTGCTATTTTTCAGAAGGAATTCAAGACAAAAGGCACTGTAGATTTTACAGGGTACTGATTATGCACTTTCTAGATGATCCCTAAAAGACAACAAATCTTCATTTTTTTTTTAGTTCAGGTTCACTCCAAATTGAAAAAGGTGCAGCTAGGATGATTATTGTGTCAGCTGAGGTCCAGTACCAAATTTGTTTAATTCTGGAAGTAATGGCTACAGAGGCTGTAAATCTTTTAGACACAAGTGCCTATCTTCCAATAGGAATTGCAAGAATATGAAGTGAACTGAAAATCCATTCAAGGGTAGTGAGGAGAACGCATAAGAACATCAAACATCCAATCAGGTGCAGAAAATGTTCTTCTAAATTCACTTACAAACGATTGGATTTTAGAAGTTTACATGGGTTCACTTCACTGTATATCACGTCACAATTTAATAAATCTGGATATGAGTTTGAAAAAAATTGTCATTTGTTTATGGCATACTAAAAATGGCCCCGGACTTAAAAAATAGTGATGCTATTACCCTTCCCTTTAGACACACTGTACATCCTGTATCCCTGGGTAGTTAACCTTTTCTAATTGTCCCCATGACCATTGCCACTGGACCTGAAGATAATGGGCAAACCATTATTTGGATTGTTACCAGAGCAGAATTACAGAGGAAATCTTCCAATGGGGATATTTGAGTATCATCTGTCCTTACTTTGGAGATATATTCTCTGATTTCTTCTTGCCTTTGTTATAGAAGCTGGAAAAAAAATCTGACTTTATATACAATTTAAAGTTTTCTTTGCATGGGGTCTAGCAGTAATGAGAAATCATATGATCCATCAATCCATTTATTTCCTTGTCTCTCTACATTCTCAAGCTGTTGAAACCCGCACCCGAACATTGGGGTAAATGGAATATTGGAAAGTTGAATTCAATAGCAATATTTGATGTAGATCCTTTTGGTCTGTAGATACTTGCACAATTCTTGAATTATGATTGGCTGAATTCCTAAATTGTACAAGTTTCTGTATAAGTCTGCTACATACTGTATATTCAGGATAATAAGAAAAAAATCCATAATTTGAAGATTCACAACTGGTCCATGGATTATCATTTATGTGAATTAGTACTAATCAAAGGGAATTTTTTTTATAACAAACTGATTTTACCTCATCATTGGTGTCATTGTTCCTATATATATACTTTTCTTTTCCTGGAACAGAGCAAAATCAATAAATCAATAAATGTATTCAAAGTACTTCTATTATACATCCGCTTGTTGACCCCAAAATTAATTACATACAACTTTATTTTTATAATCATGGAATGATTTATTTGGTCACATTATTTGTAGTATTGCTCTGCATTTGCCCTTTCATCTCTCTAGTCACCCCCATACTTAAAAAGGCCTCACTAGACCCCACCAAGCTAAGGCCCATCTCCTTACTCCCTTTTTACTCCTTGAACATCTAGTCTACAACCAGCTGAGCTGCCACATCATTGAAAATGATCACCTTGATCCCTTTCAGTCTGGATTTCGCCCACAACATTCCACAGAAACTGCTCTCCTAAAGCTCAAATGATTTACTAACAGCTAAAACCAATGGTCACTATTCCGTACTGTTACTCTTAGACCTATCCACTGCCACCTCAACCTCTGCAACATCTCCAGAATACACCCCTTTCTAACTAATGACACCACAAAGCTTCTAATTCACTCCCTGGTTATCTTTAGCCTCAACTACTGCAACTCCCTCCTCATTGGATTACCTTTACATAGTATATCTCCCCTTCAGTCCATCATGAATGCTGCTGCCAGACTCATCCACCTTACCAACCATTCAGTGTCTAGTACCCCTCTCTGCCAATCCCTCCACTGGCTTCCTCTCACTCAAGGAATACAATTCAAAGTACTAACAAGAACTTACAAAGTCATTCACAACTCTGCCCCCAACTACATCACTAACCTGGTCTCAAAATATCAACCAAACCGCTCTCTTCAGTCCTCCCAAGACCTCCTGTTCTCTAGGTTCTGTGTCACCTCCTCCCATGCTCATCTCTGTGGAACTCCCTACCCCAATCTGACTTTCCAGGCTCTCCCGTCCAATCGGAGAGCCCAGGACTGATCTGACCGGCGGATACTGCAGCATTGAACAGAGAGAGAGGAACTAACCTTGTTCCTCCCTTTCTGTGACCCAAGAAACTGGAAGCGAGGAGGATTTAGTCACTTTTGGTTTTGGTTCTTTGTTTACTTGGCTGTTAACGACTAACAAAGCAGCTGTTCAGACCGATCTGTGTCTGATCAGTTGCATTGGAGGCCAGAGGAGGGATATTGGGTCTAATAGACCTCAGATCTCTCCATAAAGAGGACCTGTCATGGCCCATATATCACAAGAGATATTGTTCATCTCTTGTGATAGCAATAAAGTTGATCAAAAAAAATTAAATGAACAGTGTAAAAAATTTTTTTTACTAAAATTATTTTTTTGAAATTAAAGTGCCCCTGACCCCCCGTGCTTACATGCAAATGTGAATGTATACATACATCCTGTACTCGTATTTAAACAGTGATCACACCACACTTGTGAGGTATTGTCGCGAATGTCAGTGCTAGAGCACTCATTTTAGCTCCAGACCTCCTGTGTAACGTGAAACTGGTAACTTACAAAGGCGTTTAAAGTGTAGCCTAAGTACCATAATTTGGTGTCTTCCATGGGCATACGCAATTTTAAAGCGTGACATGCTAGGTATCTATTTACTCTGTGTAACATCATCTTTTATTTTGTATTTTATTGGATATTATATTGTGTTTCTGTGCTATAACATTCTATAAAGTGCATTTTCCCCAAAATATTGTGTTTGAAAAACTGCTGCGCAAATACTATGTAATCTAAAAAAATTGCTTCACCCATAATTTTATTCTCTAGGGCCTCTTTAAAAAAATACATAATGTTTGGGGGTTCTATGTAATTTTCTAGCAAAAAAAATTCGATTTTTACATATATGTGAAAAGCTTCAGAATTGGCCCAGTAGTGGTTAATGTGAATTTTCACTTTGAAAACTGAATTTTATCTTATCTTAGGGAATGAAGTAAAACAAAGCAAATTTTCATTTTGCAAAGAATACCCATTCATGTGTAAAGAAAATAGTAAAAACAGGATTTTTGCTTGTACATGATTGGATATTTTAAGCCAGCACAATTTTATTAATTGGCATGAGTGAAAGTTCACACTGAAAGTAAAAATGGTAAGTCAACCTCATTGTTTTTGGCTATGAACTTAGACTACCACTTTACCTTGAAAGTAAAAAATCCACATAAGATGTGCACAAAGGATCACCAGCAGAAGAATTGTTCCAGTCAGGACAGATATCAAGAACTTTGAACACGGAGAGTTGTGTCCACCATCCGTAGCACCTAGGAAGGAAAGTTGAGAATGAAAACATGCTAAAACAAAGATCGTAAAATGAGGTCCTCACAGACCCCCTTCAACTCCTACTTGGAGCAATAACATTTATTTATTGCAGGTAGTTATGCAGCGCCTACAATTTACACAGTGCTTGACTTATATTGTACATTTACAGCAGTCCTTGCCTTCAGAGAGCTTACAGTCTAAGTTACCTATCTCACATGCATCTATACACATACTAGGGCCACTTTAGACAGGAGCCCATTAACCTACCAGCATGTCTTTGGTGTGTGGGAGGAAACCGGAGTACTCTCAGGAAACTACCATAAGCATAGAGAGAACATGCAAACTTCATGCATGTAGTGCCATGGTTGGGAATTGAACTGTTCATTCCATGGCTGTGCTGCAATCCAAGTTTTTTTTCCACAAGATTTAATTCTAGGTCTTTGTTCCTGGTCGTTCCTGGCTACAGATGAGCAACCTCTGATGAAACAACCCAGGCAAACAGGCTTTTTTTATTTTCAAGTCCCTTTTAATTCTTGGAGGCACTACACACTGGATCCTGACATAACATAGATGTTGGAACATTTCTTTTAAATGTTTATTTTCCAGCTCCCATAAAACAACTGTTAGTCACACAACACAATATTAATGGCAGTTCCCTGCAATAAAAGAGATACTATAAGATGATTTATAAATAATTACCATGCTCTAATACTATCATTCCACTGGAAAGTGTATAGTGCCTGTGCAAATTCTAGTAATATATTAAAAATTAATATATTATTAATTAACAACTCATGATTTAATTTGCCTTAATAAATTAATTTGTGATCATCCAAGTGTCACCAAATGTGTAATACTCGTATAAGTGTAAAACTTTTTATGAATATAATCAATATACATCAAAAATTAATATTCAATATATAAATAAAAAATACAAATTATTTTTAAAAATATTAAAGTCCAATGAGCATCTGTGCAAGAATAAATGTGTTCCAAAATAAAAAAAATTGTATATACTTTCCTTCCAGTTGATACTATAATCCTCTCCAGCAACCCTTGACTCCTATCATCACTCTGTTCCAGCACTTCTACAGCATTCGAAATTTCCTGGAGGGTTGCATGCCTGTGACCTCTGACATGTGCTATGCTAACTTCCACCAACCCTTATGTCCCTGCTGTGTCCTATAGTGACTTAGGAGTTTGCGGATGATACCACAGTTAGTAACTTTCTCAGCTATCTTCCATGAACTGCAACACACTTCCCACCTATGTAATGCACACGAGGAGAGGATGAGGGGTTCTAGAATCAAAATTTGTAGGGCATCCCAGAGTGACAACACTGTTCCTCCAAAGATACAGTAGCAGTGAGTAAACGTTGTCACCCTGTTACAGAAAGTATGTTACTGGCATCATTACCAGACGGAAGAAAAAAAATAATAATCATGCAGCACCATATACAGTATAAGGACTGGAAGACAGTAATATAATTTATTTTTAAACTATTGGGTTTAGATATACCTTAATGCTTTCACTGACTTAGAGCAAATGTGCAGGTGAAATCAGAACTCATTTTCTGCATACTTGTTCTAGGTCAGTGAATTCTTTGGAGAAAGATAACCAGCGAATTAGTATCTTCAAAGGAGATCTCTAAAAAAAAATGGCATCCTAAGTATTTTTATGTTTATAGGTAACTGGTAATCATAGCAAGCTGTATAAATGAAACACAAATGATGCAGCGCTACTACCATAAAAATTCTTCACACATAAATGAATAAGTGAAACAGTGCAAAATTAGTGACACAAATACACAATATTAAATAGTGCCGAAAAAGTCATAAATAATCACATGTGACAGGTGTCAATACGAGGTCCTAAAAGGACCAAATAACATAAATGGTGCCCCAAGTAATCCAATGGGATCCAATAGTGCTCCAAATCAAACAAGTAAGTCACAACAGGACTCAATGTGCTAAAGAAAAAACCTACCACCGGAACTAAAAATCAGTTCCCACCATATAACACAAAACACACGTGCATCCCAATAAACACATAAACTAAGAACTGATCATGCAAACAAACATGAATAAATGTATAAATATATAAAGTCCCGTGAAGTGTAAAACACCTGACAATATACAAAAAACCATATATAAAGTCCACAGCAATTCTTGAAGAAGGATAAAAAAAAGTGATGATAACTGTGCAGAGATATCCAAAAATGGCTGACTTGCCCGCTCACCTCCCACTTGCGACCCGCACAAGGTCAAAAGGCCTTCAGGATCACTAACACATGGACCCTGAATAGTAGGTAATCCTCCACAGCTCTCCACACTGACCTCCCCTCATGTACAGATTCCAGCACAGGCTCACAGGGCATCAGATCTCCTCTTCAGGCACATAAGGTGGCTGCAGCCACTTGATCCCTCAGAAAATATAAGTGAATGCTTGCATAGATTGATCACATTGATAGCAAGCTGAATGCAGTGGAACTAGGATAACAGAAAATAGAAGCACAGAGGGTTTTCAGTTTATTGGCCAGAATCAACAATCAAGGGTCAAGGGCAGTGGTCTCCTCATTAGATATAGGGGGCCCAAAGTGTGGCCCCTGGCATCACCGTATAGGAGCTCATAGTACTTGTATGTAATGCTATAAAAATGTCAATGTTTCAGGCCCTTTATACATACTGTAAGTGCTACCAATTTTTTTAAAATGACTGTATCTCATATTCTTTATAGTAAGATCTATTATAAAGGACAGATGAAAAAAATACATAACATGAAAAAAAAGAAAGGAAGGAAGGAAGGAAGGATGGACTGCTGTTGTCCTCTGGCTGCATGTTGAAATTGGTAGTCTTTAATCAGCCTGTAGCCTGTAATCAGAATGAGACACAATGTAGACATAGTATAAGGACCCATTCACACCAGCCCAATCTACTGAGATACATTAAACACATGCATGTAGCAATTTCAGCAATGTACTATACTGCATTGATGCACATTCAATGTCACTTTAAAAGGATATATGGATACCTTTTATTTTCCAGTGTATCTGGATAGGGGAGGAACTGATCCAGACTTCACAGGTCACATGATCTCCACTGTGCAAAATGTCCTTGGGAAGTGACAGATGATTCTGAAAAGTCCAAGTGGCACCAGTTCCCTCCCTAAAAATTATTCTGCCCTTGTAATGTGTTCCAGAGATGTTCCAGGTCATCTGAACTGTATGATGAGAAGTGATAACTATACAAGCCAGCTGGATAACAGTACTGGAAGGAAGGACATGAGAAGGAGCCAGGAGATGGATGGAACTGCTGAGTTTTGAATTGTCTGTGAATGAATAACAAGGTAATAGAATATAACAAATTAGTACTGTAATCCCCATGAAACACAAGCAGAGCTGAGAGTTCTAAATATCTGCCAGTCTTATATTAGACATCATCTTATAAGAAGTGTACCTAAAATTCAAGGTTAGTCAATTTCGGTTTAGGAACATTAGAGAAGTTGTTGGAAAGTACAGTTTTTAACTGGGTTGCTTCACAGAGATAAACCTGCCCTTTGGACATTTTTAGTCTGATGATAAAAACTATCTCCACTGACTTACCCAAGTCCACCATCCAGGTCCCTCGCTGGTGTCATTTCTGAGTGTTAGGGAATGAAAACCCATTGCCACAGATGTGCCTGTGCCAGATGGGCCCTGATGGTCCCCTCTCTTGTTGGCACCATTAAGACTCTTTTTTGGTCCTCCATACAAGCAGTGGAGGACTGAGCATTGTCACATTGTTTTTTTAATTTGAATACAATTTAAAGGCCACATACTGCATGGATTAGTTTGCTTGCTGGATGATGCACTCTCTGTGCAGATGAGTAAATATAGAATATAAGCAATCTGATTCCTCCATGTCAGATCTAAAGTGTAGAGATTGGACAGATGGTCTGTCCCTGAATGCAGAAACAGCAATAAAAGCTACATGTTAGATAAATCTATAGCTTTATCTTTGCTTTAGGTGCAATATTCAGCTCTTTATTACTTAGCTTTCTTAATACAACATGAAGGGCAATGGGTGCACCAGTGGACCAACTAATGCCTGATATCACTGGCCTAAACCACAAACTCATGACTTGTTTTATATACTATCAAAGCTAATTTTTCCAGCTGTCAGGATAAAAATGGTGGATGATTTAAGTCCATTTGATTAAAAAATGGCAAATAATGCAAAGCCATCTTTCTTTTTTACAGCAATCACAGTAATCTACCATACAAAGGTAAGGAACCATAAGAAGACAAGAGTTCTAGTAGGCCTTATAATGGGGATTGCAGGTGAAGGGAACAATAAAATTTTGCAAATCATTACTTTCTTGGTTGGGCCAATGGGCTAAAGGATGTTAAATTTGGGTCAATGGGTAAGAGATGTGTGTAGGAAAATAAGTGGTTAACTGCAGGTATAGGAGGTTAGCATAAGGAGTAGAAGTATAGGGTGAAGGTATACTTCGGGCAGGGTCCTATTATCTGTGCTAGGCTCTCTGTTGGAAAATAACAGCAACAAACTCTAAGCATCAAAAGCTAACATACTATTAAAGTGCTTAAGAAGAAATATTACTCCTATCTATAAAGCATTCATGGGTATATATGACTTATAGCAATGTGTTTTTCTTACCTCCGACAATTAGAGTTGTCCTATTCACAGATATCATTTGCTTGGCATTGGCTGTTTTATAATTTGTTTTACAGAAATATATTCCAGAATCACTTTTCTGAAGGTCGTATATCAACAGATTCACATTTCTTCCCAAATAAGTTGACTCACAATCATATTTATGGATATTTTTTCTCCATACACAGTCTCTAACTAATATTGGAACTTTGTCTGTTCTCTGGGGTATCCTGTACCAAGCAATGTAATTCTTTGCATCGAGCAGCTGATCCGATGTACAGGAAATTCTTGCTGTATCACCAGCTGGAACAAACAGGACATCTTGAGGCTGGTGCAAAACTGCTTCAACAACCAACACTACAAAGCAATGAAAAATTATCTATATGCCAATCTAATACAATTTATTATATAATACAATATAATCTAAAATAACATCATAATATACTGTCACATTTCAATATAAAATAATATTAGTAGTAGTATAGTATAATATATAATATAGTAGTAAATCCATCCTTTCTGATAAAAGGTAACTTATAGCATAAATCAACTATGTATATAAACATCATATATACAGTACATATATATATAAATTGAATAAAGCCTTTGTCTAAAGACTTTTAAACTACAATCCCTTTTTGCAACTACTTATATTTGAGCAGTATATATTAAGCTATGTTAAATATAAATGTTAAATATAAAAAGAAAAATAGTTTAACACCTTCCCGCCCAGCCTATAGCAGATTGACGGCTGGGGGGGGGGGCACTCCTCCTTATGACTGGGCGTCATATGACGTCCCGTCAAAAGGAGCTGCTCATGTGACCGCTGTGACCAATTGCAGCAGATCACATGTCAGTTGTATACAATGGGTGGCTTCCTGTCATGCCACCCATTGTATACAACTGACATGTGATCTGCTGCAATTGGTCACAGCGGTCACATGAGCAGCTCCTTTTGTATACAATTGTGTTGTTAGCTGTGATTGGTCAAAGCAGTCATATGGTACAGACAGGGCCAATTACAGCCAATCTGTATCATGTGATGAGCTTTGCCCAGTAAAAGCTAATCACAACAAAAGACTGAATGAATCAGTTTAATTCAGTAACAATGATTGCAAATATCAATGAAATACATTGGTATTAACAATCATAATGTGTAAAAAGAAAAATAAAATACTGATCACTTGCCCAGAGTAGTTCAGTGTTACTATGGTAATATTGTATTGCTTTGGTCACAGTGTGTTGAAAAAAAAATAGTAAAAAAAAGAATAAATAATATAATAAAAAATTTAAAAAATGGTAAAATTTGAAAAAAATAAAAATTAAACTATTATTATTTATTTTATTTTTTTTACATACTGTCACCAGTCAGTGTCCCTGACCACCGCCACACCAGTTATATAATAACGCTGTACTGGACTGGTGACAATATGTTAAAAACAAATTGTGATTTTTATTTTTTTAATTTCTACATTTTCCAAAAAATTGTAAAAAAAATTACAACCTCCAAAAAACTCACCCTGGCTCTTACTAAATATCTTGTACTGTCTATTTTCCAAAAAAGGGTGATTTGGGGGGTATTTGTACTATCCTAGCATTTTTGGGCCTCAAGAAATGAGATGGGCCATCAGTACATTAGGACTGATCAAGTGTCAGATATACCGTATTTTTTGCTCCATAAGACGCACTTTTTTTCCCCCAAAAAAAGGGGGGAAAATGTCAGTGCATCTTATGGAGCGAATATGGAGCGGCCGGTCCGGTATTTCCACCGCCGCCGTGTCAGAATACTGGGCCGGCCGCTCAGCTCTGCAGCGGGACCTAACCTGTTCCTCTATCCAGCGGCGCACTGTCTTCCCGGCTTCTGTAGTGTGGCCGCTCGGCTTGACAGCCGGGTGCCAAGTGCGCATGCGCAAGAAGCGGTGCTGTTTGTGAATGGTAAGGCGGCACCTGGGACACATGACAGGTCCCAGAAGCCGCCGGTCCAATCACAAAGCGCAGCGCTTCTTGCTCATGCGCAGTGGGCACCCGGCTGTCAAGCCGAGCGCCCACACTACAGAAGCCGGGAAGACAGTACGTGCCTGGATAGAGGAACAGGTAAGGTCCCGCTGCAGAGCGGACACTAACTAAAGAACAACTCCGCGGAAGTAAGAGCGGGTACCTGTCAAATTCAGGTACCCGCTCCCCCCCCTCCCCAAAGGTCAGCAGTCATCACTTGTACTGTCCGCAGTCTCTGGTCATCTCCTGTACTATGTCCGCAGTCTCTGGTCATCTCTTGTACTATGTCCGCAGTCTCTGGTCATCTCCTGTACTGTGTCCGCAGTCTCTGGTCATCTCCTGTACTATGTCCGCAGTCTCTGGTCATCTCTTGTACTTTGTCCGCAGTCTCTGGTCATCTCCTGTACTATGTCCGCAGTCTCTGGTCATCTCTTGTACTTTGTCCGCAGTCTCTGGTCATCTCCTGTACTATGTCCGCAGTCTCTGGTCATCTCTTGTACTTTGTCCGCAGTCTCTGGTCATCACCTGTATAATGTCTGCAGTCCATTGGTTCAGAATATTTTTTTCCTGTTTTCTGCCTCTAAAACCTAGGTGCGTCTTATGGTCAGGTGCGTCTTATGGAGCGAAAAATACGGTATATTACATGGTTTGTGGACTCTATAACTTTCCTACAGACTAATATACAGCAATTTGGGGTATTTTCACCAAAGAAATGTAGCAAAATACATTTTGAACTACATTTATAAATACAATTTTATTTGCAAAATTTTATAACAGAAACAAAGAAAAAATAGTTTTTTTTTCAAAAGTTTCAGGGTTTTTTTTGTTTATTTAGCAAAAAATAAAAAACTCATGGTGATTAAATACCACCAATAGGAAGCTCTATTTGTGTGAAAAAAAAGATAATTTTTTTTATGGGTACAGTGTTGTCATTCAAAGTGCGACAACAATGAAACCTGAAAACTGGCCTGGGCAGGAATGGGGTAAAAGTACCCTGTATTGAAGGAGTTAAGTTATGAAACTTGAAGAGGGGTGGACTCATGCGCTGCCAAAGATATAAAACACCTAATTAGATTAGAATGGATGAAACATAAGTAGATAAGGTGGTGTAGCGCTAATAACGTAATCATTGACATAAAAAATTAATAAAGGACTCTATATTAAATAGGTGAATTAATATTATTATTAGTATTATTATTATACAGGATTTATATAGCGCCAACCATTTGCTCAGCACTTTACAATAGACATAAATTATACAAATGAATATAGGTGTACAGTGGTGCACCTAATGTAAATCCCAAAAACATGCCATCAAGAATGTGACTAAATATAAATGATAAGTGATTTAAGTGAAACAAATATTAACCAAATATAAATACATGTGATCATAAATGAGCAATATACATAAATCATATAGCACAAAGTCCCAAACGTATAACTGTGATGAATCAATCTTCGACCGTGAAAATGAATACGTGCTCAAGTGCATGGTTGATTAACCGTGGGCTGTATGGAAGCTGATCATGTGTCCATCCAGAGAGTGAGATTCATCCCACCTGGGACTAACTGGTGATTTGTTATGCCTTATGACTCCTTGAGGGTCAAAGATTGGAGGTAAGCGTGCACGTTAGACGGTGACAAATGGTTTGATGTACTTGAGCATGTATTAATTTTCACGGTCAAAGATTGATTCATCACAGTTATACGTTTGGGACTTTGTGCTATATGATTTATGTATATTGTTCATTTATGAACACATGTATTTATATTTGGTTAATATTTGTTTCACTTAAATCTCTTATCACTTATATTTAGTCAAATTCTTGATGGCATGTTTTTGGGATATACATTAGGTGCACCACTGTACACCTATATTCATTCATAAAATTTATGTATTCGCCCATTTAATATTGAGTCCTTTATTATTTTTTATGTCAATTATCACATGTTATTAGTGCTACACCACCTTATCTACTTAAGTTATGAAACTTGCATGATGTATATCAACTAGAAAATATCTGGATCCTCATTGCATAAACAAAATTGGTAAAGGCACAAATATTTATCCAAAAATGTATGATTACAAAAAGTTTACTTAGATATGCAAATACGTGGTTTGAGGAGTTCTAACTGCCCAAAAATCCATCCAATTAAAAACTGAACAATTATTGTGAGTTTGAATTTTAAGATCTGTGTATTGGCTCCAGTGTGGTCAGTGCATTTGAAGGGGGTCTGTTGGTATAAAACGCTTTCATTCTACTCTGGCCAGAAGGTAAGGATACTGTATGATTTCAGTGACTGTATCCTCACAATGCATGTAACAACTTGGAGAATCTATATCAAATGAAAAGTACAGCTCCCTTTGTCAGTGAGGAAAAAACATAGGCAAAAATATTTTTTTAAAAATTAAAAAAAAAAAATCAAGTAAAAATAATATTTACTAGACACATTCAATTCTTTAGAATCAACTCTCTATTCACAAATAGATAGAACAGAATCTCAGAGATTCTTTGCAGGACCTGGACCACAGCATTCTAAAAGATTCAAGCACCAGTTATATTTATTTTAATATTCAGTAAATAGTAATGGAAGTTATTTACTGAAGCTGCATGATGCAAAATCTGGTGCAGCTTTTCAGAGAAACCAATCGGCTTGTAGGTGTTATTGTCAATGCTTAATTGAAGCCCATTGGCCACCATGCACAGCTTAAACAAATTCTGAGTGGTCCAGTTTTAGTAAATCTCCCTGAATGTGAAAAATTCTGTACACTAATTGTAACATTATTCAACAATTGTTTGTACTAAAGCATGGGATAATGTTCAGTTAATCACTTTATTCATTGCATCATATACTCCAGCATTTGATTGAATGATTAGTTAATAACTCCTAAAAACATATAGAGGAGACTTGTTTGGTCACCGAACTAGTAAACCAGTAAATCCTTTTAGCATGGAATAGGAAAACAAAATACTAAAATGAAGGTTGACTAAAGACAAATAAGAAACAATTTGTAAAATAAATAAATTCTTAGAAGAATACTGTATATACTACATACAACAAATATTAATAACATAAATTTATATAATTACATCAATATATAATATTTTTTCAAAATGGTGGATAACTAGAAAACACTTAACATGTATACATTTTATGTGTTCTTTTTCCTGAATAACATAATCTATATACTTCAAAATGCTGCATAGGCAAAGCTTTCTACTTTTCTTTCTTGATATTTAAAATTACCTTTAAGCATTTTACAAACAGTATAAAATAAGAAAGCTTTTTATAACACTAGTATATTCATCGTACTATTAAGGTACATAATGTCACATGACTTATCTTTTGTAAAAGCAGAGCACATTTACTTTTCTTATTTTTGTCTATAAAAAAATGTAATATTTTGTCACTCTTTAAGATTTCTATGATTTGCTTGGAGAAAAGCTTTTTCTTGTCAGATTACAAAACACACAGAAGAGAAAACACAACAAAAGAGCAAATAAAAAATTGCATGATTTTGTGGGAAACAAAATGTGATTTTCAAACAATAGCATAACTCAACAATTTAGGTCCAACTGTTTAGTCTCATAAATGTTATACAATGATATTTGTGTATGTGTATCTGTAGGCTGTATGTGATTTATAATGTGTAAAAAATGCCACAAGCACTTTCTATAGGTATTTCCTTATATCACAAAATAATAGAAAACCCGTGCAAAAGAAAATAGAAGATGAAAACAAAAGTACAACTAATTTAATAAGCTCTAAGCATAAGGAATATATTTTAAGAAGAATCTGATTAAATGCATTTTCTTACCTCCAGAAAAAAAGAGAAACTCGATGATAGACATCTGAACTTTACAGAAGAGATTATTAAGATACCCTTTATATTTCTGTATGTATACTGTTCTTATATATTTTTTTCCACCGGAAGCTTGTGGGTTTGAGAAAGCAAAACTAAATCTGCGCCCTCTAACAATACAGCCCATGTACTGAAAAATTAGATTTTTTTCTGAACTACACTTGCTGGTTTGTATTGTTACAATGGCACTAGAGGATGTTTTTAGAATACAAGTGCCTTTCTAACATGGGTAATATAGTAATTCTTGAAGGTTGCAGCCAGTGCCGGTAGCCCATTAGAGCCTCCCTGCCATTCATGGGGTAACTGGACCTTACACTTATCTGATTCTATATGCTCTACTGTTGCGATCTTGGCTTGTGTTCTGCATAGTTGTATACAGTGCAGAGCGAATATTCTGGTCCCATTTAATCCCTGATCATTGTTGGAACAATGATCCTAATCAAGGTGAATAGTTCTCTTCTAGATCACTGATTCATTTTTATGTATCTTAGTATGATCATGATCACAGGAGATGTCTAATTAGAATACTTTAGATCTCAGATGTCCAGCTTGAAGCCCTTTGGCACCTATTCTGTGGTCCTCAAAGCCCCTTCAGACAGCAGTCCGTTCTTTTTATTTTGGTGCCTACTGGAGCCAGTGAAGGAATAATATTCTTAAGGTTTATGTCTGGTATTTAAATAATTTTGGTTTACTTCTTTTGTATGCTTACTTTTCCTGAGCTATTAGTCCCTTTTATAGATTTATATTGTTATACAGGTGTATCACTATAAATTAGAATATCATCAAAAAGTTAATTTATTTCAGTAATTCAATTAAAACACAGAGTAATATATTTCAAGCGTTTCTTTCTTTTAATTTTGGTGATTATGGCTTACTGCTGGTGAAAACTCAAAATTCAGCATCTCAGAAAATTTGAATATTACATAAGACCTATAAAAAAACAAAACAATTTTTAATACAGAAATGTTGGCTTACTATTAGTGAAAAGTACGTACAGTATGTATACACTTAATACTTGGGACTGTTTTTGCATGAATTACTGCATCAATGTGTCGTGGCATGGAGGCGATCAGCCTGTGGCACTGCTAAGGTGTTGTGTAAGCCCATGTTGCTTTGATAGTGACCTTCAGCTCGCCTGCATTGTTGGGTCAGGTGACTCTTATCTTCCTCTTCACAATACCCCACAGATTCTCTATGGGGTTTAAGTCAGGTGAGTTTGCTGGCCAATCAAGCACAGAGATACCATAATCATTAAACCAGGTATTGGTACTTTTGGCAGTGTGGGCAGGTGCCAAGTCCTGCTGGAAAATTAAATCAGCATCTCCATAAAGCTGGTCAGCAGAGGGAAGCATGAAGTGCTCTAGAACATCCTGATAGAGGGCTGCACCGACTTTGGACTTGATAAACCACAGTGGACCAACACCAGCAGTTGACATGGTTCCCCAAAACATCACTGACTGTGGAAACTTCACACTGGTCCTCATGCAACTTGGATTCTGTGCCTCTCCATTCTTCCTCCACACTCTGGAACCTTGATTTTACTTTTATCTGAAAAGAGGATTTTGGACCACTGAGCAACAGTCCAGTCCTTTTTCTTCTTAGTCCAGGTAAGACACTTCTGACATTGTCCCTGGTTCAGAAGAGGCTTGATACAAGGAATGTGATAGTTGTAGCCCATGTCCTGGATACATCTGTGTGTGGTGGCTCTTTGGGCACTGACACAGCCATATTCCACTCCTTGTGAATTTCCCCCAAATTCTTGAATGGCCTTTGCTTCACAATCCTCTCAAGGCTGTGATTATCCCTGTTGCTTGTGCACCTTTTTCTACAATACTTTTTTTCTTCCACTCAACTTTCTATTAATATGCTTGGATACAGCACTCTGTGAACAGCCAGCTTCTTGAGCAATGACCTTCTGTGACTTACCCTCCTTGTGGAGGGTGTCAATGACTGTCTTCTGGACAACTGTCAAGTTAGCAGTTTTCCCCATGATTGTGTAACCTCCTGAACCAGACTGAGGGACCATTTAAAGGCTCACCTTTATAGGTGTTTTGAGTTAATTAGCTGATAAGAGTGTGACACCAGGAGTCTACAATATTGAACTTTTTCAAAATATTCTAATTTTCTGAGATACTGGATTTTGGGTTTTCCCTAGCTGTAAGCCATTATCATCAAAATTAAAAGCTTGAAATATATCACTCTGTGTGTAATGAATCTATATAATATACAGTAAGAGTTTCACTTTTTGAATTGAATTACTGAAACAAATTACCTTTTTGATGATATTCTGAAATGTAATATACTAAAATATCAGTCTAAGCTGGGATGGGACTTGGACCACATTTCGAATAATGGGGTATGTCATGAACAAAATCTTTCAGGGACACGAGTGGAGCCAGACTATCCACACAACTCTGCATACAATTTTTTTTTACAGTTTCTTTTCATTTATCTTCATTGCAATCTCAAGGGGTGTAACAAGCCCCATGTTGTGATAGCATGGGCAGGTGACACATTCTCTTAACAGAGACATCAGGGGTCTATTAGACCCCTGATTTCTTCCTGCGCTCTACTCCACAGAGTGCACTACATTAGTTGGGGAATGGCAGCTCTGAAACTGGAAGTGATTAAACTATCATCACTTCTGGCTTCATTACTCGTGGAAGGGATTGGAAATGAATATTCCACAATCTCTTCCTGCTTCACAGATGGGGAATTTTTCAGTTATCCCAGGATCCCCAGAAGAATGGGAGAATGCAGAAACCACTGCAGGGGGCAGTGGTGGAGGGGGGACGTCTGTCATTTTCTCTACTATAAAAGAAATCACTTTTACTAAACAGTCTAATGCTGGCTGAAAAAAAATAATACCAAGCTCATGGCTGCAGCCATGACTTCAAGTGGTCAAAAAAACAATGTGGTCCTATACATAGCCACATTGATACATGAGGCACAGGTTAGCTTTAGGATCTTTATATTAGCCATGTGGCTAGAGTTTTAAAATCTAATTGGATTTGAATCATTGGATTTAAATCGATTTAACTGTTTAAAAAAAACAAAAGTTACTTTCCCGGCATGCCGAGAATGAGAACAGTCACATTTTCTTGTGCTCTCAACTAAACTGTCAACCCATCAAATGGATGTGTCATAACCAATCAACACACCACAAGGGGACAAGAAGTGCTATATACATAGTAGGCTAATGTGATAATCATGTACTTATATTCACCATCACACTGTGCTGCTGGGAATCCACTGGATAAATGGTAATGGGCGTGTCCATATGTCCACTGTAATGATAAATCTTGCTTTCAGTAGAGATCCATAAAATATGCATTTTATTAAATAGACATGTTGAGCGAAACAGTTATAAACGTTGAAATGAATTGACAATATGCAGTAATTCCTATGCAGATAACCAAGCACTGGATGTAAATAGCCATAGGAAGGTCACATACCGGCCGATACTCGCCTCAGGAATTTGGCTAGCATAACCCCTCTGAAATCACACAGGTGGGCCCAGAGATGTTACCGGCTCTACACCAAGGAAGGAGGACCAGAAGGATGGCAACCCTGCAGGTTGAACCACACACAAACCCAGGAAGGATAGACCCAGACGTGACATCAGCGACCAGGCGACAGACCAAAAGTGTTAAATACAGATAAGATTAGTGCCACACTAAAATCTATTCTCCACTTAATATAGTGAGTGCTTATTAATAAATTTCACAGTGCACACACCTATAACAAACACAAATGATCCAAAGGCTATATCCAATGAAGGATAATAAATTATAATACACAGTGCTCACACAGTGCCAAAGTAAAAAACAGTGTCCTCTAAGTTGGAACAAACTCTTAGCAATGTCCTTTTGTGAAAAACAATATAATCATGCAGTGTAAAATGGTGATATATCTGTGATTGTGTCAAAAACACTTCTCCTGGTAACGGCTAGATTGCCTCCTCACCTCCTCCCAGTGACCCCAAAGGGCCAACAGGCTTGCAGGATCTCCCTGGATCCTTGGTTTATAATGGCCAGCAGCTTCCTTCCTTTACTGGGTCTCCAAGATTTTTTCTGGAGAATAATAGCTCACCAATCCAGTGAGCCAAGAAGAACACATCGGTGAGGAGGGAAGACTGCTTTGAAATGTGAGTGTTACTCTTTAACCTTTAATAAAAGAAAGTGGTTGGAAATACTGCACTTAGAGTTTCTTCTTGGCTCACTGGATTGGTGAGCTATTATTCTCCAGAAAAAATCTTGGATGTCCAGGGGCGATAGGAGCCCCAATAAGGAGACCCAGTAAAGGAAGGAAGCTGCTGGCCATTATAAACCAAGGATCCAGGGAGATCCTGCAAGCCTGTTGGCCCTTTGGGGTCACTGGGAGGAGGTGAGGAGGCAATCTAGCCGTTACCAGGAGAAGTGTTTTTGACACAATCACGGATATATCACCATTTTACACTGCATGATTATATTGTTTTTCACAAAAGGACATTGCTAAGAGTTTGTTCCAACTTAGAGGACACTGTTTTTTACTTTGGCACTGTGTGAGCACTGTGTATTATAATTTATTATCCTTCATTGGATATAGCCTTTGGATCATTTGTGTTTGTTATAGGTGTGTGCACTGTGAAATTTATTAATAAGCACTCACTATATTAAGTGGAGAATAGATTTTAGTGTGGCACTAATCTTATCTGTATTTGATCACTATATATGAAGGAGTATTTTCATTTTATTTTTAGGATTATATTTAGCATATTTTGGCACTTATTTATATGTTAAGAGCGCTACACTATTTATTTGTTTATCACTAACGCTGTTTTGGTATCAGTTTTTGAGTGTTGGCAGCTTTAGACTAGGTTGCATACTTCCATTCTCATAGCGCTGGAGGAACTCTGACCATTAGACCAAAAGTGTTGTTAACATCCTGGCTGCTGAGACAAAGAAGGATGGACCACAGGACATTCTCTCACCAATAGGATGATTCGTTTCAAAGCTCTTGGCTTCCTTCTCAAATCGTGGGTTTGTGTGTGGTTTCACACACAGGGACGCCATCCCTCTGGTCCTCCTTCCTTGGTGTAGAGTCGGTAACATCTCTGATTACCCTTAATTACATTTTAACTGAAAATAACTGTCACTTTTTTCAGATTAAGGACCCTTATCCTCATATGTTAACTTTTGGAATTAAACCTAAAATCCTTTGTGGTGGCAAGATAGACTATAGGTGTTAAATTTACCTATTTTCTTTCCTAGTAGCAACCTGAACATTGTTTAAATAATGATAAAGGTTAGTTCAAGGAAGTATTGTGATTGATATACATCACAATAGGATTATTAAGCTACTTAGGAAAGCTATATTCATTACTTTAAGAGTATCCAGATCACAGAAAATGTAATACATTGTTTCTTATCAATATGCCTATGTAATGGCTCCATTAGTTTTCTTTTTTCAGACTTCTTTCCTTTATTTTCACCTGGTGATCCTGCCAGAAGAGCAGCATTGCTAATTTAGGATAAGAAGAGGTGTTCTGTGGCTCAGAGAGGTAGACTAGACATGGCTGGTAACGCTGCTTGAGATTTCAGTGTCGTTGAGCATATAGGAGGTCATCAGCTCAATATATTTCTGGAAGGGTCAAGAGATATTTTTTGCACATATGTAACAGATTTAAAGTGGAATTCCACTCATTTTAACATGTTGTTTTGATCAGAAAGCTCACTGGTAGTACAGTTATAAATGGCAAGCTAAAATTAATCAAATAAGAGAAGTTAATTGTTATAATTTACATACATATTACATATTTGATCAAAATGTCAAAGGGAATCAATGTTCTTGCCCATGAAACCAAGCAAAATGTTTCCTTTTTTTTCCATCCAAGAGAACGGAGAGAAAGGGAGGATCTTTTGAGGAAACGGGACACTTATCTTAAGGCATTTCATAAAATAAAAAATAAAATGTCCACCATCAGAATTACACGACAGCCAACGACTCCTTCATCGACAGTGCAGATCAGTGTTCCTCTGCATTTTAAACTGTCCAACAAAGATATCAGAAGAACATCGGGGGGAAAATCCAAATAACTTTTAATGGTTTGTTGTTTCATTTGTTTTAATTTTTTTAGATTCCCCCAAAATGTGGACTCCCCCCTGTTAAGATGCATCTTTCATATTTTAGGAGATTAAATATTGTAATGGTGGAAATTGGGGCGTCATAAAGTCCACTTACGCTTTTTAGATAAAATTGCTACTGAGTTTGTTAAGCATGAACTTTAACATTTGCTTCTTTAAGCTCCACCCACTTTAATTTGCATGCAACCATGGCAGCCCTAGGGGGTCAGGTTGAAAGATATTTAGAACAGAAAAAAACTGAAAGGAATTAAAGGAAGTCTTGCCATCCAGTTTCTGGATTCTGTCTCTCGATCCAACTTTCTCTTTGTAGCTCATTTCCTCATCCAAGAAACTTAAGAGATGGATCAGTACCCTGAAAATAATTAATTAATTAATTAATTAATTATGTGATGGAGGAAAGGCAGGACAGAACACACAGAGTGGATGGCAGACGCACAAAGCTTTATTAAGACAAACAGACGGCAGTCCTTCAATACGGGGGGGTGGCAGAGAGGGTGGATTTGCCGCTAAATGGTAACGAGGGGGCCCCACCCACTTATAGTCCACTAGGAGAGCCAAGGGGGTGTCCCTGTAACAGGGGTAGTCCGACACAGGAGGGGGGCGCGAGGGATCACCACCGCAACAGTTCAGGTAACACAGTGGGGAAGCAGGTACTCATGGATCCAACAGGGTGCCTGGTCTCCCAGGGGTAGAAGCAGAACGCAGGTACCTGTGGAGTCCGGACCAGGCGGGTGGCCTCTGGCTCTGGCAGACGGGCTGTGGTAGTCTCTCCCCCTTCTGCGGGGCCTCTCGCAATCACAGGCAGGCTTTCTCTGGTTGTCTCTTCCCTCCTGTGGGGTCTCTGTGAGGCTGGGGAGTAGACTTGCAGAGTCTAGTCACAAAGGTCTCGCCGGAGCTTGAGGTCCTTTGATGACTGCACAACGGAATGAAACCGGAGCTCCCAACATCAGCCTCTTAAACTGCTGCAGGATGCTCCCCAGTCACCTTGGCAACCGGGAGGGGGAGAAGAAAATACTAGACCTCAGGGAGAATCAGGCTGGTGACAGGGACATCCTGGGGAGCATGGATGATGTCTGCATAGATGAAAAGCAAGTTGGGAGGTGTGCAGAGAGCTCCCAGCCAGCTGGCCGGGAGGGAGGGGGGCCCAGAGTAATTTGATTAGGCCATTGAATTAGGCCATTTGGCCTAGTGACACAGGGGACAATTGGAACAATACAGAGCAGGACATTGAGGGCATGTGATACAAGGCATTAATAAGGGGATTAATAATTGGCAGGCTCCCATACCGTGACAAATGAATTAAAAAATACCTTTTTATTCTTGTTTACGGCCACCATAACTCTCCAAAAATCAAATCCTCTAGCCCTAGAGTCTTACCATAGCTACAGATTTTCTACCAATTAGAATCTGCTATTCAGGAAAAACTGCTGTTCCAGATCTCAGTCTCTGTGCGTTATATTGCTCATATGTTGTATATAACATGGACAATTAGGTAGGTGTGAAGGAGACAGTAACTAGCATTTAGCATTCTTTTGTTTATCACTGTTTGTCTATCCTGTGAATCAATGCCACAATTCTGACACTCTAATTCTAAAAGTGAGGTCTTATTACCCTACCCTTCTTTAAATTCATACAGTTTATTTTACTTTCTTTATCCCATTCTAGTTTGCTCCAATAAAATCCAATCAGATAAAACGAGCGCTGGATAAACATATCAAAAGGAGCAGCTAGCATGAAAAGGTAAAAACCTCAAACCCTCTCATTAATAATAAAATAAAACTCATGCAGCGCTAAAAGTATGGTAAAACACATAAAATCGTAAATTCTAAATTATATGATACCAATATAACGACATTGAAAAATAAGAAAGTGACCAAGTTCAATGACCTTATCTGTTATAGTGACATAAATAGATAATAATAGAAGATGACAAGCTACAGTCATGGCCGAAATTGTTGGCACCCTTGATATTTCTCCAGGAAATCATGTATTTCTCACGAAACGTATTGCATTAACACATGTTTTGCTATACACATGTTTATTCCCTTTGTGTGTATTGGGACAAAACAAAAAAAGGGAGGAAAGAAAGCAAATTCGACATAATGTCACACAAACCTCCAAAAATGGGCTGGACAAAAGTATTGGCACCCTTTCACAACTGCGGATAAATAAGAATGTTACAAGCATGTGATGCTCCTGTAAACTCACCTGGGGCAAGTAACAGGTGTGGGCAATATAGAAATCACACCTGAAAGCAGATAAAAAGGAGAGACGTTCACTTAACCTTTGCATTGTGTGTCTGTCTGTGCCACACTAAGCATGGACAACAGAAAGAGGAGACGAGAACTGTCTGAGGACCTGAGAACCAAAATTGTGGCAAAATATCAACAATCTCAAGGTTACAAGTCCATCTCCAGAGAACTAGATTTGCCTTTGTCCACAGTGCGCAACATTATCAAGAAGTTTGCAACCCATGGCACTGTAGCTAATCTCCCTGGTCGTGGACGGATGAGGAAAATTGATGAAAGATTGCAACGCAGAATAGTCCGGATGGTGGATAAGCAGCCCCAAACATGTTCCAAAGACATTCAAGCTGTCCTGCAGGCTCAGGGAGCATCAGTGTCAGCGCGAACTATCCGTCGACATTTAAATGAAATGAAACGCTATGGCAGGAGACCCAGGAGGACCCCACTGCTGACACAGAGACATAAAAAAGCAAGACTACAGTTTGCCAAAATGTACTTGAGTAAGCCAAAAGCCTTCTGGGAAAACGTCTTGTGGACAGATGAGACCAAGATAGAGCTTTTCGGTAAAGCACATCATTCTACTGTTTACCGAAAACGGAATGAGGCCTACAAAGAACAAAACACAGTACCTACGGTAAAATATGGTGGAGGTTCAATGATGTTTTGGGGTTGTTTTGCTGCCTCTGGCACTGGGTGCCTTGACTGTGTGCAAGGCATCATGAAATCTGAGGATTACCAAAGGATTTTGGGTCGCACTGTAGGGCCCAGTGTCAGAAAGCTGGGTTTGCGTCCAAGATCCTGGGTCTTCCAGCAGGACAATGACCCCAAACATACGTCAAAAAGCACTCAGAAATGGATGGCAAAGAAGCGCTGGAGAGTTCTGAAGTGGCCAGCAATGAGCCCAGATCTAAATCCCATTGAACACCTGTGGAGAGATCTTAAAATTGCTGTTGGGAAAAGGTGTCCTTCCAATAAGAGAGACCTGGAGCTGTTTGCAAAGGAAGAGTGGTCCAAAATTCCGGGTGAGAGGTGTCAGAAGCTTATTGATGGTTATAGGAAGCGACTGATTTCAGTTATGTTTTCCAAAGGGTGTGCAACCAAATATTAAGTTAAGGGTGCCAATACTTTTGTCCAGCCCATTTTTGGGGTTTTGTGTGACATTATGTCATATTTGCTTTTCTGCCTCTGTTTTATATTTGTTCCAATACATACAAAGGGAATAAACATGTGTATAGCAAAACATGTGTTAATGCAATACCTTTTTTGTGTGAAATACTTGATTTTCAGGAAAAATATCAAGGGTGCCAACAATTTCGGCCATGACTGTATAATATCCACAAAGGTTTAAAAATATGAAAGTGACCAAGTTCAATGTCCTTATCTATTATAGTGACATAAATAGATGACAAGATATAATATCCGCAAAAGGTTAAGGTGCCAGAAATCAATACAAGCCCTATTGCTTATGGTGAAGTGCAAATGTACGCACTATAACCATATGGTGAAGTATAGATGTGATAAGAATGTCCCCAATTGGCGTTTCCAGATGCATATGTGATTAGTCTCTGATTAGTGTAGATCCGTGATGGTGAAAGATAAAATAAATGGCCGTAGATTGCACTCACCAGAGAGCGCAAATGAATGCGCATTTGAGTATTAAGGACCAACTCCTGGTCATCAGCATCAGGTTACTTAAAACATCAGGTCATCTGGTGGGCATCAGGGGGGCAGACAATACACCATCAGGGGAATCAGACTAGTAACTTCAGTCAGGTCACAATGGGTATCCTTGTGGAAAAGACTCACCAGAAGTGAGCCAAAACAAAAAGACTTCCCATAGTGTAGTAACTTTTAATTTATTCAAGGTTAAAATGAAAAGATGAAATAAACTCACCAGGGGCGGACTGACATGGGGCCCCCCGGGCAATAGGGGATCATGGGACCCCTGTGCCCTTGCCCAAACTCAAAAAAGCCTATGAAAAAGGTACCAGGGGCATCTCATGGGGGGCCCTACTGACCCTGGGCCCTCGGGCACTGCCCAAGTTTCCAAATGGTCAGTCCACCCCTGAAACTCACAATGGATAAATGATGTCCAAATAGTAACAATCTGGTAATCTGGTGTCCATAAGAATGTGTACCAAGCATACTGTGTCAATGAGGCAGGCCTCCTGACATGTTTCGTGCACAAACACTTTTTCAAAGGCCTTGCTCCAATGTTTTACCAACTTTTCAGCAGTTGCTTGCCTCTGTTTTTAGCTTGGCTTAGAATCAATATTCAGTTGTTGAAGCTACCGTGATCCGCCAGTGAAAGTCCAATAGAAGACTAATTTCATTGTGCTGGTTTGTATAGCTGCAAGGAATAACAAACTTTAGGGGCTTGACAGCAGAATGGTGGTGCAGTGGTAGACCTTGCTGCTTTGTAGATAGCAGTTTTAGGCTTCATGTTTGAATTTTGCTGTACTAAACTAATTGGCCCTTTATTTTTTTTTTCTGTATGGGAAGCCACAAACAGTTCTGTGTTGACTGCTCCTGCCACCACTTACTCCTGTATCTTCTGTTCCTTGTTGACTTATGATCTTACCAATATCCATTCCGAAGTTTGTCCTACCACAAATCTACCATTCTCTACTAAACCATCAAAAAGTATAACCTAACTCCGTCCACCTTCACTAAGAACCACCTCTACAGCACTCACACTTCCAATAATGTTATTTAATTTAACTTTAATACACAAAAACATGATTAAGTCATCAAAGAACAACAGTGTGCGAGGTTATTGCAATGTTGTTTGTGGTCAGTCTATGTATATCCTGTGCTTGGTACAGAGACATTAGATGTGCTATCTTGTGAGAGCTATTTACACAATGGGTTTTATGTGTTTAAAACTTACTTCCTTTTTTTCAGTTAAAGTGGAACCGCAGTGTAAAAATATTTTATCAGGTAGGCATTTATCGCAGCAGAGATTCTGTATGCCTCTTGTTGGCTAGAAAATTTTATTTAACTGCACATTTAGCTGTGCATGTGTATCTGAATGTATTGTACAGTCTCAGCATGCCATGAGTGGTGGGCTATTGGGCTTATTGTATCCTGTACAAAAATGCCCTCCCTGATAGCTCAATTCTTTAAATTGCAGGAGTTCAAGCCAGGATGCCTTGGGTGGTGGGATTAACTAATTTAAAGTGTTACTAAACCCACTACAGTAGAATCAATCTGTATATGCAGAAAAGCATGCTTGTTATACTCACTGTGCAATTTAAGAAGTTAATCCTCTGCATTGTCTAAAAAGGATGTTTAATCTTCTCTTCTTTGATCCTACTCTTCTTCCACTGTCCCCGACTCATCTTCTAAGAGAACAGAGCCTTGGGGGCAAGTTGCACATGCTCAGTTTGGTATGCATTGCTAGAAAGTGTTTTTTTTTTTTCTTGGGAGAGTGCATGTGATCAGCACAGGGCCAATCCGCACTGTCCAGACAGAGGGTCATGGGTCCAGCAATCTCATAGGACAGTGAGAGGAGAATGAAAACTCCTCCTACAAGCTTTAACCAGTGCTCTGCTGGACACTGATAGAAGTCACAAGACTGCTTAACTGCTGATGAGAAAAGGTATTTAACAGTCTATATTTACTAAAAGATTTGCATTTCCATGTTGTGTGTACTGTGGGAGCCCAGATATAGTGAATGCAGGGTCCTGGGTTTAGTAACACTTTAAGTCATCCTATGCCTGCCAATTAAGTCAGGTAAAGACATCAAACCCAAAAGACCGGGCAAAGATGTCAGCTGCAATGTGGGAGATCACAGATGTTGCATTGCTGAAGGGGAGGTAAGTGCAAGTACCTTTTTAAAATGCAAAAGCCCATTCAGTTGCAATGGAAAATCCAATGCTCTTATTTGGTAATGGTTTAGACAACTTTTGGCCTTAATAAAGGCTGCTATAATGACTCTGTAAGAGTCTTGCAGTGTCCCAGAGTTAAAGGCCATCATCCTGCAGGCAGTTTACAAATGTGCAGAGTTGATGAGTTACATCAGTAAGTCTTGATGTGCAAAACACATAAATCCAGAAGAAACTTCAACAATCATGATAATTGCTTTGAATATAATGCTCACTGGTTTTTGGGCTTGGCCTTTGTGGCTCATTTCAAAGTTACTATTACAGTTTTTGTAAGAACTGGGAACTGGAGCTGGCCCAGGGAGAGATTAATTGGGTCTTCGATTTAGTAGCAGATTGTTTAGTGAAGTACCTTTTTTTTTCTTTGACGATGTTTAACCTGCACTAATCATGTATCTTCATCAAAGTCTACCAAGTCTCTTTTTAAGCTCATATGCTTTTAAATGTTCACATTTAAAGCAATTGCAGAAATGGGAATTGTCAGGAACCTACCTCTGTGCATTATGTCCTCTTGTTGTCCTTTTGTTATGGCTTATGTTTTTTACTGTGGCTCTTCCTGTCCTCCCTGTGCCTTAGGTGTCCACTCATTGAAACTACTGGTGCTCCTTGTGTCTTCCCTGGGTTCTCCTGTCTGCCTGTTTCTGTGTTTGCTCCCTTTTTTGCAGTCTTTCATAGCTTCACTTTGCTACAGACTTATTTCCTAGGTCCTGACTCTGAATTCTGCTTGCTCTATACCCATTCAGGGGCGGACTGACAACTCATGGGACCCCTGGGCAATAGGGGATCATGGGGACTCTGTGTCCTTGCCCAAACTCAAAAAAGCCTATGAAAAAGGTACCAGGGGCATCTCATGGGGCCCTCTACTGACCCCGGGCCCTCGGGCAGTGCCTGAGTTTCCAAATGGTCAGTCCGCCCCTGTACCCATTTATAAATACACCATCATCTATAATCTAGCTGATAGTTGTAGTGTTCAGTTTGCTGTGTCTTTGTAATCCTAATTTCCTGTAGCTTGTATCCTGTTCGCATTTCTTGCTCCCTTTACCCTGTCCCTGGAGTATTTTTGAAGTTCCTGGTTCTGTACACTCTGCATCTGGTTCCTGTATGTTCTCTGTTACCTTTCCTGATATTCATGGTTCTGCTACTCTTAGCTGTGACCAGTTGGAGTCCTTGGATTTGATCACTTACTTGACCTTGCCAGAATACTTGCTGCCCTGAGCTTCACTGTGTTATTGACTACATCCCTTCTCAAACGATTGATATAGATGCTTGACTTTGTTACCCCCAACCACTACTTTGGCTACTCCCTCTGCATTTTTTAATTCAACTTCACAGGGAAAGGGTTTCCTGTAGAACTCCAAACATTAAGTTGTGGGCAGTCAGATACAGTACACATACATAAAGCACCCTCAAAGGTTTGCTTCTATAAATGAAGTGTGCCACAGCAGTGGTCATCAAATCTTTAAAGGACCAACGTTTGCAGAAATGCTTGCGCTGTCAGTTTATAGAAAATCACTTATTCAAATTACAAGAGTTGAACAAGTATTTAGATAGATGTTTTTTCTAATAATGAATATGTGTATACATACACTATATTGCCAAAAGTATTGGGACGCCTGCCTTTACATGCACATGAACTTTAATGGCATCCCAGTCTTAGTCCGTAGGGTTCAATATTGAGTTGGTCCACCCTTTGCAGCTATAACAGCTTCAAATCTTCTGGGAAGGCTGTCCACAAGGTTTAGGAGGGTGTCTATGGGAAGGTTTGACCATTGTTCCAGAAGCGCAGTCAGGCACTGATGTCGGAGGAAAAGGCCTTTCTCGCAGTCACTGCTCTAATTCATCCCAAAGGTGTTCTATCGGGTTAAGGTCAGGATTCTGTGTAGGCCAGTCAAGTTCTTCCACTCTAAACTCGCTCATCCATGTCTTTATGGACCTTCCTTTGTGCACTGGTGTGCAGTCATGTTGGAACAGGAAGGGGCCATCCCCAAACTGTTCGCACAAAGTTGTGAGCATGAAATGGTCCAAAATGTCTTGGTATGCTGACGCCTTAAGAGTTCCCTTTACTGGAACTAAGGGGCTAAGCCCGACCCCTGAAAAACAACCAAACAACATAATCTCCCTCCACCAAACTTTACACTTGGCACAATGCAGTCAGGCAAGTACCGTTATCCTGGCAACCACCAAACCCAGACACGTTCATCGGATTGCCATGGGACAGCATGATACTACTTCAACACTGTATAATTCCATGGTCACAATTTACAAAAATTTTAATTTTTCATCACGGGACACTTAATCAGTTCAATTCATGAGAATTGAAATATAATTTTTTGCTCCATATATGTCCGGGGTAATATACATGTCATGACATATGTCATATCTTTTGACCTATATTGCTTGGTGAAAGCTAAGAATTCACACTACTATTTTTGACTCTTGTTATGACCTGTTTGTTTTGTTATAGTTCCTTATGGAACATACTAGCGCTGTATAGTCTCACATCAGTCAATTGACTATTTTTCATTAAGTGTTCTTGCATGGCAAGACCACTTACTGTTATCTCACATATATACAGTTGCAAGAAAAAGTATGTGAACCCCTTGGGATTACGTGGAGTTTTGCATGAATTGGGCATAAAATGTGCTCTGAACGTCATCTAAGTCACAACAATAGAAGAACACAGTCTGCTGAACATAATACTACACAAACATTAGATGTTGCCATGGTTTAATTGCACATAACATGTAAACTCCACGTAATCCCAATGGGTTCACATACTTTTTCTTGCAACTGTATTCTTATTATTATAGCCAAATTTACCACCCTAACTCCCCCCACAGTTTTTACACTACATAGACAGTAATATACGGAAACATGCGGATTGTTCCCGATTGGTGTGCTATTACTTTGTGGAACGTTTCGCCAAACGGTTCATGAAATATCAGCGTTTTTGTGGTGAAATTGGTCCCATAGGAATGAATGGCGGAACGTTCAAAACTAGAGTGGGAGCTGACAAAAGCTAGAGTGTGAGCTGGAAAATCAGGAAATGATTTCTAAACTGCCACGACTCCCTCATTTTCAAGCCCACCTACACGAATCCTATATCAAAACGTTCATCTATCCCTCCTGCCACTAAAAATGTCCACGGCTAAGCCATAGTCCTGATAGTTTTCACAATATGACCATTTGATTGCAACTCACGCCGCCCATTGACATTCATTGAAACTCCACTCTAGCCACCTCAAACTTGAAGGGCAATTTCTAAACTGTGACTGTGCCTTCATTTTTAATATATTTTAGAGACATACTATGCATCAAAATGTAGGTCTGGGTCTTGTAATTCTCACAATATAAAGCTCTTCGGTGTAGTATTTAGAATTTTTAAACTACAACCGTTTGAAGATGGCAGTGAAGTGAGCAAGTTGGAGCAGTTTGTTTTTAACCGCTCTTCTCTGCCCTTGCTGTAGAGTGAGTTGCCATAGGACCCCAGGTGTGTGAGCAGCCAGCAGAGTGACAAAAGCTAGAGTGTGAGCTGAAAAATCAGGACATGATTTCTAAACTGCCACCACTCCCTCATTTTCAAGCCCTAGACTACTGGTGGAGGCAAGAACACTTCATACAATTTCGCCAGAAATTGTAGCTTTTCTAGTTACTAATGCATTGAAATCCGGATTGCTTATCTTTCACTGTTTTTAATTATGTGTTCAGTGGTTGTATGTGTCACTATTAATGGATATCACATTTTTTCTTCGCAATAGGATTAATAAAAATATGTGGTTTTACACTGGAGCTATATTGCACTACCTACTTTGGTTGTTTGCGTTATGCAGCTACAACTTTTTTGTTTTCTATATTTAGCCAGGTTAACAGGCACACCTTCATTATAAGGTGCGCCTTTGAGCTCAACAATAGGTTACCCTGCCTATATTTAGTGGTAAATCTTTCTTTTTGAATGGAAATTCAGTCGCCTGACAAAGGAGTCCTTCATGGCCCTGAAACATTGCCCTACTCTGTTTGTGATGAGATCTTTCTTCAATAAAAAGATGTTTGGACTTAATTTTAAGATCCATGGTGTGCTGTGAACATTTACATTCAATTGGACAGTTGCCCTCCTGATGACACTGATGGAGGCCTGAGAGGAACATGAGTTTCCCCCCTTTCCTCCACTTTCTCTGCATGGCAGCTGCAAAACAGCGCCACCTGTGAAGGGAGGCTGACCTGCACCTGCCTACAAGTGTTCCATGGGTCTGAGCCCTAGTGGAGATATGTCAATATACAGGCCACAGATGTCAAAGTGCTTTTTAAAAACATTAATGCATTTTTCCTTGACATTGGAGTTGATTACTGAAGAAGTAGAGGTTGTACACTTAAAAAAGTATACTGTATATATTCAGTTAATAAGGCAAAACTGTATTCACTCTGAATACACAGTCAAGTGTTAGCAGAAAAGTATAATTTGGTTACAGACTCCCCTTGTTCTCTTACATTCGCTTTGCAACATGAAATTTCTAAATGAAAAACCTCGACATCTTTAGTACAAAGAAAAACTAAACTATTTTTAGGCTAGGGTTACTTGTAAAGTTAATGGTACAAGTGAAACCTTCTAAGAGACTTGAACATAGCTCCTTGTTAGTTGAGCCATATTAGCCCTATTAGGTCAGTGATGTTGGGGAATTTCCCAGCTTCAGCTGATTGGGCTGGCAACCTGCTATCATGTGAGAGTTTCCTACGGGTTCAGGTCAAACTGGGTTCAGCCGAACTTTAGCTGATCACTACTAGTGAGAAATACAGCTTGATATCACCAGTGGCAGCACAGTGGCTAAATGGTTAGCACTTCCACCTGGCAGTACTAGGGTCATTGGTTCGAATCCCAACCACGGCACCACCTTCCTGGAGTTTGCATGTTCTCCCTGTGCCTGCGTGGGTTTCCTCCGGGTACTCCAGTTTCCTCCCACACTCCAAAGACATGCTGGTAGGTGAATTGGCTCCTGTCTAAATTGTCTCTAGTATGTGTTTGTTTGTATGAATGTAAGTTAGGGACCTTAGATTGTACACCCCTTGAGGGTTAGGGACTGATGTGAATGTACACTATATATGTAAAAAAGTGCTGTGTAAATTGACGGTGCTATATAAGTACCTGAAATAAATTCCAACTTTGCTGAGATTAAAGTGGTTCTGAAGGTTGCTTACCTGAGTGCAATCTTGATCCAACAAGCAATGGCTCTTCTGGCTCCCTCCCTCCTCACTGGTTTAGACACAGCAGCAGGAGCCATTGGCTCCCATTACTGTCAATCCTAGCCAGTGAGAAGGGAACTGGGGTGAGAGAGCCACTGCAGTTGTGCACATTGCTGGACTGAGATTGGGTAAGTATTGGGGGGGCTGGGGGGAGCTGCACACTGAAGGATGAACACAGAGCCTGGCTTAGGAGTGAGCATGCACAAGTACCCCCATCGCAAGTAGCTTGCTACGGGGGCACTCAGCAGGGAATGCATGCAGGGAAAGAGGACCTGGGGGTGCCCTGGGGAAGAGGAGGCTCGGGTCTGCTCAGTGCAAAAAAATTACACAGTGCAGGTAAGTATGACATGTTTGTTTAAAAATAAAAAGACCTCAGCTTTTAATATCACTTAAAAATTCAGTTCAGGGATTACTATTCTTATTTACCAACATATTTTCCTTAAAGTGCATGCACAGGAAGTTTTAGTTTTAAATATAGTCAAGTCTGTATTCTCCTGATTGTATTATTGTCTCCTCTTCCAATCTAATGTTCCTGTAGTCTATTTCTATGTCTATTTTATATTTCTTCATTGATCCCTTTAGTTCCTACGTTCGACTCGAACATTGACTGTTCGTGTGTTCATTCGTGTGTTCAGCGAACACACGAACGGTATAGGTGTTCGGAGGGCTTTTCGTCTGCCTCGCCACACAATGCACTGCGTCCTGACAGTGCATTGTGATTGGTCAAAGCAATGTTTTGGCCAGTCACAGCACAGGATGACGCCAGTATTTAAGAACTGTTGCCAGGTCACAGCTGTCAGACAGCCGGCAGCCAGCGTCGTGAACTGTTTTTTCTTTTTTCGGGTAGCGGCGATAGCTGGCATTGTGATTGACTTGGCTCTATTTCGGGAGATATTTTTTTAATTTTTTATTTTTAATAAAGAACTGGTCAAAGACTTTCTCCTATCTTTTTTACACTACACTTTTTTTGTGTGGATGGGTAGCATACTCATTCACATGGGGAGGGCCCCCTTGTTAACACCTTTCCGCCCATCCTATTGCAGATTGATGGCCGGATGGGACACTTCTCGTTGTGACTGGGCGTCATATGACATCCTGTCAAAATGAGTCGCTCACGTGGCTGTGGGTCCGTGCAGCAGCGCGATCTGTCCACAGAACACAGTCGATGACATATCACTACACCGGCCTGTTGCCAGTGTCATGTGACCGCTGTGACCAATCACAGAAGATCACATGTCAATTGTATACAATGGATGGCTTCCTGTCATGCCATCCATTGTATACAACTGTGTTGTTAGCTGTGACTGGTCAAAGCAGTCACATGATACAGGCAGGGCCAATCACAATCTATATCATGTAATCACAGCTAATCACAACAAAAGGCTGGTCAGTTGCATTCAGTAACAATGATTTCAAATATCAATGAAATACATAGGTATTAGCAATCATAATGTATTTAAAAAAAAAAACCTGATCACTTGCCCAGAGTAATTCAGTGTTAGTATGGTAACATTGTATTGCTTTGGTCACAGTGTGTTGAAAAAAAAATAGTAAAAAATAGAACAAACAATTTAATAAAAAAACAAAAAATAAAAACAGTATGAAAAAATACAAATTAAATGATTATTATTATTATTATTTTTATTATTTTCATCAAAGAAATGTAGCAGAATTTATTCTGACCTAAATGTATGAAGAAATGTTATTTATTTGTAAATTATAACAGAAACAAAGAAAGGTGCATTTTTTTCAAAAGTTTCCGTATTTTTTTGTTTTATTTAGCAACAAATAAAACACTTAGTGGTGATTAAATACCACAAAAAGAAAGCTTTATTTGTGTGAAAAAAATGATAAAAATATTCATTTGGGTACAGTGTTGCATGACCACGAAATTGTCATTCAAAGTGCGACAGCGCTGAAAGGTGAAAATTGGCCTGGGCAAGAAGGGGGTTAAAGTGCCCAGTATTAAAGTGGTTAAAGGGAGCTTCCAGATTCTGATAAGCCCCCCACCTGCAGACCCCCACAGCCCAGGGTCAAGGTGTTTTGGGGGGAGCCCCCCCCGCCCCAAAGCACCCCCCATGTTGAGGGCATGTGGCCTGGTATGGTTCAGGAGGAGGGGGCACTCACTTGTCCACCCTTTCCTGACCTATTGGGCTGCATGCTTGGATAAGGGTCTGGTATGGATTTTGGGAGGACCACCATGCAATTTAAAAAAAAAAAATTGCATGGGAGGTTCCCCTCAAAATCCATACCAGACCCGAAGGCCTTGGTATGCTCGGGAGGGGGGACCCCACGTCCTTTTTAAAAAATGTTTTAATTGTCGGACAATGCCGACAATTCTTTTTACATTCAGCTGTTAGCGGGAAACCCTGCTGACAGCTGAAACATGAATAAATGTTTCACTACTAAAATACCGCATTACTTAATAATATAACTCATGCTGTATTTTAGTAATGAGCGGTATCTTACCACATACTCAGATGCGGTAAGATACTGCTTAGTAAGTTGTTCATGCTAGAAGTTCGCGGTTGAACCTTCTATAGGTTTGAATATTTGACTGCAAACCAGGGGGACATTCGGCCCATCATGAATGGGAACATTGAGAAACAGGCATATTATAGTTTCTGTTTGGGAAACAATAGAGATGTTCAGAAATTGGACTCTAGTCACATATGCATTCATCAAATTATTTTCCCTTAATAGCGACATTTGATATAAATCCACTTTGTGTGCAACAAATACCTTTGTAAATCCCGATATTACATATACAAGTAGAAGTGACATCATTACTGTGCTGTACATAGCCAATGCAATAATCAGAGCTGTGGGAGGGGCCCAAACTGGAAATGGACTTTTAAGTGGACCTATCATTGCATCCTATTAAGGAACACAGTCCCTGGCTGCCAGATGCTTTGTGGCATGACATCATTAGTGTCTATAGTGGGGAATATATTAAATGTTGTAACAGGGTGCATAGCATAAGATGCACATACTTTGCTCCACCATCGCTCAAATCTAATGGATTGCTTATTAAAGGATAAGTTCACTTTTCAACAAAAAATAATAAATGAACATTTTTTGCAGCTAAAAAAATGTTCATTTATTATTTTTTATTGTAGGAGCCTGTAAAGCATTGCACCAGCTATTAGCAGATCAACAGTGCCATGCAGGTCTCCTGCAGACCTGTCAGTGTGTCTGCTTGTTTGTACCTTGTACGGACAAGCCGATACTTACTGATAGGAACAATCTATGAACTACATTGATTCTAGAACTACAAGCCTACAGCTACTTAGGTTCCTGGGACTTGTAGTTTCTCATTCACAGAACACTGTGAATGAGTGACTTGGCTGGGTAGCCGGAATCCGGCACAGACGCATTTATTTTAAATTGTGACAGGTAGCAGGGGGAGAAGATCCCCCGCTAGTTGTCAAAATGGGGGGACCCGGGGTGGGTCATTTGATAGCATGTTACATATTACACCCTGAATATGGGTGTAATGTGTAACATGTTATAAAAGGTGAACTTATTTAGGGTTTGACTTACTGAGCAAAGTTAAAAACTTAAACTATGTAGATTCTTGATACCACATGACAGGGCTACAGCCTGGTGATTGGCCACTCCATGATCAAGTGGTACATTGTGGAGAGAGCAGGGAACGGACTTCTTGGGCAAACCGGGGCTAGCACAGAGTTGGAGGGGTGAAAATCTTAGGTAAGTACATGTATCTTACTCCCATACAGAAAAGTGAAAATTTTACTTTGCAAAAATGGGCAGAATTCAGGTTCACAAAAAAAAAAAACAATTTTGCACTATTTTATAGCATTCACAAAATAAAAGTGGAACAAAGAGGTAGAAATGAAGGTGAAGCAGACATGGATTAATATTTCAGAAAATATTTTTTTATTTTATATACAGCATATATTTAAAATGATAAAGTTGAAATGTTCAAAAGAAGTTTAGTGCACAGTACAGTGCATTTCATCAAGCAGTGAGTATTTCTGTTTGGTGCCGTGTGGTTGGTGGTGTTATATCCTGTTATGGACAGAAAGGTAGCACTTTGGTAGTTTCTAATCTGCTAAATACACAGATGAAATACATATGAAGGAGCTGTTTTACTGGCCAAAGGATTTGTATTTCTGTCTTATCCAGTTCTGAGATTTACCTAACTTTCTCTGGTATGGCAAGTAACCTGATTTATCTCTGCTAAAATCAAAGTGGAACTTCAATACCGAACTCTGTGACATCTGGTAGCTCCCTTGCCGAGGCTGACACCTTCGCCCCGTCCTCTTCTGGGTTTGGCATCTGTGGCTGGCTGCATGCATGGCGGAGTTAATTTATCCTGGTCCCAAAAAATGCAGAGAATTTTCACTGAGCTGCAGATTTCTGAAAGTAAATCTTCTGTTAATATTTAAAACAAAAATTGTATATACATAGGAAAACCAGTTTAAAAAAAGCTTACAAATAATAACAAAAAAAATGTAAAAATAAAAAAAAAAGTCCCAAAAGCCATTATGCTTTCTTTTTAAGTGATGCAGTTTGAGAATCATCCGGTCTTGTGGCTGTCTCCCTTTGTTGTAGCCAGTGGTGATGTCAGTATGTACATGATAGATGTATTGTGAGGATGCATGCCAGTAGACCCACGGCAATCACAGTAGATCGTACAAAGACGGAACATTGAATGAGTATATTATGGCCTGTATCTGGGAAAGAACAATAAAGAGAAGTCATTTAGATGTTACAAGGTGCCCTATAAAAGAAGAGAGAGAGAGAGCTAAGGGTATCTATTAGTTGTAGAGACAGCCATAGCTGTCCAAAAAAGTGTGCCAAAATGGATACCAATTCAACATATTCAAAGTGTTAACCCAGTTGCTTGGGGAACAACTCACTCACTGCCAAAAAATTTTTGTCACTGATTAATGAGCATTGTGAAAAAATCATTCTACTGGATGTTTCTGTCAGGGCTCCAGGTATGACCAGAGATGTGTGGACTGACACAGGGAAACGCAGGCTTCAGGTATAGTATAAAACAATACAATTTATTAAAGACTAAACAATACATAAACGCAGTGCAAGGCTAAACATAAACACAGTGCAAACAAACCAACCCTCCAACAGATAATAAAATGTACAACACAAAACGTAGTTGGGCAGGCTGGGTCGGTAACAAACGGGCAGACAAGGTACAAGGAGCAGGCAGGAGAGTGGTCAGGAATATCCGATGTCTGTACAAGCAGAGTTCGTGCAGAGTCAGAATCATAGCAGGCAGGATCAGGATACAGGGGTCAAGGGAAACAATACACCAAGGCACTGACTGCAGGCCTGGCCACTCCTTAAATACACCTCCTGCAATCAGCCTCAGGTGATGGCTTGATTGCAGGAGTCAGCTTCTGGCTGCTGAGAGCACCCACTGGCCAGCCCTGGTACTGCAGCCCCCACGGCAGGTGAGTCCCACCACCAGTGGTGAGTTCATTCCTGACAGTTTCTTTCAAGTCTCTTCCTCTATCCTAGGTCAGCTTTCACATTTAAAGATAATCTTTCCAAGAGACACGTAATGGCTGCACTATCCAATTCTCTTCTCAAAATGCTAGTTGTCTTTTTTGTTTGTTCATATGGCTTACGTCCTGAAACAAGTATGCATATTTGTAAATGCAGAGCAAGGTCAGAACCTCTTATTTGTGTGCTTGTCCCAGGTGGGAAACACAAAGTTTTGAAGAATACGGGTAAGCATATCAGCCAGAAGCAATAGCATCTGCAAAATTAAAAGTAGCATTGGAAGCCTTTTCCTTGAAAATAAATATTTCCTGCAATAAAAATTGTGGCCCCAATCTGGACTCTATATACTTCAAATGATAAATACCTAATGGTTATGTTGATCCTCTGCCTCCAAAACTTTAAACTAGCCCTTATCGACCTTTTTACCCCTGAGAAACCCTTAAAATCATTTTCAGGTTTTAGGGAAACCCTGCTAAAATTAATTAATCATTGGGATGACTCTTACCTAGGGGATCATCAAGAAGAATGCCTCCTTACATTGATGGGCAGTGGGAAGAATTATATTGGTGGCCATTGGGAGGAATGTCTCTACATTGATCACCAGTGGGAAGAATGCTCTCCTTACATTGGTGGTTGGGGGAGGAATGCTTCTTACATTGATGGTCTGTTAGGAAGAATGCCCCCCTTACATTATTGGTCAGTGGGAAGAATACCACTTTTATAATGGTGGTCAGTGTAAAAAGTGCTCTCCTTACATTGGTCACCAGTGGGAAGAGTGTTCCTTACATTGGAGGTCAGTGGGAGGAATGTTCCTTACATTGGAAGTCAGTAGGAAGAATGTTCCTTACATTGGAAGTCAGTAGGAAGAATGTTCCTTACATTGGAAGTCAGTAGGAGGAATGCCCCTTACATTGCTGGTGAGTGGAAGGAATACCCCTTACATTGGTGGTCCGTAGGAAGAATATATCTTACACTGGAGATCAGTGGAAAGAATGTTCCTTACATTGGAGGTCATTGGGAGGAATGTTCCTTACATTGGAGGTCAGTGGGAAGAATGCTCCTTACATTAGTGGTCAGCGAGAAGAATGTTCCTTACATTGGTGGTCAGTGGGAAGATTGTTCCTTACATTGGTGGCAGTGTAAAGAATGTCCTCTTTACATTGGTTGTCAGAATGCAACCCTTACAGACAGCTAAAAAGATTATTGGTGTCATGTCACTGGCTCTGCCAAGTGGTGTTGCCCCAGAACTATGCAGACACTATCAGATAGGGTGTTAATCAGACACAGCTCAAGCTCTAGCAAACTTTGGAGGAACCCTGGTTGGAAATGGCTGGTTTTTTTTTTTGTTCTTTTTTTAAGTTTTGGATAGAGTAAGAAAGGGTTAAAACCCCTACTAGTTCTATGATATTACAAGCATCCCCACCCCTTAGTGTACATTAGCTGCAGAGTAGGAAATCCCCTGGCCACAGCTCATTGGCCCAAGAACAACAGCTGACTTTTAGGTTAATTTATACCTAGTGTTTTTATCACGAATTACACAGATATACCATTTATGGACTGTTGTAGGTTTATGACCTGATTATCGCTGATGTACATAATGGTTGATGAATAGAGAATATGTAAAGTTTTCATTCACCATTCGTAGTGACTACATTGTTATATTGGGGTGTCCATTGTATATGTAATTTTCAGCTCATACAGGTTTTTTTTGCATATATTTTCCACCATGCAGGTTAGTTGTTTTAAAAAATAGTTATTTGAAGATATTTGAGTATATGATGATTGTTTATATGATTTAGAGATAATAGCGTGGCACTTTTATAGAAAACAAACAAAAAGAAAAGTATACTGAAATTGGGAGAGCTTAACAGGTGCAAAAGATGCAGGAAAACTTGGCAGAGGCTTTGAGAATAAAATCCACAAGACATGGAAACATCAGAAGAAGCCAAATGTATAGTAAGAACTAGAGATGAGCGAAGTATTGAAAAATTTGATTCGGCTGATTCGGCGAATTCCAGTATGAAATTCGATTCGATGCGAATTTCTTCGCTACGAAGATGGCTTATAAAAAGGGTTTCTAGGCTTCTGAAAGCCTTTAAATTAGTGCAGAACACTGTACCTTTAATTTAAATGCCCTTGGAGATCAGGAAGGAGAAGGAGAAGGAGAAGGAGAAGGATGAGAAGAAGGAGAAGGATGAGAAGAAGGAGAAGGAGAAGGATGAGAAGAAGGAGAAGGAGAAGGATGAGAAGATGGAGAAGGAGAAGGATGAGAAGAAGGAGAAGGAGAAGGATGAGAAGAAGGAGAAGGAGAAGGATGAGAAGAAGGAGAAGGATGAGAAGAAGGAGAAGGATGAGAAGAAGGAGAAGGAGAAGGATGAGGAGAAGGAGAAGGATGAGAAGAAGGAGAAGGATGAGAAGAAGGAGAAGGATGAGAAGATGGAGAAGGAGAAGGATGAGAAGAAGGAGAAGGAGAAGGATGAGAAGAAGGAGAAGGAGAAGGATGAGGAGAAGGAGAAGGATGAGAAGAAGGAGAAGGATGAGAAGAAGGAGAAGGATGAGAAGATGGAGAAGGAGAAGGATGAGAAGAAGGAGAAGGATGAGAAGAAGGAGAAGGATGAGGAGAAGAAGGATGAGAAGAAGGAGAAGGATGAGAAGAAGGAGAAGGAGAAGGATGAGAAGAAGGAGAAGGATGAGAAGAAGGAGAAGGATGAGAAGAAGGAGAAGGAGAAGGATGAGAAGAAGGAGAAGGATGAGAAGAAGGAGAAGGATGAGAAGAAGGAGAAGGATGAGAAGAAGGAGAAGGATGAGGAGAAGGAAAAGGAGAAGCAGAAGGAGAAGGATGAGAAGAAGGAGAAGGAGAAGGATGAGAAGATGGAGAAGGAGAAGGATGAGAAGAAGGAGAAGGAGAAGGATGAGAAGAAGGAGAAGGATGAGAAGAAGGAGAAGGATGAGGAGAAGGAGAAGGATGAGAAGAAGGAGAAGGATGAGAAGAAGCAGAAGGATGAGAAGAAGGAGAAGGATGAGAAGAAGGAGAAGGATGAGAAGAAAGAGAAGGAGAAGGATGAGAAGAAGGAGAAGGATGAGAAGAAGGAGAAGGATGAGAAGAAGGAGAAGGAGAAGCAGAAGGAGAAGGATAAGAAGAAGGAAAAGGAGAAGGATGAGAAGATGGAGAAGGAGAAGGATGAGAAGAAGGAGAAGGATGAGAAGAAGGAGAAGGATGAGAAGAAGGAGAAGGAGAAGGATGAGAAGAAGGAGAAGGATGAGAAGAAGGATGAGAAGAAGGAGAAGGATGAGAAGAAGGAGAAGGATGAGAAGAAGGAGAAGGATGACAAGAAGGAGAAGGATGAGAAGAAGGAGAAGGATGAGAAGAAGGACAGTTCTGTGACAGTTTCTGTCTATTTCTGACAGTTCTGGGACATTCACTCCATACAGCGGTTTCAACCGCTGTATGGAGGGAATGTCCCAGAACTGTCAGAAATAGACTATTTCTGACAGTTCTGGGACATTCACTCCATACAGCGGTTTCAACCGCTGTATGGAGGGAATGTCATAGAACTGTCAGAAATAGACTATTTCTAAGAGTTCTGGGACATTCCTTCCATACAGCGGTTGAAACATTGTATCTATTTGTTTCCATAAATGGATTCATTTATGGAAACAAATAGATACAATGTTTCAACCGCTGTATGGAAGGAATGTCCCAGAACTGTCATAAATAGTCTATTTCTGACAGTTCTATGACATTCCCTCCATACAGCGGTTTCAACCGCTGTATGGAGTGAATGTCCCATAACTGTCAGAAATAGACTATTTCTGACAGTTCTGAGACATTCACTCCATACAGCGGTTGAAACCGCTGTATGGAGGGAATGTCATAGAACTGTCAGAAATAGACTATTTCTAACAGTTCTGGGACATTCCTTCCATACAGCGGTTGAAACATTGTATCTATTTGTTTCCATAAATGGATCCATTTATGGAAACAAATAGATACAATGTTTCAACCGCTGTATGAAAGGAATGTCCCAGAACTGTCATAAATAGTCTATTTCTGACAGTTCTGGGACATTCCCTCCATACAGCGGTTGAAACATTGTATCTATTTGTTTCCATAAATGGATCCATTTATGGAAACAAATAGATACAATGTTTCAACCGCTGTATGGAAGGAATGTCACAGAACTGTCATTAATAGTCTATTTCTGACAGTTCTATGACATTCCCTCCATACAGCGGTTGAAACCGCTGTATGGAGTGAATGTCCCAGAACTGTCAGAAATAGTCTATTTCTGACAGTTATGGGACATTCACTCCATACAGCGGTTGAAACATTGTATATATTTTTTTCCATAAATGACATTCTGCAGATACACTTAGAGGAGCGCTGCAGATACACTTTTTGCCGGCTTGGAATTATTCTTATTTTCATCCTACTTCTTCTTCTTATGAGGATGAGGATGAAGAAGAAGAAGTAGGATGAAAATAAGATTAATTCCAAGCCGGCAAAAAGTGTATCTGCAGCGCTCCTCTAAGTGTATTTGCAGAATGTCATTTATGGAAAAAAATAGATACAATGTTTCAACCGCTGTATGGAGTGAATGTCCCAGAACTGTCATAAATAGTCTATTTCTGACAGTTCTATGACATTCCCTCCATACAGCGGTTGAAACCGCTGTATGGAGTGAATGTCCCAGAACTGTCAGAAATAGTCTATTTCTGACAGTTCTGGGACATTCCCTCCATACAGCGGTTTCCGGCAAAAAGTGTATGTGCAGAGTTCCTCTATTCTGCAGATACACTTAGAGGAGCTCTGCACATACACTTTTTGCCGGCTTGGAATTATTCTTATTTTCATCCTACTTCTTCTTCTTCTTCATCCTCATCCTCTTCTTCTTCTTCTGAGGATGAGGATGAAGAAGAAGAAGTAGGATGAAAATAAGATTAATTCCAAGCCGGCAAAAAGTGTATGTGCAGAGCTCCTCTAAGTGTATCTGCAGAATAGAGGAACTCTGCACATACACTTTTTGCCGGCTTGGAATTATTCTTCTTTTCATCCTACTTCTTCTTCTTCTTCTTCTTCTTCTTCATCCTCATCCTCATCCTCAGAAGAAGAGGATGAGGATGAGGATGAAGAAGAAGAAGAAGAAGAAGAAGAAGAAGAAGTAGGATGAAAAGAAGAATAATTCCAAGCCGGCAAAAAGTGTATGTGCAGAGTTCCTCTATTTCTGACAGTTCTCTGACAGCTTCTTCACATGTACAGCGGTTGAAACATCTGTATCCTAAATGGAAACTAATAGATACAATGTTTCAACCGCTAAACATGTGTTCCTTCTGTCAGAGAACTGTCAGAAATAGCGGAGCTCACTGCAGGGACACTTTTGCCGGCTGATCGGGAAATGTTCGATTCGCGCACCCGAAGTAGGCAAAATTTCGGATTCGACGCGAATCGAAAAACAGATACTAGTCTGCTAATGCCAAAACCAGAAGCAAACAGGCATACGGAACTAAGAAGCTTGGAAATCACAGGAACATAAGCTGGAGAGCATTACAATTCCACAAGGAGCTGGTGGTTGGAAGATTCTCTGCAAACCTTTAGAAACTGGTCAAACCCAAAGTAGGTGAGAAGATAAGGAGCTAGGTAGAGAAAGGATAAAAAGTCAACAGATAATAGGAGCAAGTAAAGATAAGATATTGACTTACTTAACAGTGATAAGAGAAAGAGAAGGATTGAATCCGCCAGATAAAAACACAACTACTTTGCTGATCAATTAATTCATTGTTTCCTTAATGAATGAAAGCAAGCGGATTACCCTTTCTAGTATTGTCCAGTTGACCCAAACAATCTGCCTAGAAAGTCAGTAATACAGAATTCTTTAAAAAAAACAATTATGATTGTCTACCAAACAAGAATATATGGTTACCTCTGACTTTTTTTTTCCAGGGTATCTGGACAGGAGAGGAACTGATCCAAACTTCACAGGTCACATGATCTCCATTTTGCAAAATGTCCTTGGGAAGTGACAGATGACTCAGAAAAGTCGAAGTGGCACTAGTTCCCTCCCTAAAAATTATTCTGCTCTTGTAATGTGTTCCAGAGATGTTCCAGGTCATCTGAACTGTATGATGAGAAGTGATAACTATACAAGCCAGCTGGATAACAGTACTGGAAGGAAGGACATGAGAAGGAGCCAGGAGATGGATGGAACTGCTGAGTTTTGAATTGTCTGTGAATGAATAACAAGGAAATAAAATATAACAAGTTAGTACTGTAATCCCCATGAAACACAAGCAGAGCTGAGAGTTCTAAATATCTGCCAGATCTTATATTAGAGTGTAGAATAGTTTGTGAATGAATGATAAGGTAATAAAATATAACAAATGAGCACTCCAATCTTCATGAGACATAAGCAGAGCTGAGAGCTGTGTATATTGGGTGGTCTGTCACTAAAAGTAAAAGCTGAGCATTTTTTTGAAAGTGTACTTAATGTTCAGGATTAGTTAATTTAAGTTCAGGAAAGTTTCCACTAGGGTGTTTCACAGAGATAATTTTGCCTTTGTGACATGTTCTTTCATTGTTAAAGGCTATCTCATCTTTTTACCTAAATTCACTATCTATGTCCCTCACTGGTGACATTTTCAGGAGCTGGGGAAAAGAAATCCAGCCCTACAAATGTGCCAGCTGGTTCCCAATGGTCCCCTTGCATTTATGTCCATACTGAGCCTTCTGTTCTGAATCCTCCTTACAAGGACATGGAGATTTGTTATTTGTAGGATTACCAGGTAAAAATAAAGGAGAAAGCCTTTAAAAAGAAAACAAATGCAACCAGCACATCTATGGATCAAATTTTTACATTGTAATACATTTTTATTTTTTGAATTCACTTTAAAGGCCACATAAAATGCATAAAGAGGCACACTCACTACAGCTGGATGGCAGAATTAGGATATGGAGGCTCTAGAACGTGGATGAGCTTGCTGGATGCGAACATTTCTCTGCACAAGCCAGGTTTAATAATGCTAATGAAGAACAGATAAACACAAACTATAGTTTTCCCTGAGTTGCTCATCATTACCTAATACAAAGTGATGGGTGATGGTTACCCCAGTAGATCAACTTCATGCCTAATAGGAAGTGAGAGGAAATCTCTGCAAATTAAAGAAAATTATTTTGGGGACCCTCAGGTCACCAGAACTAGTGTCCTCAATGGAAGATTTCCCCTCTATTACTTTTCTGAGGACAAAATTTGGGATTTTCTTTACTTACACTTTTGATGATAATGGTAAAACTAAAAATGGAGAGGGTGAATGTTCTTAACTGCTTGCCACCCGTGTACTGCGGATGGGCGGTGGCTACAGGCAATGTGACGTATAGGTATGTTGCTTTGGCTGTACTAACACAGGAGGGCACACAACACTCCCCACCTGCGACCGCTGTATCCAAGGGACACAATGGAATGAAGATCCCATCTCATTTGTTGCCACAAGTCATTGGAAAATGAAGAAAGAAAGCAAAAATGTACTATCCTGGAATTTCCTCAAACTGTGATAGGCAGTGAGGGAGTGATATGAGGAAATATGCCCTTTGAAAACCTGAAAGTGGTCATTGGATTTTGTGGGCATGTATGTGGCTAGGCTGCCAAAAAGTATCACACATGAGGTATCCCCATACTCAGGAGAAGTAACAGAATGTGTTTTGGGGTGTTATTCCACATATACCCATGGCATGCATAAACTTATATATATAATTTAACTGCCAACTTTGTGTAAAAAAAACAAAATTAAATTTTTCACAAATTTGTGGCAAAAAAATAAAATCTTCCATGGACACAGCATGCCTCTCAGCAAATTCCTTGGGGTATCTACTTACAAAAAATTGTCATTTGGGGGTCTTTGTACTGCCCTGGCTTTTTAGCACCTCAAAAAATGTGATAGGTCAGAAAGTAAAAGCTGCGAACATTCCAGTATATATACCATAGTTTGTAGATGCTATAGCTTTCAAACAAACCAATTAATATACATGTATGGAGATTTTTTTTTTTACCAAACACATGTAGCAGAATACATTTTGGCCTAAATTTATGACTAACTTTGAGTTTATTGGAAATTATTTGTAACTGAAAGTAGAAAATATCTTTTTTTTCAAAATTTTTGTTATTTTTTCATTCATATGACAAAAAATCAAAAACCCGGTGGTGACCAAATACCATAAAAAGAAAGTTCTTTTTGTGTGAAAAAAGGACATAAACTTTGTTTGGGTACCACATTGCACGATTGCGCAATTACCAGTTGCAATAATGCAGTGCCAAATAGCAAAAAATGCCCTGGTCAGGAAGCGGGGGGCGGGGGGTAAATCTTTGGGAGGGCAAGTGGTTAACGAGGACACAGACCACAATACAAACTGACAGGGGTTCTAATCCCTTTCCACTCAATCCAAAACTGAAAAAAAAAGTTTTCCTTTTAGTTATACTTTAATATACACGTATTGGTTTTTTTTTTACCAAACACGCGTAGCAGAATACATTTTGGCCTAAATTTATGACTAACTTTTTGAATTTATTGGACATTTTTTGCAACTGAAAGTAGAAAATATCTTTTTTTTTTCCTACATTTTCATTATTTTTTTTGTTCATATCACAAAAAATAAAAAAATGCAGTGGTGACCAAATACCACCAAAATAAAGCTCTATTTGTGTGGAAAAAGGACATAAACTTTGTTTGGGTAGAGCACTGCATGACCGCACAATTACCAGTTGAAATAATGCAGTAATGCAGTGCCAAAAAATGGCCTGGCCAGGAAGGGGGGTAAATCTTCAGGAGAGCAAGTGGTTAACAGGGACATAGACAGCAATACAAACTGACAGGGGTTTTAATCCCTTTCCACTTGATCCAAAACTAACAAAAAAGTTTTGCCTTTTAGTTACCGTATATACTCGAGTATAAGCCGACCCGAATATAAGCAGAGGTACCTAATTTTACCACAAAAAACTGGGAAAAACTATTGACTCGAATATAAGCCGAGGGGGGAGGAATAGTGCCCCATCGTTGGTGTCAGTGGGGGGAGGAATAGTGCCCCATCGTTGGTGTCAGTGGGGGGAGGAATAGTGCCCCATCATTGGTGTCAGTGTGGGAGGAATAGTGCCCCATCGTTGGTGTCAGTGGGGGGAGGAATAGTGCCCCATCATTGGTGTCACTGTGGGAGGAATAGTGTCCCATCGTTGGTGTCAGTGGGGGGAGGAATAGTGCCCCATCGTTGGTGTCAGTGTCAGTGGGGGGAGGAATAGTGCCCCATCGTTGGTGTCAGTGGGGGGAGGAATAGTGCCCCATTGTTGGTGTCAGTGGGGGGAGGAATAGTGCCCCATCGTTGGTGACCCCTGCTCCAGCCTGGGCTCGCTCGCTTCCTCTCTCTCCCATGGTACACACTTACCGGTCAGATGTCTTCCTTCTCCGGCCGCTCTCCTCCTCTTCACTCGCTCGATCTTCGCGGTGCCGCTCGGCTCCTCCTCTCCAAGCTCCACCTCCTCGCCGGTGATTGGGCTCCTGTGTGCCTCTCCTGAGCTACAGTTCCGGCGGCCAATCACCGGCGAGGATTGATCCCGGGGGTGTATCCAGATGACAGGGACGGCATGTCATCTGCAGACGTTGACTCGAGTATAAGCCGAGGGGGCAGTTTTTCAGCACAAAAAATGTGCTGAAAAACTCGGCTTATACTCGAGTATATACGGTATACTTTAAGCACAGGCATGGGGGGTTAGTTTAAGGATTGGAGGGTAAAAAAGGAATTGGCGCCTGGAGGGAACCACAAGTACAGAGATCCTAGTATGGATAAATACAGCAAATAAAATCACATACAGTACAGATAAAATATGACATATAAGGCATTAAGTCCAAAAGATCAAAAGTCCCAGATAGGATATGACAGGCGAAGACAGCTCCCCATAGAGTGAAGCAGTACTCTGCAGGAGATAAAATCGAACAGAAGCAGGCGCCAATCTGAGTGTAGAGGGTTAATACTTTAACGGTATCAAAAGGAGTAAAAAACTACTCAGAAACATAAGAAGTTAAAAGGCAAGGTTTTTTTATGGAATAAAAAAAAAAAAGCAAGGTTTAAAATCATCCTCTGGTAAGCTGTTTGTCAGCCAGCAGTGTGGTAGTGGGTCCTGGTCAATTGTGATGAAAGGGGAAGGAGCCGTCAGCTGTCAACGGTGCAGGAGATTTGAAAATGGCGCCGTTTACCAGCGTGGACCGCAAGGAAATCCTGGACCCAGGCAGGCGACCAATGGCAGAGCTGCAAGGGACTCACATAATTTAGAGGGAGAAGACCGAACAGTGCGGGCTGATTTAACTCAGCAGAACAGCTAGAGGTGAAGACTGGATCAGCAGCATGGATCGGTGGATGGGATCGGAGCGCCGCTATGTTTCAGCAGAGCCACACATAATAAAGATATATATTGTATGTACAGAAATCGTGTGAATTAATAATAATGTAACATAAAATATAATAAATAAAAAAGGGAGGTGAACATCGAAGCTGGTGGGAATAGCATATTAATTATGGAAAGGAATATAATAAAAAATTATGATCCAATCCTCGCTGCTGATCCTGTCTTCACCTTGAGCTGTTCTCCTTAGTTAAAGCAGCCCCCCCCCGTCCGGTCTTCTCCCTATAAAACATGTGAGTTCCCTGCAGCCAGTTAGGTCTGAAGAAGAAGCAAGCGCTTTGAAATTAATTACCTGACTTCTCCTCGCTCTGCCATTGGTCGCTCGCCTGGGTCCGGGATTTCCTTGCGGTCCACGCTGGTAAATGACGCCATTTTCAAATCTCCTGCACCGTTGACAGCTGACAGCTCCATCCCCGTTCATCAGGATTGACCAGGACCCACTACCACACTGCTGGATGACAAATGGCTTACCAGAGTATGATTTTAAACCACGCCTTTTAACTTCTTACGTTTCTGAGTAGTTTTTACTCCTTTTGATACCATTAGAGTATTAACCCTCTACACTCAGATTGGCGCCCCCTTCTGTTTGACAGTGCAAGGGTTCATGTACACGGGGCATTTGGAAAACTCTTCTGAGCGATGGAAACTGACTGCTGGAAAACGTAGGTTAAAAAACATCAGTTTAGCTGCGTTTGCATACCGCATTTGTGTTTAGAAGCGTTTTTAAATGATAACCTCAGGAGACTTTCCAAATGCCCAGAATGCGCTGAAAAATAGTACATAATTAACTATTTCAGACATTTTGAGAGGAATAGAGAGAGCAGAAGCAGAGAGAGCAGTATATGTTGAGATGACCTGTCTTTTCTGGTTGTATTCACTATGGATCCCATCATGAGCATAATGCGGCACGTTCTACCATTTTTTTCTTCACGCGAAACCTGGAACTGCCTGCGCTGGTGTACCGGGTCCATTTGAATACATGGAAAACGCTTTGTGTGCATTTCTGATGATGAAAAAAGGCTCTGGACATGGAACAGTTAAACGCTTCTAAACGCAAAAGCTTATAAATGCGGTTAATCGCGTTTACATGAGTTTGGTGTTTGAAACGCAAGTTTGGTGCGTTCAAAAAAGTAATTGTAAACTCAACTGCCTGTAAATGACTGTAAACGATGATGTGTATATGGACACATAGGAAAACATTAGGGAGAGTTCAGAGGCTGCTGAAAAGGGCGCGCTCCTGAACGTCAGTTTATCAGTTGCCAGGCGCAGACTGACCATTGGGGGCCCGGGGTCAGCAGGGGGCCCCATGAGATGTCCCTGGTACCTTTCATAGGCTTTTTTGGGTGTGATTTGAGCGTGGGTGAGGACACAGGGGCCCTATGATCCCCAATTGCCCGGGGGCCCCATGAGTTGTCAGTCCGCCCCAGTCAATTGCAGTGTACATGAGTCCTAAGGATTGAGCTGTCAGATGTTTATAGTGAAGGGAGACTTCAGGTCGGTTTGTGATATCTGTGCTGGGAGTTGAATGCTAGAAAATAACAGTGCAAAACTCTAGGCATCAAAAGCAAACATACGGCCAAAGTGTTTGAGAACAAATATTATTCCCATCTATACAGGTTTCATTGGTATATATGACTCCTAGGAGTGTGTCATTCTTACCTCCAACAATTAGAGTTGTCCTATTCACAGATGTCATTTGCTTGGCATTGGCTGTTTTATAATTTGTTTTACTGAAATATATTCCACAATCACTTTTCTGAAGGTTGTATATCAACAGATTCACATTTCTTCCCAAATAAGTTGACTCACAATCATATTTATGGGTATTATGTCTCCATACACAGTCTCTAACTAATATTGGAACTTTGTTCTCTGGGGTATCCTGTACCAAGCAATGTAATTCTTTGCATCGACCAGCTGATCCGATATACAGGAAATTCTTGCTGTATCACCAGCTGGAACAAACAGGACATCTTGAGGCTGGTGCAAAACTGCTTCAACAACCAACACTGCAAAGCAATGAAACATGATTTATAAGCTAATATAATACAATATGTTCTAATATAATACAATATGTTCTAATATAATACAATATTTCAACCCTTTTACAACTGCCCAACACATATATGAAGCATCGAGGAAGTGGACTTTAACCGCTTGCCCTCCTGAGGATTTACCCCCCTTCCTAACCAGGCCATATTTTGCGTTACGGCGCTGTGTTGCTGTAACTGACAATTGCGTGGTCATGCAACTCTGCACATGAAATTTACGTCCTTTTTTCCCACAAATTTAGATTTCTTTCGGAGGTATTTGATCTCTTCTGCGTTTTTTATTTTTGCGCTATAAAAAAAAAAGACCGATAATTTTGAGAAAAAAACTATATTTTTGACTTTTTGCTATTAAACATATCCAGTAAAAAAATTAAAAAATCACATTTCGTCAATGTATTCTGCTACATGTCTTTGCTAAAAAAATCCCAATAAAAATTAACTGGTTTACATGAAAGTTATAGCGTTTACAAATGGCAGTATATATACTGGGATTTGTAATAAAAAAAAAATCATTTTTACTAATAATGGCAGTGATCAGCGAGTTATTGCGGGACTGTGGCAGACATTCTGACACTGGGGGGAACTGACTTGGTGTCATTGACATTCCCAGTGACACCAATACAGTGATCAGTGCTAAAAAAAGTACTGACACTGTACTAATGACACTGGGCAGGAAGGGGTTAATGTGAGGGGTGATTAAAGGGTTAACTGTGTGCTGGATGTGGTTTACTATTGGGCGGTGTCTGTGTGCTTCACTGTAAGCACACTGCTTTGGATGGCTGTGCTGTGCACAATTGATGGATTGATGGCAGGCTTTAGAATCACTTGCAATTGAGTATTCCTTATTTGGCCCCCAGTGTGGTCAGTGCTATTGAAGAGGGAAAGTTGGTATTAGACTCTTCTACTCTGGCTAGGAAATATGGAAACTGTGGGAATGCATTGATTGTATCCTTAGAATGCATGTAGCAACTTGGAGAACCTTTATCAACACATAGCACAGTTCCCTTTTTCAGAGCAAAAATGTTTAATTTAGGGCTAGTTTGCACTTGTAGTTTGGGGTCAGTAAGGCTCTATTCACACTTAAGCAGTTTGCTTTTTGTCTGTTTTGCAGTTCATTTTGTGTTTTTCTAAACGCGTTTTTACCACGTTTTGCGTTTTTGTTCAGCTTCTTTATTTTTTTTAAAGTGTCATTTTTTTTTTTGCTGGGCAGAATAAAAATGCAAAACGTGGTAAAAATGCACCGTGCATTTCAGTTGATTCTCCATTGAAATCTATTGTAGCACACACCTTGCTTTTTGCTTTTCAAAAAGTCCCTGACCCTTTCCAAAAATGCAGCAGCTCTAAAAAGCACAGATGTGAACACCATATTAAATGGACTGTAGTATGTTTCAGCAAAAAGCACTAAAAAACACACTGGTGTGAATGGAGCCTAAAACCCTGTGGTTGAGCTGAATTTTTACTACTCCTCAACCCCCCCCCCCTTTTTTTTTTGCAGAGGCAGGTTCCAGGGGTGTACACTTGCTGTGGTTGTGATGCTATGCTTCGTGACTGTGGCAGAAATTGTACCCCCTCAAGTGAATTCAAGTGACTAGGGATGATATGCAACTGCCCCACCACCATGCAGTTGTCAAGTAGTTAGGGGTTTAAATAGGTGGTGAGGAGGCAATACAATGTTCTTCAGAAAGCAAAAGCTGGTGTAAACAAGCCCTTTAAGACTTTCCAGGCCAGTACAATGCAGAATGAGGATACAGATGCTAGTTATTCTGACTATACCATGTTTCTTTTGTCTTGCTTTTCCAGCTGGAGAAAAAAAAATATTGGTGTACCCCCACTAGCAGTCCATATGCTGTTCAACAATGGATATGCCTCTTAGATTGTAAGCTCCAAGGAGCAGGGACCTCCTAACTCTCTTGTATTGAACTGTATTGATGCTGTATTGTCTCCTTTTATATTGTAAAGCATTGAGCAAACTGGTGGTGCTATATAAATCCTGTATAATGACAATAATAATATAATAATAATAATAATGGATAGGTGAGGGAACCAAAGAAAATGCTGTGGGCTTCAGTGCCCCAGGAGTTGGTGTATCTGCATCATATTTATTTATTTGCAGCTGCCCCATTCCCTCCTATTTTAGTTAGAGAATAGGTAAGGGAAGGGAAAACATGGAAAAACTTTTAAAAAATATAGTAAAAGTCAAAATATATTTTACTAAACAAATTGAAGAATCAATACTTTAGAAGGATCTCTTCATTCACAAATAATTATCCCCCATAAATTCACAAAAAAAAAGGTCCAAAGGTAATTTCCTTTATTATGCACTGTATTATCTATTATGCACCCCACACTGTGCCGGCTTTCTCTCCCTAAAGGAAATCTAGCCCTGTGTGAAACTTCCAGTGATACAATGACAGAATCTCAGAGATTCATTTTAGTAAAAGCATTCTAGAACAGTGGTTCTTAACCTTTTTGGAGGTACTGAACCCCACCAGTTTCATATGCGCATTCACCGAACCCTTCTTAATTGGAAAAATAAAATATGATTTTTAAAATTCAAAACATAGGTATATATTTATACATAGGTGCACAAAATGAACAAAACCATTAAGAACAAAGAACAAAACCATTAAAACATGATTTTCACACAAAAACAAAATAATGAATATTTACCACAAATCAGTGTGACTTCTGCTGTTGTCTTTCAGAGGCCAGTTCAGAAATGCGCGGCATTACCTTGGCAAGTGCCACTCTCATTTCATTTTCGCAACAAAGTCTGTTCCTTTTCTTCGTCTTTATGTCCAGCATCCTCGAAAAGGATTGCTCGCAAAGATATGTTGTAACAAACGGTATGAAAATTCATCCCCCATAGTAATTCATCCCCCATATAGTAATTCATCCCCCATATAGTAATACATCCCCCATAGTAATTCATCCCCCATATAGTAATTCATCCCCCATAGTAATTCATCCCCCATATAGTAATTCATCCCCCATATAGTAATTCATCCCCCATAGTAATTCATCCCCCCATATAGTAATTCATCCCCCATATAGTAATTCATACCCCCTATAGTAATTCCTTCCCCATATAGTAATTCATCCCCCATATAGTAATTCATCCCCCATAGTAATTCATCCCCCATAGTAATTCATCCCCCATATAGTAATTCATCCCCCATAGTAATACATCCCCCATATAGTAATTCATCCCCCATATAGTAATTCATCCCCCATATAGTAATACATCCCCCATATAGTAATACATCCCCCATATAGTAATTCATCCCCCATATAGTAATTCATCCCCCATAGTAATACATCCCCCATATAGTAATACATCCCCCATATAGTAATACATCCCCCATATAGTAATTCATCCCCCATATAGTAATTCATCCCCCATATAATAATTCATCCCCCATATAGTAATTCATCCCCCATATAGTAATTCATCCCCCCTATAGTAATTCATTCCCCATATTAAGTCCCCAAGTCCCCCCTGTGTCAATTCACTTACCTTTGCTCCGTGCGTTCCTCTCGCTGTATTCCCGCGCCGTTCCGGTCTTCAGGGCGGACTGTGAGAGGAGCCTAGCTCCTCTCACGTTCGTCACGCTGCCCCGCCTACACACATCCTGACAGCCAATCACTGGCTATCAGGATGTGAGTGGCAGCGAGACTGGCCAATCATTGCATTTGAGTCCCTGCCGCCCGAGAGGAGGGAGGGGAGCGGGCGCCCGGCACACAAGAGCCGCGGCTTGCCGACCACTGGGCTAAGCGATGTTGCGTGACCACCTGCAGCCAATGATGGACAAGCGGGGCATGTCATCACAAATCATATGAGTCGGGTGTGGGTCACCTCCGCCGAACCCCCGAGACTGACTCACCGAACCCCTGGGGTTCGATCGAACCCAGGTTAAGAACCACTGTTCTAGAAGATTTGAAAAATTCAGTCGCTTTGTTAGATTTATTTTTTTACTCATTAGAAAAACAATGTAACAAATGATGCACTCTAATTGTAGCATCATTCTAAGGAATGTTTTATTAAAGCATGAGATTAATTTAATCACTTTAATCGTTTAATATTATGAAAGTCCTGATTTATTTCCCTGTACATAATGGGATATTCAAAGTGAATACAGATTTACTCTTTGCTCCTTTAGTTAAAAACCCCTTAAACATCCAGAGGAGACTTGTTGCATTACCTAATTAGTTAACTACAGTTAAATAATTTTTTTTTTTTTTAGCATAGAATAGGAAAAAAGAATAGTAAAAGAAAGGTTGAATAAAGACAAAAGAGAAAGATGTTTTAAAATAAATACAATTAATAGAAGTAGGAAAACTAAGCGTGTGTGTATATATATATATACAGTATATATATATTGTATATCTCGAAATATAAATTTTTGTGTCTTGAAATAATAGGGGATGATAACTATAGAATGCGTTAACATCTTTTATTGATTTTATGTGTTCTTTTCCCTTGATAACATCAATAATCATCCATATACTTCACTAGCATATTCATCATATTATTCAGATATGTACTTTCACATGACTTAATTTTTGTAAAAGTACATTTATTTTTCACTCTGAAAATTTAATTTTTTTGTTAGCTTTTCTTTTCATATCCAAGAAAATCTTTTAAATATTAAAAATATATTTTTTTGCAAGTTAACAAAATATCAGCAAATGGTATGCAAAAAGATTACATGGTTTTTTCAGAAAGCAAAATCGTAATTTCCTTCTGTCAGATATCTTTATATACAGTATGTGGAAAGGTAAATTTCTAAACTATTTTTAAGCAATGGCATAACCAAATTAGTTTAGGCCCAACTGTTTAGTTGGATAATTGTTATACAAGTTAATAAGTCTACAAATGACGGTATATTTGCATATGCGTATACCTATCTGTAAACTATACGTAATTTATGATGTGAAAAACTGCTTCAAACTATTTCTATAGTTATTCCCTTATATCACAAAAGAAGAGAAGCTATGGAGCTTTTTCGTAAAAAGAAAAAGAAAACAGAAGAAATAAAAATACAAGTAATTTAACAAGTTCTAAGCATAATTAATGTAATATAAGGACATTTCTTATCAAAGAAAAATATGAATAAATTATTTTTTTACCTCCAGAAAAAAAGAGAAACTTGATAATATGCATCTGAACTTTCCAGAAGAGATTTTTAAGATGAAACATATTTTTGTATGTACACTGTCCTTATATATTTCTTCAACAGGAAACGTGGGTTTGAAAATACCAAACATAAATTACACCCCTCTAACAATATAGCCCATCGACTGATAAAACAGATTTTCTCTGCACTACAAATGCTGATTTATACTGTTACAGTGGCACTAGAGGATTTTTTTTAGAATACAAATATGTTTGTAACACACGTGATTTAGGAATTCCTGAAGGTTGCAACCAGTGACAGGGACCTGTTTGGCGTCCCTGCCATTTACAGTTGTGTCCAAAATTATTCAACCCCCACTGAAATTGAGTGTTTTGGCCAGTTTGACATTGCTTTTGATCATTCAGTCATCTTGCTTACATTTACATTAAAGAGGCACTTGTAGGTCAGACAAATATAACATAACAGTTATAATGAAATAACCACAAATGTCTTTTCTGTGCTCACAGCATTATCAGTTTTATTCAACCCCCAAGTGACATTCAATCTTAGTACTTAGTACAGCATCCTTTTACAGTTATAACAGCTTTTAAACGTGAAGCATAGCTTGACACAAGTGTCTTGCAGCGATCTACGGGTATCTTCGCCCATTCTTCATGGGCAAAGGCCTCCAGTTCAGTCACATTCTTAGGCTTGCGCACTGCAACTGCTTTCTTTAAGTCCCACCAGAGGTTCTCAATCGGATTTAAGTCTGGTGACTGCGATGGCCACTCCAAAATGTTCCAGCCTTTCCTCTGCAACCATGCTCTAGTGGACTTGGAGGTATGCTTGGGATCATTGTCCTGTTGAAAGGTCCAACGTCTCCCAAGCCTCAGGTGTGTGACGGACTGCATCACGTTTCCATCCAATATCTCCTGGTACTGAAGAGAATTCATGGTACCTTGCACACGCTGAAGCTTCCCTGTACCTGCAGAAGCAAAACAGCCCCAAAGCATGATTGACCCTCCACCATGCTTCACAGTAGGCAAGGTGTTCTTTTCATCATAGGCCTTGTTCTTCCTCCTCCAAACATAGCGTTGATCCATGGGCCCAAACAGTTCTAATTTTGTTTCATCAGTCCACAGAACACTATCCCACAACTTTTGTGGTTTGTCCACATGGCTTTTGGCATACTGCAGTCGACTCTTCTTATTCTTTGGAGACAGCAAGGGGGTACGCCTGGGAGTTCTGGCACGGAGGCCTTCATTACGCAGTGTGCGTCTTATTGTCTGGGCTGAAACTTCTGTACCCACATCTGACAAATCTTTTCTCAGTTCCTCAGCAGTCACACGGGGACTTCTCTCCACTCTACGCTTCAGGTAGCGCACAGCAGTCGAAGTCAGCATCTTCTTTCTGCCACGACCAGGTAGCGTTTCAACAGTGCCCTTTGCCTTGAATTTGCGAATGATGCTTCCTAAGGTGTCTCTTGGTATGTTTAACATCTTTGCAATCTTCTTATAGCCATTGCCCTTCCTGTGAAGAGAAATCACCTCTTCTCTTGTCTTCCTGGACCATTCTCTTGCCTTCACCATGTTTGTAACCACACCAGTAAATGTCTAGAAGGAGCTGAGTATCACAGTCATTTTAAAGCTGCCTAATTGGTGCTTATTATGCTTGATTGCTGCTCGGTGACATCCACAGGTGTTTTCAATACCTGATGGAAAGCACCTGTATGAACCTCTGTTCTTCAGAGTGGTAGTCTTTAAGGGGTTGAATAATTGTGGCAATGAAGAAACCACATAAGAACCATTTACTACTGTATTACATAAACAATTGATGTCATTTTAGTTGCATTTGGGTAGTTACAACGTCCTTGTAGGATTTGATTCTGAATACAATTCCAAATGTACACTATAGTCCCTAAACCCCTTTACAGCATTGGGGGTTGAATAATTTTGGACACAACTGTATGTGGTAACTGGACCTTACCTATAGGTATCTGATTCTATGCACTCTGCTGTTGGAATCTTGACTTGTACTTTATATAGCGGATGTAGTATTGTGCAAATATCCTGGCCCCCATTTAAAGAAGAATTCCAGGCGTGGTATAGTTTTACACAGTTACATTGATCTAGCTTGGAGCAATGTAACTATGTATATACCATACCTGGCTGATGCCCCTGGAAGCTGGAAATCACTGAAGTGGACACTTGATACCCCAGTGATTTCCACTTGCTTCCAGGTTCCATGCTGAGTGAGCAGCCTAATGCATCATGAATCTAGGAGTTTGGCATTAGACTCGAGCAAGTGGAAATCACTGGAGTACTGGTGTACCCTGCGCTGTCGGTGATAAGGCAAAAGGCCAATCACAGCAACCTTTTACCACGTGATAATTGGTGTCCAATGACACAGCAGATCACACTGTAAATACAGTTGCTGGTTACCAGCTGCACTTTCCTCACGCTGAAAGTAGTGCCGATAACCGGCAGATGTGACGGGAGATCTGCACTAATCAGTGCTGTGATTATCAGTGCTGCCCAGCAGTGCCGTCCATCAGTGCCCATCAGTGTCACCCATCAGTGTCAAAAAGTGTCGTCCATCAGTGCTGCCCAGCAGTGCTGCCCGTCAGTGCCCAGCAGTGTAACCCATCAGTGCTGCCCAGCAGTGCTGCCCGTCAGTGCCCAGCAGTGTCACCCATCAGTGCTGCCCAGCAGTGCTGCCCATCAGTGCCCAGCAGTGTCGCCCATCAGTGCTGCCCAACAGTGCTGCCCGTCAGTGACCAGCAGTGCCACCCAGCAGTTCCACCAGTTGGTGTTATCAGTCAATGCTGCCTATCAGTGTCCATCATTGCTGCATATCAGTGCATCATCAGTGCCTCCTCATCAATGCCCACCAGTGCCACCTCATCAGCGCTACCTATCAGTGCCGCCTCAGCAGTGCTGCCTATCAGTGCCCATCATTGCCGCCTATCAGTGCATTATCAGTGCCTCCTCATCAATACCCACCAGTGCCACCTCATCAGTGCCACCTCCTCAGTGCAGCCTATCAGTGCCCATCATCAATGTACATAAGTAAAGGAGAAAAATTACCTGTTTGCAAAATGTTATAATAGGAATCAAATTCTTTGCTCTTTTTTCATTTATAGTGCAAAAAATAAAACACCCAGTGGTGATTAAATACCACCAAATGAAAGCTTTATTTGTGTGAAAAAAAATGATAAAAATGTCATATGGGTACAATGTTGCATGACCGCGCAATTGTGATTCAAAGTGTGACAGTGCTGAAAGCTGAAAATTGGCCTGGGCAGGAAGGTGGGAGGGGGAGTGCACAGTAGGCAAGTGGTTAAGTAACATTTTTATAAATAAAGCCAAGTTTCATAAACAAACAAGAATATTGCTTTTTGTCCACTGTTAATTTTTACATCAAATTTCAATTTAGTTTTAGTCATAGTCTTTTGACCAAAATGCCAGTTTTGTTTTAGTTGTATTTTAGCCATCTGAATTGATACAAAATGTTATTTTCATTTAGTTTTCATGAAAACATGCAGCTGATGTAAACTATAGTGAAAATATTTTCATTGACGAAATTAACAATGATACGTAGGTAGGTCGGTCCGATCTAGACCAATGTAACTATGTAAAATTATACCATGCCTGAATTCTTCTATAATACTTGAAGGGTTGTGTTTATTGAGTAATGCAGCATTGGGATCTATTTTTATGTATCCTGGTATGGTTGTGAACATGGGAGATGTCCACTTGAAGACCGCAATACGTATATATACATTGCGGTTTTCAAGTGGTTTACCAGGGTTGTGGCTGAAGAAATCATCCATAACCCTGATACCATTTTCGGCTTTCACTTTTCCGTCCCCTTCCGCCATTCGCCAGTGTTTCTCAGGCTTACCATTAACCGCGGCCAGCCCAAGAAACAAACCAACAGTACAGCCTCCTCAAGATTGCAGCGATGAAAGACTCTATGGTCTTTGATCTTCTCTATCATGTTGGAGGAGTCGAGGGACGTCATGGTGCCACTTCCGGACATTGGCAGAAATAAACAACATTTTTTTTTTTAAATCAAAGGGTACAAAATTTTTTTTATTTTTTGCTTTTAAAGGTTAAGAGCTTTTTGACTCAGATCTCTTCTTAAAGAGGACCTGTCATGCATATTTCTATTAGAAGGGATTAGAGATGAGCGAAGTATTCAAAAATTCGATTCGGCTGATTCGCCGAATTTCAGGAAGAAATTTGATTCGATGCGAATTTATTCGCTACGAAGATAACTTATAAAAAGGGTTTTCTAGGCTTCAGAGAGCCTTTAAATTAGTGCAGAACACTGTACCTTTAATTTAAATGCCCTTGGAGATGAGGAAGGAGAAGGATGAGAAGAAGGAGAAGGAGAAGGATGAGAAGAAGGAGAAGGATGAGAAGAAGGAGAAGGATGAGAAGAAGGAGAAGGATGAGAAGAAGGAGAAGGAGAAGGATGAGAAGAAGGAGAAGGAGAAGGATGAGAAGATGGAGAAGGAGAAGGATGAGAAGAAGGAGAAGGAGAAGGATGAGAAGAAGGAGAAGGATGAGAAGAAGGAGAAGGATGAGAAGAAGGAGAAGGAGAAGGATGAGAAGAAGGAGAAGGATGAGAAGAAGGAGAAGGAGAAGGATGAGAAGAAGGAGAAGGATGAGAAGAAGGAGAAGGAGAAGGATGAGAAGAAGGAGAAGGAGAAGGATGAGAAGATGGAGAAGGAGAAGGATGAGAAGAAGGAGAAGGATGAGAAGAAGGAGAAGGAGAAGGATGAGAAGAAGGAGAAGGATGAGAAGAAGGAGAAGGATGAGAAGAAGGAGAAGGAGAATGATGAGAAGAAGGAGATGGATGAGAAGAAGGAGAAGGATGAGAAGAAGGAGAAGGATGAGAAGAATGATGAGAAGAAGGAGAAGGATGAGAAGAAGGATGAGAAGAAGGAGAAGGATGAGAAGGAGGATGAGAAGAAGGAGAAGGATGAGAAGAAGGATGAGAAGAAGGAGAAGGATGAGAAGAAGGAGAAGGATGAGAAGAAGGAGAAGGATGAGAAGAAGGAGAAGGATGAGAAGAAGGATGAGAAGGATGAGAAGAAGGAGAAGGATGAGAAGAAGGATGAGAAGAAGGAGAAGGATGAGAAGAAGGATGAGAAGAAGGAGAAGGATGAGAAGAAGGATGAGAAGAAGGAGAAGGATGAGAAAAAGGATGAGAAGAAGGAGAAGGATGAGAAGAAGGAGAAGGAGAAGGATGAGAAGAAGGAGAAGGATGAGAAGAAGAAGGATGAGAAGAAGGAGAAGGATGAGAAGAAGGAGAAGGAGAAGGATGAGAAGAAGGAGAAGGATGAGAAGAAGGAGAAGGATGAGAAGAAGGATGAGAAGAAGGATGAGAAGAAGGAGAAGGATGAGAAGAAGGATGAGAAGAAGGAGAAGGATGAGAAGAAGAAGGATGAGAAGGATGAGAAGAAGAAGAAGGATGAGAAGAAGGAGAAGGATGAGAAGAAGGAGAAGGATGAGAAGAAGAAGAAGGATGAGAAGAAGAAGAAGGATGAGAAGAAGGAGAATTCCAAGCCGGCAAAAAGTGTATCTGCAGAGCTCCGCTATTTCTTAGGCTATTTCTGACAGTTCTGTGACATTCACTCCATACAGCGGTTGAAACCGCTGTATGGAGTGAATGTCACAGAACTGTCAGAAATAGGCTATTTCTGACAGTTCTGGGACATTCACTCCATACAGCGGTTGAAACATTGTATCTATTTGTTTCCATAAATGGATCCATTTATGGAAACAAATAGATACAATGTTTCAACCGCTGTATGGAGTGAATGTCCCAGAACTGTCAGAAATAGGCTATTTCTGACAGTTCTGGGACATTCACTCCATACAGCGGTTGAAACATTGTATCTATTTGTTTCCATAAATGGATCCATAAATGGAAACAAATAGATACAATGTTTCAACCGCTGTATGGAGTGAATGTCACAGAACTGTCAGAAATAGCGGAGCTCTGCAGATACACTTAGCGGAGCTCTGCAGATACACTTTTTGCCGGCTTGGAATTATTCTTATTTTCATCCTACTTCTTCTTCTTCTTCTTCTTCTTCATCCTCATCCTCATCCTCTTCTTCTTCTTCTGAGGATGAGGATGAGGATGAAGAAGAAGAAGAAGAAGAAGAAGTAGGATGAAAATAAGAATAATTCCAAGCCGGCAAAAAGTGTATCTGCAGAGCTCCTCTAAGTGTATCTGCAGAATAGAGGAGCTCTGCAGATACACTTTTTGCCGGCTTGGAATTATTCTTATTTTCATCCTACTTCTTCTTCTTCTTCATCCTCATCCTCTTCTTCTTCTTCTGAGGATGAGGATGAAGAAGAAGAAGAAGAAGTAGGATGAAAATAAGAATAATTCCAAGCCGGCAAAAAGTGTATCTGCAGAGCTCCTCTAAGTGTATCTGCAGAATAGAGGAGCTCTGCAGATACACTTTTTGCCGGCTTGGAATTATTCTTATTTTCATCCTACTTCTTCTTCTTCTTCTTCATCCTCATCCTCAGAAGAAGAAGAAGAGGATGAGGATGAAGAGGAAGAAGAAGAAGAAGTAGGATGAAAATAAGAATAATTCCAAGCCGGCAAAAAGTGTATCTGCAGAGCTCCTCTATTCTGCAGATACACTTAGAGGAGCTCTGCAGATACACTTTTTGCCGGCTTGGAATTATTCTTATTTTCATCCTACTTCTTCTTCTTCTTCATCCTCATCCTCATCCTCTTCTTCTTCTTCTGAGGATGAGGATGAAGAAGAAGAAGAAGAAGAAGAAGAAGTAGGATGAAAATAAGAATTCCAAACCGGCAAAAAGTGTATCTGCAGAGTTCCTCTATTTCTGACAGTTCTCTGACAGCTCCTTCACATGTACAGCGGTTGAAACATCTGTTTCCGAATAAAAACATCTGTATCCTAAATGGAAACAAATAGATACAATGTTTCAACCGCTGTACATGTGTTCCTTCTGTCAGAGAACTGTCAGAAATAGCGGAGCTCTCTGCAGGGACACTTTTGCCGGCTGATCGGGAAAAATCCGATTCGCGCACCTGAAGTAGGCTAATATTCGGATTCGCCGCGAATCGAATTTTTCCTGAAATTCGTATCGAATTCCGGTTCGCCTGGTTCGATTCGCTCATCTCTAGAAGGGATGTTTACATTCCTTGTAAAAGTGATTTAAAAAAAAAAACTAAAGGGACAGTGAAAAAGTAAAATAAAAAAAATGTTAAAGTGCCCCTCATCCCACCATGCTTGTGCGCAGAAGGGAACGCATACATAAACTGCGCATGCATACGTAAAAAGGTGAACACAGCACACATGTGAGGTATTGCCATGACCGTTAGAATGAGAGCAATAATTCTAGCACTAGACCTCCTCCATAACTCATAATAGATAACCTGTAAAACATTTTAAAGCATTGCATATGGAGATTTTTAAGTACTGTAGTTTGATGCCATTCCACAAGTGTACACAATTTTAAAGCGTGACATGTTACCCAGGTGCCTACTCAAGGCAGTGAAGAAAAAATATTCTTTATACTGGTCTCTAGTATATTATATGTTAAATGGTTTGGTTTACTTCTTTTCCACCTTTACTTTCCTTTGCTGTTTCTTGGGTCTCCAGTCCATGACTGTCTCCTGATGCTTGTCTTCAAGCCTCCAACAACATGTTCAAAGTCTCTGAGGTTCTTCTGCTGCACGCTTGCGGTCTTTGACTATCACTTGTAGTATGTCTGTAGTCTCAGATAATTTTCTATTGCATGTCTGCTGTCAGTTTTGACTGCTTTCTGTAGCATTAACTTCAGTAAATATTATGATTGGTCCTTTGGTGGTGCCAGAGGCCACACCCCAGATTAGGCCAAAGAGAATGTGTAAAAGATCTGGAATAACTAGAAAACAACAGCTTGCTGCAGAAGTTGTGAATGGACTGGTGGTTTATTTGGACAAGACTTTCATATCAGTCTTTGCCGTGATTGGACTTGGATTGGATTTTAAAAAATGGTGTATGTGTTAGCTGATGTAATGAGTAGAGGATATGGGATTATAGAGGAATATGGGATTATAGTCATTCTGAGCAACTAAGCACCAGTATAAAACAATACATTTTTAGATTTGTATCCAGGTAATAAAAAGCCAGAGGGATGGTGTGACGGAAGCGTAGGCAGGACAGATCACGCAAAGAAGATGGGGAACACACAAAGCTTTATTGAACTATGAAAGATACTCAATCAGGACAGTTCAAGGCACTCCGCGACATGCGGCTTGTAGGGACACCCACGGTAATCAGGCTCACGGGGACTCAACGGGACTTTATCTGTGGAGTCTGGCCTCAGCACAGCTCCCACCCAGCTTTCTAGGGACATCGGGCTCACGGGGACTCAACGGGACTTGGGCTGTGGAGTCTAGCCTCTACACAGCATGCCAGGGATGACATCAGGTTCACGGGGACTCAATGGGACTTGGGCTGTGGAGTCTGGCCTCAACACAGCATGCTAGGGACGACATCAGGCTCACAGGGACTTAACGGTACTTGAGCTGTGGAGTCTGGCCTCAGCACAGCTCCCACCCAGCTTTCTAGGGACATCAGGCTCACGGGGACTCAGCAGGTAGCGATGGCTCAAGCACTCAGGGGCATCACAGGTAGCTATACTCTGGGCGCGCCATGGGGCGGTTCAAGTAAGGGTACTCTGGGCGTTCCATAGGGGCAGTTCATGACATAGGTGGTCTGTGCGCACAATAGGGACAGTTCATGACATGGGTGGTCTGTTGCGCACAATGGGGACAGTTCAGGACACGGGTGGTCTGTGCACACAACAGGGACAGTTCATGCCACGGGTGGTCTGTGCGCACAATAGGGACAGTTCAGGACATGGGTGGTCTGTGCGCACAATAGGGACAGTTCAGGACACGGGTGGTCTGTGCACACAGCGGTGACAGTTCATGCCACTGGTGGTCTGTGCGCACAATAGGGACAGTTCAGGGCACGTGTGGTCTGTGCGCACAGTAGGAACAGTTCATGGCTTTTAGGGACACTTACGATAGGCATCTTGCAGGTGCTCAGCAGCAGGGGGCTTCCAGACGGGGGTAGGTGACTTGCGGGTGCTCAGCAGCAGGCGTCTTCCATGGACAAAGCGGTCAGCAGGCAGGATGGCTTCCCAGGGGCCCAGCAATCAGCAGACAGGGCGGCTTCCCAGGGACCCTCAGCGATGGACTGCGGCCCTCAAAGCGGCCAGCTTTTCAGGGGCCAGCAGCGGTTAGCAAGCAGGACAGCTTCCCAGGGGCCCAACGATCAGCAGACAGGACGGCTTCCCAGGGACCCTCAGCAATGGACTGCGGCCTTCACAGCAGCCAGCTTTTCAGGGGACAGCAGCGGTTAGCAGGCAGGGGCCCTCCCAGCGGCCCACTACTCTAGGGGCCCAGTGATCAGCAGGCAGGGGCCCTCACAGTGGCCAGCTCCTCCAGGGGCCCAGCGATCAGCAGGCAGGGGCCCTCGCAGCGGCTAGGAACAGCAGTGGGAGTCATGGCTGTGGGGTCTGGCCTTTGAGGAGGGGGGCTCATGCAGAGTGCTCAGCAGGCATGGCTGCGGAGGCTCCCACCCTGGGGTATTGCAGAGGGCTACAGTCCTGACCTTTTGGGGGTCTGCAGAGTGCGCAGCGGGGATGGCTGCGGAAGCCGGTCCCCACCCGGACCTCCCACGACAGCGGTGGCGGCCAGCCGAGGGAGAGCTGCTGGACAGCGCAGGAGGAAGGGAGAGATAGAGCGAGCCTGGTCTCGCGCTGGCCTTTCAAAAGCTGCACGGGATGCTTCCGGGTTGCAACGAGGCACACCCCCCTCACTCCGGGCATGCTTAGGGAGCGCAGCCTTTGTCTCCGGGAGGGCACCGAGCGCGGAAAGTCCTGCTCCCGCCGGGGGCACGCAGAGACCTCCCAGCAGCCCCCGATGAGATTTCTTGGTGGGGGGGTCACAGCTCTTCCGGCTGAATTGCCGGGGGAGCTGTGACTCTTGCCGCAGTGGTCCCCTCCCCTCAACCCGCACAGCCTGCTTCAAGGCTGGGTGCGGCGAGAGGGGGGTAGGTGGCACACATGACAGATGGTATTTATTATATATAAATTTTTACAATGTGGTTGTTGAGCATGTGAAAAGTTAGGGCCCCCTGCCATATGTGGCTTTGGAAGTATTTAAAACAAAATGAATATTTTTCATGAATGAGGAAATTCTCAAAGCTTTATCTTTGTTAGCCATATACTGATTAACAACCCCCTCTGATACTTAGGCTACGTTCACACTAGCATTGTCATCAGGCGGCAGACAGGCATTTGGGAAGCATTTTTACCGCTTTCCAAACGCCTCTGAAAATTCTGCACATTGCAACACATAGTGCTGTTCACACGGAAGCGTTAGTGTCGCGGCAAAACAGATGCCTCTGGTTGAGTCAGGAGGAGTTGAAGCCTCCTATTCAAGTCTATGGTGCCACTCCGCAAACGCCTGGCCGGCGTTTGAGGTGCGGTTGCGACGCGGTTGCGAGGTGTTTGCGGAGCGTTAACAACATTCAAACTTCATTATAGGCGTTTGTGGGGCATTTTTAATGCTTGACAACTGCCGCTAAACTGCGCATACAACATTTTTGGAGCATTTGCAGAGCATTAAAAACGCTTCACAAACGCCGGACCAACGCTTGACAAACTCTATAGGGGCGTTTGGCAAGAGTTGGAAAAAAAAGTCAAGTGTGAATGAGCCCTTAACTGACCAGATCAATATCCCAGGAGTTCAATTGACTTGATGCTATACTCTGATTAAAAAGTGTTCCTTCAATTTTTTGGAGTAATGTGTGTATATGTGTGTGTATGTATGTATGTATATATACAGGTGAAGCTCAAAAAATTTGAATATCGTGCAAAAGTTCATTTATTTCAGTAATGCAACTTAAAAGGTGAAACTAATATATGAGATAGACTCATTACATGCAAAGCAAGATAGTTCAAGCTGTGATTTGTCATCATTGTGATGATTATGGCTTACAGCTCATGAAAACCCCAAATCCACAATCTCAGAAAATTACAATATTGTGAAAAGGTGCAATATTCTCGGCTCAAAGTGTCCCACTCTAATCAGATAATTTTTTTTTTTTTTTTTCCAAAAAAGTTTTATTGAAGTAAGAAAGACAAAACAGATCATAGACAGATACGGATCGCAGTCCGTGCACATCTTCATATATGTTCTCCCGTATCGCAGACGGGAATAGGACGTTAGAATAGATTTTAGATCAACATGCATCCAATTCCCACAATAAAGCATATGCAAAAAGTATAACCATAATACTATTTACCATCTGTAATTTTCGATAAATATGGTATACAGTAGTCTCTATGTAGAGAGAGCTCAAGCATCAAGACTATGAGGTGCAAGACAAACGTATTATCTCAAGGCACAGATGTCTGCTATATCCGTATCCAAAAATCGTGGGTTAGTTTTCTAAAGTATTATCACACTTGTACATCTAGGAGTGTTCTGATCCTTGTAAAAAATATTGCTATTTAGAATATGAGAAAAAGGGTTGCTAAAGGGAGAAAGAAAAGAAAAGAAAGAGACTCGAGTGGAAATGGAAAAGGAGTATGGGAAGTAATATCAGAGTGAGGTGGAGTGGGACAAGGAAGACAAATAAATAGGGGGAGAAAGAAAAAAAAAAAAAAAAAGGGGGGGGGAGGGGGGGGGGAGTTGAGGATTAGAATTAAATAAGTATAACTAAGCCAATCACATCACATAGTATCGGCCTGGTTATAACAGATGCTGTCTTAAATTAAGGTTATAGTCTCTTTAAAGTCCGGTAAAGTCCAGTAAAGGAATTATTCCTGAGGTGAAAGTACTAGAGGCTCTCCAGGTTACCAAATCTTCTCGCTCATTCCTTCATTAAGCCATGATAAGTCTCAGTAGATAGGAAGTGAGTCCAACATGCCCATGTCTTCCTGAATCGCTCGGGGTGTTCTTTAGCCACTGAGATCAGCTCCTCCATTTCCGCGATCTTATTGATCCTAAGAATCCACTCTCGCACGGTGGGAATATGGTCTGATCGCCAATGAACAGGAATACACTGTTTTGCCGCATTTATCATGTGTAAAGCAAGCGACTTACGATAGGTCTTCACAGGAAGAGAGGAATGATGGAGTAGACATTGTGCTGGGGTAAAGTCTAGGGCGTATGTAGTGACTTGTGCTATTATGTCCAAAACATTTATCCAGAAAGGTTGCAGTTGCGGGCACTCCCACCATATATGCAAAAGAGTACCTGTTACCTGGCAACCTCTCCAGCATAAGTTAGAAACATTAGGATCAAATTTATGAAGCACAGATGGAACTCTGTACCACCTGGAAAATACTTTGTTGTTGCCTTCTTGTGTAGAAACACACATGGAACCTTTATGTATGTGGTCATAAATCCGGTCCCAGTCCTCTGGAGAGAGTGGGATTTGTAGATCACGTTGCCAGGCTATACAAGCCCTCTGCAAATGAGAGGTATTGGAACTTTCCAAAAAAGAATATATCTTAGATATTACATGCCTCTGAGGGGAGTCTGTAAAGCAGAGCTTCTCAAATGCAGTAAGCGGTCTTGAAAAATCCTGTAAATGTGGGGAGTTACGCAAAAAGTGGTGTATTTGTCTATATATCCAAGGCGTTAGAGTGAGGGAGGGCCACGCCCGAGTAATGTCTTCTCTAGAGAAGAGCTTAGAATATTTGAAGAGTTGACGTACTGTTAGGTTATCTTCACGGTTATACCCAGCGAGAAATGTTGGAGACAGCCCTGGAACAAAGTCTGGATTCATTTTGATCGGAGTGAGAGGGCTCGGAGAGGAAGAAAGTTCTTTTTTCTGGAATAATTGTGAGCTACAGCGTAATGTGGGACCTATAAGTGGGTGATTCCGAAACTCAGAAGGGACGTGGGAAGTTTTCAGCCATGGGGAGGTAGAAAGAGGTGTCTGAGAGAAATCAGCCTCCAAACCAACCCAGACCTTAGGAATGTGATTCGTGGTCCAGTCTACTAACCTGGCTAGGTGGCAAGACCTGTAATAACGGTTAATATCTGGTAATCCAATACCTCCATTCTTCTTGGGCATAGTGAGTTGGGCATAGCTAATTCTTGGACGTTTAGTATACCACAGAAAGGATGAGCAGAGCGTTTTATACGATTGGAAGAACGAATTTGGCAATTGAATTGGTATTGTCTGTAGTAAATATAATATTCTGGGGAGCACGTTCATCTTAAGAATTGCTGCTCTACCAAACCACGAGAACCAAGGTTTGTTCCAAGTCTGGAGGTCTTTGGAGATGTTACGTAAGAGGGGTAGAAAATTTTTTGTATACAGTTCTGTAAGATGGGATGGTAGTTGGATACCTAAGTAAGTGATAGCTTCACGTTGCCAGGTAAAGGGAAAATTTAGTGACGCCTGTCTAATCACATCTGGAGTCAATGATATATTAAGCGCTTGGGATTTAGAAAAGTTAATTTTAAAATTAGCCAAATACTGAAATAATTTGAAATCTTGTAACAAATTAGGTATCGTGATATGTGGGTCAGTCAGGAAAAGTAGTACGTCATCAGCAAAGGCTGCCACTTTATGCATTTTGCCATTGATCAAAATCCCCTTAATGTTATCATTATCTTTTATGCAGTTCAAGAAAGGTTCCAGTGTAAGAATGAATAAGAGGGGTGATAGTGGGCATCCCTGTCTAGTCCCATTGCTGATTGAAAAGGAATCCGAAAGGCATCCATTCACTCGCACTCGTGCTGTGGGGGCATTATATAAAGACAGAATAAATGTCAAAAAGCGCAAAGGTAGTCCAATGCCAATCAGAACTGCCTCTAGGTAATCCCATGCTAGTCTGTCAAACGCCTTTTCGGCGTCTAACGAGAGAAAGAATCCAGATTGTTGATTTTGGGTTAACCAATGATGTATATTTATGGCCCTTATTGTGTTATCTCTGGCCTCTCTCCCTGGAACAAAGCCCACCTGGTCCGGTGATATGATGGAATCTATTACCTGTTGTAAACGGGTAGCCAGAATCTTGGCAAAAATCTTTAGATCAACATTCAATAGAGAGATCGGACGATAATTCGCTGGTGATGTATGGTCCTTATTCTCTTTGGGTATAACCGTGATGTGAGCCTCAGAAAGATGGCGCATAGACTGCCCTGGCGTGTCTAGTGAGTTGAAGGCCTGTAGAAATGGAAGCGCCAAAACGTCAAGAAAAGACTTGTAGTAAGAATTGGTAAAACCGTCAGGTCCTGGACTTTTACCCGGTTTCAATTGCGTAATAGCTTGTTGTAGTTCATGCGACGTCAAAGCTCCCTCTAAATCCTTCACTTGTGATCTGGAGATCGATTTAGGAAGATATTGTTTAAGGAATTGCTGTATAATGGTCTTACGTGGCCTAGTATCACCTGTTGGTTTGGATGGTAGGGGTAAGTTATAAAGGTTAAAATAATACTCCTCAAATTCCTTCGCAATATCCGACGACGATTTCAGTGAGTGACCAAATTTAGAATGGAGCAGATATACGTGCCGAGCAGCTTTTTTAGATTGTAAAGCCCGGGCAAGAAATTTTCCACTCTTATTGCCATGTTCATAGAAAAGTTTTTGTTGTAGAGTAAAATTGCGTTTCGTTTTCTTTTCCACCAGCTCGCGGAGTTGTTTACGTGCGTGCTCTAGCTCAGTAGCATATCTTAAGGCCATTGATCGTTTATGAGAGCACTCAAGTGTACGAACTTTATGCAATAAAGAGTTGAACGATGCTAGAGCCTGACGTTTTCGTGCCGCTGAGATAGACATTAGAAGACCACGTATCACACATTTGTGTGCTTCCCACCGTATGAGAGGGGACGTTTCCATGGATGTGTTTTCCTGAAAATAGTTCTTCAGGGCATCACGGATCTGGGGGACAACTGATGCATCCGTAAGGAGAAATGGGTCTAGTCTCCATATTTTGGATATACCTGGTGTATCCGGAAATTGCAAGGTTATCATAATTGGATGATGATCAAAAAGGATCTTTGGTTCGATCGAGGCAGACTTCAGGGTATATAGATCGTTTTGCGAGAGGAAGAAATAGTCTATTCTAGAATAGCGGTTGTGAGGAGCAGAATAAAATGTATAGTCTTTGCCCGATGGGTGAAGAGTACGCCAGGTATCATGTAGGAGAAGATCTTTCAGTTAAATTTTTATTTGTTTAAGTGATTTGAATGGAATGGATGAGACCCCTGAAGAGGTATCTTCCAATGGATTCAGCGCTACATTAAAATCGCCACCAAAAATCAAAATACCCGATTGAAATGTAGCAAGTAACTTGGCGATTTTACGAAAAAAACATACCTGAGCTGTATTGGGACTGTAAATGTTGACTAAGGTAAGTGGTTTATTAAAGAGGGTGCCTTTGAGAAAAAGGAACCTCCCCTCAGGATCCTCGAGCGATTCAGTAAGATTTTCAGGTATATTTAGGCCCCTTGCATTAAGAGAGGCCACGGAGAGTGTACGAGTCGACCGTTTAGATATGTGGTTAGTAGTCATTATGGCATCTACCCAAAAGGGTTGCTTAAGGGCTATAAGTATACCAGATGAGTATCACAGCAGCAGGGAGAGAGAGAGAGGAAAAAAAAAAAAAGGGGGGGGAGAGAGGGAGGGGGGTATAGAAGGGGGTGGGTTAGGGGAGGGCAGGGAAGGTGATGAGGAGGGGAACGAGACTAGTAGAAAGATTAGAAAAAAGCTAGTATAAAGTTTCAGAATGTTGGAGTAGAGGAGAAATTATTAAGGAAAAGATTCAAGGAATGTGGCAAAGAAGAAGAGAAGTGTCAGGTGTATGTCATATAAACCCATATTCATGTATTGAGCTATCTTCTTTCAACTTCCTTTAAAGACTAGAATCCAGAGGCAGAATAGTCCAGCTACTCTTTCTCATAATACAGCTCCCAATACTTAGTTGTTAGCAAGACGTTATCTGGGAGTCTGAAATTACAGTCGGAGAAGTGTCAAACCCAGAGACGGCCGAATTGGTAATGTTAAGTACAATCTGAAAGAGGCCAAACTCTCCTGAATAAAAAGGTTTAGAGGGGAAATAATCCAACATGAGGTGTCCTTGACACATATACGTAGGTGGGAAGTAGCTAATTTGTATCGAGAGATGAGAGGTGTGTAACAGGGGGAGTATGCAGACTAGAAGTAATAGAAGTAACAGCATATTAAGCAAAATATTATAGGTAAGCACCTAGACCACATCAAGGCTCATAAACAAAGACGTGTAATGTTAGGTATGGAAAAGAGTGCGTGTCAAAGGATAAGACCTGTACGTTATGGATATACATCAGAAAACTTTGGCCAGCTCCTGAAAATGTAAAGTTCAGTTGCGCGAACCATAAATTTAAGTATAGATAAGTTATGTTATCAGTTAACCATAAAGTAATCTGTAATCTGTCTTATTCTGAGAGGTACATAAAACCGTGCCAATTAAGTAATTGAGTCACTTGAAAGTGGTCATCATAGGCCATATTCATTTCAAATACTGATATTTACTTTACATGAAACAGTGCATAGCAGTAGCAATAATATCACTTATGATTGTTCTAGGAAGTAGGTCACCGACCAAACATTGTCAGTCACCTTTTCCCAGATACAATGTAGATCTTAGTCCCAACCGAGGAAACTTGTATAGTGCCTCACTCCCCGCCACCTACTAAACATAGATAGGTTATTAGAGGGGAAGAGTCCACTATCCGTGACCCAACATGAGCTCCAAGTCAAAGCAGGTAACTGTGTAGGGCCAAGTTGGACCCGTCTACATAGTGAACTATAAACGAGAATATCAAATAGAACGATCCCAAATTTCAAATCTAAAATACCATCATAATCATAGCTAGATAGAGGGTATGTAACCTGTCAAAAACCACATTGGCAATTAAGGTATTCCAAATGCTATGTAGGGAGAGAACAATTTAGGAAGAGCGAAGGAATAGTGCGAGTAACAAACGAATACTTTGTCTACCTTGATCCAACTATAAGATAAGGGTCAGAGGAAGGTTTGTATAATGGTACAAGAAAATGGCATTGAGTCCTATGCATCAACCCCATTATATCATCTCTCAAGGTACAGCAGGAGCGAGAGACACAACATAGTACGAGATTGATCTGCGTAAGCCAATATCCCCTGCCACCTTAAGGATAGGTAAAATAAATGTAAAGGCTAGTCCGGATATCTCAATGCTCCCACAGAATCTGTTTCCAAGATCATGACAAGGAACGTTGCGAAACCATGATCCTAAGAAACACAAAACCTAGGATCCAAGAGACTCCCCATCCAAGTGCACCATTTACCCCTACATTGGGATTCGGAGAGGAAGGCAACAATTCAAAAAAGGGCCTAGCCCATGTCCCCGGAACCCAAGCCTAACTTCACTCCTGTAACCGGCAGGGTTCGTAATGTAATGTGTTAGACCCTTACCGACCAAGCAAATAATCTTTAACACCCATAGGTGCACAATCAAGGCCTCCAGTAAACTTATCCCCACCTCGTTCTTCTTTATCACACACGAGGATACCTTAGCTGATATATGCCAACAAAACCAATATTTACCACTGATAGACAGTATACATATAAAATTTGACAATGTGATGCGATACACATACCCTTAAGTCCAGGCTTCAGAAGTATGAATGATGTCAAATAAAGCGTATAATGGAACCTTGGATAAAATCAACAGAAAAGAGAAAGAAAGAGAAAACAACAAAAAAAAAAAAAAACAATTCTTTCTTTCTCTTTTTTCTTTCCCCTAAACGCATACGATCCACCAGTAGAGCAGCTTCAGGGTACGGGGGAGTTTTTACTCAGAAGCATTGAGAAGTGATAACAAGGAGAAGTCATTCATGACGTGCCTTGCGGTGCGCAGGTGAAGATGGTAGACTGTCGCCGGTAATGAGCCTTCTACGTACCGGAGAAGTTGAGGTTTGGTGAGATGATTTGCGTCGTCTTTCTCCGGCAGAAAGGCCATTAGACTGTGCCTCCATGGGGCCTTCATCTAGTTGCACTTGTCGAAGAGAGTCATTGGACCAATTAGGTATGACCGGTAGTGGGATATTCATGGTTTCACAGAATGGTGCAAGATCTTCCGGAAATCTCATGAGAGCAGATCTCCCTAAATGTGTTGCAGAGAGGCCAAACGGGAACTTCCAACGGTAGGCAATACCTTTAGAGCGAAGTATATCTAGAAGAGGGCGCAGGTCTTTCCTGCGTTGCAGGGTGAGATGGGAGAGACCTTGAAACAATTTGATTTCAACGTCTTGGTATAGCAAGCGTTGTTTGTCTCGAGCTCTGTGTAAAATATCCTCTTTAAGGCGGAAGTCGACGAGACAGCAAACTATATCTCTAGGTGGGTCAGAATCTCTGCCTTTAGGACGCAAAGCCCTGTGTAGGCGCTCGATCTCAATTGGAGTCTTTCTAAAAGATCATTAAAGATAGATAAAATAGCTTGGGCTAATTGGCCAGGCTCTATTGCTTCAGGCACACCGCGTACTCTTAAGTTATGTCGTCTTCCCCTATTGTCCAGGTCTTCAATGTGACGATCGAGCTCTCTTAAGTGCGAGGTGTGCGTGTCAACCTGCCTGCGCATATCATGAATAGCAAGACCTTGCATATGAACTGTGTCTTCTACTGCGTCCAGTCTGTGAGCTACTGCCTGCATGTCTATATGTAACTCAGCTATCGCCGCAGAAAGGGTCCCTTTAATATCTGATGCAATCGCTTTCAAATCCCCTATGGTGAGAGGGGGAGGATCAGAGCGTCCAGTTGCAGTAGCTGTTGACAAGCTCATTGACTGTGAGGGAATTTCTTTTGCAGGCGAATGTAGTGGGGAGGCAAGGGTGGAAGAATCTGTTTGATCCGGAGTGAGAGACCGGAATAATTCCGGGATGCCTCGATTAGCAGGACCACCTGTACGGCGTGGGGATCTGGAGCGAGGAGTATTAGCTTTCCTGTCTGCTTTCCCCATTTTAGCAGCGATTCCTTGTCATGAATGCGTAGCCCCACCTACGTGTGTCAAGGCTCAGGGTATTAAGTTGCCATTTTCTTAGGGGTCATGCTGGAACCCCCAAAACAGGAAAATGAAGATGTGGGTAGGTAGATGAAAACAAGCCCTAATTTGCACTGAAAGCCTCTATGGGCTGGAGAGGATAGGCAAATCAGGGGAGACACTGAATATTGCTGTGTGGATATAGTGATTATCACTGTCGTCTCTTTATATGAATCTACAGGGGAAGAATCTTCAGTAGGCCTAACCTCAACACAGCTCCCTGCTGTGTGGGCTATAGCAAGGCCTCTACCATGTGCCGGTGGTCCCTGGGTTTGTGTGGGGGATGCCCCAATGGGCCCTGGAATACTGACAGATGTCTATGGGAGGAGGTATAGGTGCTAGGGTATTGAGCTGTCCTTGATTAGGATCACCTCCAGCCCGTGCTCTGGTGGTATAGGATCTGGGCTCACTAGGCCGCACTAGGCCTCACCACCCCTGTGTCACTTATGGGGGGGAGGGAGGATGATGATGATGCTCCTCCGGCGCGGATCGCCAGACCCAGAGGGGAGACAAGTAGGCCGCTCCCTGAATGCGCGGAAGGGGGGGTGACCAGCCGTCCCCCTTCCCGCTCCCATCTCACCACCACCAGCTGATCCGTAGGAGGATTCCGCGGCTGCACCCGGCCGCAGCAGGCCGCACCGGGTCGTCACCTCAGGACGGCGCCCGAAGCGCTCAAATCTTCCCAGCAGCACTGCAGCAGGGACGGGTGAGTAACCCGCTCGCCCCCGCCCTCCTATACGACCTGGATGCCCGAGGTTTGAGAGGAATACCGCCGGAGCTCCAGGTCATGCGACTCGTCCGGTCGCCATCTTGGACACGCCCCCCCAGATAATTAAGCCATAACACCTGCAAAGGGTTCCTGAGCCTTTAAATGGTCTCTCAGTCTGGTTCAGTAAGAATCACAATCATAGGAAAGACTGCTGACCTGACAGTTGTGCAGAACACCACCATTGACACCCTCCATAAGGAGGGAAAGCCTCAAAAGGTAATTGCAAAAGAAGTTGGATGTTCCCAAAATGCTGTATCAAAGCACATTAATAGAAAGTTATGCAGAAGGGAAAAGTGTGGAAGAAAAAGATGCACAAGCAGCAGGGATGACCACAGTCATGAGAGGATTGTCAGGAAAAGGCCATTCAAAAGTGTTGGGGGCTTTCACAAGGAGTGGACTGAGGCTGGAGTCAGTGCATCAAGAGCCACCACACACAGACGGATCCTGGACATGGGCTTCAAATGTCATATTCCTCTTGTCAAGCCGCTCCTGAACAACAAACAACATCAGAAGCGTCTTACCTGGGCTAAAGAAAAACAGACTTTTTTTCAGAAGAGTAGAGTATAGAATGCTTGAGTTCCACTTTGACTTCAGCAAAGAAAAAACATAAAATCTGTCTTTCTAGACTGAGCTGAGTAAATCTCAGAACAGGATAGACAGAAATACAAATCCTTTGGCAAGTAAAATGGTTCCTTCATACAGTCAGGTCCATAAATATTGGGACATCGACACAATTCTAAAATTTTTGGCTCTATACACCACCACAATGGATTTGAAATGAAATGAACAAGATGTGCTTTAACTGCAGACTGTCAGCTTTAATTTGAGGGTATTTACATCCAAATCAGGTGAACGGTGTAGGAATTACAACAGTTTGCATATGTGCGTCCCACTTGTTAAGGGACCAAAAGTAATGGGACAGAATAATAATCATAAATCAAACTTTCACTTTTTAATACTTTGCAGTCAATTACAGCCTGAAGAGGCCTGGCAGAGCATCACCAGGGATGAAACCCAGCGTCTGGTGATGTCTATGCGTTCCAGACTTCAGGCTGTAATTGACTGCAAAGGTTTTGCAACCAAGTATTAAAAAGTGAAAGTTTGATTTATGATTATTATTCTGTCCCATTACTTTTGGTCCCTTAACAAGTGGGACGCACATATGCAAACTGTTGTAATTCCTACACCGTTCACCTAATTTGGATGTAAATACCCTCAAATTAAAGCTGAAAGTCTGCAGTTAAAGCACATCTTGTTCATTTCATTTCAAATCCATTGTGGTGGTGTATAGAGCCAAAAATGTTAGAATTGTGTCGATGTCCCAATATTTATGGACCTGACTGTATGAAGGAACCATTTTACTTGCCAAAGGATTTGTATTTCTGTCTATCCTGTTCTGAGATTTACTCAGCTTAGTCTAGAAAGACAGATTTTATGTTTTTTCTTTGCTGAAGTCAAAGTGGAACTCAAGCATTCTATACTGACCTTTATAACATCTGATCTGTTTTCTCCCTTGCCGCCACTGACACCATTGCTCAGTCATCTTCAGGGTTTGGCATCTTTGACCACTTGCATGTACTGTACAGGGAAGTTAATTCATCCTGTCCCCAAACCATGCCAAAAAGCTGACCATGCATGCACATATCATTATATAATAATTATTAGTGAATATTCACACAATTAACTGTTTTGGTAAACCAGTGAGATATTAGGTCTCTCTTGCATTAAAAAATGCCATCCTTTTTCTTTTTTTTTTGTAAGCCAACATTCCACTTTAAAGTGATTGTAAACCCTCGCCTTGTAAAACAACTCATTCAGTTTAAAATAAAAATAAAAGACAACATTTTTGTATATAGATATGAAAAAAAATGTAAATACCCTTTCCCCTTTTTTATAAGTGATCACTTCCCCTGTTCTCAGCTGCATAGAGAGGTACGGAGAAGCTGCAGTGAAAGGCTGTGCAGGGGGGAAGGGGGTGTCAGGGTAAATCTGATCATTGGAGACAGGGATTTTTTTTCATTGGGAAAGCAAGGGAATGCAGTTCTGGCACTTCCTGCACTGAATGTATATAAAGACATGGGGTGCTGGCGTGTACTGAAGGGTCTATTGATGCTGGCTGCTGGAGGATCTATTGTTGCTTAAAGCAATCTATTTTAGTGGGGAGGGTCTATTGTTGCTGGTGAGGACTAATGTTGCTGACGGAATCTATTGATGCTAGGGGTGGATCATATGTTGCTGGGGGGAGTCAATTGTTGCTGGGAGGGATCTACTGTTGAGGAAGGGGTCTGTTGTTGCTGACTGCTGGAGAGTCCCTTGATACTGGCTGTGGGGAGATCTATTATTGCTGACAGTGGTCTATTGTTGCTGGAGGGCTATTTTGTTGCATGTGGTCCATTGTTGCTGTGAAGATCTATTGTTGCTGGTAGCAGGAGATCTATTTTACTGCTTTTCGTGATATCATTAACAAATTCATACAAATTACTTGGCTCCAGAAAATGATACTTGGTTCTGTACTCTTTAAAAGGGCTGTACTGGATGCTGTGTATGGAGGGGAACAAAGAAACAGTGTTCGCAGGTCGGTAGGGGGGAGACCAGGGGTGACTTGGAAAGGAAGAGTTGTAGCTATTCTTTGAGGAAAAAAAGCCCTGATTGGAGGAGAGCACACAGAGTTCCCAGCATAGCTAGAGAACTGACCACAGTGTGTTTTCCTGCTTTGTGTGGTCAGTTTTTTTAATAGGAAAGCAGAGGGACTGGCGGGAACACAGAAGATTTCACACAAACGAAGCAATACAAAGAGAATAGGATACTTTTTTTATACAAGTACATAGTACAGCAGGCACCTATCAGGAATAGGAAATGTTGGGTTTACAAATGGTTTAACCACTTCTCACGCAACTAATGCACAGATGCGGTCAGACGGGACCGATCCTTTGCCTGTTGGCTGACTACGTGTCTGCCTGCATCTGAAATGAACCATATGCACATCCTGCTGACTTTGTTTTTGCAAGACACCAGTCCCAGCCATCTCCTGCTGACTGCTGCACTCCTGAAACACAGGAAATCTTTTGATTTTCCTTTATTTAGCCTCCTCTAAATCCTGGCCAATGAACATGGCATTCCAGGGGACAGCTACACACCAGTAGGCTAGGCTTGTTTGAATTATAGGAATGGCGACTGCTATAGGAGATGCTACATTAGGCTACATTCTCTGATCACGTTTACAGTGTTTACCATTACAATACATTGTTTTGACACAATTAGTTGATTTGTGTGATAAACAAGATACAATGGGGTTTATTTACTAAAGGCAAATAGTCTGTGCACTGCAAGTGCAGTTACACTAGAACTGAGCAGAAGCTCTGAAATGAAGGAAAGCCCTGATGATTTTTATCATTCAATCATGTGCAAGTAAAATGCTGTTTTTCTATTTTTCTTGCACGTTCCCTTCAGATCTAGAAAGTCTAAAGTCTCACATGTGGTGTCGCCACACTCAGGAGTAGTACAATGTTTCTAGGGCTGTAATTAGGATTGTAATTATGCCCATGCTGTGTGTGAGAAATCTCTTACTAAATTGATAACTTTGTGTAAAAAAAAAAAAAAAATCATTTTTAGTCATTTTCTAAAAATGTGTGGCAAAACAATAAAATCTTCAAAAGACTCACCATTACACTTAGATAATACCTTAGGGTGTTTGGTTTCTAAAATGTGGTAATTTTATGGGTTTTTCTACTGTCCTAGTGCTCGAGGGCCTCCAAAAATGTGATAGGTAGTTAGGAAATTAGATGTGTATATTACACCCCTAGAATGCCTGAAGGTTATGAGGAAATTAGAATCATAATTTATGCTCCTTGAATGCCCAAAGGTGCTCCTTGGATTTTGGGCCCCATATTCAGAACACAGCTAAATCTATGCTGTGTCTTGCTGCCAAGCAATGAATAGTATGGCCTAACTCTCACCTCATTGTTTCCTGGATAAAGGGTCAGTGATGGGTTGCAAATTTGCCCAATCATATGCTGATATTTTTGGGGGGTTCTTGGAAACAAATATTCATACTCCCAAAGTTTGGCACAGTTAATTTGCTTGAAACACCATATTAATGATAAAGTGTTTATTGGGAGAAGGGGGTCTTTGGAAGGATTACAAGAGTTCATTCTTAACCTTAATAAGGTAAAATGGAATCTAGAATATACTGTACCACAACCTATAGTAATCAGAAGTGAAATTTCCAGATCTAACATAACATTTCCTATGGATCCATCACTACCCGCGTATTAAAAAAAAAATACAAATTGCTGTGGTTTTGTCCATGTAAACAGCTGCCATTTTAAACCACGGATTAAGGGACAATTTTTGAGATATTGTAGGAATTGCACAAACATTTATTGAGCAAGCTGGGGGCCTAAAAACCAACTTTTTAGAGATGAGATACAAGAGGGAAGTGATAGATGAAGCCTACAAGTTTGCATTTAATTCTACTACTGGCTGATAAACCTCCAAGTCTGTGGAAGTCTGGAAGTCTGTGTCTTTCCGTGAGGAGATGATAAAAATAGGGCAACGAGGACCATCACCAAATATTGGGCACTCCTAAAAAAAAAAGGCTCCATCTTGAAATCTATTCAATCACATAAACCAAAATTTGTATTCCATAGGGTCCTAACATTGAGGGACTTGTTAGTAAAAGGTTATGTAGAAGAAATGAAAATAAATACACCCTCCTAGTAGATTTATTTCAGCTGAAAAAAGGCTTTAGGAGATTTAGAAGAGTGTTTACACAGTTTTTACAAGGGTTAATATTAGTAGTAGGCAGGAAAAAGATTTTAAAATCTTAAAAGGAAGTAGTTTGCTTCTCATCCCTCCTCCTAATGAAGATGGTCATTCCATTGAAAAGTGTAGCACCCTCCAAGTTTAGAATAGGCTTCTGGGTACATTTAGTTTGGCTCCCCTGTACTCAGTGGAGCAGGGGTCAATTATTTAGGACTGCTCAATGTTTCACAGGCTGCTGCTCCCCCATATCTTCTAGAGGTTTCTAGAAGGATAGTGGGAAGAAGAGCAAAAAAGGCAGCTTGAATATTTATAGAAAGCTAATCAATTCCTTTGAAGGTGTGCCCAGAAGGTGGAGGGAGAGCCCATAAATAGTCTGAGGCCTGGGCAGCAGGAGCAGTGTTTTGGGTTGAGTCCTGCTGCAGAAGATCCCTTTGTTTAGTCCTCAGCATAAAATTTATGACAATATATACTCACCGACTACTTTATTAGGTGCCTGTTCAATTGCTTGGCAACACAATTTGCAAAGCAGCCAATCGCATGGCAGCAACTCAATGTATTTAGGCATCTAGACATGGTGAAGATAATTTACTGAAGTTCAAACTGAATATCAGAATTGGAAAGAAAGGGGATTTAAGTGACTTTGAACATGGCATGGTTGTTGGTGACAGATGAGCTGGTCTGAGTATTTAAAAAACTGGTGATCTACTGGGATTTTCACAGATAACCATCTCTAGGGTTTACAGATAATGGTCCGAAAAAGAGAAAATATCCAGTTGTATGAATTAAAATGCCTTGTTGACGTTAGAGGTCAGAGGAGTATGGGCAGACTGGTTCAAGATGATAGAAAGGCAACAGTAACTCAAACAACCACTTTTTACAACCAAGGTATGCAGAATACCATCTCTGAACGCAGAACACATGGAACCTTGAAGCAGATGAACTACAGCAGTAGAAGACCACACTGAGTGCCACTCCTGTCAGCTAAGAACAGGAAACGGAGGCTACAACTCGCACAGGCTCACCAAAATTGGCCAATAGAAGATTGGAAAAACATTACCTGGTCTGATGAGTCTCGATTTCAACTGTGACATTCAGATGGTAGGGTCAGAATTTGTCGTAAACAACATGAAAGCATGGAGCCATCCAGCCTTGTAGAGGTTCATGGATGTGCAGCTGACAAATCTGCAGCAACTACGTGATGCTATCATGTCAATATGAACCAAACTTTTTGAGGAATGCTTCCAACACCTTGCTGAATCTATGCCATGAAGAATTAAGGCAGTTCTGAAGGCAAAATGGGGTTCAACGCAGAACTAGCAAGATGTACCTAAAAAAAAAAGTTGCAGTGAGTGTATAAAACCCTGAATAAAGTGGAAGAGACTTGGGTGAGCCATAATCAAAATGTGATACAATTTTATTAAAGTGCACACTTAACCTATGAGCCAACACAATTCAGGGGAAAGGCTGTCACTTCATCAGAGCCACAACATAACACAGAGGTACAAAGATTCAGGCACCTTTTAAAAATGTGCTTTGAAATGCTTTATTGACATCAAATAGTACATTATTCTCAACATCCGATATAGTCAATCCATTAGACCTTGCAAAGACCATCACTGGGGTTGATTTACTAAAACTGGGGACTGCAAAATCTGGGGCAGCTGTGCATGGTAGCCAATCAGCTTCTAACTTCAGCTTGTTCAATTAAGCTTTGACAAAAAAACCCAAAAAAACTGGAAGCTGGTTACTATGCAGAGCTGCACCAGATTTTGCACTCCCCAGTTTTAGTACATCAGCCCCATTGTCTACCAGAAGGCCTCTTTCACAGATACTTCACAAATAAGATCTTTGTTAACTGTTTGCCCGCTGCCCTATAGCAGATATACTGCTACTGGGCGACAGGGCTTCACAAAATCACGTATATATAGATGTGATTTAGCATTTCCAGTTAGGGGGCATGTGCACCCTACCTGCACCGCCATTGGTGGCTTCAGCTGTCCATCACTGGGTCCCGGCTGGTGATTCCCCGGTGATCTCCGAGCAGGGGCGGACTGACCATTCGGAAACTCGGGCACTGCCCGAGGGCCCGGGGTCAGTAGGGGGTCCCATGAGATGCCCCTGGTACCTTTTTCATAGGCTTTTTTGAGTTTGGGCAAGGACACAGGGGCCCCATGATCCCCTATTGCCCGGGGGCCCCATGAGTTGTCAGTCCGCCCCTGTCTCCGAGTATCACTGAGAGGCGAGAGGTCTGTATGTAAACAATACGGATCTCTCCACTGTCAGCTCCAGCATGCTGCTTTGTATGGCTCTGCATAGCAAAGCTATACAAAGCAATGTGCTTACACAGTAAAACACACACACAATAAAACAGCACACAGTTAACCCTTTGACCTCCCCAGATGTGAACCCCTTCCTGCTCAGTGCCATTAGTACAGTATCAGTGCTTTTTATTAGCACTGATCACTGTATTAGTGTCACTGGGGATGTCAGTGACAGTCGTTTCCCCCCAACACTGTCTGAATGCCCTCTGTAGTCCCGCTATAAGTCTCTGATCGCCACCATTACTAGTATAACAAAAAAAAATTCTAGTATATATACCGCCATTTGTGGACAGTATAACGTTCACGTAAACTAATTAAATTACACGTGTTGGGATTTTTTTTTAGCAAAGACATGGAGCAGAATACATTTTGGCCTAAATTTATGTCGAAATTTGATTTTTTTTTTAAATTTATTTTTGTTACTGGACATGTTTAAGTAAAAAATATTGTTTTTTTTGCTCAAAATTATCAGCCTTTTTTTGTTTATAGCACAAAAAAAACCACAGAGGTGATCAAATACCACCGAAAGAAAGCTCCATTTGTAGGAAAAAAAGGACGTAAATTTAATTTATGTACAGCATTGCGTGACCGGGCAATCGCCAGCTAACGTAACGCAGCGCCGTTTCACAAAAAATAGCCTGGTCAGGAAGGGGGGTAAATCCTCTTGGGGGGAAAGTGGTTGATCAGCATTTTTTGCCTGGAAACCCCCTCCCCCCAAAGTAGTGGGTTTCTAGAGGAGTTTTTTTAGCTGTAAAAAGGCTCTAACGCTGGTAAACATGGTAAAACACGGCATTTTTGAGCATTTTTTCTTTTTAGGAAAAATTATATTTTTTTTGTGTACAAAAAAACTTGGAAAAACACGGCTAAACACTAATGCTCAAAGCACTAAAAAACTCATGTCTTTAATGCGCCTTTACACAGCTGACGGTATCAGCATTAATAAAACGCCCCGTGTGCTTGGAGCCTATTGGTTATTCATCTCCCCATTAATAGCACAAGTATCTATAAATGAAAAGGATATAATATGTTTTAGTCCGAAAGTCAATGTGTAGCTTCTTTCATAAGGTTGGCAATAGCTGTGAGTTTACTTGTAAGTGTTGTGGTCAGTCATGTTATATCCTGTTATGAGGATGGGTAGAATTTAGCTAATATAGCTGAAAATGGTTTGTGAGAAAAAAAAACAAAAAAACTTGTCACACAGTTCTGATAACCACTGCGTCTTTTTTCCCCCCAATGCACCCGCCTTCTCAGCTGTATCACTTTCCTTCTGAATAGGTGCCTTCACCATTTGCTGACCGACGTGCGTGTAAAAACGCCCTGTTAGCAAGCGGTTATAACAGGATTGTACAGTAGCTGCAGCCGTGATTCTGGTACTGTGATGTGTTCTACAACCGCACTTCGGACCAATCTAAAATTTGATTGGCTGCATCCCTATTAGTGTTACTAAACCCCGGACCCTGCATTCACTATATCTGGTCTCCCCGAACCCTGCATTCACTATATCTGGTCTCCTCGGACCCTGCATTCACTATATCTGGTCTCCCCGGACCCTGCGTTTACTATATCTGGTCTCCTCGGACCCTGCATTCACTATATGTGCTCTCCCCGTAACCCTGCATTCACTATATCTGGTCTCCCTGGACCCTGCATTCACTATATCTGGTCTCCTCGGACCCTGCATTCACTATATCTGGTCTCCCCGGACCCTGCGTTTACTATATCTGGTCTCCTCGGTCCCTGCATTCACTATATGTGCTCTCCCCGGACCCTGCATTCACTATATCTGGTCTCCTCGGACCCTGCATTCACTATATCTGGTCTCCCAGGACCATGCATTCACTATATCTGGTCTCCTCGGACCCTGCATTCACTATATCTGGTCTCCACGGACCCTGCGTTTACTATATCTGGTCTCCTCGGACCCTGCATTCACTATATGTGCTCTCCCCGGACCCTGCATTCACTATATCCGGTCTCCCCGGACCCTGCATTCACTATACCTGGTCTCCCCGGACCCTGCATTCACTATATCTGGTCTCCCCGGACCCTGCATTCACTATATGTGCTCTCCCCGGACCCTGCATTCACTATATCTGGTCTCCCTGGACCCTGCATTCACTATATCCGGTCTCCCCGGACCCTGCATTCACTATACCTGGTCTCCCCGGACCCTGCATTCACTATACCTAGTCTCCTCGGACCCTGCATTCACTATATCTGGTCTCCCCGGACCCTGCATTCACTATATCTGGTCTCCTCGGACCCTGCATTCACTATATCCGATCTCCCCAGACCCTGCATTCACTATATCCGATCTCCCCAGACCCTGCATTCACTATATCTGGTCTCCCCAGACCCTGCATTCACTATATCTGGTCTCCTCAGACCCTGCATTCACTATATCTGGTCTCCACGGAACCTGCATTCACTATATCTGGTCTCCTCGGACTCTGCACTCACTATATCTGGTCTCCCCGGACCCTGTATTCACTATATCCGGTCTCCCCGGACCCTGCATTCACTATACCTGGTCTCCCTGGACCCTGCATTCACTATATCTGGTCTCCTCGGACCCTGCATTCACTATACCTAGTCTCCTCGGACCCTGCATTCACTATATCTGGTCTCCCCGGACCCTGCATTCACTATATCAGGTCTCCTCGGACCCTGCATTCACTATATCCGATCTCCCCAGACCCTGCATTCACTATATCCGATCTCCCCAGACCCTGCATTCACTATATCCGGTTTCCCCAGACCCTGCATTCACTATATCTGGTCTCCCCAGACCCTGCATTCACTATATCTGGTCTCCTCGGACCCTGCATTCACTATATCTGGTCTCCCCGGACCCTGCATTCACTATACCTGGTCTCCTCAGACCCTGCATTCACTATATCTGGTCTCCCTGGAACCTGCATTCACTATATCTGGTCTCTTTGGACCCTGCATTCACTATATCTGGTCTCCTCGGACCCTGCATTCACTATATCCGGTCCTCCCTGGACCCTGCATTCACTATATCTGGTCTCCCTGGACCCTGCATTCACTATACCTGGTCTCCTCGGACCCTGCATTCACTATATCTGGTCTCCCTGGACCCTGCATTCACTATATCTGGTCTCCTCAGACCCTGCATTCACTATATCTGGTCTCCCTGGAACCTGCATTCACTATATCTGGTCTCTTTGGACCCTGCATTCACTATATCTGGTCTCCTCGGACCCTGCATTCACTATATCCGGTCCTCCCTGGACCCTGCATTCACTATATCTGGTCTCCCTGGACCCTGCATTCACTATACCTGGTCTCCTCGGACCCTGCATTCACTATATCTGGTCTCCCTGGACCCTGCATTCACTATATCTGGTCTCCCCGGACCCTGCATTCACTATATCTGGTCTCCCTGGACCCTGCATTCACTATGTCTGGTCTCCCCGGACCCTGCATTCACTATATCCAGTCTCCCACAGTACACAGAACATGGAAATGCACTTATTTTAGTAAATATAAACTGCCAAATACTTTTTCTCATCAGCAGTACAGGTGAAACTCGAAAAATTTGAATTTTTTCGAGTTACACCTGTATATAGCAGTCTTGTGACTTCTATCAGTGTCCAGCAGAATACTGGTTAAAGCTTGTAGGAGGAGTTTTCTTTCTGCTCTAGGAGGATGCAGAACCCCTGACCTCTATCTGAACAGTGCAGATTGGCTCTATGCTGATCACATGCACTCTCCCAAGAAAAAGAAACCCTCTCTAGCAATACACACCACACTGAGCATGTGCAGAGTGTCTCCACGCCATATTTCTTATCAGGAGGTAAGAGGGGAACACTGGAAGAAGGGGAGGATCAGAGACATCAGGATCAAACAATGTTTTTACACAATGCAGAGGATTAACCCCTTAGGTTCCTCAGTGAGTATATCAAGCATTCTTTACTGTATATACAGACTGCTTTTACTGCTGTGGGTTTAGTAACACTTTAAACACTTTAAAGTGTTAATAAACCCTGGACCCTGCATTCACTATATCTGTAAGAATTATAAAAGCAAAACAGAATCAGAATTCTTACAAATGTAAATGCAATTGTTTTAATTATACACTATATTGCCAAAAGTATTGGGCCCTCCAAATCATTGGATTCAGGTATTCCAATCACCTCCATGGCCACAGGTGTATACAATCAAGCCCCTAGGCATGCAGACTGCTTCTACAAACATTTTGTGAAAGAATGGGTCGCTCTCAGGAGCTCAGTGACTCCAAGCGTGGTCCTGTGATAGGTGGCAACCTGTGCAATAAGTCCATCCGTGACATTTCCTTGGTACTAAATATTCCACGGTCAACTGTTAGTGGGATTATAACAAAGTGGAAGCAACTGGGAACAACAGCAACTCAGCCACCAAGTGGTAAGCCACGTAAAATGACAGAGCGGGGTCAGCGCATGCTGAAGCACACAGTGCACAGAAGTCGCCAACTGTCTACAGAGTCAATAGCTAAAGACCTCCAAACTTCATGTGGCCTTCAGATTAGCACAACAACAGTGCATAGAGAGCTTCATGGAATGGGTTTCCATGGCCAAGCAGCTGCATCCAAACCTTACATCACCAAGTGCAATGCAAAGCGTCGGATGCCGTGGTGTAAAGCACGCCGCCACCGGACTTTAGAGCAGTGAAGACGTGTTCTCTGGAGTGACAAATTACACTTCTCCGCCTGGCAATCTGATGGACGTGTCTGGGTTTGGCAGTTACCAGGAGAACGGTACTTGCCTGACTGCATTGTGCCAAGTGTAAAGTTTGGTGGAGGGAGGATTATGGTGTGGGGTTATCTTTTAGGGGTTTGGCTTGGCCCCCTAGTTCCAGTGAAGGGAATTTTTAAGGCATCAACATGCCAAGACATTTTGGACAATTTCATGCTCCCAACACCTTTGGGATGAATTAAAGCGGAGACTGTGAGCCAGGCCTCCTCCCCCGATATCAGTGCCTAACCTCACAAATGAACTTCTAGAAGAATGGTCCAACCTTCCCATAGACACCCTCCTAAACCTTGTGGATGGCCTTCCCAGAAGAGTTGAAGCTGTTATAGCCAACTCAATATTGAACCCTACGGACTAAGACTGGGATGCCATTAAAGTTCATGTGCGTGTAAAGGCAGGCGGCCCAATACTGTTGGCAATAGAGTGTAGATTTGAAAATTGATCAATCCTGATGTACTGACAACCGATCTCATTTCATGAGGCCTTTAAAATGTCAGGACAGTACAGATATCCCCAAACAACCCCTTTTTGGAAAGTAGGCAATCCGAGATATTTAGTAAGAATTTTTTTAATTTGTAATTTATTGCAAAATGAAGAAATTTAAAAAGTTTTCACAATTTTATTTTTACATACTGTCACCAGTTCAGTACAGTGTCATCATATGACTGGTGTGGAGGTGATCAGGTATACTGACTGGTGACAGTATGTTAAAAAAAAAACAAAAAAACTTTAAAATATTTTTTTCAATTTTTTTAAAACTATCGGTAACAGTGATCCAGTGTGTCCGGTGGATACAACAGTCACAGGAGGGGCAGGCTCCTAAAAAGATGCAGGCTCAGTCACAGTGTGTGTCTGAGCCTGTATAAGTGTGTGTCTGAGCCTGCGCATGCCGCCCCGCTGCAGTAAGTCCAAGTGCTTAAAACAGCCTCTTCCCTCTGTACATACATGCAAATGGACTATCCATCCAGTAGGTGGTGCTGTGCTACTATACAGATGGAGGTGAATCTTTAGAGGGAATTTGTTCCTTGAGAGACTCCGTAGTTGTCATAGAGGTTATGCTGGAAGCCCACATACGTAAACAGTGATTGCACCAAACGTGAGGTATCACCGCAAACATCAGAGTGCAAGCAATAATTCTAGAACCCTAATTCACAGTTAGCTCTACCCTGGTGATCTATAAAGGCTTTTAAAGAGTCCTCTATGGACAGTTTTAGATACTGTAATTTGTCACTATTTCACAGATATGCGCAATTTTAAATCTTGTCCTGTTTGGTATCTATTTAGTTGACGCAGCATCATCCTTTATATTTTACCAAAAAAGTGGGCATTATGTTGTGTTTATGTGCATTATATTGTTTTTGTGTGCATTAAATTCATTTAAGTGTATTTTTTTTCCTGAAAAATTGTATTTGATAAAAGGCTCAACATAAAAAATACAACAGCCACCATTCTAATCTCCAGGGCCACTGCTTTCTGAAAAAAATAATGTTTGGGTTTTCCAAGTAATTGTCTAGAAAAAAAGTGCTGATATTAACATGCATGTGAAATTTCAATATTAATAAAAAGAAAGAAACCTCAGCGCCCAGGACCTCCTACCCCACACACTTAACCACGTGAGATGCTGCTGTGCATAAGTATAAAACCAAAAAATATTTCTTTCAACTAAAAACAGCGCAAAACCCACCAGAAAGCAATCTATAAAATACACAACCTATAAGCAATATTAATGCAAATTATTACAATTTATATATAAGTGTCAAAAAACAAAATATTTTGTGGCACATACAAAAAACAAAAAAATATATAAAGTCCAGTGACATATCCAAAAAAACGTCCCGTGATAAAATACAAGCTAAAAATTCTTCAGTGCCAATAATAGTCCTTCCACCATCCACCACTAAGGATAATAACCAGCATTTTATTGTTATAATAACGATTTTCCATAGATCTTCCAATAAGACCCCACAGCCAGGTAACCCAGCAGGATGACAGACCTCAGAATCAGCTTCCTCCACTAGGCAAGATGGCCCCTGGAACGCACCGCTCAGCGTGCGTTCCACTTCACCGGAAATGACGTCGGACGCCGGGACGGCCAGCCGGAAATACGTCAACGCGTTTCGCCCCACCCACAGGGCGTTCCCAAGACGCTCTTTACCTTTGCTAGGCCGCTTTTAAAGCAATGGAAACAAAAAGACTCTGCCTCTTATCTTATCCTTATAAATGTGAGTGGTCTGGTTTAAGGGGTATTGGGATTGAAAGTCATAACGGTATCACGCTATTTGGCTTTTTTCTTCCTGAATTTTGGTGGAGTCGGTGAGGGGAGGAATCGGAGGAGGTGATCTATGTTCTAGAGGAGGCAATATCTGGAGGCTAATAAAAGGGGGTCCAGGAGCCCTTAATAATCCTGAAAGGTGTTATACTCACCAAACATCTGGTGAGTGCGGTTCATGTTGGTTTTGCAGTGGTGGATGGTGGAAGGACTATTATTGGCACTGAAGAATTTTTAGCTTGTTTTTTATCACGGGACGTTTTTTTGGATATGTCACTTGACTTTATATATTTTTTTGTTTTTTGTATGTGCCACAAAATATTTTGTTTTTTGACACTTATATATAAATTGTAATAATTTACATTAATATTGCTTATAGGTTGGGTATTTTATAGATTGCTTTCTGGTGGGTTTTGCGTTGTTTTTAGTTGAAAGAAATTTCAATATTGCCTTGGCCAACAGGTAATAAAGTGTATCTAAAGACAAAAATTTTTTTTTTTTGTTGTTGGATAAAGTGAGAAATCCAACTGAAACAAAACTTAGGCCCACCTCCATTCTAAGACTATCTTATCCTCTCTGTGCAGGGCCCTCTTTAATATTGATTGGACCTTGGGCAAACATTTTCTTGGGTCACCCCTCCCCCATTCTTCTTGGGCCACCCCTCCCCCATTCAATTTTGCTCTCCACCCCAACATCCCAAAAAAACACACACATAGATTTATCTAATAAAAACCTTTAAACCGCTCACTGATTGGTTGCTAGAGGGTACTGCACACCATTACCGCTCATTGATTGGTTGCTAGAGGTTACTGCACATCATTACTGCTCACTGATTGGCTGCTAGATGTTACTGCACATCATTGCTGCTCACTGATTGGTTGCTAGAGGATATTGCACATCATTACCGCTCACTGATCTGACTGCCTGCAACACACAGTGTTCCCCTCTGCAAGCTGCTCTGGTGTTGCCGCTGCTTTGTTAATCTCCCCCAACTGTTGTCAAGAGAAGGGTAAGGGAGAGGTATCCACGCACAGCCCACTCTGTGTCTCTGATCTACGCACTGCTGACTGAAGCAGTGGGGGCGAGCGGGAGAAAACACAGAGAGCCGGAGTAGCAGTAAGATCTGTCTCACTCCCTGTCACAGCTTCTCCGATCCTGCCATCCTGACAGAGGCAGAAGCAAGACGAGCAGGATGAGCGGGCTCTAGCACATGCAGCTCCTCTGTCACAGTGTGACTGCTGTAATCTCCCAGCCAGGAGAGAAAGCAGGGTGATTGGCAGCACCAGAAAAAATATTTTTGCACAGTGAGGGCTCAAGTGGCAGCTGCTTTGGGCCCCACAATGATGACAGGGCCCAGGGCAGGTGCCCTTTTTTCCCCATGTTAAAACATGACCCTGACCCTGCGAAAGAAAAGATGCCTATACTTGCCTATTCTGAAGTCGATCCAGCCACATGATCAAGTCTCAGCACCAGCTTCAGTGTAGAGGGTGGGCAGCCGACAATGGATGTCCCATAGTAAGCCTACGGGGGACGTCACCGCATAGGCATTTGTTGTCAGTGGTCTCTCCTCTGCACTGAAGCTGTTGTAGACCGGAGCGGCTACAGAATATGTAAGTATACTGACCTTTTATTTCACAGGCTAGACAGAATAGTCTTAGAATGGGGGTGGGTGTAGGTTAGGTAGATTTTGAGTGAACTTTCGCTTTAAGTCAGCAGGTGGTGTTTTAGGCTCATTTTCCCATTTACAAACACAAGTGAATGAGTCAGAGCAAAATTCCACTTTTCTCACACTTCCTCCAATTGCCTGCTCAAGTTTTCAGTTACAGATAATTAGTGCCCTGCTCTTTCTTTACAAACCCATTGTTCTCTGGGAATTGTTTGCCTTATAAGCTAACATGACAGATTCAAAGGCAGAATTACACACTATGGCAAAAAAGTATACAAAGTATATTTGTTATATGAAAAAAACAAATATATAAAATATCTAAACCCAAAAACATAATCTACAGTGTGTCAGCCTATCAGCTCTAAGATATAGTGGCTGCATTAGTTTTCTTTTTTTCCTCCCTTTATTTTCACCTGGAAATCCTGCAAATAACATACTTATTTATTTCATATACTTATATAGAGCCATCAATTTATGCAGCGCTTTATATATATATATATATATATATTGTACATTCACATCAGTCCCTAACCCTCAAGGGGTGCACAATCTAAGGTCCCTAACTCACATTCATACATACACATACTAGGGCCACATTAGACAGGAGCAAATTAATCTACCAGCATGTCTTTGGAATGTGGGAGGAAACCAGAGCACCCAGAGGAAACCCACACAGGCAGAACATGCAAACTCCAGGCAGGTGGTGCCATGGTGGGGATTTGAACCAATGACTCTAGTACTGCCAGGTGGAAGTGCTAATCATTTAGCCACTAAGCTGGCCATTCTTTTACTTCTACACTAATTTCTTCATTGTATCTATGGATGGGGCCATGGTTGTCATACAGGTTGGACTTCAAACATGTCTCCCTTTGTTTATCTCCAATACGTGATGGATTGGTGAGATTGGAAGTTTATAAAAAAAAGGATAAGGCTCCATGCACCCTAGAAGCTCCAAGAAGCTACAGTTTTATCAGCATATTTGTTCTGCTCCTAGAAGAAAAACCGTGTTCTCCTATGTGTCCGTGCACACTACTTTAAGCTACTAGCATTTTCTGAGCTTCAGTGTCTAGGAGCAGAAAAAAAAATAGTTTTTGTAGTTTTTTGGAGTGTTTTTCAAGCAGAAAAAAACACTAAATGTTGCTAAACGCTACTAAAATGCTCATAAAAGCTTTTTTCTAGCTATTTTTTTCTCTACATGTACTGTAAAAATGCTAAATAAAACACTAATGCTCCTAAATGCTTCTGAATGCTACTAAAAAGCTACTAAAAATGCATTAGCTCTTTACCTGAGGACCTATGTTGTCCACGACTGGCATCCTTTGTCTCCTTCTCTCTGTTTTTATTACCTGGTTTTCATGCAGGGGCTGTTATGCCTGTGGTGTTAAAACATGCATTTATTGCTTGTTGAATCCATGTACCAAGAGTTTTGAGTCCCTTAATACCAGTGAAACTTTTATGATTGGAAATTTTATAAATTGTGGGACCACCTATGTGGTGTATCTCATATGCTGCACATCATGTCCATGGCAGTATGTGGGACGCACTATATGCTGTCTTAGAACCCGCTTCGGAGAACATTTTTTTTACTCCATTAACCCACAAGCAACCACAGCTAACCACAATAGTGAACACTGAATGAATCAATTTCATTCAATAAAAATGGTTGCTTATAACAATGAAATGCACTGTTATAAGCAATCATCATGTGTTAAAAAAAAAAAAAAAAAAAGAAATCCTGATCACTTTCCCAGAGTAGTACAGTGTTACTATGGTACCACTGTATAGATCTGCTCACAGTGTGTTAAAAAAAAAAAAAAGTCCTATAATTTTTTTTTTTTTTACATTCTTTCACTGGTCAATGTTCTTGATCCACACCAGTTATATGATGACGCTGTGCTGCACTGGTGATAGTATGCAAAAAAAATTAATAGTTTGGGGACTCTACAATTTTCCTACAGATTAAATGATAAACACTGATTTGGGTTATTTTCACCAAAGAAATGTAGCAGAATACAGTTTGGACTAAATGTATGAAGAAAGATTATTTATTTGCAACTTTTTATTACAGAAGCGAACAAAAAACATTTTTTTTCAAAATTTGTGGTCTTTTTTTTTTAGCAAAAAAGAAAAAACCCACCAAAAGAAAGCTCTATTTGTGTGAAAAAAATGCTAAAAATTGTATATGTGTACAGTGTTGCATGACAGTGCAATTGTCATTCAAAGTGTGACAGTACTGAATACGGAAAATTGGCCTGAGCATGAAGGGGGTAAAAGTGCATTGAAGTGGTTAATATTCGTGTCAGTGATTTCCTGTGCATTTCTGTGCTCAGTCTGCTGTGTCAAAGGGGCTGAGGTCTTCAAGAAGGTTGAGGCCAGGAACAGAGTCCCTCCCAATCACCAACACCATTTGGTATGCTAAACACATTTGTAAATCCTGTTCTGATTAGGTACCTTATTTTAGAGCTAGTGACATCGTAATTTGGTCTCTGTGATTATATATGCAATGCAGGTGGATCATAGGGTGGTGTGAGGAGTCAGCAATGGGCTGGGGTAGGCTTCCCTAAATAAATGAGTTTTCAAGGATCATCTAAAGGCAGACAGGGTAGGAGCAAACCAGACATACTGGGGCAGGGAGTTCTAGAGGATTGAAGGGGCTCTGGAGAAGTCCTGGAGGTGAGCAAGGGAGGAAGTAACAAGGGAACTGGAGAGCAGGAGGTCTTGGGAGGAGCGGTGAGGACGGTTTGGGCGATATCTGCAGATGAGGTTGGTGATGTAGCTGGGGGGCGATGTGGTGGTTTAGTATTTTGAATTTTATACGGTGGGCTAGTGGAAGCCAGTGAAGAGATTGGCAGAGAGGGGCAGCAGTCACAGATTGGTTAGTAAAGTGTATTACTCTAGCAGCAGCATTCATAATAGACTGAAGGGGGGATAGCCTGTGTAGTGGTAGGTCAGTGAGGAGGGAGTTGCAGTAGTCAAGGTGGGAAATAACTAAGGCGTAAATAAACTGTTTTGTGGTGTCGTTAGGAAGGGGCGAATTCTGGAAATGTTGCGGAGTATGAGACAGCAAGATTTAGCCAGTGGTTGGATGTGGGGGATAAAGAAGAGGTCAGTCTAGGATTACAATAAGCACCCGGGCATGTGGGGAGGGACCAATGGTTGTGCCGTTGATCTCAATGGTAAAGTCGTGAAGAGGGGATAGGGGAGGAGGAAATATTATAAGCTCAGTTTTAGAAAGATTGATTTTGAGGAAGTGCTGTGACATCCATATGTATATGTCGCTCAGTAAACCTGTGATACGTAAGGAGATTGAGGGGGTGAGTTGAGAGATAGATCTGGGTGTCATCAGTAGAGATGAGCGAATCGAACTTGGCGAAGTGGAATTCGTTTCGAATATTAGGAAAAATTCGATTTGCACCGAATCCGAATTTTAGCAAACTTCGGATGCACGAATCGAATTTTTCCCGATCAGCCGGCAAAAAGTGTCACTGCAGAGAGCTCCGCTATTTCTGACAGTTCTCTGACAGTTCATTTACAGCGGTTGAAACATTGTATCTATTTGTTTCCATTTAGGATACAGATGTTTTTATTCGGAAATAAATAGATACAATGTTTCAACCGCTGTAAATGTGAAGGAACTGTCAGAGAACTGTCAGAAATAGCGGAGCTCTCTGCAGTGACACTTTTTGCTGTACTGGAATTCTTCTTCTTTTCATTCTTCTTCTTCTTTTCATTCTTCTTCTTCTTTTCATTCTTCTTCTTCTTCTTTTCATTCTTCTTCTTCTTTTCATTCTTCTTCTTCTTTTCATTCTTCTTCTTCTTCTTTTCATTCTTCTTTTCATTCTTCTTCTTCTTCTTTTCATTCTTCTTTTCATTCTTCTTCTTCTTCTTCTTTTCATTCTTCTTCTTCTTCTTTTCATTCTTCTTTTCATTCTTCTTCTTCTTCTTTTCATTCTTCTTCTTCTTCTTTTCATTCTTCTCATTCTTCTTTTCATTCTTCTTTTCATTCTTCTTCTTCTTCTTTTCATTCTTCTTCTTCTTCTTTTCATCTTTTCATTCTTCTTCTCATTCTTCTTTTCATTCTTCTTCTTTTCATTCTTCTTCTTTTCATTCTTCTTCTTCTTCTTTTCATTCTTCTTCTTCTTTTCATTCTTCTTCTTCTTCTTCTTTTCATTCTTCTTTTCATTCTTCTTCTTCTTCTTTTCATTCTTCTTCTTCTTCTTTTCATTCTTCTTTTCATTCTTCTTCTTCTTCTTTTCATTCTTCTTTTCATTCTTCTTCTTCTTCTTTTCATTCTTCTTCTTCTTCTTTTCATTCTTCTTTTCATTCTTCTCATTCTTCTTTTCATTCTTCTTTTCATTCTTCTTCTCATTCTTCTTTTCATTCTTCTTCTTCTTCTTCTTTTCATTCTTCTTCTTCTTCTTCTTTTCATTCTTCTTCTTCTTTTCATTCTTCTTCTTCTTCTTTTCATTCTTCTTCTTCTTCTTTTCATTCTTCTTTTCATTCTTCTTCTTCTTCTTCTTCGTGCCCCGTGACTGCCCAAATGAGTGAAGTGTGCGGTGGTTCTAAGATCGACGGCACTCATCTGCATGTCATACTGACTGACAGTATTATTTATCTTCCCCAGCAGACTCCAAGGGCATTTAAATTAAAGGTACAGTGTTCTGCACTAATATAAAGGCTCTCTGAAGCCTAGAAACCCTTTTAATAAGTTAAATTCGCAGCGAATAAATTCGCATCGAATCAAATTTCTCCCGCAAATTCGGTGAATCAGCCGAATCGAATTTTTGAATAATTCGCTCATCTCTAGTCATCAGCATAAAGGTGGTATTAGAAGCCATAGGAGGTTATCAACTGGCCTAGGGAAGAGGTATAGAGAGAGAAAAGAGGAGGTGCCAAAGGATAGAGCCTTGGGGTACCCCAACAGAAAGAGGAGCGAAGGAGACGGTATTGTATGCGACACTAAAAGTACACTGAGATAGATGGCAGGAGAACCAGGAAAGAGCAAAGTCAGGGAGGCCAAGGGAGTGGAGTTTGTTGAGGAAGAGTGGGTGGTCAACTGTGTCAAAAGCAGCAGAAAGATCTAAGAGGATGAGTATGAGTATGGAGTACTGGATGCTGATTTTAGCAGTTAGTAGGTCATTGGTGAGTTTTAATAATGGGACAGTTTCAGTGGAATGTTGTGGGTGAATCGAGAAGGTTGTTGTCAATGAGGTAGCAACTCATACAGTTGTGGACAGGGCGTTCAAGAGGTTTAGAGGCAAACGGGAGTAGGGAGATGGGCCTTAAGTTATTCAAACAGGTGGGTTCCAGTGAAGATTTTTTAAGTATGGGGGTGACCAGTGCATGTTTGACCAGGGAGGGAAAGGTGTCAGAAGATAAGGAGAGGTGGAAGATGTGGGTTAGAGAGTTTAGGATAGAGCAGGAAGGTGGTTTCAGTAATTGTCAGGGGACAGGTGGTGAGGTGGGTAATGGAAAGGAGTTTGGCAACTTCCTCAGTTGTAACAGGGTTGAAAGTGTTGAGTGTGGTGTGTTGGTTGGGAAAGCTGGATGCTTGCCATCTCCTCATGAATTGTGTTGATTTTGTTTTTTAATTTATTGGCAATCACCTGGGTGATAAGTAGGTTGGTGTCTGAAGGCAGTGGGTGGTGAAGTAAGGGATTAAGGTTAGAAAAGAGTTGATGAGATTTGGATGAGAAGGTTTTGATGAGAGTGGTATAGTAGGTTTTTTTTAGCAGTGTGGAGGCAGGAGTTGTATTTGAGAAAGGCAGATTTGTAGAGGGTGAAGTCTTGCAGGGTTTAAGATTTATACCACGCTCTCTCAAGAGCATGGCTGTGTCTTTTGAGACTTCTGGTGTTGTCTGTTTGCCAGTGTTGTAGCAGGCGAGGTCTGGTTCTGCGTGTAGAGAGAGGAGCGAGTGTGTCCAGGGTGGATGACAGTGTGGTGTTGTAGGCGGAAGTGGCCAGGTCTGGGCAGGACAGGGGTATGATTTTATCATAAAGGCAGTTACTAGCAGGACGAAGACGGGAAGGATTGAGATGGTGAAAGGTTCCTGTGGGTAACTGTTTGCAGGTTGGAGGCATGGGAGGTAGGAAACAGGGAGAGTGTGATACTGATAAGGATGTGATCAGAGAGAGGAAAAGGGATGTTGGAGAGGTTGCAGAAAGTGCAGAGGTGAGAGAATACAAGGTTGAGGGAGTTGCCATTGGAGTGAGTAGTGGTTTGTGTCCATTGTATTAGGTTAAAAGTGGAGGTTAAGTTGAGTAGTTGAGAAGTGGCTGATGTGTTAACATTATCTGGAATGTTAAAGTCACCAATGATGATGGCAGGTACTTCAGCATGACACAGGGTTGGGAGACTGGTAAATGACTGCAATCCTCAGAAAAACTGGAGAAAAAAGATGAATGCAGTGCACTTCAAAAGAACAGAGGGAAAGAGAGGAGGGTGTAGGAATAACCTGGAAAGTGCTTTGTGGGGAGAGGAGAAGTCCAACTCCGCCTCCTTTCTGTCCACTGGGCTTGGGTGAGTGAGTTCATCCAGAGGAGGCCACCATGGGAGACTTGTTCACTTGTTAGTCCAAGATAGATGTACAATGAGAATGAACATCAGCAGAGCCATCAGAATTAGGATATATCTCACATACACAAGTTCCACAAAATACTCCAAATGTCAGATGGTAAAGAGACTGGAATATGCTGTAAATCTCTCTTCATAGTGAGATTTAAAGGTTTGTCCTCACCTCCTGTTCTGGTGACGTGTAATATTTTGGGATTTCCCACCACTTTATGTTCAAGTAACAATTTTCACCAGGATAAACAGAGAGAGATGCGTAGCTGAGACACACTCCATCCTTTATGGACCTTGATACTGCTGCCGTTCTGCTCCTCCAGGGTAACTGTCCTAATGTGCGTGCCATACCTGGTCACTTGTAAGTCCAAGATAGATGTATGATGACGGTGAACATCAGCAGAGCAATCAGAATCAAGACATACCTCACATAGGAAGGGAGTTCAGTAATGCAAACATGACCTGCATAAGTAAAGAAAGGGTTATTTTCAAGCAACCAAAATGCCCAACTATCTAGAAGATCAATGCAACCAAAATATTTAAAGTATATACAGTGGATATACAAAGTGTACATACCCCTGTTAAAATGTCAGGTTTCTGCAATGTAAAAAAATTAGACAAAGATAAATAATTTCAGAACTTTTTCCACCTTTAATGTAACCTATAAATTGTACAACTCAGTTGAACAACAAACTGAAATCCTTTAGGTGGAGAGAAGTAAAATTAAAAATTTAAAATAATATGGTTGCATAAGTGTGCACACCCTAAACTAATACTTTGTTGAAGCACTTTTTGATTTTATTACAGCACTCAGTCTTTTTGGGTATGGGTCTATCAGCATGGCACATCTTGACTTGGCAATATTTGCCCACTCTTCCTTGCAAAAATATTCCAAATCTGTCAGATTGTGAGGGAATTTCCTGTGCACAGCCCTCTTCAGATCACCCCACAGATTTTCGATCGGATTCAGGTCTGGGCTCTGGTTGGGCCATTCCAAAACTTGAATCTTCTTCTGTAAAGCCATTTTTTTGTTGATTTGGATGTAGGCTTTGGGTAGTTGTCATACTGAAAGATGAAGTTCCTCCTCGTGTTCAGCTTTCTAGCAGAAGCCTGAAGGTTTTGTGCCAATATTGACTAGTATTTGAAACTGTTCATAATTCCCTGAACCTTGACTAACTTCTGGTGGAATCGCCTAGGCAATCTGTCGGGCAGTGGAGGCAAGCACTTCTCAAAACCAGGTACCTGCTCAACCATCCCTCCAAAATAAAAATAAAGTCCCAAAAGAAGAATAGGAGGAGGGGGGGGGGGCATAAATTGGAACTTCTGCTTTAAGGATATTCTATACAGAGATTGAGAAAATACTGACAAAACGTTCACTTCTCCAAAACGTTATTCTGAGCATTACCCCTTTGAGAAGTGTTTTATTACAATGTTTACTGCTCCTACTGTGGACCTGGCAACTTTTCACCTAAAAAAACACTGATTGTGCCTTTTAGTGTTTAGGATTTTACTCTATAGTGGTTGAGATTTTAATAAAAGTGCTTGGAAGTGCTTTCAAATCTCAGTTGAACGTAGGAAGGAATGAAGGAATGTCGTTTCGGCAATTCTCTGGATAATTGTGTAAAGGATGTTACTGGCAGTAAGAATAGCCATTTACCCCAGCAAAAGAAGCTTAGGCATTCATGTAAGAAGACTTCATGGGCTTCTGAGGCCAAGGAGAGATCCTTTGTTTCTCTCAGTCCCCAACATCCAAACCCAGACCCAAATCAGGTTCTCAATTCAACTGTAAGTCTTGGACCCCTGAACCTAATACCAGACTAGTTCTCTTCAGCATGAAGAGGACTTGTCTGTTAGCCAACAAAGACACATGGTCAGAAAGCAAATTAGATGCCAGGGTAAAGGACATGGGGGTTGGTTTACTGAAGGCCAATACATTGTGCAATTGCACTTATTTTCCCCAGAGCTTAGTAAATGTGGTAAAGCTATGCTGATTGCCATCATCCAATCATGTGCACACAAAATCGCTTTTTTCTTTTTTTTCCTTGCACCTGATTGGGTATTCTTTACAAAATGAAGTTTTACAACATTTACATTTTTTTAAGAAAAGAATGCCACTGCACTTGAAAAGAGCACAGTTTATTTGCCTTTAGTAAATCAACCCCATAATCTTAGCAGATGCAAGGTAAATGTTTTCACTCATCCTCTGCCCTGCTTCATATTATTCTTCCTGTGTCTCTGCAAGTTTAGCATACCTCTATACTGCACTTGCAGATCTGTGTTTTCACAGTTGTGCTAACTGCAGAAAGGTTTCAAGGTTTCTATAGCCTATTTACTTCTTCAAAACCAAAACCATTTTGGACTGGAAAGCCTTACATGTCTTCATTCAAGTCCAGGTGTTTTGCATGGGATGCACCAGGGATTAATGCAGGCCATAGATGGGGAGAAAACCGGCCGATTTTTCTTAAAAAAAAAACCAAAAAATCGATTGTTCAATCGGCCGACATTACCAGAAACGGTAAAAAAAAATTGTACGATTTTCATCCCGTCTACAGCTGGCAAAAAGTGTCTCTGCAGAGAGCTCCGCTATTTCTTTGACAGTTCTTTGACATTTATAGCGGCTGCAACAATGTATCTATTTGTATCCATTTCGGATACAAATGTTTTTATTCAGAAACAAATAGATACATTGTTGCAGCCGCTATGAATGTCAAAGAACTGTCAAAGAAATAGCGGAGCTCTCTGCAGGGACACTTTTTGCTGGACTGGAATTCTTCTTCTTCATCCTCTTCTTTATCCTCTTCTTCATCCTCTTCTTCTTCATCCTCTTCTTCTTCATCATCCTCTTCTTCTTCATCCTCTTCTTCTTCTTCTTCTTCATCTTCTTCTTCTTCATCCTCTTCTTCCTCTTTTTCTTTTTCTGCTTCCTCTTCTTCTTCCTCTTCTTCTTCCTCTTCCTCTTCTTCTTCTTCTTCATCCTCTTATTCTTCTTTTTCTTCTTCTTTTTGTCTTCCTCTTGCAGGTCACTGCTCATGCGCAGATTTTTTATCGGTAAAAAGATCGTCCGATTTGCCCATCATTGCCGCGAAAATCGGCCGATCGGCAAAATCGGACAATTTTTTTCAAACTTTACCAATAAAAAAAATCTGCTCAATCTGTGCTCAACACCACAGTTTGCAGCCCTACTGTTTGGTCTGCCCTCAGCTGTTCCCTGATGTAGGAACAGTGGGCTCAGTCTATGACCAACAATTTAACATAGACAGTTCAGATCCTGCAAAGGTTAAGTTGGATCCTGAATCTTCAGAAGTCAGTGCTGCAACTGACCCACAGATAGACAGAGTTCTCGTTAAATTAATCATTTCTACACTGTTAAAAGCTAGGAAATCTACCTCTCGAAAAGGTTACCATATTACCTGGATGGCTTACTTAATCTGGTGTTTTTACTCTAGGCAATAATCACTGCAAATAATCTTCGCCTTTCTGCATTCAGGCTTGACCAACAACTTTATTAAGTGTCAAAGCATGACTGTTGTAATCCTCATTCTGTTCGTAAGTCCTCTACATTTTACCAGGTGGCTGGTCAGGCCTCATCCAATGCTAGCTTCGGGCATTAAGTCTTTCAGGGAGATCTTTGAGGTGCAGGTAGACCGTAGTTTATAGTTATCATTCCTGTTAGCATTTGGTTTGCTTTGTTTCCCACCCCTCAGCTGGAATGCTTTGGGATGCCCCAATTGTCCCAAAATTACTTCTGATCCTTTTGCCTTTTAATCAAAAAAAATTAAAATGGGATTTTTGTAATTACTGTAAAATCAGTTTTTTTTTGGAGTCCACCCCTCTGTGATTGTGATCCACTTCTGCGTACTGCTGAAGTATGCTGGGAGTGAGTGGGTTATACCTGGCTGGTTAGAGACTTTTTGTTTTTTGCTGATGTCAAATTTCTCCTAAAGATGACTCAGTTGTCTCAGAATGTTATGTCCCTTACAGAACTATATGAAACTGAATTTAAGGTAAGTATATAACTTTATAGTAACATACAGAAAAATCATGTTTTAATAATCAAATAACAGCATATACATATATATATATATGCCAAAGTTTAGCTTTAATATGTGACACTATTATTAGTTTGACCCTACCGTAATGTATGTGGTGCAATATCACAGGTTCTATTGTGTATAAATATAGCATCATATAAATTTGGCTTGTCATACAATCTCCAATAAATGCCTTCAAACCCACCTTCCAACTTGTATCCTTTCTACCTATTACACACGTGCAATTCGCTTCGGTCCGAATCTAAATTCGGATGAATTTTTGGCAAGGGCCTGGTATGGATAGGGTCAATTGCCAGCAATTCTTTTTTTTTTTTACATTAAGCTGTCAAAGGGGAAACCACTGACAGCTGATGAATCATCGGTAGTTAAGGATGCAGAGACCAGCTTCCTGACCCTCTCCTTAACAACTAGCTATTCTTCACACAGAATTTGAATGGGTTGATAAATTATCGACCGATTCAGATAGTTCTGAAAATTTAAAATTCGTTAGAAAATGAATAAACAAAATGAAATGAAACTAAACAAATTTCAAAATGAAATTAGTAACATAAATTTATTGAAACAAAACTAATTTTTCCGCTCAGCACATGTCTTCTACCTACTCCTCATAAGTCACATGTGGAAATGACCCTAAGGCTATACTCAGAGGTAGCATCCCAGGCCTGTTAAAAAAAAAAAAAAAAAAGGGCTACCATCGCCCTTTTATCTCTCAAGTTGGACACAAACCATTGGAAGCGAAACCTTCCCCCTTGCCCACTCCATCACCCATCCATGACCATTGACTAGGTCCAGCGTGGTCTCCAACCCCAATGAGCTTTTTCAAAATTAAATAATGGAGGATATTCTATAACTATATTACCTCTGTTTGGTACACTCCATTGGATCTGGATAGGAGAGAAACTGAACCAGACTTCACAAGTTGCATGATCTCCATAGTTCAAGGTGTCTTGGGGAAGTGAAAGGAGGTTCTGGACAGTCCATGTGCCATCAACTTCCTCCACAGAAGTCAGCCTCCCTTTGAGATGCTTTCCTGAGATGTTCCAAGTGACATGAACTGCATGAAGAGCCGTACTTACTAAGCAAACAAGCTGATTAGGAGCCTTGAGACCAGAAGCCATTGCAGGAGCCAAAACATGGATGCTCTGGATAGCAGAGTTATCTAAAACATCAAAATGTGAAAAAACATAAAATAATGTTTTAATATAAACAGTGTTAGTTCATTTACTGTTCTCTTCATTATGGTTTTGTACAGAGAGGGGAAAAATTTAAATGTCTGATAAATTTTAAATGTTTCCTGTGTGGGGAGATTTACAGTTACTTCTCGTCTCAGTAATAGGGTGTCACAAGGGCAAGTGGTTAAAATGTTACTAAACCCACAACAGTAAAATCAGTCTGTATATACAGTAAAGCTCTGCATTGTATAAAAAGGCCATTCGATTCCATTTTCTCTGCTCATCCTGTTGTTCAAATGTCCACATCTTATCTCCTGATAAGACAGAACCTGTAGCCATTCTGCTCAGTTTGGTGTGTATTGCTAAAGAGTTTTTTTTTCTTTCTTGGAGTGCATGTGATCATCACAGGGTCAATCAGCACTGTCCAATCAGAGGTCAGGGGTTTTGTATACACCTAGAGCAGAAAGAAAACTCCTCCTACAAGTTTTAACCAGTGCTCTGCTAAACACTGATAGAAGTCACAAGACTGCTCTGACTACTGATGAGAAAAAGGTATTTAGTAGTTTATATTTACTAAAATAATTGCATTTCCATGCTCTGTGTACTGTGGGAGACCAGAGATAGTGAATGCAGGGTTCGGGGTTTAGTAAGTCTTTAATAAAAAGAAACAAACAAAAAAAGGCAATTGTCAGTGTGACGGAAGTGTAGGCAGAGGACAGAACACGCAAAGAAGATAGGGAACACACAAAACTTTATTGAAACTCTGCGACATGCGGCTTGTAGGGACTTTAGCTGTGGGGTCTGGCCTCAGCACAGCTCCCACCCAGCTTTCTAGGGACATCGGGTTCACGGGGACTCAACGGGACTCTAGCTGTGGAGTCTGGCCTAGCACAGCTCCCACCCAGCTTTCTAGGGACATCGGGGTCACGGGGACTCAACGGGACTCCAGCTGTGGAGTCTGACCTAGCACAACAGGGACAGTCCAGGACACGGGTGGTCAGTGCGCACAATTGGGACAGTTGAGGACATGGGTGGTCGGTGCGCACACCAGGGACAGTTTTGGACACGGGTGGTCGGTGCGCACACCAGGGACAGTTCAGGACACGGGTGGTCGGTACGCTTGCAGCCATGGACAGTGTGCGGGATCCCTCAGCAGCAGCTCTCAGGGCACTCAGCAGCGGACAGGGTGCAGGGGTGCTCAGTAGACAGATTTACAGGCTTGCAGGGTCTCAGTTGTGGGGTCTGACCTTGGAGGAGGGGGGCTCATGCAGCGCTGCAGAGACTCCCAACCCTGGGGTATTGCAGAGGGCTACAGTCCTGACCTTTTGGGGGTCTGCAGAGTGCGCAGCGGGGATGGCTGCGGAGGCTCGGTCCCCCCACCTGAGCCTCCCAGCGGCTTTCAGGGAGATAGATGATTCCAGCAGCGTGCACAGGAACAAAAAGAAGGCTGCGGGACGCTGCTGGGTTGCCTCGGCAACGGCTGGCCCAGCACTGTTCATGGAAGCTACAATGACAGAGAAATGTGCAAGGGGGAGGGAGGGGTGGAGGGATATGGCTGAGGAACAGCAGGCAAAGGGGGGTGGGGAAGGCACGGGCACTCCGTGACAGTCAGTCTTTATCCTACGCACCTCTGTCCTTACAGCCTTATAGCTGTATATCTGCAATGTGATATCTAAATCTAAAGCGGACAATAAATGGAAAGAATTTCAAATGAACATTCTTAGGAACATTTGCACAAAGCTTTTCAAGACATTTGATTGTCGTTCAAAAGATTTCCTTTGCTTTTAACGTGTAACTTTTGAATGAACGGACTTTACTGAACAAAAACCACATACACTTTTAAAAATTTGTTAATTTGATAACATTTTTCCATCCCGCTTCTTCAAATTCTCTTGTCACTGTGGTCAAGAATGAATCACCCTCTAATGATAAGAAACATCTTCTTTTCCCAAAAATGTATGTTCAAAATTCTACCCATCTGTGGCCAGCATAAAGCACTGATGTTTGTGATTGCTAGTCCAATGAAATTTGGAGAGGAGTCTGGTGATGTTGCTACTGTGCTGTTTACTGTTCTTCTTGCTGGAAGCATTGACATGAGGAAACAAAGTCTTGCCTTTACCAAAAAGGCCACCTCCACACAGAGACACAGTGCAGAACAAGGCATAGTAACTAATGGGGCAAAGATCAGCTAAAGAAGTTACTAGGCCGTTGCCCTCTGCATGCCTTTTTGGGCACAGTTTCCAGAGTTGAGATCCTCTTTGGATCTACTTAAAGAAACTATGCTCCACTTTGTTGAAATTCTTATGTAGGAAACGGATGCAAAGTTGGAACAAGAGATGTTTCCATGGTCACTCCTGAACTGAACTCTCATGTCTTTACATGAGTGCTGCTCAGTCCATAAGGAATGACCACCTACCACTGCCCTGAGGAAGATGAGGAGGATCCCATGGCTGGCCTAAAGAATGCAGGAAACAGAGAATGTATAGGTTTGTAATACACCCAAGTGGTATCTATAGAGGGGGCAGTGGGTAGGGGGAGGCTGGAAATCTGCATTTAATGGCAGGTGGTATGATGTTAGTGGGATTCCTACTGTATGAGGAAATATTTTTTTTCTTTGGACCCTAGTATTGTTGCCACAGGATGCTTAGGAGATAGGCCTTGCAGTTATTTGCATGTTATATTAAAGCTGGCAATAGATGGTTCAAATCTTGGCTGGTTTAGTAGGGACTGCAAAGATAAGGTCCATAACCATCTATGGGCAGGCTGATTTCTAGCATGTGATTGTCAGTTTGTAAAGAAATTAGAAAGTTATGTAATTTATGATATAATAGAGCAATATATATATATATATATATATATATATATATATATATATATATACTGTACACTCGCCGGCCACTTTATTAGGTACACCTTGCTAGTACCAGATTGGACCCTCTTTTGCCCTAAGTCTTTGTGGCATAGATTCAACAAGGTGTTGGAAACATTCCTTAGAGATTTTGTTGCATATTGACCTGCGTTACTGTTGTCTTTCTATCATCTCAAACTAGTCTGCCATCCTTCTCTCATCTCTGACATCAACAAGGCATTTTCATCCATGCAACTGCCACTCATTGGATATTTTCTCTTTTTTGGACCATTCTCTGTAAACCGTTAAAATCCCAGTCGATCAGCCGTTTTTGAAATACCCAGACCAGCCCATCTGGTACCAACAACCATGCCATGTTCAAAGTCACTTAAATCCCTTTCTTCCCCATTCTGATGCTCAGTTTGAACTCCAGAAAGTTGCCTTCACCACATCTAGATGCCTAAATGCATTGAGTTGCTGCCATGTGATTGTCTGATTAGCAATTTGTGTTACCAAGCAAATGAACAGGTGGACCTAATAAAGTGGCCGGGGAGTGTATATAAACAGATATTCAACATAATCTTAATCCTCGGAAAAGGTGAATGCTCATTCAAGAAATACATCAGGAACAAACCACTCTGCTAAGACTGTAAAAACCATAGCCATTATGACGTGCATATATGATTATGTGAACTACTGTAAATTTGTGTGCTTAGAGAATATCAATGTATTTTCTAAGCTTCTATTATGATAAGGGGAGAAGAGAGGTGCTAATATTAGCTTCTGAGTGAAATCATATGCCCTGATATGCAGCGACAGCCCAAATACATACAGGTTTTCTTTTAAAGTACATTTAAAAAAGCTGTTTTTTTGTTTTTTTTTTAATTAAATATGCTGCTAGTTTTATTTATGCCATCAGTGTTTCATTAGGAAGATTTCATTTAATTTCTGTCCTATAGACTCTACATTTTATCTTGGAATGTATTTGATTTTCTAATAGTTAGATATCAATTTTCTAGTAGTTAATGGGAGTCAGAAGGTCCTTTTTTTTACCATAGTGATGAAAAAAATTGAAGGAGCAAGATGGAAAATTTCCTTAGAATGAACAAAATTCTTTCAAATGAATGTGGGTTTCATTTGGGAAATTCCATTCATTCTCTAATCGAAGGTAAAAGCAAATTACATTTTCAAGTACTTTTAGACACCATTAATTACGTCACTGATGGCATTATCGAATGTACTGACAATTTTTATGTACAAACATTCATAAGAAAATCTACTAGCGCATGACCTTTATATAGAAATACAGTTCTTGTTTGGGGCACTTAATTAAGTGAAACTCAAAGTGAATGTGGAAGGTGGATGGATACCTGAACGCCTAGATGAAATGCACACAATTTTGAGGAGAACATACAAACTAGGTATTTATTTTAATGCTGCATTTAAACCCTACCAATTTTGACCAATAAAACTCTATACACACATTTTCGTAAACTTTTGTGCTACTCCTCGACACTCACACTTTATTTTGTGGTATAACATCTTATTATATCTTACCTTCAATTATAAGAGTTGTCCCATTGCCAAGCACTCTCAGCACAGCTGTATAGCTGAACATACAGTAATACACTCCAGAATCCTGCAGACTTACATTGTATATTTCCAGTTTTGCCTGGTGGTTTTCTGATTTACATTCATATTTATGCTTGTCATTGTCAGCTAAACAAGATTTAACCCGTACAGGAGCCTGAGCAATTCTTCTCCGTAGATGCCAGCTGATGCCAGTTCCTGCATCTAAGTAGTCACTGGATGTACAGAGGATAACTGCAGTGGCACCGACCTCCACTGACACTGTGTTCTGAGGCTGATACAGAACAACCTGGGCAATGGTCACTGCAAAATAAAGTTGGAGATAATAAGCCATGGGTGCCATCAAGCAAAGAATACTTTTCAAGTCAGATCAAATCCTAGTCCTCGATCTCTGAGGACAGATCAGGCTCAGACATTAGATATAGACCTTTAATTTTTTAGATCCTCATTGGTCTTCAGGTTCAAACTCATCTGGAACCTTTGCTATGCTAACAAATAATTTTCATGTTTGATCACCACTGCTCACTCACCCAAAAGACTTCTCTCATGCAGCTCTCTTTTCTTGGACTTCTCCACCCTCCTACTGATCAAGAGTATTTCCTTTTGTCATTTCCATTTCTGCAATGTCCTTCTCCATGCCATTAGACATTCCCCAACCCTCTAAGTCTTTGAATTGATGTTTAATGCTCTTCTCCATGCCATTGGACATTCCCCAACCCTCTAAGTCCTTGAATTGATGTTTAATGCTCTTCTCCATGCCATTAGACATTCCCCAACCCTCTAAGTCTTTGAATTGATGTTTAATGCTCTTCTCCATGCCATTGGACATTCCCCAACCCTCTAAGTCCTTGAATTGATGTTTAATGCTCTTCTCCATGCCATTAGACATTCCCCAACCCTCTAAGTCTTTGAATTGATGTTTAATGCTCTTCTCCATGCCATTAGACATTCCCAAACCTCTAAGTCATCGAACCAGCTCTCAATGCCCTTCTCTTTGCTACCAGATATCCCCCAACCCTGTAAGTCTTTAAATTGCCTTTTAATACCCACATCACAATATCTACAAAATGTATTCTTACCTTTAAAAAACAGAATTAGTGTCCACACTAGCTTCATACTTGTTCTTAAGAAGCAACAGAACCTCTAAGTCTTTGAATTGATGTTTAATGCTCTTCTCCATGCCATTAGACATTCCCCAACCCTCTAAGTCTTTGAATTGATGTTTAATGCTCTTCTCCATGCCATTAGACATTCCCAAACCTCTAAGTCTTCGAACCAGCTCTCAATGCCCTTCTCTTTGCTACCAGATATCCCCCAACCCTGTAAGTCTTTAAATTGCCTTTTAATACCCACATCGCAATATCTACAAAATGTATTCTTACCTTTAAAAAACAGAATTAGTGTCCACACTAGCTTCATACTTGTTCTTAAGAAGCAACAGACAGAAAAAATCTGTATATTGGTGTTTAGGTCATGGACCACAAGCCTGCATGTAGAATACGGCTCAAGACCCCTCCCTTTCTCTACTTAGGGGAAATTGACACACGTAGATAGAAATCTAAGAACTCTGTATCCTGTCCTGTTCATGTTCAGGTCTCTTCTATTTAAGGTTGCAAAATCAGCACTTAAGGTAAAGCTGATATCCCAGCAAGAAGATAAATACACCAATGGAATATGTGTGTGCTGTCTGTTTTATTCTAATTTTGTGTAGCTAATTTTGTGATACAGGCACCCTTGTCGGCATATACAGATCCTCAACTTCCTTTACAACTACATCACAGCTTGGCCAATAACGCTACCTCAACCTTCCAAATTGGATCATAAAAACACACCATACTGAAAATGTCATCCATTTGCTCACTTTATTCTCTCCTTTTATCAGCATGGCCATTGCCAGCACATGTGCAAGCAGAAGATTGTGCATAGTCATAAGACAAGATCACTTAACAATGGCAATGGCTTCCCACAAACATCCCCCTTCTGTTTCCGGGGCTGTGGCCATGTAGGAACTTTGGTTCATATATTTTGGGACTGCCCGACCATATCTTTGATTTGGTGCAAGATATCTGAGGTGGCTACCTCACTGGCGGGTACCCAGGTACGATTGTCTATGCAGACCTGTTTATTGGGGGCTCATATCCCGGGGGTCTCTGATGCCATTATGAGATTGATACATACTATATGTATTGCCACTTTATGGTCTATTGCCTTGCATTAGAAGTCCAATACTGTACCCTTGACCTCCGTTTTACACAGAATTGATACTGTAATGTTCATGGAACGTATTCACTATACCCTACTGGATGAGATGCACTTATTTGATAAAAAATGGGAGTCATGGAGGGATTATAGACATTTATTGCATGATTAATTACATCCCCAGTGAAAATTGAACTGTATATATTGTTGACAGATGTATCATTTAACCTAACCCATCCTTTAAACATTTCATGTGCTTGCTATCTAATTTTTTTTTCTATTCCTTTTCTTTCTTACGTTAATATACTTTTCTGTAATGTACTATTCAAAAGTGCCTTGTTTTTGCTGAAAGTTTTTTGAAAATGTACTGTTGTCTTACAGTCTACTTTTATACAATAAAAAAAAAGAATGGCAATGGCTGGTGCTTTTGGAGAGCCCATTTAGAAGCTCAGCATTTTTTAAATGTCTCAGAAGGAAATGCATGGAGTTTCTGACCCTGGCATCCCTTGCACACATAAGTCTATACTGCAGCTGTAGGCTTCCTGTTCTGTCCACATGGTTTTTCAGAAAGCCCTCAAAAAGGATTGGGACTAGCACTTTGAGGGCTCAGCAGTGTTCAGCCACTTAATATCACATACTGTATATGAACCAACTGATACTCAGGGGAAGCAGGAAGAGATGGAAGGGGTAGGCTTCTAGTGTACTGCTAAGTCAAAGCAAGGTAATTACACTCTATTGTCAAATGTTTGTGGACACTTGGCCATCACATCTTTTATGATCTTGTTGAAAATCCCATTCCCAAACCATGAGTATTAATGTGGAGTTGGCCTTCTTTATAGTTATAAATACCTCCACTCTTCTGAGAAGGCTTTCAACAAGATTTTGGCATGTGTTTGTGTGTGAATTTGAGCCCATTCAACCAAAAGAGCATTTGTGAGGTCAGATACTGATGATGGGTGAAAAGACCTGCCTCACAATCAGCATTCCAATCAATTCCAAAGGTTTACAGTAGGGTTGAGTTTAGGGATCTGTGCAGATTTCCTCAACACCAAACTGATCTAACCATGTCTTTAAGGAGCTTGCCTTGTGCACCTGACTTCAGGAATTTAAAGGGGTGTCCACTTACTTTTGGCCATAAAGTACATTTAACCCTATTATGTCATTGGGAGCCAGATCGTTAAATCTTTCAGATCTTTAAATGGACTGTAATGCCTGAGGTAAGTAGGAGGGGTACCTGATCATGCAGCACTGTGATTGGCTGCACAGTGCGGACATCATCAGGAGCCTGTCCTACCAGCTCCTGGTTGTTGGTGGTTGAATGTGAGATGTCCATGACACTGGAGTTCTACTGGGGTGTGCCCAAGAACAAGAGAGCAATACATATATGATATAACTTGGCATTAGGGCCCACCCTCCCTGCCTCTGCATATAAGCTTTCTGCTGTTGTAGAGTGATTATTAAAAATTTATTGCAAACCTGTTTATTCCCATGTGACTCATATCTTTCAGTCTGCTTCATATCTAAGGAACTCTTAATTCTAACAGGCTTCCATTAGTTGACAATGAGTTAAACAGCAACACCTATTGGGAACTGGAGGTCACCTTTTCATATCAGAATGCCAAGTTGTGACCATTAAGGGTTTTTGTGTTAATCACAAAGACTTACTAAAGAGCAATCGTGATGTGCAATGTTGTCCGTTGACTCACAACAATCAGAAATAAACTTAAAATATGTATTTTATTTAAAAAATATTATTATTATTATTATTATACAGGATTTATTTAGTGCCAGCACATTACAATATAAAGGTAAAAAGTACAGTTGCAAAACAATGAAATACAAGAGAGTTAAGAGGGCCCTCCTCCTAAGGGCTTACAGTCTACGGCTTGGTTCATATATATGCATTTTGCTTAAATCTTAAATCAATAAATCTTAATCTATAATAAATTAAAAAAAAAAAAAAAAAAAATATATATATATATATATATGGGGCGGACTGATAACTCATGGGGCCCCCGGGCAATAGGGGATCATGGAGCCCCTGGGGTTTATTTACTAAAGCTGGAGAGTCCAAAATCAGACTCCCTTCTGCATAGAAACCAATCAGAGACAGAGATCTCTGTAAACCAGAAAAATGTAAACAAAAAGTTTCAACATTCCCTCCCCTTTCTCAGTTGCCAATTTTTCTCTGTTAGTAACATGGCTTCCACAGACCGCCAATGAAAGGCATATTGATCATACAGGGGACATGCTGACCACCAATGTCATGGGGCAGAAAATACCATTGACCACCAACACCTATGTTGGTGCACTCACCACTAATCACCAACATTTAAGGGAGCATGTACCATTGACTATACCAATAACTATACCTCCAAGGTTTCTTAGGTGGTAAAAAGGAGCACCATTTAGAGCAAGGTATGGAGGCAAGGAGAACACCTGCTACATACAAGAATACACAGAAAATGATTGGGTAAAACCGCACTTTTTTTTATCATTAATTCTGCGTTATACCAGCTGTTCAAAGCAACAATTGTAAGAATTCAGAGAGTGGATGAAACGTTTACCATAATATAATAGTTTTGACTGTTAAATAATACATTGTTTAACCCTTTCGCTGCCAGGCCCTGCACTCCACTTTTAAACTCAGGTCGCCGGACCATTTTTGCAATTTTTCCATTGCTTTTTTATTTTCCCCTTACAGCTTTCAGAGTTTGTAAAAGACCCCCAAACTATATATTTTCTGAAAGCAAATGACCAGTAGAATAAAAAAAAAGGTGCTATTGGATTTTTAAGGCTCCGTGATACTTGCCCAAATGTTTATCAAAACAATAATTTAGTGAAAAAATACACAAAAAAATTTATATTAGCAGATACAACCACAGCAGATTTTACAATATTTCTGCTAAATCTAAACGTTTAACGTGCTTTGAGTTGATAAATAACATATATTTGTAAATCTGAAATTGTGCCTTTTTGCAAAATGGTGAAAGTCAAATTTATGCAAGACTGCAAATAACCAAATTTCTCTAAAAATCTGGAGGTTTTCATTTTTTACTTACAGCTTTCAGAGTTTATAAAAGACCCCCCAAACCATATATTTTCTGAAAACATAGGACCAGTAGAATACAAAGGGTGTGTTGCTGGTTAAATGGTGAGCACTTCCGCCTGGCAGTACTAGGGTCATTGGGGGTTTCCTCCGGGTACTCCGGTTTCCTCCCACACTCCAAAGACATGCTGATAGGTTAACTGGATCCTGTCTAAATTAGCCCTAGTATATGTATGCATGAATGTGAGTGACACTGAAGTGACCATGAGCTTATAGCAGAAGGAGGAAGTCAGGTCCGTACGGTGTATGGACCTTGCCAGCTGGGAGCGGTGTTGCAGGTTCGTGCATTGTACGGACCTGGCAGCAAAAAGGTTAAAGTATAAGTTCACCTTTCGGAACATGTTACATGTTCCACCTGTTTTAATGTCAGGCACACTAGCCTTCATGTTGCCAATACTATCTTCCAAAAATGTTTAGTTTTTTAACCACTTCCAGTCCGGACACTTTTACCCCCTTCCTGACCAGGGCAATTTTCAGCTTTCAGCGCTATTACACTTTGAATGACAATTGCGCGGTCATGCAACACTGTACCCATATGAATTTTTTACCATTTTTTTGAGACAGATAAAACTTTATTTTGGTGGTATTTATTCACCGCTGGGATTTTCATTTTTTTTGCTATGTAAATGAAAATGTCCAAAAATTTTGATAGTGTTTTTCTTAAAAAATTTTGCAAATAAATAATATTTCATCATAAATCTTATTCCGTTATCTTTTTAGTAAAAATTTTGATAGAAAGTGTTTTTCTTATAAAATTTTGCAAATAAATAATATTTCATCATAAATCTTATTCCGTTATCTTTTTAGTAAAAATTTTGATAGAAAGTGTTTTTCTTATAAAATTTTGCAAATAAATAATATTTCATCATAAATCTTATTCCGTTATCTTTTTAGTAAAAATTTTGATAGAAAGTGTTTTTCTTATAAAATTTTGCAAATAAATAATATTTCATCATAAATCTTATTCCGTTATCTTTTTAGTAAAAAAAAAAAAAATAAGTCAAATTAGTTTATAACCAAAAATTATAATTTTTAAACATTTTTTTTTACATTTTTATTTTTTTTTTATATCATTATTTATTTATTTATTTATTTTTACATACTGTCACCCTAGCAGTACAGTGTCACCATGGTGACACTGTACTACTTTTGGGGGGGGGGGGGGGTGATGAAGATTTTTTTTTTTTTACACTGATCATTTCTTTTTCTCTCTGTCTGCATTCTTGCAGTCTTTCAGAACTACTGAGTGAGCTGTGATTGGTCACAGCTTGTCACATGGTACAAGGCTGTTGTGAATAGCCTTGTATCATGTGACCTCTGTGATCATTCACAGATTTCACACGTAGTAAGCTTACTACTTTGCATGTGATCACTGATTGGCCAATCAGTGATCACATGATCGGGACCTCGAACAGAGGTCCCGTCTGACGATCGGTGTTTCACTGTGTCCGGAGGCACCGGATCGCTCATGGGGAGCGCGCACAAGCAGGGTGTGGGGAGGCCGTTTATAAACGGCCACCCAACCTTGCAGTGCCACCGTCTGGCCGTTTATATACAACAGCCGGTCAGGAAGTGGTTAATCTACAGGACATGAAGATATACATGAAAAACCAAAATAATGTGTTCCTATTATGACTAATAAAAGTTTTAAAACAAAAATGTTATTAAAAGAATTTTTAAGGAAAGGTTAAAAACCCTTACATGTTAGTTATGCAACAGTGTTCCTTTGGCCCTGGTTCACTCCTGTGTGACTTTGTCATGCGATTTGACAGATCAAAATCACATGAAAAGTCGCACCCCATTGTCAGCAATGGAACCGTTCTAATCATGGTGAATCATGTTGCAGTGACTTTGAAAAAGGTTCCTGCATTACATTTTGGGGATTTGATTTTAATCCCCTAGAAGTGGAGTATAAATTAAAACCACATTAACCAATCATTGAATGTGGCCAACTTGTTTGTTTTTGCCATGTGGTGAGTATTGTTTACTTTCATTGGCAGGCATCTGAAACCACAGAGATAGGTGGCTGTGAGTACCAGTTTCCATTGGTAATATGTCCAGTTCCAGTTTGACAAGTTCATCAGGAGTTCATGTTGAACCGAGTTGCTAAGAAGGCAATATAAACTTGGCTGTTCCGCTTTCATCCAGGGCTGCCACTCAATTTTGAAAATTAACATTCCTGTGTCTTTTCAAAATCTGCCTGAAGAGGTAGCTAAGAAGAAAGTTCACCATCATCAAATGCCATCTTGTCATCCTGCGTTGCACAGAGAAAAATAATAAAAATTGTAAGTCATGTTTAAAGTCTTCTATAAAAAAAAGCTAAATTCTTAGTGAAATACCTACATTGTGAACTGTACAGTATCTCACAGAAGTGAATACACCACTCACATTTTCGTAAATATTTTATTATATCTTTTCATGTGACAACACTGCAGAAATTACACTTTGCTACAATGTAAAGTAGTGAGTGTACAGCTTGTATACCAGTGTAAATTTTGTCCACACAGCCATTAATGTCTAAACCACTGGCAACAAAAGTGAGTACATCCCTAAGTGAAAATGTCCAAAATTGGGCCCAATTAGCCATTTTCCCTCCCCGGTGTCATGTGACTCGTTAGTGTTACAAGGTCTCAGGTATGAATGGGGAGCAGGTGTGTTAAATTTGGTGTTATCGCTCTCACTCTCTCATACTGGTCACTGGAAGTTCAGCATAACACCTCATGGCAAAGAACTCTCTGAGGATCTGAAAAAAAGAATTGTTGCTCTACATAAAGATGGCCTAGGCTATAAGAAGATTGCCAAGACCCTGAAACTGAGCTTCCGCATGGTGGCCAAGACCATACAATGGTTTAACAGGACAAGTTCCACTTAGAACAGGCCTCGCCATGGTTGGCCAAAGAAGTTGAGTGCATGTGTTTGGTGTCATATCCAGAGGTTGTCTTTGGGAAATAGACGTATGAGTATTGTCAGGATTGCTGCAGAGATTGAAGGGGTGGGGGGCAGCCTGTCAATGGTCAGACCATAAGCCGCACACTGCATCAAATTGGTCTGCATGGCTGTTGTCCCAGAAGGAAGCCTCTTCTAAAGATGATGCACAAGAAAGCCCTCAAACAGTTTGCTGAAGACAAGCAGAGTAAGGACATGGATTACTGGAACCATGTCCTGTGGTCTGATGACACCAAGATAAACTGATTTGGTTTAGATGGTGTCAAGCGTGTGTGGCGGCAACCAAGTGAGGAGTACAAAGACAAGTGTGTCTTGCCTACAGTCGAGCACGGTGGTGGGAATGTTATGGTCTGGAGCTGCATGTGTGCTACCGACACTGGGGAGGTACATTTCATTGAGAGAACCATGAATGCCAACATGTACTGTGACATACTGAAGCAGAGCATGATCCCCTCCCTTCAGAGACTGGGCCACAGGGCAGTATTTCAACATGATTGTAAGCTCCAAGGAGCAGGGCCCTCAAACCCCTCGTGTATCGCACTGTATTGTTATTGTACTGTCTCATGTATTGTCCCCCATTGTAATGTACAGCGCTGAGTGAACTGTTGGTGCTATATTACTACTGTATAATAATAATAATAATAATAACATGATAACGACCCCAAACACAACTCCAAGATGACCACTGCCTTGCTAAAGAAGCTGAGGGTAAAGGTGATGGACTGGCCAAGCATGTCTCCAAACCTAAACCCTATTGAGCATCTGTGGGGCATCCTCAAACGCAAGGTGGAGGAGCACAAGGTCTCTAACATCCACCAGCTCTGTGATTTTATCATGGAGGAGTGGAAGAGGACTCCAGTGGCAACCTGTGAAGTTCTGGTGAACTCCATGCCCAAGAGGGTTAAGGCCATGCTGGAAAATAATGGCGGTCACACAAATATTGACACTTTGAGCCCAGTATGGACATTTTCACTTAGGGGTGTACTCACTTTTGTTGCCAGCGGTTTGAGTTATTTTGAGGGGACAGCAAATTTACACTGTTATACAAGCTGTACACTCACTACTTTACACTGTAGCAAAGTGTCATTTCTTCAGTGTTGTCACATGAAAAGATATCATAAAATATTTACAAAAATATGAGGGGTGGACTCACTTCTGTGAGATACTGTAGTTAATTATATGTAATATCATGCAGAATGAGTAATAAAGTCGCTGTAAAAGCAGAACATTCTGAACACCAAATATAATCTGCATGTCTGTTTCCACAACAAACCACCAAAAGAAGAATACTACTACTACTACTAATAATAATAATAAAAAGGGTTTTTCTTAATTTAAGGATTATAGGATTACATTTAAATAATTTCTATGCCTCGGGCCAACCCTGTATCCAACTGGCTTGCAGCAAAGATATAGTCATTATTTTTAAAGCGCATGCAGATGGCTCAGGGTAGTTGATCATCATCGTTGCAGTGTTCTGTCTGGTTTACAGTGAGTAGGGCTTAGGTCAGCCACACATGAATCAAAACTTGGCCTGTTCACCAGGGACCTGCAGAATTTAGACCCATGTATGAGCATCCTGGTTGTACATAAGTCAATCTATCGATCGACTTCTGTACAATCACGTCAGGTTTTTCCTGAATGAGCAGTGCAGCAACACTGATCATTGTGTTCTGATGGTGGAAGTCTCCCAGCTGTGAAAACAAAATAGCACAGAGGGATTGATTTCTTCCATGTACCTCAAATGTGTGGATGGGTGAATTGGATATTTTTTCTTTTTTTTTTCATTCAACCCACTGGTTGAACAAAAAAAATGATCCATGTATGGGCTGCTTTAGAGACCAAGGAACAAGTCATTGTGGCAAATGGGGCAAATCTCTCCAATGTCAATGCAGACAGCAGTAGAAACATGAATGGTTGAAATTTCCTACTTTGACTAAAACTAGAAAAAAAATTTTGTCAACGTACTAGAAAACAAAAAAGAAACCAAACTGTCTTCTTTCGGCCCTGCCCTGGGTTTGAATATGTATCATTAAGGTGCAACTTGAACAATTTATTACACAAAAAATAGGGGGAGGGATTTAGTGTAGAGGGTGGAGCCAGGGGCGGATTGACAAGTCATGGGGCCCCCGGGCAATAGGGAATCATGGGGCCCCTGTGTCCTTGCCCAAACTCAAAAAAGCCTATGAAAAAGGTACCAGGGGCATCTCATGGGGCCCCCTACTGACCCTGGGCCCTCGGGCAGTGCCCCAGTTTCCAAATGGTCAGTCCGCCCCTGGGTGGAGCTCACATCAGCACTATTTGGTAGATGTTTGAAATCTCACCCAGCATATTGCTTGTGTTCAATGGTCTAACGCTAAGGTCCCATTCACATTACGCAATTTGGAGTCATGGGCCATTATTCTTAATGGCACCCAAAAACCGGTGGGATTCTACCGGGACTGCCATGTGATTCTGTCAACCAACAGTCAAGGTAGAATTGAGCATTTAAAAATTGTGCTAAGCTGGTCGCCCAAAAAAGAACAGGAGATTTTTTTTGGGGTGACAAACGCGTATAGGGCATGTGCAATATGCGAAATCGCATGAAAATCATGTAACAAAAAATGCAAGCGGGAATGCTTCTCTCCAACTTGTGATACTGTATGTAAAGGGGATTTAATGTAGAACATTGGGGCAGAAATGTGAAAAGACACTTCATATAATTTGCATTTACAAAGCAATATCGTGGCACCTAAAAATAGGTATATGTGTGTATCTTAAATCAACCAAATATTAGTGATAACTGCCTTTTGCAGGCGGTGATAGCAGCTGCCCCTAAATAGTGAATAAACACTGAATGTCCCGACTCATAATAGATAGGCGCTTGCTCAATAGAACATATGTCAAAAAATAACAAAGTGCTCTCCCAACACCATATGAGTGATATGTAGGTACAGGATAACTTGAAGTCCAAAAAATGTTGAATATAGGGAGTGAATAACAGTCCCATATGAGGGTATCCCGGAGTACAAAAGAATTTCTTTTCCACCAGGTGTGTGCAACAGATGAATTCCTCACTCACCGGAAATTATTGACCCCTGTTAAGGTGGTCAAAAAGCTCTCTACGGTCAAGCAACTGCAGGCTCTCATAGGATGGACCTCCTAGTTTCCTTTATGTGGATGGCTCTCCAAGGAACAGAGGATATAGACCCCCAAATAGATGGGCACATGACCCTGGGCAAATTAATAATGAATGGATTCCCAATTCTAGACTTTTCCCAAGATAAATCTCCAAGTTCCCTTAAGATGGATATTGCTCCATATAGCTCATAAAAAACGAATGAGTTAAAATGCTTTAAGTTTAATTTTTAATAAGAACCATAGTTCAAAAACAGTAAATGACAATGCACTCACAATGCAGGTGCCCAAATCCCGGCACCAGTCTGTGCAGCCTGTTTAATACTGCATATAATTATATTTATTATACAGTGAGGAACAGAAGTATTTGAACACCCTGCGATTTTGCAAATTCTCCCACTTAGGAATCATGGAGGTGTCTGAAATTCACATTATAGGTGCATTCCCACTGTGAGAGACAGAATTTAAAAAAATTCAGGAAATCACATTGTATGATTTTTAAAGAATTTATTTATCTTGCACTGGTGAACATAAGTATTTGAACACCTAAGAAACAACAAGAATTCTGGCTCTCAAAGAAATGTTACTGTGCCTTTAAAAAGTCCACCACTGCTCCACTCATTAATCTAACTTAGTAGCACCTGTCTGAGCTTTTTAAAGACACCTGTCCACCCCACAGTCAGTCAGACGCCAACTACTACCATGGGCAAGACCAAAGCTGTCAAAAGACACCAGAGACAAAATTGTGGACCTCCACAAGGCTGGAAAGGGCTACGGGGCCATTGCCAAGCAGCTTGGTGAAAATAGATCAACTGCTGGAGCAATTGTTAGAAAATGGAAGAGGCTAAAGATGACTGTCAGTCTCCCTCGAACTGGGGCTCCATGCAAGATCTCACCTTGTGGGGTATCACTGATGATAAGAAAGGTGAGGAATGAGCCCACAACTACAAGGGAGGAGCTGGTCAATGACATGAAGAGAGCTGGGACCACAGTTTCAAAGGTCACTGTCGGTAGAACACTACGCCGTCATGGTTTCAAATCATGCATTGCACGGAAGGTTCCCCTGCTCATGTCATCACATGTCCAGGCCCGTCTGAAGTTTGCCAATGACCATCTGGATGATCCAGAGGAGGCATGGGAGAAAGTCATGTGGTCAGATGAGACCAAAGTAGAACTTTTTGGTCTAAACTTCACTCGTCGTGTTTGGAGGAAAAAGAAGGATGAGTTGCATCCCAAGAACACCATCCTTACTGTGAAGCATGGGGGTGGTAACATCATGCTTTGGGGGTGCTTTTCTGCAAAGGGGACAGGACGACTGCACTGTATTAAGGAGAGGATGAATGGGGCCATTTATTGTGAGATTTTGAGCAACAACCTCCTTCCCTCAGTCAGAGCATTGAAGATGGGTCGTGGCTGGGTCTTCCAACATGACAACGACCCGAAGCACACAGCCAGGATAACCAAGGAGTGGCTCTGTAAGAAGCATATCAAGGTTGTGGAGTGGCCTAGCCAGTCTCCAGACCTAAATCCAATAGAACATCTTTGGAGGGAGCTGAAACTCTGTGTTGCTCAGCGACAGCCCCGAAACCTGACAGATCTAGAGGAGATCTGTGTAGAGGATTGGGCCAAAATCCCTGTTGCAGTGTGTGCAAACCTGGCCAAGAACTACAGGAAACGTTTGACCTCTGTAATTGCAAACAAAGGCTTTGTCAGGAATGGACTTGCCAATAATGGTGGGACTCACCTGCCTTGTGGGCTGCAGTACCAGGGCTGGCCAGCGGGTGCTCTCAGCAATCAGAGCCTCACCCCTGCAATCAGCCAAACACCTGAAGCTGATTGCAGGGGTTGTATTTAAGGAATGGCCAGACTCACAGTCAGGGCCTTGGTGTGTTTTCCATGGGCCCCTGTATCTTGTATCCTGTGTTCCTGTTCCTGTCTGACTTGTTGCCGACCCTGCCTGATCCTGACCTCTGCTGACTTCTCCTGCTTGATCCCTGGCTTGTGACCCTGACCATTCTCTGCCTGACCCTCTGTACCGCGCTGCCTGTGAGTTACTGAACCCAGCTTGTGACCCCGACCACTCTCCAGCCTGTTCCTGGTACTCCGTTTGCCCGTTTGCTACTGACCCGGCCTGCCTGACGACTCTTGCATTGTATGTATTGTTATCTGTGGGTGGTTTGGTTTGTTTGCACTGTATTTATGTTTAGTTTTGCACTGCGTTTGTATTGTTAGTCTTAATAAATTATATTGTTTATACCATATCTGAAGCCTGCGTTTCCCTGTGTCAGTCCACACACCTCTGGTCATACCCGGGATCCCTGACAGGCTTCTGTACCAAATATTAACACTGATTTTCTCAGGTGTTCAAATACTTATGTTCAGCAGTGCAAGACCAATAAATTCTTTAAAAATCATACAATGTGATTTCCTGAATTTTTTTTTTTTTATTTTGTGTCTCAGAGTGGGAATGCGCCTACAATGTGAATTTCAGACCCCTCCATGATTTCTAAGTGGGACAACTTGCAAAATTGCAGGGTGTTCAAATACTTCTGTTCCTCACTGTATATATATATATTTATATATATATATATATATTATAAATTATAACTTAAATCAGTACAACCATGGACATGACCACACGTACAAAATCCCGTGATTATGGATTTCCACCTCGCCATTAATACCAAAATATTACTGAAAGCACATATCCTAACTTTATGTATGCTACTGCTAATCTTACTGTGGGTGCAGTTCCTCTGGACCTTATGATACATTTATAAAAATTTGAAGTTACCAACTTACCTCTTTTTCTATATGGACTGTGATAAAGCCATTATGATATTTAACAGTGTTCTTGGAGATGAGGAATGGCTTGTCTTCAGGGTCTATGAGGAATGGCTTGTCTTCAGGGTCTATGGGGAATGGCTTGTCTTCAGGGTCTATGGGGAATGGCTTGTCTTCAGGGTCTATGCCTACAAGTAAGAAAGGAAAGTTTATCTCATTCTCATGACACTATAGTAATAATGGAAGAATTTCATGTCACATGCAAACTTGGCAAAAGCTCAGATTTTAAATCACAATACCAGAAATAATCTTAATACTGGTACACATGCTGTCGCTGTAGTAATAGCTGAGGAGGCACAAAGGGAAGCTGATGTTGTGCCCTGCATTGTCAAAGAGCAGGTTTCTTTAAAGCCTAACTCTGCCAAATCAGAAAATGATTTCTTGCGGTGGGGCTGTGCCTGCACTGCAAGGGTTAATTGCTTGTTTAGGCTTAGGGGAGAGTACAAGCATTTTATTTACCTAAGCCCCTGCTATCCAGGTGGATGACACTCCTTTATGTTTCGTAGGTGGACATCATCCACCTAGGGTCATCAAGACCCTGCATTGGTCTTGATGACATCAACACCTAAGACTGCTACGGCATGGGGGAGAAAACACTGTGAGGACCAGCCTAATAGTATGGAGGAGCAGAGGATTGGGTAAGTAAACTCTCTTTTCCATGCCCTCAGACTTTAACAAGCAGCCCAACTGCAAAGAGAGGTTTTCAGGTTTCTTAGAGTTAGGCTTTAAAAAAAATGGCACACTACAACTGTTGAAGTTTTATAAAAAAAATGTTTTTCAAATTTAAGTTACTTTGTTTACATTTTTGGACAAATGTTTAGCTCCAAATAAATCAGAGCCTATGTATTTTTTAAGTCTTTATGTATAGAGAGTTTATATTGTATCTATCAACTGTGTGTACAATATATGTTGTATTTTACAGCTCTGATGAGGGGGGTCATTTAGAATCGCTTAGAAATGCATTATGGATCCTTTGTCAAATAAACACATCAGGACTTTACTGCTTGTCTGGTGCTCTCTTCCTTCTATGTGTGTCCAATTTTCTAGATATTATTCAGTTTGTGCTCTACATACTGAAACGGGGATATGCATCTCCTGATTTTAATAGTGTAATCAGCGCTTTTTCTCAGATAAATAGGTGCAGGAACCCTCCCCTTTTGAGTCACCCCTTGTATCCACCCCTTACCCAGCTCTGAGCACCACTCTTTGGTTCCACCCCTTACCCACGTCCAAGTACCAACCCTTATAGAGAATACAGAACCAAGTACCATTTTGTAATTTGTGTGAAATTGGTATTGATAACAATACCAATTGCTGATATTGATAACAAGAAAAGCCGTAAAATAGACTGCAGACAGCAGCAATAGACTCCCACCCCCCCCCCCATTCTCAGATAAATAGGTGCAGGAACCCTACACTTTTGAGTCAACCCTTGTATCCACCCTTTACCCAGCTCTGAGCACCACTCTTTGGATTCACCCCTTACCCACCTCCAAGTACCAACCCTTATAGAGAATACAGAACCAAGTACCAATTTGTAATTTGTATGAAATTGGTATTGATAACAAGAAAAGCCGTAAAATAGACTGCAGACAGCAGCAATAGACTCCCACCCCCCCCCCCCCCCATTCTCAGATAAATAGGTGCAGGAACTCTACGCTTTTGAGTCAACCCTTGTATCCACCCCTTACCCAGCTCTGAGCACCACTCTTTGGATTCACCCCTTACCCACCTCCAAGTACCAACCCTTATAGAGAATACAGAACCAAGTACCATTTTGTAATTTGTATGAAATTGGTATTGATAACAATACCAATTGCTGGTATTGATAACAAGAAAAGCCATAAAATAGACTGCAGACAGCAGCAATAGACTCCCACCCCCCCATTCTCAGATAAATAGGTGCAGGAACCCTATGCTTTTGAGTCAACCCTTGTATCCACCCTTTACCCAGCTCTGAGCACCACTCTTTGGTTCCACCCCTTACCCACCTCCAAGTACCAACCCTTGTAGAGAATACCAAGTACCAATTTGTAATTTGTATGAAATTGGTATTGATAACAAGAAAAGTCATAAATTAGACTGCAGCCAGCAGCAATAGACTCCCCCCCCCAACAATGGACTCCCCCTAAAAGTAGATACCCCCCAGGCAACAACAGATCCTCCTGCAACATAACCCAATATATTCATCCAAGCAGCCTGAATAAAACACAATGGACTCCCCCAGCATCAATAGATCCCCCAACACACCCCAGCACCCTTTGCCATTACATGCTGGAACTGCATTCTCCCAATTTCCTGCTGAAAAAATTCCTTGAATATAATTATAACAATGTCATGTGTAGCTTTGGCTGATTAACCTCAGACTAATAATAATAGTGGGTCAGTGAAAAAAGTCTTTTATTGATGGCACCAAAAACATGCACAATAGTGGGGCTGCATCATGCATATCTCATGTCCTAGTGATGGAACAATCTACAGCAGACTGTACGGAGCAGTCATTGTACAGAGCATAGGCAATACTCCTGCATCCCCCAATTCCTCTCACCTCTTCACAACCAGTAGAAGACATTTATCTCTGCTGGATGTTTCCAAATGTAGTTTAGACTAGGAAGGCAGCTGAGGGTCATGCTATTAATCAATGGTGAAAAGGAGCAGAAAACCACTGACTGTAGTTCCAGGACACAGAGCCAGCGAATAGCTCATTTAGACATAACTGTCATAGCAATTTTAACCAGGATGAACCTTTTAACAAGTAAGTTGGCCTAATGTACTTACACTTTTCTGGTTGTACATAATGATCTGTTTCCTGAACGCTGCATTTAAGTTCTTCTTCTTTTTTACAACATTTTCTAATACTTGCAACACTCAGCAATAAGACAGCCACTATCGAACCGACTACAGGCCAGTGATGCCGATTTGGATGAGTTTCTGTAACTAAACAAATAGAGAGACTATAATTTATATTGGTAAATAAAGTATGTTTAGTTCAGCATACAGCTATCACAGTGGTTACTTACATTGCTAATTGTGTGCATGAAAATAATAAAAAAAAATGTATATGGATCAGGGCTTCCTGCAACCTCTGAATGCCTGCTTCTCCTCTTCTCCCTGCCAGAGGCATTCAGCTGCTGCAGGAGGAACATGGAGAGATCGGTTCCTCTGCAGCTGCTCCTCCTATCCTGGCATACAGGGGAGGTGCACGGGCCCCCTGCAGCATAGGGCCAGGTTGCAATTGTGAACCCTGTAGGTATGCATGTAGGAGGAGCAGCTGCATATAGAGGAACATATCTCTGCATGTTCCTCCTGCAGCTGCTGAATGCCTCCTTCTTTGATACGAATTAGGATGTATGCTCCTCTTAAATTGAGTTTCGTGAAAACTTGCAATCAAACAACTCAGTAATAAGTAGCAGCGGATAATGGTTTTCAACCATAATGGCATTTAATCCTCAGTAGTTGATACATGGATGAAGGGAACTGTATTTTTTCTTGATTAAGAAGAACTCTGCTCAGGAGGGAGAGGAGGATGTCCAGATAAATATTTTTTTGAAGATTTATGACAATGTACGCAGACATGGCTTTGGTCTTGGGGAGACTCAGAGGTTATACTCGACCCCTGGGGACTCTGGAATTAGGGACTAGGTTTATGGAACAATTGTAGGGTCTGTGGGGAGGAAGTTGATCCACCTTGCTTTTGGAAAGCGCATCCAAAAATTCTGAGTAATGCGTTGGCACCAGGGAAGAAACCTCAATGGATGTTAGTGGAAAGGTCTTGACAGGAACCACCTTGCCTAGACATCTGGTGTGACAGGTGGGCCCCCAGGACAACAAATAAGGACCTGACCAGTTGATTACTGGGGACTGTTGTTGACACCAAGGAAGACCCAGGGTGAACTTAGAAGTGGCCAGTGGTAACACCAAAAAGGAGATGAATTCCCGGTGAAGCACTTCCACCGACATCTTGATGGGGGTGGTGCAGGAACAAATGGGACCCAATGCAAGAATGGTTCCATCAATGTCCGAAACTCGAAGAATATGAGGAGGGTGTTCCATGGGTCCACGCAAATTCCTTTACCAGAAATGCAGAGACAAAAATGTCCACTGCACCAGAGCCAATGAATGCCTCCACTTAGACAGTGGAGGAGGAAAAGTTCAACTGAACAGTAATTGTTGGGCATGTACTTGAGGGATAAGAGTTACGGTCTAGCATACCCTCCTGAAAGGCCGCTTTGGGCACTGTTCCAAGAAATGTTCCTTTTTTCCACAGTAGATGCACAGTCCCAGAGTCCAACGATGGTTCCTTTCCTCAATGGATAAGGCGTGAATGGCCCAATTGCATAAACTCTTCTTGAGAGGAGGGAGGTACAAAGGGGTGTTGGAAGGTTTGGGCCAGATGAGGAGCCGGGAATTTGCGCTGCTGAGCCCTTTCCTGGGAGTGATCTTGGAAGAAGGTGCCTATGTGGACGACCAAAGAAATTCGATTTTTCAGGATGGTAGGAATATGTCAACCACCTACTCATCTTTAATACATTCTGCCAAACCTTGCCAGATGGCCGCCGTAAGTGTTTCATTGTTCCAGGAAGTTCAGCTGCTAGGGTATGGAGCTAAATGGTGTACTGTCCAACAGTGAAGTTACCTTGAACAAGGTGAAGAAATGCAACTGCAGCAAAGGATGCACAACCTGACTCATCAAAAATCTTTTTAAAGAGAACAAAGAATGCTGTGATATCACTGGTTACTGGATCAACCCTCTCCCACAGCAGAAAGGCCCATGCCAAAACTCCAGAAAAGAAAGAAATCACATATGCAACCTTGGCCAGAGGTGCTGGCGGCTGTAATGCGAAATGAATGTTGCATCAACAAACCCACGGCAAGCCTCAGGATCTTCAGGAGATTGTGGAGGAGCTGGAGGATGAAACATGGCAGTCACCACCGGAGCGGATTGGCACATGGACAGGCTAAGGTAAGTCTGTGGATGCTGGAAGCAAAGCTTGGAGTTGCTCCAAATGAGTAGTTAGGGTCTGGAGATGGTAAATAGAATTTGACTAAATTCTTGAGCACTGAGCCTTTGAAGAAGGTGCTCTTTGAAATCCGCAGGTGATGAGGATTTGTCAGCCATGGTTCGAGCAAACTGTCACGATCAGGGGGTAAGACTACCTGGGACTGAAGCACAAGATCTAGTGGGCCAGTGTAAAACAACTACACTGATGTGTTTGGGTACCGATCCACGCAGGTGCAGGAGCAGTGTGACCGCACATAAATGGTGGTGTGTCAGAGTCGCAGGATCTAAGGAGCCACTCAGTCTTCACCAGAGCCATTGGAGGTGTGGATGTTGTGCTGCATGGCAGCCCCCAGGCTGCAGCTCTCTAAACACACCCGTGTAGGCACAGTGCAACCAAATAGCACAGGGGAAGGACACTCTGAAATCTGGAAAATATATAACCAACGTGGTCATTTTTCCTATTTAATAGCGTGCAGCAACAGCCCTGAAGCAGGGAGAGTCTTTTCCCCCGAAACTTGTTGGCTTGGATGTACTTGTCGTTACTCTCAATAAATGCCTCCTAATCTACCATCAAAAGTGCATTTTTTTGAACATTGGGTGCACCTTCTTCTACTATTCCAAAAAAAAGAAGCTTATGTACTTTTTTGAGTGACAGGCATTTTGGTTCAGGCAAAAGATCACTCATATGTGAACAAGGTCAATTGAAATGAACAGGATTTGGCTTTTTGAGTGTTTTAGAGCTACAAGCTTTGAGCAGAAAATAGCTCAGGTGTGAATGCAGCCTTACATTGTTACTCCATTAGGAACGTTTAACCACTTGACCATTGGAAGGTTTTACACCCTTCATGACCAGGTTATTTAGCACTGTGGTACTTTAACTGGTAATCGCTCAGTCATGCAACAGTTAGGTTAAATTTATATTATTTTTTTTTCACACAAATAGAGCTTTATTTTGGTGGTATTTAAATATACTGTATATATGAAAGAGAAAAATAAAAAGAATGTATATTTTGTTATAAAACATACAAAATATACAAAAAAAAATCTAATTTCTTAATAAATTTAGGCCAAAATGTATTCTGCTACATGTCTTTGTTAACCGCTTCCTGTCGCCCTATAGTAGAAGTACTGCTACAGGGTGCAGGGCTGCGCAAAATCGTGTGTGTATATATATATATATATATATATATATATATATACACACATGTGATTTTGTATTTCAGGGTAGGGGGCGCGCGCTGCCCTGCCTGTGCCAACAGCTGTAAATCATCGGGTCTGGGTGATTACTCACCGGCACCCAGTGATCGCCGAGTAATACTGACAGGGGAGAGACCTGTATGTAAATAATACAGTTCTCTCCCTGTCAGCTCCAGCACACTTCTTTGTATGTGCTTACAGTGGAAAGCACAGACACAGCCCCCATAGTAAAACACTCACAGCACACAGTTCCCTTTGATCGCCCCAGGTGTTAACCCCTTCCTGCCCGGGTACCATTATTACAGCATCACTGCTTTTTATTAGCACTGATCACTGTATTGGTGTCACTAGGGATGTCAGTGACACCAAGTAAGTTCCCCCCAGTGACAGAATGCCCGTCGCAGTCCCGCTATAAGTCGCTGATCGCCGCCATTACTAGTAAAAAAAAAAATTCCAGTATATATACCACTGTTTGTAAACACTATAACACGTATTCACGTATTTAATTCACATGTATTGGGATTTTTTTTTTAGCAAAAACATGTAGCAGAATACATTTTCCCTAAATTTATGATGAAATTTGATTTTTTTTTTTTTTTATTGGACATGTTTAATAGCAAAAAGTTAAAAATATTTTTTTTTCTCAAACTTTTTTATTTGTTTATAGCGCAAAAAATAAAAAACACACAGGCGATCAAATGCCACTGAAAGAAAGCTCTATTTGTGGGAAAAAAGGCCATAAATTCCATTTGGGTGCAGCATTGCATGACCGCTCAATTGTCGGTTAAAGGAACAGAGTGCCGTAACGCAAAAAATGGCCTGGTCAGGAAGGAGGGTAAATCCTCTGGAGGGCAAGTGCTTAAAGTCCAGTTATCCTGGTGAAGTTATAGTCTCCCATGTACCCTTCTGCCTGTGGTATGTGTCTGAAGAGACCCTTGCACAAGTAAAATACAATTGCACCAATCCGGTCATTAGTGCAATCAAATCTCACCGTTTTGTTGACATGGTTTTAATGTAACAGAGACATTCTTTGACTGAGCAGGGTTGTGTACTATACATGTGACTTCTGAAGATTCCGGCTGCAATAGCATCTGGATTGGGTTACTATTAGAGATCTTGGGATCAGAGCTGTTGTAACTGTATATCCAGGTATAGGACACAGATGTTGCTCTTCCTGGGACATCACAGTGGACAACAACCTTACATCTGTCACTGGTACTATTTTCATAGACAATCCTTATAGATGGAGCAGGAACAGGTTCTGCAAATAGAAAGAAAACTATTTGTGAAAGAGCAATTCCAGGACACAATGTGAAATTATCCAGAAAACCTTTGATGCCAGCAAAGGAAACATGGTCACTAATCTACATTCAAGAGTCTGTGTAGCTTATCATGCTTGAGGTGATTGTAGCCATATTAGTGCATTTGCGAACAAATTGAGTACTGACGTGATACTTTTTTTTTATTTGCACTAACATACACTTTTGAGGACAAGCTTTCGGGGTATGTCCCCTTCTTCAAGGTCCAAGCAGTAGTACTATAGTTAGGAACAAACTTCCGATAGTACCCTGCCGTCCCCAGGAAGGACATGACCTGCTTCTTGGTCTGGGGAGTGGGCCAGGAGATGATGGCCTGGACCTTGAAGAAGAGGACATACCCCGAAAGCTTGTCCTCAAATATGTATGTTAGTGCAAATAAAAAAAAGTATCACGTCAGTACTCAATTGTTTCTTTAGCTTATCATAAAAGGAATGTATAGCTTTATTCCTGCGTTTAAGACGTACCAGCTCAAAGCACATCTAAATCCAAAAATACAAATTTAGTACATTGTAGATTGGCAGCCCTTTTCTTTTGCATTGTTTTTCTTTTTAAGCTTTTTTCCCCTTTTTTTTTTTAACCTGTAACTCATTCAGTCTTAGGATTCCTACACTCACTCCACTGTATCTATGGAGGTGAAATGTTACCAACCTTGAGCGACACTATCATTTTATTTCTGATTTTGTTATAACACATTAATATGGGTATGTGTGACGTGTAGGTGATCTACTGTTACAATTTAATTGTTATATTATTTCACAGCACTTTATTGGCTAGTATAATACTTTTTGGCACCATAGTAGCTTGCAAGACCCCACATATTTTTTTTTTCCATAACGTTTTAGTAGGAACAAGGAAACAATACAAGTTAAAAGTACAGCATAAAGGGATATCATGTAGATCACAATGATCAAGGCATACAGAAAGGCACATACTATTAGGCAGTACAAATAGTCCGAAACCCACAATCAGTGCATACTGTGAAGAGGAAATACAGACTGCAAGGGAATACATCCAAAGTAGAGGAAGGGTTGTTCCAAACCGCAGTTTTGGTGGAGGGCTCTCCATGGGGCAAAAATGTCTGTCTGGTCTGGGAACGTAATATCCTGAAGTCGTTGGAGGATCAATAGGAGATGGGGCATGGTACAAAACCAGATAAGTCTACATAGGAGGGGGTTGCAGGTTGAAATTTCTAGTAGCTATTTACCAAGTCAAAGGGTATGTGTATCTATCAGTACCATTCTGTGGAAACTTAGGAGAGTGTGTATTGGAGAGTGCTAATGATGGTGTGACTTGTAGGAGAGGAAAGAGGGTAGAAAAGAGTAGGGGAATAGGAAGGATGGGGGGAGTGGGGGAGTGGGGAAGGTTCCCATACAGGAGGAGACTAGGAGAGGGGTAGGGGCAGAAAGAGGGGGAAGGGGTAGGAGAGGGGTGGGAAAGTGGGGGAGGAGGATGGGGAGAGGGGAAGGGAGGAGGAGTATGAGGGAAGGGGGAGGAGAAAGAGCGAAGAAGAAAAGGGAAAATAAAAAAAAAGAAAGAAAAGGGGGGGGGGCCTAGGGAACAACACCAGGGGGTCAAGACTGGGAGCCCCACATATTTTTTAAGTATAAATTTTAAAGGTTTTGTTCCAATAAAAATACGGTATAACACTAGGAAAGGTTGCCTTTTTTAATTTACCCTGCATGGTTCGTGTGGAGAAATTAAGAGAGGATCAAGTCAAATCAATCTATCTAATTGATATTTGTGGAGTACATCCTTGGTTTATGATTTTGCTATTTGTACACATTGTTTATATTTTCACTCGGGGGAGGTGTATTGTAGTGTGTCACTATTCAGCTGGATTGTATTGTTTACCATTGCACATAGTTCCTTAAGGGGCTTCTTGGAGTATTCACATAAGATGTTGACAGGCCTCAAAATTTCCACTCACCTACTCGCATTTGGCGAGTGGAAATAACATAGTGTCACCAGAAAAGAGATTAATTTTTCATTTTTTTATTACCTTTTTTTTACAATTTTTTTTTATAACATACTGGGACCAGAGTAATATAATGTTACCAAAGTAACATTGTACTACTCTGGGGAAGTGATCAATATTTTTGTTTACACATTATGATTGCTTATAGCTTATATTACTATAAGCAAGCATTTTACTGAATGAAATCGATTCATTCAGTTTGTTTTGTTGTGGCCAGCCACAGCTAATCACATGATACAGAAAGCCTGTGATTAGCCCTGTCTGTACCATGTGATCACTGTGACCAATCACAGCTAGCAACACAATTTTATACAATGAATGGCATGAAAGAAGCCATCCGTTGTTTACAATTGATTGATCACAGAGGTCATATGGTGCTGACAACGAGCAGCTAGACAAAACCATCATCTGATGGACACCGTTAGTGACAGATCGCGCTGCAGCGAGGCACAATCCGAGAGGACGTGATATGACGCCCACACGGATCAATGAAAGTACAACTCGGCCGTCAATCTATTATAGGCTGGGTGGGAACTAGTTAAGGTAAACAAAAAATTAAAACAAAAAATTCCCCCTGTATAGTACAGTGAGGGCTGAACATTTTGCACTTAAACTTACAGTTCTGGGTGGAGCACATTGATCATAGCAGGTTGCTCATTCTGCAGTACATCCATTCCAAAAACATCCTGCATTCCTTTGAATGAATATAAGTTGTTCTGCGAATGGAAGAGGGGTGATTTTGGCGTTCACTTACCCCTCCAATCACAGGACACCTTGCATGAATTGAAGAGAATGCAAGACGTTTTTGGAATGGATGAACTGCAGAGCAATTGACTTGCTATATGCAGCAAATTTCATCCAGAACTGTAATTTTCAGCGTAGGATATGTGGCACTGACTGTACTGTGGGGGCGAGGGGAGGCTGAAAATAAAATATTACATAATGCAGCAGAGGCCACATGTTCCACAAACATCATTGGCCCCATTCACACCAGAATGCCATGTTCCATGCCTATTTCTTTCATCCCATTAGTTGAGTTCTGCAGTGGGTGTTGGTGGTAATTTAATGACACCCCAAACACAGGACACAAATACAGTGCATTTACCTGCATCAGATCGCATGGCACAATAGTATCATGCGGTCCGGTTGCAGTGCAATTTGAGCCCATTGCGGGTCCCTCGTACACAGATAGAACAGTGGTTCTCAACCTTTCTAATGCCGCGACCCCTTAATACAGTTCCTCATGTTGTGGTGACCCCCAACCATAAAATTATTTTCATTGCTACTTCATAACTGTAATTTTGCAGTGGGAGGAGTAGTGCCATGTCATTGGTGTCAGTGGAAGGAATAGTGCCTCATTGTTGGTATCAGTGGGAGGAATAGTGCCCCATCATTGGTATCAGTGGGAGGAATAGTGCCCCATCATTGGTATCAGTGGGAGGAATAGTGCCCCATCATTGGTGTCAGTGGGAGGAATAGTGCCCCATCATTGATGTCAGTGGGAGGAATAGTGCCCCATCATTGGTGTCAGTGGGAGGAATAGTGCCCCATCGTTGGTATCAGTGGGAGGAATAGTGCCCCATCACTGGTGTCAGTGGGAGGAATAGTGCCCCATCACTGGTGTCAGTGGGAGGAATAGTGCCCCATCACTGATGTCAGTGGGATGCATAGTGCCCCATCGTTGGTATCAGTGGGAGGAATAGTGCCCCATCACTGGTGTCAGTGGGAGGAATAGTGCCCCATCACTGGTGTCAGTGGGAGGAATAGTGCCCCATCACTGGTGTCAGTGGGATGAATAGTGCCCCATCACTGGTGTCAGTGGGAGGAATAGTGCCCCATCACTGGTGTCAGTGGGAGGAATAGTGCCCCATCGTTGGTGTCAGTGGGAGGAATAGTGCCCCATCGTTGGTGTCAGTGGGAGGAATAGTGCCCCATCGTTGGTGTCAGTGGGAGGAATAGTGCCCCATCGTTGGTGTCAGTGGGAGGAATAGTGCCCCATCGTTGGTGTCAGTGGGAGGAATAGTGCCCCATCGTTGGTGTCAGTGGGAGGAATAGTGCCCCATCGTTGGTGTCAGTGGGAGGAATAGTGCCCCATCGTTGGTGTCAGTGGGAGGAATAGTGCCCCATCGTTGGTGTCAGTGGGAGGAATAGTGCCCCATCGTTGGTGTCAGTGGGAGGAATAGTGCCCCATCGTTGGAGTCAGTGGGAGGAATAGTGCCCCATCATTGGTGTCAGTGGGAGGAATAGTGCCCCATCATTGGTGTCAGTGGGGGGAGTAGTGCCCCATCATTGGTGTCAGTGGGGGGAGTAGTGCCCCATCATTGGTGTCAGTGGGGGGAGTAGTGCTCCATCACTGGTGTCAGTGGGGGGAGTAGTGCCCCATCACTGGTGTCAGTGGGAGGAGTAGTGCTCCATCACTGGTGTCAGTGGGAGGAATAGTGCCACATCATTGGTGTCAGTGGGAGGAATAGTGCCCCATCATTGGTGTCAGTGGGGGGAGTAGTGCCCCATCATTGGTGTCAGTGGGAGGAATAGTGCCCCATCATTGGTGTCAGTGGGAGGAATAGTGCCCCATCATTGATGTCAGTGTGGTGGAGGGGAGAATAGTGCCCCATCATTGGGGTCAGGGGGGGGGAAATAGTGCCCCATCGTTGGTGTCAGTGGGGGGAGGAATAGTGCCCCATCGTTGGTGTCAGTGGGGGGAGGAATAGTGCCCCATCGTTGGTGTCAGTGGGGGGAGGAATAGTGCCCCATCGTTGGTGTCAGTGGGGGGAGGAATAGTGCCCCATCGTTGGTGTCAGTGGGGGGAGGAATACTGCCCCATCGTTGGTGTCAGTGGGGGGAGGAATACTGCCCCATCGTTGGTGTCAGTGGGGGGAGGAATAGTGCCCCATCGTTGGTGTCAGTGGGGGGAGGAATAGTGCCACATCGTTGGTGTCAGTGGGGGGAGGAATAGTGCCCCATCGTTGGTGTCAGTTGGGGGAGGAATAGTGCCCCATCGTAGGTGTCAGTGGGGGGAGGAATAGTGCCCCATCGTTGGTGTCAGTGGGGGGAGAAATAGTGCCCCATCGTTGGTATTAGTGACACCAATGATGGGGCACTATTCCTCCCACTGACACCAATGATACTTACCTTGCTGACCCCTGCTCCAGCCTGGGCTCGCTCTCTCACTTACCTGTCAGCTGTCTTCCTTCTCTGGCCGCTCTCCTCTTCACTCGCTCCGGCAGCTCCCTCGGTCTTCTTCGATCTCCGCGCGCTGCCGCTCGGCTCCTCCTCTCCAAGCTCCACCTCCTCGCCGGTGATTGGCCGCCTGTGTGCCTCTCCTGAGCTACAGTTCCGGTGGCCAATCAGCGGCGAGGAGGCGGAGCTGCTGAGCGATCCCGGAGGTGACAGGAGCAGCGTGTCATCCCGCCCACACATCGCCGGAGACAGCAGCGGTGTCTCGGTTCCTAAGACCATCGGAAATATGTGTTTTCCGATGGTCTTAGGCGACCCCTGGGAAATGGTCGTTCGACCCCCAAAGGGGTCGCGACCCCCAGGTTGAGAACCGCTGAGATAGAACAACAGACCCTGGGAAGCATGGAGGGGTAGAAGACTTCTGTGGTCAGTGAAAGTGATTGGGTGGCTGTACAACCACCCAATCGCTTTCATCAAAAAGCTGACAGTCAAGAGTGTGTGTAAAAACCCCAACTGCTACAGATATACTGTATAACATATGTCAGAGGCAGTAAAAGGAATAATTGATCCTGTTCATTCAGATAAATCCTTGAATCAATGTTCTACTATTTTTTTTTTTTTTTTTTAACAAAACTAATTTGTGGGATGATATTTATGATGTGTCCTGACACACCTTCTGTTCTGAGAAAAGCCATCATTATCCCATGTTCCCACATCTACTTGGTCGGTCTGGTTCCAAGATCTGGATAAACTTTTTCATCAGCCTTCTCCATATCAACATGAAACATAATTTTCTAAGTTAAAAGTTTGAACGCTTACCATAGAGACTGAGGATGAATGACTCCGTATATACTGTATCGTCTTCAAGAGTAATCTTGGCAATGTAGGTCCCACTCATGTTAAATGTCAAATCTTTAATATGTAATCCCATCCCATCTTTAAGCATTTCCAGGACGTTTTGAAATTGGGGAAGTTCAATCTCAAACTTATTGTCCTTGAACGTTGCTACTTTGAAACTTTTAAATCCATTATTAAATTTCCAGTCCACCTCTTTAATACCATCTTGAAAATTCTGTTTGAATACCAGATCAGTATTCTTACCGATAACACCTGTCACTTCATAAGGATCATTTTCACCTAAAGGAACAAAGAAGAATTTGACTTCAGTCCATCACACTGAGGTTAAGAAGACTTTTTAGCATTTTTTTCATTGTTATTTTTATATACACATTTAACCCTTTCACTGACAGAGACAGATGGATATGTGTGTACATCTGACAGCCCACTGTCATCTGTCAGGTGGAAGTGGTTGGGCAGCTGTAAAGTTCTACAAATCCCTGGTAGTTATGTTTTCCAGGCTTCGCTGTCCCACCCAGGACCAGTATGGTGGATGCCGGTTGAGGGAGGGAAACCAGCAAACATCTGTTCTCTTATCTGATAGGCCCTGGTGTCTCATTAAAGGGAATCTATGACACCATAATAAGATCACATGAGATATGCAATAAAAATAAAGTTTCGTGAAAAAAGTATTAAAAAAAAAATTGTTACACCTAAGCACTTAAATCCCCTCAAAGTGTTTAGACCCCCCCCCCCCCCCCACACACACACACAAACAGATATGAAAGTCATCACACACTTCTGGGGTTCCCACATAAAGTATTGCTTGAGCTACATATTTTAGATATTGCCGTGAATGCCTGACTGAGAAGAAGAATTCTAGGCTCATTATTCACAGTTCATTCTACACTACAAATGTCAAACACAAGGCCCTCACTCCTCTCCTGCAGCTGCGGCACCCCCCTTGTCTCCACTCCCACCTTTGTCTGAGCAGTCAGCAGCGGAGAGGAGGACAGAACTCCTACATGACTATTGCACCAGAGATAGGCTTGTCCACTCCCCATTACCACCAGGACCGTTCCGTACCAACCCCCCTTTCCCCTTAACCAATTATACTTACAAAAAACATGACACCAATTTTGGAGTAAATGGCCAACATGGCCTTTTATTAACAACACAAATTTAAATACACCAACCATTCCTTATAACAGGAACCCAAAGAATTGTTGTTGGTCTTCGAAGGCACCACCCAAACAATCCGAAATGCACCTGTGGACAACCATATACACTAGGCCTCCAGCCGCAACCAACCAGCTCGGAGACAACCATACCGTCCGCAGTGCAGCACCACCACCTTCTAGTTAAACCTTGGTTAACTGGGAATGTCCCCGGGCACCCCATACCACGGATGGGTCCCACACCATTGTTTTTACCTTCCAAGATAAGAACTGCCTCCAAAGACCAACAACCGCCCCTGAACCAACATAACTCCCCTTTACCTGGAGGGACCCAATACTCACCAAAAACAGGGAGGGCCGGAGGGAAGCTCTCACTCCTGACATCCAGCTCAAACTGACGCCCCCTCACTGAAACCCCCCACCCTAAGGTGCAGGAAACCCCACCTACTCTCAACCTTCCACCAACCAAATACCCCCACTATCAAAAACAAACCCCTTGAATCTGCCTTAACCCTTTCTGTTCTTCCTTCCCCACTCTGGGCCTAGTCATGTATGCCCTGCGCCATTTCTTCTTTCTTTTTTGCATTTCTGATCTTGCGCCTCTGTGTATAGCCCCAGCACCCCTCAACTCCGCCTCTTCTGGTCTCAGCATTCAGTAGACTCCAGCCCTCCTCTGATCCTCCTCCAGACCTTGCACCCAGTGACACCAATACAGTGATCAGTACTAATAAAAAGCATTGACACTGTACTAATGGCACTGGGCAGGAAGAGGTTAACATCTGGAGTGATCAAAGGGTTAACAGTGTGCTAATTCACTATGGGGGCTGTGTGTGTGCTTCAGTGCAAGCACACTGCTTTGTATGGCTCTGCTATGCAGAGCCATACAAAGCAGCGTGCAGGAGCTGACGGGAGAGATCTGTTTATAAACAGGTCTTTCCCCCGTCGGAGATACTCGGCGATCACCGGGTGCCGGCGATTAATCACCGGCAAGGATCCGGTGATTGACAGCAGAGGCCGCTAATGGCGGTGACAGTAGGGGCTCACGCGCCCCCTACCCGGAACTGCAAAATCACATATATATACATGATTTTGAGCGCCCATGCCACACTGTAGCAGTATTTCTGCTATAGGGTGCCGCGGAAGCAGTTAAGGATCAATTATACTTTAAGTAATTTTCAGGCCTAAGATGATTTTTTTATACATGTATGCAAAAAAAAATAAAATACTAAAACGTCTCTGGAAGCAAAGGGACTAAAGAGATTAGAATGATGTGTAACAATGTAGCAATGTGATGGCTAGAATGCATTTACAGTGTCGGAACTAAATTTCCAAATCATGACACAGGCCAATTTGCCTGGGCCTAAAAGGAGGATATATGGAAAGTGAAAATCAGGAGAAGGAGATGGTGCCAGATTTATGGTGGGAATACAAGTGATGGAGGCAGGTTACAAAACATAGTAAGAAATTGTCAGGTGGTTTAGCTCTCCAGAATCTGCCAAACAGTTAAATATTTTTGGGTGGAGTGACCCATTAAATCTTTATCAGCCCAGGCATAACCAGGTCTAGCTTTTTTAGGAGCAGAAACTAATAAGAAAGTCTTAGAATCTCTTTGAGGTTGGCATGTGGGTAGATAAAGGGAACTTGTACTGAGAGGCTTCCAGCACCAAACTTGTCTTAGGAAAATGCTAGCTGCCTGGCTGTTATGCTTTACTCTCTGACTTATTAGCTCAGATCAAGTAGGTTGAGGAGTTGTGATGTTCCTCCAACTTCACTTGCTAGTTACTCATTCCAGATCAATAACTGAGATAGTGTTCAGGCCCAGGAAATCTCATTTCCCGTCCTGACCATGTATATAAACGGCTGGACGGGAGCAGTGCAGGGGCGGGTTGCCGTTCATAAATGGCGCCCGCCATTTTAACCCGTGCATGCTCCTTGGGAGAGCGTGGCACCACGATACGGTGCCTGCTGTGTCTCGAGGACACAGCAGAACACTGATCGCTGTACGGGACCTCTGTGTGAGGTCCCGATCATGTGATCACTGATTGGCCAATCAGTGATCACATGAATAGTAGTAAGCAAGATGTCACTTCTGACATCATTGCTTACTACGTGTGAAATCTGTGAATGATCACAGAGATCACATGGTACAGGGATATTCACAACAGCCTTGTACCATGTGACAAGCTGACAGCCAGAGAGAAGGAGAAATGATTGCTTTTACAACCTTTATGGGTGTAAAAGCAATCAGTGTAAAAAAATAAAATCTTCATCACCGCCCACAAGTAGTACAGTGTCACTATGGGTCACTAGGGTGACAGTAGGTTAAAAAAAACCATAAATAATAATATAAAAAATAAAAATAAAAATGTAAAACATTTTAGAAAAATTATAATTTTTGGTTATAAACTAATTTGGGTTATTTTTTTTACTAAAACGATAGCTGAATACATTTTTAGCCAAGATTTATGAAGAAAGATTATTTGCAAAATTTTATAAGAAAAAATGCTTTTTCTAAATTTTTGGACTTTTTCATTTATATAGCAAAGAAAATAAAAATCCCAGCGGTGAATAAATACCACCAAAACAAAGTTTTATCTGTCTCAAAAAAAATCCTAAAAAATTCATATGGGTACAGTGTTGCATGACCGCACAATTGTTATTCAAAGTGTGACAGCGCTGAAAGCTGAAGTTTGGCCTGGACAGGAAGCGGGTAAAAGTATCGGGACTTGAAGTGGTTCAAATAAAAAACAACTAGGGTTAAAAGAATCCACCAAGGACTTTCTGTTTCGACACTTCCAGAAAACCTGCCAGGACTTCCTGGAATTCCTCTCAGTACTTGCTGAATGTCTACCAAGACGTTTAATGGCACTCACAAAATCCCTGCCAAAACTTCATTTGCTACTGTACTCACTGAATGCCTGCCAGTGTTTCCAATAGTATTTGTGGAATCCCTGCCAGTGCTCGCACAATCTCTTCCATGACTTTCAGAATTCTGTGAAACAAGGTTGGGTTTGTTTGCTGACCAAAGGGGTATTTAAGCTGCAGCCCTTGAAGAGGCGGGTGTTTGGTCCTCAAACTAGCTACCTTTGAGCAAGAGCTTGTTGGGTAGGTGCAGTGAGGTGTGGCAGGAACAGGGGCGGACTGACAACTCATGGGGCCCATGTCCTTGCCCAAACTCAAAAAAGCCTATGAAAAAGGTACCAGGGGCATCTCATGGGGCCCCCTACTGACCCCGGGCCCTCGGGCAGTGCCCGAGTTTCCAAATGGTCAGTCCGCCCCTGGGCAGGAAGGAAGCACATGGAGTCCCAAGTTGCCAAAACAGTGTATTGCAGAAATATTAAAGCAGTATGAACAGGTGTGGCGGGGAGGCCCTCCCAACCGAGGCACTTAGGATAGTTCACTGCAGAGGCAGCAGTGTGTGTATTCCAAACTGGTGACAATGGTTGACACGAGGTGTGGAGTGCGGCCTGGCCGGTTCAACTCAATTAGGGAGTTTCCGGAGAAGGTAGACATAGTCCCTGTTCTTTCGCTACTCCACCATAACCTTTCCCTACCACTAGTGCTGTCCCTGACAGATTGGTGACCTGTCCCTACATTAGAGACTTGCATAAAGAGAGCTAAAACCCAGGGTCAGGGACTTAAAAAGACTTTGCTGACCCAAGATAGCCAAGAGGGTCCAGCTCACCCAACCAGATTGCTGCTCCAGGTGACCAAGGTGACCAAGGAAACCATAGAGAAACTCAGTTTCTCTTAAATTCCTCCCCAGCTTCACTGCTGCTATGGTCGAATGCTCCCTACCAAGGGCGGACTGACCATTTGGAAACTTGAGCACTGCCCGAGGGCCCGGGGTCAGTAGGGGGCCCGGTGAGATGCCCCTGGTACCTTTTTCACAGGCTTTTTTGAGTTTGGACATGATCCATGATCCCCTATTGCCCGGGGGCCCCATGAGTTGTCAGTCCGCACCTGCTCCCTACAGTGCAGAATGTAGACTGCACCTGCCTACAAGCTTCAATAGTTGCTGACCTAGATTACCTGACAATTCCCTGGTCTTCTACCTCATCTTTTGCCTTCTTTATTTTCAGCTTTGACTGCCTAAGTGCCCTTTTGTTTGCTGACTGCCAAGACCTATGCCTGAATTGACTACTTTCCTGTCTCCAGCCTAGTCTATCGCACTTTTGTTGCCAACCGGGCTATCTGATTTCTCTCTATTTGCCACCTGCCAAGACCTCTGCTTGATCCCTACTATACTCTGGTCTCCTAACTTTGCATCATACCCCACCTGCTATCTCCTAGTAGGGTAATCTCGGGGGCAGTGGCCTGGTGCTAGTTGTCCTGAAGAGTTTAGGAACCACCAGGGTTTCTGATTTCAGAACACCAACTGGAAATCCAGTGAGCTCTGAACTTTCTGTTTGAGCTGATAGCATTGCCTCTATTTACACTGAAATCAAGCGGGTAAACACAAGTGCCCCCATAGGTGCACTGGACAGAGAGGAGGAGCTAGAAGCGCTGGCTGGGGAGAGGAGAAGAGGAGGTTTGGGGCCAGCAGCAGTGGTGTATTCATTTCACTGTACCCAATCTAAATTTTTAAATTTTATTCACACAACTAGAGCTTTCTTTTGGTGGTATTTAGTCACCGCAGGTTTTTTTTACTTTGTGCTAAATATATGAAAAAAGACCGAAAATTTTGAAAAAAAAAAAAACACTTTTTTTAGTTTCTGCTATAGAATTTTGCAAATAATCTTTTTTCATTAATTTAGGCCAAAATGTATTCTGCTACATTTTTCAATGGATATTATTCTAGTCTGTAGGAAAGTTATAGAGTCCACGAACTATGGTATATATCTGAAAATCGATCAGTGCTGATGTTCTGACTTCCCATCTCATTTCTCGAGGCCCAAAAATGTCAGGACAGTACAAATACCCTCCAAAAGACCCCTTTTTGGAAAACAGGCAGTCTGAAGTATTTAGTAAGAGGAATGGCAAGTTTTTTGAAGTTGTAATTTTTTTTCATAATTTTCACAATTTTTTTACATACTGTCACCAGAAAAGAGATATTAATTTTTCATTTTTTTATTACCTTTTTTTAAATTTTTTTATAACATACTGTGACCAGAGTAATTTAATGTTACCAAAGTAACATTGTACTACTCTGTGGAAGTGATTAATATTTTTTTTTACACATTATGATTGCTTATAGCAATAGATTTCATTGCTATAAGCAAGCATTTTACTGAATGCAATAGATTAATTCAGTTTGTTTTGTTGTGATTAGCTGTGGTTGGCCACAGTTAATCACATGATACAGAAGGGCTGTGATTAGCCCTGTCTGTACCATGTGATCACTGTGACCAATCACAGCTAGCAACACAATTGTATACAATGAATGGCATGAAAGAAGCAATCCGTTGTTTACAATTTATTGATCACAGAGGTCATATGGTGCTGACAACAGGCAGGTACACAAATCCATCATCTGATGGACACCGTTAGTGACAGATCGCGCCACAGCGAGACACAATCCGAGAGGACGTGATATGACACCCACCTAGATCAATGAAAATACAGCTCGGCCGTCAATTATCATCTCCAAAATGCGCCCATTCCTAACCCCAGAAACTACTAAGCAATTCATCCACTCCCTCATCATATCACGACTCGATTAGTGCAACTCCGTCCTCACTGGCCTGCCTCATCACAGGCTATCCCCGCTTCAGTCAATCCTGAATACGGCGGCCAGACTCATCCACCTTACCAACCGCTCCGTTTCCGCCACCCCCCTCTGCCAATCCCTCCACTGGCTTCCGATTGCCCAATAGATCAAATTCAAAATGCTAACACTGACGTACAAAGCTGTCCATAACTCTTCTGCCCCAAACTACATTACTGACCTAATATCCACATACCACCCAAAACGTACTCTTCGCTCCTCACAAGACCTCCTTCTCACTAGTTCCCTGGTCTCCTCCTCCCATGTCTGCCTCCAGGACTTCTCCAGGGCATCACCCATCCTCTGGAACTCCGTACCCCAATCCATCAGACTATCACCTACTCTCCTCTCCTTTAGGTGCACCCTGAAAACCCACCTCTTCAGGGAAGCCTACCCCGCCCTCTGCTAATTGCCGATCTCCTCCACTCTTCCTACCACTCCATCCCCCATAGCTTTTCCTCCCGTACCACTATCCCCTCCCTCCTAGATTGTAAGCTCCAAGGAGCAGGGCCCTCGTACCCCTCGTGTATCGCATTGTATTATCATTGTACTGTCTCATGTATTGTCTCCCATTGTAATGTACAGCGCTGAGCGAACTGTTGGCGCTATATAAATCAGGGTGGATAAAAATCAATGATTTTTAAAAAAAAATCAAAGAAATCGGATGTTTTTGATTTAAATCGTTTTTTTTTTATTTAAATCGGATTTTTTTGAATAAAATGCTTTTTGAGGAAAATATATTACCATCCAAAGGTTATTCCATCATGAAATAAAGATTAGTTTTTTATTTATGTAGAATAAGGCTGTATATGTTTAATTTTTTTGGTAAATAAATTCCATGAATCCATTCACAATGTCATGCTCTTCCAGAGGTTTTTGTAAGATTATTGGGCAGTTTCTCTGCCTACAAGATATTATCACAGATGTTTGGTTTACTTTTGCAGTTCTGAATTTGACTCAGCGGAGATCACAGGCCTCTTCTTCACAGCAAAAATGTTATAACATGAACAGAGTTAAGAAAAAGACCTTAATCCTAACGTCTACAAACCTATGAATACAGAATCAACCCCTTCAGTGCTAAGTTTCAAGAAGTTCAGTGAATAGAATAGAAACAATATTTTTCTGATTGTTTGGAGTGGAATAGATCTGCACAAGAAGAAAGTGAAACTAAGTGTGAGGAGGAAGGGGCTGACAGTCTAAGTTTCTTAAAATATATATATTTTGTTTAGCCAAATTAGTTAACAAACATGGATGTATAAGCAAATCACATATGCTGGAATGTTATTGTTTCAGTTGAATAAATCTATTTATATTGTTATTATTAAGGTAATGATTATTTTTCTCCTTCCTAAGTACAACAGAAAAGTTGTCCAAATATATTAAACTGGGGATAAAAAAACTAATATGAAAAGTTGTTATTCTAAAAATCTTCATCTACTTGCATATTAAAGTTATACCAGCAAGAATTAGTCTATGTAGAAACTATGATTTAAATCAAGCCTTACTGGCTAGTGATTTAAATCATGATTTAAATCGTTATTTATATCAGTTTGATTTAAATCAAATCCACCCTGATATAAATACTGTATAACAATAATATAATAATAATTATAGGCTGGGTGGGAACTGGTTAAGGTAAACAAAAAATGAAAACAAAATATTCCCCCTGGGGGGAGGATAAAAATAAAATATTACATAATGCAGCAGCGGCCACATGTTCCATTAACGTCATCGGGCCCCGTTCACACCAGAATGCAGTTTGGGAATGATTTAAATCAAGCCTTACTGACTAGTGATTCCTTCACTCCATTCAAAACGCACAGCAGTTGACTTCTGCAGTGGGTGTTGGTGTTCATTTAATGACACCCCAAACACAGGACACAAATACAGTGCATTTACCTGCATCAGATCGCATGGCACAATAGTATCATGCGATCCGGTTGCAGTGCAATTTGAGCCCATTCAAAAACAATGAGCTCATGTCACCCTGCACTGAACCGCATGTGAATCGCACAGAAAAGCACTGCACGTCCCTGTGTGATTCCTAGTGTGAACTTAGCCCTGGTTTACAGTGAATCGTGCGACTTCACTTGAAGACACACAATTTCAAGTGCGACTTGGCAGACATCTGTGCGACTTTATGCACCAATGTCTATGCAAGTCGCACCTCAAATAGCAAAACATAATGCAGGAACTACTTTCAAATTTGAACGGCTTCATTGTCGACAATAGGGTGTGACTTGTTATGCGATTTGAAACCTTCAAATCGCATGACAAGTCGCACCGGTGTGATCCAGGGCAGGAGCGGACTGACCATTTGGAAACTTGGGCCCTGCCCAAGGGCCCGTGGTCGGTAAGGGGCCCCATGAGATGCCCCTGGTACCTTTTTCATAGGCTGTTTTGAGTTTGGGCAAGGACACAGGGGCCCCATGATCCCCTATTGCCCGGGGGCCCCATGAGTTGTCAGTCCACCCCTGATCCAGGGCTTAGTGTTACAGTGCATATGGTCAAAAATTGATATTAAACAGAGGTCCGCTTTAATCCATCGCTGATGGTTAACTGTAATTGGTGGATTTGTGGATAGTTGACCTCAAACAACTGAGGGACGGTAACCACAGGTGGTTGATCCGTGGTTTTACCACTCCCTGACCACCATGCCCCATGCCAAAATGGTAAAAATGTTACAACCTGTCATGTTTTGGCAGGTGTACATGGGACCGCATCGCAACAGAATGTAGTCACTGTGTGGTGCTGCAGGCTTTTAGTAAGTAAAACAGGCATATAGGAGATGCCCCCAGTCAAATGCCTCTGAAAAGTGATCCATTGCAGATTGCTTTTTCAAAGAGGCAGTAAACACCGCGGCACATGTAAACGAGGCCTTAATCTGTATTAGCCCACTACGGGCCTCATGATATTCGAGCTGTGTGCTCTCGTACAGCAAAAGTGCTGAGAATGCATGAAAAAGGAAGATAAACAGGAAAATCCTCTGTTTGCAGCTGCCTGATAACTGTGATTGCGCTGCTCTGGATTGCACACACACAAAGAATGTAAACGTCCCACATGCTGCCAAGCTAAGCCAGCAATCAGAATAACATTTATGATCTGACAATTGTAAACGACCCCGCCGAGGCCTACACAACACACGAGCCAAGTACCGTGGAAGGTAAACACACTGGCCTGCAGCAATGTTTAAACCGACCCCGTGAAGGCCTACATAACACACGAGACAAACCCCATACAAGTACTGTAGTAAGTAACATACGGACCTGGCGTGATGTTTAACAACAATATCAACGTCGCAAAAAGCGGCCGAAGAATTCCTCCCATAGCGCTTTTCTGATCGACATGAGAGCTACGGTGCCTCCATACCGGGACACTGACACTTATATCCCTTCCTGATCTGACGTCACAGCCAAGCCTTCAACATGCCCACAGGGAGGAACACGAGCCTTGTCCCTTTCACTGCCAGAGTCATTTATGCATACATGTTAAAGTGCACATTTTAGGGCTGAAGATGACCCAAACAGCTGAAAACATGATCTATTTTCTGAAAAAAAAAGGCCCCGAAGAATAAAATGGTGGTAGTTGCAGTTTTTGTATGTCACACGATGTTAGCACAACAGTTTAAATATTAAAATAATATTTTCTGCAAAAAATACACAAAAGTTAGATGCACGCAAACACAATATAATGCGCAATTTTTTAGTATGTAGTGCTACCCCTGTACACCCTGTTCCAAATTACTATGCAAATTCTATTTAAGTGTCACAAAGATTAAATATTTTGTTTTTCAGTGTAACTCATGGATGGCATTGTGTGTCAGGGCTCTTTTGATCACTGAAAACAATCTCAGACACCTGTGATAATTAGATTGGCTGGTGAGCCCAATTTAAGGAAAAACTACTAATACAGGCCATAGATGGGTCGAAAATCGGCCGATATTTCAGCCGAAAATAAAATCGGCCGATTTTCGGATCATTAGTGGGTTAATAGGTTGGCCGTTTTTTGGTATTTTGGCAGATTTTTTTTATCAGTAAAGTTGGAAAAAGATCGGCCAATTTTGCCGATCGGCCGATTTTCGTGGCAATTATGGGCAAATCGGCCGATCTTTTTACCGATAAAAAATCTGCGCATGAGCAGTGACCTGCAAGAGGAAGACAAAAAGAAGAAAAAGAGGAAGAAGAGGATGAAGAAGAAGAGGAAGAAGAGCATGAAGAAGAAGAAGAGGATGAAGAAGAAGAAGAAGAGGATGAAGAAGAAGAAGAAGAAGAGGATGAAGAAGAAGAGGAATTCCAGTCCGGCAAAAAGTGTCCCTGCAGAGAGCTTCGCTATTTCTTTGACAGTTCTTTGACATTTATAGCGGCTGCAACATTGTATTTGTTTCCGAATAAAAACATCTGTATCCGAAATGGATACAAATAGATACATTGTTGCAGCCGCTATAAATGTCAAAGCACTGTCAAAGAAATAGCGGAGCTCTCTGCAGAGACACCTTTTGCCGGCTGTAGACGGTATGAAAATCGGTCGATTTTTTTTACCGTTCCTGGTAACGTCGGCCGATTGAACGACCGATTTCTCATTTTTTTAAAGAAAAATTGGCAGTTTTTCTCCCCATTTATGGCCTGCATTAAGGAGGGCGTTCCACATTATTAAGCAGAGCACCATTTTCAAGCAATATGGGGAAGAAAAAGGATCTCTCTGCTGCCGAAAAGAGTGAAATAGTTCAATGCCTTGGACGAGGTATGAAAACATTAGATATTTCACGAAAACTTAAGCGTGATCATCGCACTATTAAGAGATTGTGGCTGATTCAGAGCACAGACGGGTTGGTGCAGATAAAGGCACATTGAGGAAGATTTCTGCCAGATCCATGCATCGGATCAAGAGAGCAGCTACTAAAATACTATTACATAGCAGCAAACAGATATTTGAAGCTGCTGGTGCCTCTGGAGACCCACGGACATCAAGGTGTAGATTCCTCCAGAGTCTTGGAACTGTGCATAAACCTTCTATTCGGCCACCACTAACCAATGCTCACAAGCAGAAACGGCTGCATTGGGCAGAAAAATACATGAAGACTAATTTTCAAACAGTCCTGTTCACTGATGAGTGCCGTGCAACCCTGGATGGTCCAGATGGATGGAGTAGTGGATGGTTGGTGGACGGCCACCCTGTTCCAACAAGCCTGCAACATCAGCAAGGCGGTGGTGGAGTCATGTTTTGGGCTGGAATCATGGGAACAGAGCTGGTCGGCCCCTTTAGGGTCCCCGAAGGTGTAAAGATGACCTCTGCAAAGTATGTGGAGTTTATGACTGACCACTGTCTTCCCTGGTACAGAAGGAAGAACTATGCTTTCCGTAATAAAATCATCTTCATGCATGACAATGCACCATCTCATGCTGTAAAGAATACCTCTGCATCAATGGCTGCTATGGGGATAAAACAAGAGAAAGTCATGGTGTGGCCTCCATCCTCCCCTGACCTCAATCCTATTGAGAACCTTTGGAGCATCCTCAAGCAAAAGATCTATGAGGGTGGGAGGCAGTTTACATCCAAACAGCAGCTCTGGGAGGCTATTCTGACATCTTGCAAACAAATTCAAGCAGAAACTGTCCAAAAACTCACAAGTTCAATCAGGGGCGGACTGACAACTCATGGGGCACCCGGGCAATAGGGGTTCATGGGGCCCCTGTGTCCTTGCCCAAACTCAAAAAAGCCTATGAAAAAGGTACCAGGGGCATCTTATGGGGCCCCCTACTGACCCCGGGCCCTCGCTTCCAAATGTTCAGTCCGCCCCTGAGTTCAATGGATGCAAGACTTGTGAAGCTGCTATTAAATAAGGGGTCCTATGTTACAATGTAACATGACCTGTTAAAATGTTTAAAAAGTTAAAATGTTGTTAAAATTTTGATCAAAATAGCTTTTGATTTCAGTAAATATGCTGCAAACACAACAAATGACAATTTTCAGTTCTTTACAACCTATAAAGTGTTTTGAAACTTACTGTGCGTAATAATTTGGAACAGTGCATTGTAAGTGTTTTATGTTTTAAAAAAATCCTGTTATCATTAGGAGGTTTGTTCAATAAAATGTGAATTGTACTCTTAATAGTTGATAACATGAGAATTATGCTGACTGTTATTTACATCAATTATTTAGGTAAATGAGAAAAATATAATTTGAATAATAATTTGGAACACAGTGTAGGAGCCGATGTAGTAATGTCCAGGTCCAGGTCTTCCCTATACTTTGCCCCGCAGCCAAGCACGAGGTAGTTTCACAGCTAGGTACACACACACTTTCGCTTATTGTCCCCAATGATCAGTCTAGAGCAGCGGTTCTCAACCTGTGGGTCGCGACCCCTTTGGGGGTCGAACGACCATTTCACAGGGGTCGCCTAAGACCATCGGAAAACACATATTTCCGATGGTCTTAGGAACCGAGACACCGCTCCTCTATCCGTCTCAGGCGATGTGTGGGCGGGATGACATGCTGCCCCTGTCGCCTGGCCACACCTCCGGGATCACTCAACAGCTCCGCCTCCTTGCCGCTGATTGGCCACCGGAACTGTAGCTCAGGAGAGGCACACAGGCGGCCAATCACCGGCGAGGAGGTGGAGCTTGGAGAGGAGGAGCCGAGCGGCAGCGCGCGTAGATCAAAGAATATCGAGGGAGCTGCCGGAGCGAGTGAAGAGGAGAGCGGCCAGAGAAGGAAGACAGCTGACAGGTAAGTGCAAATTTTGCTGCTGCAGCCAGGTATGCTGGCTGTAGATGGGAGAGGGAGAGAGCGAGCCCAGGCTGGAGCAGGGGTCAGCAAGGTAAGTATCATTGGTGTCAGTGGGAGGGATAGTGCCCCATCATTTGTGTCACTAATACCAACAATGGGGCACTATTCCTCCCCCCACTGACACCAACGATGGGGCACTATTCCTCCCCCCCCACTGACACCAACGATGGGGCACTATTCCTCCCCCCACTGACACCAACGATGGGGCACTATTCCTCCCCCCACTGACACCAACGATGGGGCACTATTCCTCCCCCCACTGACACCAACGATGGGGCACTATTCCTCCCCCCACTGACACCAACAATGGGGCACTATTCTTCCCCCCACTTACACCAATGATGGGGCACTATTCCTCCCCCCACTGACACCAACGATGGGGCACTATTCCTCCCCCCACTGACACCAAGGATGGGGCACTATTCCTCTCCCCACCAACACCAACGATGGGACACTACTTCCCCCCCCCTCGACCCCAATGATGGGGCACTATTCCCCCCCCCTGACCCCAATGATGGGGCACTATTCCTCCCACTGACACCAATGATGGGGCACTATTCCTCCCACTGACACCAATGATGGGGCACTATTCCTCCCATTGACACCAATAATGGGGCACTATTCCTCCCACTGACACCAATGATGGGGCACTATTCCTCCCACTGATACCAATGATGGGACACTATTCCTCCCACTGACACCAATGGTGGGGCACTATTCCTCCCCACTGATACCAATGATGGGACACTATTCCTCCCACTGACACCAATGATGGGGCACTATTCCTCCCACTGACACCAATGGTGGGGCACTATTCCTCCCCACTGATATCATTGATGTGGCACTACTCCTCCCACAGACACCAATGGTGGGGCACTGCTCCTCCCACTGACACCAATGATGGGACACTATTCCTCCCACTGACATCAGTGATGTGGCACTACTCCTCCCACTGACACCAATGATGGGGCACTATTCCTCCCACTGAAACCAATGATGGGACATTATTCCTCCCACTGACACCAATGATGGGGCACTATTCCTCCCACAGACATCAATGCTGGGACACTATTCCTCCCACTGACATCAGTGATGTGGCACTACTCCTCCCACTGACACCAATGATGGGGCACTATTCCCCCCCCACACACACACACTGACATCAATGATGGGGCACTATTCCTCCCACTGAAACCAACGATGGGACACTATTCCTCCCACTGACACCAATGATGGGGCACTATTCCTCCCACACTGACACCAATGATGGGGCACTATTCCTCCCACACTGACACCAATGATGGGGCACTATTCCTCCCACTGAAACCAACGATGGGGCACTATTCCTCTCACTGACATCAGTGATGTGGCACTATTCCTTCCACTGACACCAAAGATGGGACACTATTCCTCCCACTGACACCAATGATGGGGCACTATTCCTCCCACTAATACCAATGATGGGGCACTATTCCTCCCACTGACACCAATGATGGGGCACTATTCCTCCCACTGACACCAATGATTGGGCACTATTCCTCCCACTGATACCAACGATGGGGCACTATTCCTCCCACTGACATCAATGATGGGGCACTATTCCTCCCACTGACACCAATGATGGGACACTATTCCCCCCACTGACACCAATGATGGGGCACTATTCCTCCCACTGATACCAACAATGGGACACTATTCATCCCACTGACATCAGTGATGGGGCACTACTCCTTCCACTGACACCAATGATGTGGCACTAGTCCTCCCACTGCAAAATTACAGTTATGAAGTAGCAACGAAAATAATTTTATGGTTGGGGGTCACCACAACATGAGGAACTGTATTAAGGGGTCGCGGCATTAGGAAACTGGTCTAGAGGTTGTTGTATTTGTAGGCTTATTATTGGAGAACTTGGATAGGGAAGGGGAATTTAGTAGGATACTTCAGGAATAGAACTAATTATAGCTGAGGACAGAAATTCCTCAGCTTCCTCAGCAGCCTTGAGCAAAGTTCTGATGTCAGGAAGGGGTTAAGTGGACAGTGCTCTTCAGGACACCAGCCGGTGTCCCCTTTTACAGATCCACACTTGCCTATAAAGCACCAGAGAGGCAGCCAAGCACAATGTCCCCAAGATCACTTAGTGTCGGTACTCACAAGGACAAGGACAGAATGGTTGCCTCCTTCCAATCTTCCAAGCAATGCTACCATGATACCATACCATACAGATCTTCAGCAAACAGCTTCCCTCAGTCAGCTTTATGAAGAACAAGGGTAACTTTCTCTCTTGCTTCAGGCCACAGGTCGCTCACCTGAGGCCGCATGGCAGCAGGTGCCTGGGAAGGTAGCATGCCCTCCCAAGGCTGGAACTCTCTTCTCCAAGAAAGACGCAGGACTCAGCGTGCCCAAATAAATACCCTCTCCCAGCATCAGGGCAAACCCACCCTGGGATTGGCTGGAGTGGCATTAATATTCATACTGTGTTCTGCATGAGTTCCACCTTCCTAGGTTGCTTGGATACAGAGGAAGTCAGGAGCAGAACTAGCAGCACTTAAACACACTGAGGAGCCACTTCCAGCAATTGCAGCTCTCTGTTAAGCAGAAAGCCTTATTAGATTTTCCTAACAGTTCTCCCGTTAACCCCCCTGGCGGTATTCCCGAGTGTAGCTCAGGGTAAAGTTTCAGTACCACAAGCGATAACCCCGAGCTACACTCAGGCAGGGGCGGACTGACCATTTGGAAACTCGGGCACTGCCCGAGGGCCCGGGGTCAGTAGGGGGCCCCATGAGATGCCCCTGGTACCTTTTTCATAGGCTTTTTTGAGTTTGGGCAAGGACACAGGGGCACCATGATCCCCTATTGCCCGGGGGCCCCATGAGTTGTCAGTCCGCCCCTGCACTCGGGCTTACCATGTGGCGTTGCTCCAGGATCTGTTCTTCTCTTACCTTGTCCTGCGCTCCCACGATGTCCCTCCTGCAGTGTCCCCTGTAATGTCCTCCGGCCAATGCCAGCATCTGTCTTCTGGGTTCCGTCCCCTGCGACGTCAGGACGTACGGGGGACGGAACGGCGGGAAATTTGAAAATGACAAAAAGTGACATTCACTGAACTCACTAAAATCACATAGTATAACATTACATCAAACCATTTCACATACATTTTGTCCCGAGTGCTTTGTCCAGCGCCCTGCCTGCATTTTGGCTGTTCTTTCTGCCTGGAAACTGAGAAAAGTCCATGGCATCCAAAAAGCGTCCCTTTAGGTCAAAATTGGTTTTAGATCAGCTAGAGAACAGCGATAGTAAATCAGAACCACTTGCAGAATTGAGTGATAATGATTCGTGGGGAGATTCGTCATCAGACACTGAAAACAATTTTGCGACTTTGTTCAGTGAAGTGCGAACTTGGCGCTATGTTTCATATTTCAGTGTTTTTGGTTTGATTATATTATTGAATTAAATTTATTGTTATATTATTATTATTTTTTATGATTATTTATTAAATTATAATTTATGATTTTGTGTTTCAAATTTTATCATACCCGGGATGTTTACTAGACTCTTGTTCGGACAGATTTCAGTGAGTTATTCCTAAGAATTACAGGCCTACAATAAAAAAAATACATATTTCCATGCAAAAAAATGTACCGCTTTCAGCACAAAAATACTGACATAATCAGACTGCTAGGGAGGTTAAGCAGAGAAACCAACTATATCTACTTATACTAGCGCCTATGTAGGAAGGTGCTACAGGTACAATATAAAAGATGTCGTTTTGTCATGTAAATAGATACCAAATATGCCAAGCCTGAAAATTGCATGCATCCAGCGATAAGGCATAGTACCCCAATTATTACACAAATGCACTATTGGATTAAGTGTGGTGTATTAGTATGCAATTCATTTTCAACGGCACCATAATGCACTACTACAGTAATAGGCAAAGCACCCATGCTGCAGCACACCCCAAAGCACATGGCATGCCTAATGGTTCCTTGTGTTTAAAAAAAATATATATATATTTTTGTGGTTTAGGGTGCAATGCCAGACCATCCATAATGTTACCCATAAGTCAGCATGCCATTAAAGAAGAATTCCAGGTATGGCATTGATTACATAGTTACTTTGGTCCACCTTGGTGGACCCATGGGATCCCTCTAGAACACGGGTGTCAAACTGGCGGCCCTCCAGCTATTGCCAAACTACAAGTCCCATGAGGCATTGCAAGACTGACACTTACAAGCATGACTCCCAAAGGTAGAGGCATAATGGGACTTGTACTTTCGTAACAGCTGGAGGGCCACCAGTTTGACACCCCTGCTCTTGAAGCTATTAGTAGACACTGCTACTCCAGTGATCTCCACTTGCTTCCAAGTCCCGTGCTGAGCAGATGCCCTGCTGCACTATGAACACAGCAGATCGCTGGGCATGGGCGCCATTTTCTCAATGAATGCAAAACATTCTCTGATTGGATGAAGTAGAGTGGCAGGACTGCAATGTCATGATCTCCACTTTGTCCAACCAAAGAATGCTTTGCATTAATTGAGAAAATGAAACAAATTCTTTAAATGGCACCTGGGCCAAGTGGCTGACCTCCTGTGAGTAACCACTCTCCACAGTATCACGAGGCAAGTGGAGGCCATTGGAGTAGTGGTGACTTCTTCAGTGATTTCCAGCTTCTAGGGGGATCCCACAGATATAGTATTTGCATGATCTAAGCTGGGCCAATGTAACTATGGTAAATTGTCACACCTGGAATTAATGTGGTTGTAAAGGCAGAAGTTGAAAATGCACGCCACACTTTTCAGATATTTATTTGTAAAAAAATTTGAAAACCATTTATCATTTTCCTTCCACTTCACAATTATGTGCCACTTTGTGTTGGTCTATCACATAAAATCCCATTAAAATACATTTATGACAAAATGTGGAAAATCTCAAGGTGTATGAATACTTTTTCAAGGCACTGTATCAAACATATATGACAAATATGTTTAATTTACAGTATATACCAGGGGCGAACTGACCATTTGGAAACTCGGGCCCGGGGTCAGTAGGGGGCCCCATGAGATGCCCCTGGTACCTTTTTCATAGGCTTTTTTGAGTTTGGGCAAGGACACAGGGGCCCCATGATCCCCTATTGCCCGGGGGCCCCATGAGTTGTCAGTCCGCCCCTGGTATATACTGTATTTACGAGATCAAAAGGAAGCCAACAGCCTGTCTCAAATGCTGTACATTTCAGTGGCGGCACCCACCTTTCAATATAAAAACACTGTACCTGAGGCATCTGCTTCTCTTGCCCGGCCTTTGTCCCAGCACTGGCTGTGCCCTTCACATATAAACTGGCTGCTGCTATTAGAATCCACTGTTCTGCTAGCAGGGACAGGTAACAGTTTGAATGTTGGGATGGGAGAGGGGTAGGGGTATTACTGGGCAGATGGTAGTGGAGTCCTCTGTCATATACATAGTTACATAGTTAGTCTGGCTGAAAAAAGACAAAAGTCCATCCTGTTCAACCATAAAAAAAAAAAAAGTTGCTCCAGAGGAAGGCAAAAAACCCAGCAAAGCATGATCCAATTTGCTCCTGCAGGGGAAAAATTTCCTTCCTGATCCCCCGAGAGGCAATTGGATATTCCCTGGATCAACTTTATCCATAAATGTTAGTATCCAGTTATATTCTATATATCCAAGAAAGAATCCAGGACTTTTTTAAAGCAATCCACTGAGCTGGCCAGAACCAACTCTTAAGGTTCTTCACATATTCAAGGCACATCAGCCTACCTTCTTAGAATTTCTTGGAAATTAAAAAAAAAAGTTGCATGACTTGACTTTTTTCAGTTAAATACAAGGTTACTCGTTTGTAGGTGTCAGGAAAGGCCTGCCCATAGTGCAGGTGAAGTTCCACGGCGCAGAAATATGCGCATGCGCAGAGTCCTTGCAAACTGAACAGATGTACAGGGACTTGGACATAGGCACGCGCATGCGCACTCGGGCATACGGGCGCATGCCTGTTACTAATGCTGGCGCCAAAAGGGCTATTTAAACTGGCTGCAGTAGTTGTCCCATTGCCGTATGGTATTTTCTCTGCTCATGTTCCCTGATTCCTGTGATTGTCTCCTGATACCAAGCCAGCCTGTTCCTGATCTCCGCTTGATTGCTTCCTGCCCTGACCTCTGGCTTGTCTTGGATTATTCTTCTGTCTCCGCTCCTGTCTGATTGATCTTCCGTTGCTGACCTGGCCTGTGACCTGACTACTCTTCCTCCTGCCACTGTAAGCCTGATCTGCCTGACCGATACTGAATCCGGCTGGTCTGACCCTGCATCCTCAGCACGCTGCTCTTGAGTATCCATCCATCCAGCACGGCTACATCAGAACCCCGCTCCCTGCCTACAGCTTATTAGCTCATCCGCTATTACTGGATTGATCACAATCACTCATACCCCACCGTGCCCTGCGACCGCTGTCCCACCATCAGCGGTCCTTGAGCCGGAGTTGTACGGGAGGCCTGCCTCTTCACGTCAGGCTCACTATCCAGGTATGTGACAGTAGGTTTCGATTTTACTAGGCCTAAACATGTGGCTCAGTTTAAACATCTTTAAATCATGTCAAGGCAAAGAAAACATAAATTACAGTGGGGCAAAAAAGTATTTAGTCAGCCACCAATTGTGCAAGTTCTCCCACTTAAAAAGATGAGAGAGGCCTGTAATTGGCATCATAGGTGGACCTCAACTATGAGAGACAAAATGAGAAACAAAATCCAGACAATCACATTGGCTGATTTGGAAATAATTTATTTGCAAATTATGGTGGAAAATAAGTATTTGGTGAATATGAAAAGTTCATCTCAATACTTTGTTATATATCCTTTGTTGGCAATGACAGAGGTCAGACGTTTCCTGTAAATCTTCACATGGTTGGCACACACTGTTGCTGGTATGTTGGCCCATTCCTCCATGCAGATCTCCTCTAGAGCAGTGATGTTTTGGGGCTGTAGCTGGGCAACACGGACTTTCAACTCCCTCCAAAGGTTTTCTATGGGGTGGAGATCTGGAGACTTGCTAGGCCACTCCAGGACCTTGAAATGCTTCTTACGAAGCCACCGTTGCCCGGGCGGTATGTTTGGGATCATTGTCATGTTGGAAGACCCAGCCACATTTCATCTTCAATGCCCTTGCTGATGGAAGGAGGTTTGCACTCAAAATCTCACGATACATGGCCCCATTCATTCTGTCCTGTACATGGATCAGTCGTCCTGGTCCCTTTGTGGAGAAACAGCCCCAAAGCATACATTTGCAATACATTTACATTTCCTTGTGTTTTGATCCTTTATTTTAGGACCCTGCAAGTACAGAATAATATATGTTTATCTACCAGAAAGCCTATCATCTCGTAAACATGTAGTGCCCTGTTACGCAGGCTGTTAAGTACAATTCGTATGAGGCTTCTGCTGTAGTCATAGGACCCAGAATTGTTTAGTTTGTTCTGCTCAAGACTCCGCAGGCTGGGAGTTTGATTACCTCCTCCTGACTCTAGAAGAAGCTTCTGGTGGTTAGGGCAGGAGGATTCAAATAGTCAGCCTAAATATTTAGTAGGGCCTGTCCAATCCCTGGGGAGGTGTGCTCAGATGATGCAGGGGTTCCTGTTAAATAGGCTGGAGTCCAGAGAAGAGAGTCTTTCCCCTTGTGTGGAAATGGATCCATGACCTCCAGGCACTGCTTGCCATGGGGCATTCCTGGGCTGAAAAAGAAACCTTTGAGGCCATACTCATGGACTATGTATGCTTTGGGACCCAGTGAGTAAAGTTTCCCCTCTTGCACTGAAGTTTTCACAGTCTCCTGCTTTGTAATATTTGCTCTAACATTTTGGTGCATGGCTCCCAGCTGTGCCCGTATAGACTGTCCCAGCTGGTTAAAATCACTTTGGTGATTCCTTGTGCTACTATCATGATAAATGTGTCCTCCATTAGCAATCTGTTCTGTTCTGAGTACCCTGCTTCACTCCTAGATCCCCCTCCCAAGTTTCACCAGCAAGCATTTACGAAAAAAGACATGCCTGAACTGTTTTTTGAGCCAGAGAGGATGGATGGCAGCTGTGTCCTGGCTGCCCTACATTGATTAGAAAAAGAACCTTTGTACCAGCTCCTGCAGGGGTAGCACTGTAGACATATCGGGGTTTATTTACTAAACCTGGTTGACTCAGAATCTTGGGCACCTGTGCATGGTAGCCAATCAGCTTCTAACCTCAGCATGTTCAGTTAAGCTTCAGCAATAAAACCTGGAAGCTGATTGGTTTTTATGCAGAAGTGGACAAGATTCTGAGTCAACCAGGTTTAGTAAATAAACCCCATCTTGTCACTGCCAGCCTAATGCTGCAATGCTCATTCCTGCACTCTGCTTCAGGGCACCCCGAGTTTCCAAATGGTCAGTCCGCCCCTGCTCCTGACACATTTACTGGAGCCAAATAGGAAGCTCCCGATCCCTACTTGCAATAAGGAGCTTTCCGATCATGTGACCACTGTGACAGACAATCATGGCGGTCACATGACCATCAATCCTGTCCCGCCTCTCACCATCAGAAACTCCTTAAAGAGTCGAGAGGAGCTGGCATTAAGGGGTTACTAAAATATCTTCACTCTTCTTGTGTGTTAGGGAGTGGGGAGAAATAGCTAGCACTTTGTCCCCTAGGGGCACCAGACAGATTTACAGAAACCTAAAGTTGCTCTCTTCTTCACATATATTCTTGTCCGCAATCTCCTTTCAGGGCAGGCTTGCAACGCTGCTCTGGCCAGGGGCCAAGTAATTTATTATTCGCTGTCAACTGCACCACCAATCCTAGCGCTATTCCTTGATGTGGCACATTACTTGATGCAGCTGTGCGATGGGGAAACAGCTCTCATTGTTTGAACACTATTTGTGTGCAGTAAATTATTGTGTGGAGTAGATTAATGTTTTGACTGACATTCTGCGGTTTAGCCACAAGATGTCACTGTTTTTCTAACACAGGCTCAGACTGCATAGATATTTGTATATTCATGAAGAGGTGGGGTTTTCACAGAGTTGGGGTTTTAGTGAACAGGAAGTAGAGACTGCAGCCATGTTTTGGACGATGCAGAATGCTGGGGCCGTGTGAGCTGAGAAACCGATGACATCCAGGTCTGAAAGCGTCCCTCACTAACCAGAGATTGCTGCCAGGAAGGCTGATGAGAGCAGAGGAACTAAGCAACATTTGTTTGCCAGTACATTTTGTATGCTCCTTGAGGGTTAGGGACTGATGTAAATGTACAATATATATGTAAAGCGCTGCGTAAATTGACAGTGCTATATAAGTACCTGAAATAAATATATCACACTCCATTGGACTGTGATAGTAAATCAACCCCTAAATAAAAGCAGCAATTGCAATGTGTGGGATAAACATAATTTATGTTTTTATACAAGGTACTAACTGTTTTTCATTCACTGTTCTTTACAGAGCTGGGGGCAAAGAACAGGAACAGGCACCAGCAAGGCCATTTGACACACTATGGCTTAGTCCTGGCCACTGACCCAGGCCATGCAGAAAGGAGGAGAGGGATAGCAATCACATGCCCTGCATAAATTACATTAACAAAAGTATTTTTACAATATCCTTTACTGCATTTTACTGATACAATAATTGAGGTTTATGTGCCCAGCCTGAATCTATGGAGATGGAAACCAGGCAGGTCTGATCCTGACTGGCTAATGAGAAAAGCTTATTTCTTAATAAGAACATGTTAATACACTTGCAAAGCAATTAGGAATATCCGTCCATCTGTGTATTCATGCAGTTATCTGGTCAGCCATAGTTACATAGTTAGTCTGGCTGAAAACAGACAAAAGTTCATCCAGTTCAACCATTAAAAAAAAAGTTATAATCCTATATCCACAGTTGATCCAGAAGAAGGCAATAAAGAACCCAGCAAAGCATGATCCAATTTGCTCCTGCAGAAAAAAAAATTCCTTCCTGATCCCCCGAGAGGCAATCAGATATTCCCTGGATCAACTTTATCTATAAATGTTAGTATCCAGTTATATTCTGTGTATCTAAGAATCCAGGCCTTTTTTAAAGAAATCCACTAAGCTTGCCAGAACCAACTCTTGAGGGAGTCTATTCCACCATCATCTAATCATGTGGCAGCAGTGCAATGCATAAAACCATGCAGATACAGAGTAGGAATTTCAGTTAATGTTCACAATAAACACCACTAACTCTGAAAGGGAGTTCTACATTTTTACTACTCGATGAAAAAAAAACCCTTATGCAGTTTAAGAAATACTGCTTCATGTCCAACCTCGTATTGTGATCTTGTATCGTCTTCAGTTACCTTACTGTAGAGACCCTGTCCTAAACAGGGACTACTAGTTAAATTTAGTTCTGCTGGGTGGTAAACAACCTAGCTGATTTATAGTTTACTTGTTCATTTGATTTTCCCCTAAAATTAAGTGGAGTTCTGGTTTCTCTCTTCTGCCAGTAGTTGACACTGGTACCTCTGGTATTAGTATGAGAAGCTACAGTGGAACTAATTTTATGAATATTCATGTGTAGTGCTACCCCTGTAAGAGCCGTTGGCCTTTTCCCCCCACACAGCACCCACAGCCAGGCTGTGGGTCCAAATGGCTCCAGAAAACAGTTTAGGGCTTTTGGCTTAGGTTGTTTATTTTGAGAACACTGAACTTGGATAGGGATTGGGGCACATGGTGTAGTGCCCCTCTAGTTAGCCAGGGGGAGCTTGCTAGGTTTTTAGCAGAGGCTGGGTATGAGGCAGCTTGGGTGTGAGTCAGCCAGGTCACTTAGGGAACAGAAACCTCAGCCCTGACCCAGATAGCTCACCCTGATCTAGAGGCTTGGAGAAGTCTCCAGAACTCAGTGGGTGAGAATGAGGAGGGGCTGATCTGCATACTTAAGGAACTCTGGCCAATCCCCAACCAGAAGGCTTGACATGGAGCCAGGACAGCCCTCAAATATGGCTGAGCCTGCTCAGCAGCAGGAGAGTGTCGGGTGGAAGATGAAGTGAAGGCTGGAGTGTGGAGCCTGGGAGGAGGCTCAGGAAGGGCTCACCTACAGGCAGAGTTGCTGGACAGGAGGCTCTCTCAACCTCACTGTCCCTGAGAGAGGACTAAGTGAGTAATCCTACACCCCCTGGGCCAGATAAGGGGAGAGGGCATTCTGGTGGGAAACCTGACTAGCTCCTCACCCGGGGCCGTTCATTTTAAAGTGACAGCTTCTACATCCTCTTGCCCAGGGATTCCCTCAGGCAGCTGAGTGAAGAGGAGAATTCATCTGGGATCTGAGGTGGTACACCAGGAGGGCTGGAGAGCTCTTCAAAAAGAAACTTTGTCTATGCACTTGCACATAGTTGCTAAGGAGTTTGTATGCAAGTTACAGTTCCTTTTGGCATCCCATACACCCATCAAGCCTATCCAAGTTCAATACCCCTTAATAAAACATATAACCAAGCTCAAGGACTGTTCACTGTCTCCAGTGAGCAAGTGTGAAGAAAATGGGTGTTGCCTAGCTGTACTGAATGGGGAATCCAAAAACTCCTAAGGGATAGTGCTACAATAGGATAACCAAAACCTAAAGAACTGTACATTCCAAACAGCAAATGAGGACATGCTAATGTCTCTGGCTACTTTAATCCAATCTGTAGAACTGAGCTGCACCAATGGGAGTGGTAATGCAGCAATAGCAAAGCAACAAAGTTCCAAAAACCAAGATATATTGAAAAGACAGCAACTGGTTGTATTGCATAGCACTTGGCTGCTCTAGGCCCAAAGTAGAGATATAGTGTGGTGCTCCAGGCTTTAACCTGCTCTGCACTAAGGATGTCCCCTAGACATTGCACTTCACTATTCTCTCTTGTCTTGGGTCTGGATGTAAGGCTGTACTCACTCAGTCCCCTTTTTTTTTAAGGTGTCCTAAGATCCAGAGTAGCTGCTGTCCTGGCCTTTCTGCTGAACAAGCTGTACATGCTTCACTTGGGGTCTGCAGCTAAGCCTAGCTGAGACTGGGCTCAATGAAGACTTGAAGCTTCCCACTTCTCTCTCTCTCTCTCTCTTGATCTTTCTTCTGCCCCAGGAGCAGAGCCCCCAGCACAGAATCTCCTTCAGATGCCTTGATGCCAGGTTCTGCTCCCAGACTGCCAGGGTCCTCAGTATTTAGAAGTTGTTTCCACCCCTTCTGGGCCCTGCTACCTCAGGGACTGGTGAAAACGCCATAAATATTCGGGCTGGAGCATCTGTTCCTCCACCCACTAGATTCTGGAACTATCCAGAAAATTCCAGAAGACAGAAGGAGGTAACAGAGCCTCAACCATTTGAAGCACTGCACAGCCACCTAAGAAATTAGCCCGTTTTCCTCTGCCTACAGGGGAGCCAAACTAAATTTTCCTACACTAGCAACAGTGAGGGTGCTACACATGCTTCCCTTAGCTAACAAGTAAGAGTTTCCTGGCCAATGGCATGGGTTGAGGGACAGTATAAATATTTTGGAAGGGCCAAGTGATCTCCCTTTTTCATCCAGCCACTGGCTTAGGTTGGGATACATAGAGCAGCTGAGTGTTTAGACCTGAAGCCGCATGCCTATGCACGTGCCTGAGACTCTGATCTTGGAACCTGGCTAAGGACAAGAAAGGAACTGATGAGGCCTGAGATGAAGTACCAGAGGTCATAGGCGTAGCATCAGGGGTGATAGGGAATACCTGTGAAACGGCTGGCTAATAGAAATGCGCATGCTCGCAGCAATCTTTGCAGAATGGTGACCAGATGTGTACATGCGCACAGAAATGCGCACTCGCTCACAGGCACGCGCAAACGCACAGTGAATATTTGTGCCAGACGGACTATTTAAAGGATGCTTCTGACTGTGCTTAGTGCTGGCTGGTCTTCAGCTCTTTCCCCTGTGTCCTGCTGTATTCTTGTATCATCCCTTTGTTGCTGACCTGGCTTGTTCCTGACCTGACTTTGGATTCCGCTCCTGACTTGCTGCTAGTTCCTATCCCGGCTCTGTTCCTGACTTCAGCTCTGCTCATGATTTGATACCTCGCTGCCCGCCTGTTGATGACCTTGGTTATTCTTGTGAACTCGCTCCTGTCTCCGATTCCAGCTTCCTGTCCTGCTCGAGTGCCCACCTGGATCTCTTATTATACCAGCTCTTCACACCATTGCTTCAAGTTGGCTGGGAGATCTGACACGCCACTTATCCTGAACCTGTTGTGCAAGTGGAGTACCCTGTTACCCAGGTGGTATTCCCGAACATCGCTACCGTTCCTGAACCGGTGGTTCGCTAATCTCTACAGGACTCCAACTGCAAGTTCCTCTGACAACATCTGCTGGCACTCTTGTTCCCCTGGTCCCTCGGCACCCTCTGTTCCACTTCCAGCCAGAGGGAGGCTGACTTTGTCATTTCATTCTGCTATCAAGTACATGACAAGGGGTTGTAGAGGTCACAATTGCAATCCAATCCCTAGGTCTTAGGGGCCCGTGACTCCACTCCCTGCTGTCATATTACATTTCCCCCACAAAATCCTGAAGCTGGGGTCCAGCTCTGATCTGCCTTTTGTCTCCCAGAGCCCCAGCCAGGCTCCAGTAATCAGCTTCAAGTCATTTCCCTTCTCCTTAGTCTACACCCCTCCTCAAGAATAGGAATCTATGCTTGACAAAGGAGCGGGCTTTTGCCAATAGAGGCCAGCGCATGCTCCGGAACGCGTCGCAATGAATTCTGGTCACTGACATCATCACACCTACGCCGACGTTGCGCTTCAGCGTGCGTTCCAGACGCCACCTTGAGGAGTACGTGAATGCCGGCCAGCTCCACATCTGTCTCCCTCCTGCTACCACGCTTGTCCAGCGAGACATGGATGTCCAGGCACCTGTCACAGCCGTTCCACACTGGTTTCCACACTAGTTTATACAAACATGCCTGTTTTACTCAACATACATGTGAGTATTCCTACTTTTGTGCTAAAATAAAGTGGTTCTGCTGCACTTAGAGGCGCTTCTTTTCTCCTTTCAGGAACCTATGGAGAGCCTGGGAAAGCATGACGGTGGACTCATCCTGACTATCTCTGCTGCTACTGGAAAGTGGTGGTTTCTAAATGGAGATGGTTGCTACTTAGAAGGTACAGATTGCGTTAAAGTGACTGGTGCCCATCTGTTCACATGTCCCACTCTGCCTAAAAGATCTACCCTTGAGATAAATGTCAGCCCACCCTGTCACTGGGGGTACCACCCTGTTCCCGGGGGTCTGAGGGGTGCCACAGTAAATTAAACAGTTCATTCCCAATACTGTAATCATCATAGTTTCAATATTCAAATTGAAGTGCCTCCTTTCCAAGCAGAATTAGGTTCTTCCATATGGTTCCACTTTTGTCAGCCAAGAACAGAAAGCATACACTGCATGGAGAATGGAAAAATGTAGTCTGGTTTGATGAATTTAAGCTGCAGCACACAGATGGTAGTCCAGTGGTAGACTGTATTGAAAATTTATACAGTGCTAGTAAGTTGCAACTACACAATGGATAATGATTCACAATACTATCTTCTTGGTTGCTTAGATCACTGTGTGTGACTGTGTTCTTTTTTCCTGTTTATTGAAAGATTCCTGAATATTCCTGAACATTTCACCCATGAATGAACACTTGCATTTCCTTCGGCCACCTATGAAATAAATAAATCAGACTTTTAGAGATTGCTGTTTTTCAGTATATAGGTATGTGTTGTTAAAAAGATAAAAGAAGGTGTGACTGCAGTATCAATATTAAAGTGGTTATAAAGTCAAGTTTAAGCTGCAAGAAGTCACAGCTGACTTCCCACAGTAAACATGGTAGTGCTGAGGACCTGAAGACCTGAGAAGAATGGGCCTCAGTGAGGACAGCGCTGAAACCCTGGACAGGTAAGTATCTTTTTAATAAAAGTCAGCAGCTACAGTATAACTCCTAACCTAATTCTAATGCCAAGTTTATGCTTTGGTCTTAATGGGAAGGGTGAAAACCTCTGCAAGGTTTTTTCCAATCCCTGTCCCTATTAGGGAGATTTCCCAAAAATTCCTGTTCTGTGACCAAAGTGAAAAAAGGCGATCTCCCCAATGGGGGCAGTAACAGTGAAGAAACCTGACAAAAAACTTCACCACTTTTTTAATAAAAATCATGTATTATTGCCTATGTATGTTGGAGTAGTTTGCTTACCTAAAGTTTGGGAAAAAACCCTCAAAAGCTACAGCAACAGCAATAAAACCAACAGAGGTTCCAACTTTCCCTACTGTGTCTAAAAAAAAATCAGGTCTCTGTAAAAAAAAAAAAAAAAAAATCAAATTATGATTGACAGTATGCCACTGCATAAAAAGCTCCATCCACATGTAAATGCAAAGCTTTGTTTCATGATGTCCCAACTTTGATGCTTCTCTAACCCATTTTGCTTGTAAGTATACTGTGTTATACCATCTTAAGTGTTTGCTGTGTTCAGAGCTAGATCATCCACAAGACAACCAAGGCAGGAGCCTAGAGCCCAGTGGATGTCCAGGGGTTCAGCTATGCCTGGCTTAGGGTCTCATTTTGCCCTAATCTATCTCTGGTTGTATTGCTGTAAGACACAACTGCAACTAAATATTTGCAAGTGAGAGAATAAAAGTTACCTCTTGATCTCATTAGCCATATCATGAATGCCAGGACGATAATGGGTGCAATCACCAGAATATAGGGTTTCCGGGCCATTTCTATAGATTACAGAGAATAATTAGTTTTTTTTATTAGTTAAGTAAAAGATGTACTACTAATTGATCTCAAAGCCCAAATTAACTTTCAGACTGAACAGAAAAACCGGCCCCTTGAAGCAGAGAAGGCCCATTCTGTTTGAGTGAAAGCATTGGTCCCTCTACAGAAGTCTGATACATCCTCTACTAAGCAGACCTATAGCGTGAACTTTGCTGATTGTAGAGTTATAGCTGACATGAGGAAGCTTGTGGTCATCACTTCACTGGACAGGAGGTAAGTGCCATGTGTACAGGGTGTGCCGGTTGTGCTTTGGCACACCCTAATCACCCTGTTCTCATTATCATTATTGATGGGTGTGTTGGAAAGATCTCCCACTGAATGGCTCTGCTTATAAGAGAAGTGTGGAAGCCTCTCTTTCACTCTGAATCAGGGGCGGACTGACAACTCATGGGGCCCCTGGGCAATAAGGGATCATGGGGCCCCTGTGTCCTCGCCCACACCCAAAAAAGCATATGAAAAAGCCAATGAAAGGTACCAGGGGCATCTCATGGGGCCCCCTACTGACCCTGGGCCCTCGGACAGTGCCCAAGTGCTCTAATGGTCAGTCCGCCCCTGCTCTGAATCTGAAAGCAGGGAAATATTGTGCCCACAGGGCAGTGGGCCATAAGGAAGCTTGTATGTATACATAGTATATACTATACAATAGATATACATACACACGCATATGTGTTTGAGCTTTGCTGTGCACACCTATGGCTGTGGACTTTAGTTGCACTTTAAAGGCACTTCCACATGTGTGTATATGGGGGCATACGTCCATACAGAATTAAATACGCCTGTATTTGTAGAACCCAGAAGCCACAGCTGCTGCATAATTCTGGTCATAGACATGCTTTCAGAATACTTGTGTATGAATACATGTGTAAATGCTGCTACCTGTTGGGAATACAACAGTATGTACTATAATGTACTATATACAGTATTCTGTGGTAATATCACTTGACCAGTAGATGGCACTGTACGCTAAAGGTTACTAGTTGTGTATGTGTAAAACTTGCTGGTTCTTTATTCTTCTCTATCATCTCTTCAGGAAGTAATGTGCTGTAATAAGTCTGCTGTTATACAGTCTGCTGAAATGTGCTCTGTATGTCTGTAACTTAAGCCACACAAGTAAAGCCTGAATTCTGCTATCACTACCAGTGTCTTCTCTAACACATAACCAACACTACCTACTTTTACACGTGCATGCATTTAGAGGTCTTTCTCAAAAAGCTAATTTTTGCATTCAGAGAAATACGTTAAATGTGCACAATATAACGCAAGTACTGACATTTACACACATATAACCACATACAGTAAATCCTGTAATACATGCCTTTGGGCAAAAATACGCAGTAGCTGTGGCTCCTTGGTACCGCAAATAAGCCACATGCCTACGAATATAATGGATTCTGATAATATTAAAATAAAAGAGAGAACCGTAATAGTGGAACAGTTTGTTGTTAGCCTTGTGATTCACAACCCCCCCCAACTACCACCACCTTTCAAAACATCACTGGAAACCATGGTGTCACACTCAGCCTACTTCAAGTAGACAAATTCATTTGACTGTTTACTGGACAAATACCATTATTGCACAGGAGGTACACCCACCAATAAGCGGGCAGGTGATGCAGGAATCAGCAAAGCTTAAATTCATATAGTAGCGTCACCTATCTGGCTACGTAGTGTGGCATATTGAACATATAAAAGTTCTAAAGTTACCTATATTACTTTCTATATAAGTGTTGGAATCATCTCCTACATAAATAGCATGGGTGTCATCAATACTTTCCTCAAAATGTTTTTTTTTCTTTTTTTTTGTCTTAGCAATCCTTTAAGTACTTTTTCTTTGTTGTATGATGTACGTGCATGTCTTACCTTTCATTAGGAAATTGGAGTGTTCATTAACTGAGCAACCAGATACATATTTAGAGCTATTTTTCTGGTCAACAGGGTTGTGTACTATACACATGACCTCCATGTTCCTGGACTCTGGCTGGAGCAATAACTTGATTGTGTCTTTAGTATTATTATATAACTGATAATCAGAGTCTTTGTGTCTGTATATCCAGCTATAGGATAAAGATAGTATGTTGGTTGGAACAGAACAATAAAGAGTCACATTACACCTGTCGATTGTTCTCTCCTCCAGTTTGGTTTTTATAGTTGGGGCTGGAACAGGATCTGCAATCAAAAATATATGTTTAATTGAAAGGTATGCAATTGTATTTACAATATTATATTTTATGGATGCTTTCACTTCAGTGAAGAAAGAGTGTCAATAATGTTGGTAAAATTGCTAAATATTGGTCCAAGCTGGACCAATGTAACTATGTCATAAAAATCATACACATACTTCAACTTTCTAAAGTATTCTACCCAAAGTCTAACAATGAATTGTGGATAAATGTTGGTGAGTTCAGCAGCTTTGACAATACTCCAAAAAGGCAAGATCGCGGCTCAACTCCCAAGCTATTACTGTCAGGAATGGACTGGCCAGCAATAGTGGGACTCAGCTGCCTTATGAGCTGCAGTACCAGGGCTGGCCAGCGGGTGCTCCCAGCAATCAGAGACTCAACCTTGCAGCCAGTCAAACACCTGGAACTAATTATACTGGTGTATTTAAGGGACATTCAGACCTGCAGACTCTGCCTTGGTGTTGTGTTTCTCCTGGGCCCTGTATCCTGTTCCTGCTCCTTGTTCCCTGTTCCTGTCTGATTCTCTGCTGACCCTGCTCTGATCCCTGGCTTGTCTGACCATTCTCCTGCTCCTGATCCCTGGCTTGTCTGACCATTCTCCTCTGCCTGACCCTCTGTACCACGCTGCCCGCTACCTGCTGAACCTGGCTTGTGACTCCGACCATTCTCCGCTTGCTCCCCCTGTACCTACCTGCCCGATTGATATTGACCCGGCCTGCCTAACGACGCTTGCATTGTATGTACTGTTATCTGTGGGTGGTTGGTTTGGTTTGTTTGCACTGTGTTATGTTTTAGTATTGCACTGCGTTTATGTTTGTATTGTTAGTGTTAATAAATTACATTGTTTATAACATATCTGAAGCCTGCGTTTCCCTGCGTCAGTCACACACCTCTGGTCACACCCGGGAGCCCTGACAATTACATCCTATGTAGTTTTTTTTTTTTTTGATGATCTGTAATTTCTCCATATGAATTTTTGGAAACAGATAATATGGACTGAGTGATAATATTGTTTGGCATAAATACTACCTAAATACGTCATGGTGGCAGATCCAGAAAAATTGTGAGGGAGCTTTTTAAAAACCTTGGGGTTGTTTAACCTGCTGGCATATACTAGGAACCCATGGCTAACATCATAAATGTACAAAGCTTTAAAAGACTGAGAAAAAGAACCAAGGATGGTCTGGATTCTCATGCATTTAGAATGGTTAGCATTGACTGCGTCACTGTGGAACATCAGACTCATATTCTCTTGCCACTACCAGATCTCTTCCAGGTGGGCATGTAGGGTAGGCAGGTGGTACCTCCTCCATGTTCCCTTCCTCTTTTGGTGCCAAGTGTAGGTCACATAGGAGGCCTACCTTGGGGTGGGTTCTTCTGGGCTATGTTAGGCACCTAGGATAGGGTCACTGCATTACACATGGGGAACATTTACTTAAATGGATGACTGAACTCTAGTTGACCCTCTTGATGTTAATATACACCACTTCTTCACTTGTTGCATTTAGGAGGGACAAGCAGAGCCTATGCTCTCTGCACCTAACCAGCTTATCTCTGCTACCTCACTCCCAGTAATGGAATGGGGTCCCACTGTGCACCAAATGCAGACTCCATGTGTGCACTCCACATAACTCTTCCTCTTCCGTACCTGTGCACAAGCTGGGGACCTCTGTAGTTCTGTCTTTTCCCGTTGCTATGGAAGATGGAGCACTCATGAGGAGAGTGCTCACAATTCCTCCTGCCAGAAGCTAACCCACCTATCACAGGTACACATGACTGCATGTGAAACCTTTGTTACCCTAGGTAACCACTTCTTTGTTCTCCACACTGTGTTAACTCGTACGGAGCTGTCTTCATACCCCAATGTATTTTAACTGACCTGTAGTCTAGGTGTCAGATACTTGCATACACTCCTTTAGTAACTTCAGACCAGGCAAAGGACAACATTTCAAAAGCTTTACCTGAAATAACTTAAACATTACAGATGATAATGGTAACAGTTTTTCGCAAACATCCCTAGTCCCTACCCTATCTACAGTTTGTGGCTGCCCCAGCATACCTGTACAGGAAAGAGTCCATCTTGGGAGTATCCAGCAACAAGTGACTTCAGAGAAGTCCCAGCAGTTCCTTTACATTGCTGGAGGCTTCTATGACTAGACACACAGTAGTAGGCACTCCGAACTTGGCAGGACACAGCAGGCTGACAGGATGAACTCTGACAATGGCATCATCCATGAGAATGACAGCGAGGAAAGACCCCAGGACCCGTACCTCTGTCTCTTTCATATTTACACAGGAGCAGTGGGTCGAACCCCAGAAGCCCACCAAGGAAAACATATTAATTCTATCCCTCCTGGCTGGGACAGCTCCTAACTAGGCTGAAATAGGCAACCCATCTACAGTCAGTCAAGATTACCAAACTACTAAAGTCATTTTACAATTGTATCTGAAAGAGGAATTCATAAGACTGTGGAACCCTAAGAACCTCCTGGTATCACTAGAAAATATTTTACTTATTGCGTGATTGTTAGCAGTTTTATGGGAATTTTTTTTTAACATACACTATATTGCCAAAAGTATTATGACACCTGCATTTACCCGCACATGAAATTTAATGTCATCCCAATCTTAGTCCGAAGTGTTCAATATTAAATTGGTCCACCCTTTGCAGCTATAACAGCTTCAACTCTCCTGGGTAAACTGTCCTCAAGGTTTGTGAGTGTGTCTATGGGAATGTCTGACCATTCTTCCAGAAGGGTATTTGTGAGGTCAGGCACTGATATTGGACCTTGCAGTCTCCGCTCTAATTCATCCCAAAGGTGTTTTATCAGGTTGAGGTCATGAATCTGTGCAGGCCAGTCAAGTTCCTCCACCACAAACTCGGTCATCTATGTCTTCATGGACCTTGCTTTGTGCACTTGTGCGCCGTCACGTTGAAATAGGAAGGGGCCATCCCCAAACACTTCCCACAAAGTTGAGAGCATGAATTTGGCAAAAATGTTTTGGTATGCTGATGCCTCAAAAGTTCCCTTCACTGGAACTAAGAGGCCAAGTCCAACCCCTGAAAACCAACCCCACACCATAATCCCCCTTCCACCAAACTTTACACTTGGCACAGTGCAGTCAGGCAAGTACCTTTCCCCTGGCAACCCAGACACCTCCATCGGATTGTAAGATAGAGAAGTGTGATTGGCCACTCCAGAGAACACATCTCCACTGCTCTAGAGTCCAGTGGCGGCGTGCTTTACACCACTGCATCCAACACTTTGTATTACACTTGGTGATGTAAGGCTTGGATGCAGCTATTCGGCCATGGAAACCCATTCCATGCAGCTCTCTATGCACTGTTGTGCTAATCTGAAGGCCACATGAAATTTGGAGGTCTTTAGCTATTGACTCTGCAGACAGTTGGCAACTTCTGCACACTGTGTGCTTCATCATGCGCTGACCATGATGCTGTTGTTCCCAGTTGCTTCCACTTTGTTATAATCTCACTAACAGTTGCCCGTGGAATATTTAGTAGCCAGGAAATTTCATGGATAGACTTATTGCACAGGTGGCAACCTAAGTCAGTACCATACTTTAATTCATTGAGCTCCTAGAGCGACCCATTCTTTCACAAATGTTTGTAGAAGCAGTCTGCATGCCTAGGTGCTTAATTTTATACACCTGTGGCCATGGAGGTGATTGGAACACCTGAATCCAATGATTTGGTGGGGTGTCTCAATACTTTTGGCAATATAGTGTATGACTTGCACAAAAAAATCTAGTTTTTTGGCCACACTTAAAATACCACAAATCAATGTAAATATTTGGGAGCTGCTCATAAGCATAAAACTGAATAAATAGGTCTTGATAAGGACCTCTTAAAGTATATCTTAAGCCAACACATTTCTAGCCACATCTTCTTTAGGGAAAGGAATGATCAAAACCTCTGTCAGGTTTTTCCATCTGAAGATGTCCATACTTTTCCTGTCCAGTAGACCTAACAAGGATTGGTCTACAAAGCTAGAGGGAAAAAAAAGTTTATAAGTTTACAAAGTGATCTTTTAAATATATTGAATACTTGTATAGAATCTATATTTTACAAATAAACCAGGGAGCTCCCATGACATTGTGTAGAGCAAACTTTTTTTTTATAGGTAAGCCCAGCATTGTGTGCTGTTTTCACTGCCTCTGTCTAACTGAAAGTCCACATATTGTACGGAGGGATAAAAAGCAAATAATCACATTTAATATTTACGTGACTAAAAGGAAATTAAAAAAAAAAAATTTCTTTTAATTCTGAGTAGGAAAATTAAAGAAAATGAATTTAAATATTCTCTGCATGTTAAGATTTATTAAAGCAATTAATGGGAGTACATACCATAAAGCACAAGATTAAACTTTTCTTTATGCTGTTCATGGTTTGTCAGGGTGATTGTGCACACATAGCTCCCACTGTCCTCCATCCTTAGGTTTTTGATATGTAGTTTTTTTCCATTATTAGATAGCTCTAGACGTTTATTGTATTGTGGATGGTGAAATATCGAAATATTATTTTCAAACTCCGCTATCTTGATTTTCGTCCTGTTAGCTTCCAAATGCCAGATGATGCTTCCTGTTGGCACTGACCACCTCCGTTTAACGGATAGTTCAACGTGGTCATTTGTAATGCGAGTAAGTGTCTGATTTCCACCTGCAATAACACAAAATCACAATTTGCTTACTTATTATATGGGAAACTGTTCTTACAGTTTGCAGACAATTTGACAGAAACAATTGAGTACTGTCCGTGATACTTTTTTATTTGCACTAACATACAATTTTTAGGACAAGCTTTTAGGGTATGTCCCCTTCTTCAAGGTCCAAGCAGTAGCATTTCACAAAGTTTTAGCAAAATATTCAAAGAAACAATCTCTGTGGGAAAAACAAACAAACAAAAAACACACACAAACAAATGTACACAGGAATGGTTAGAAAAAGTAGGGGACATACCCTGAAACCTGTCCTAAGAATTGTATGTTTGTACAAATAAAAAAGTATCATGGACAGTACTCATTTGTTTCTGTCACAAGTGCACTAATATGGCTACAATCAGCTCAAGCAGACAATTTCTGGAATCTGTATAAACTATTTATAAAAGCTAAAAAATTTTAAATATTGTTTACCATTTTTTGCAACATATTGGAAATTCTTAATGCTGTTTCAGAACATTTAATTTTACAAGGTGTGCAACGTAGGAAATCTTATGGTCACAGTATTTACAGAAAGTGCCTTGGAACAGTAACAATGCTGACTTGAATAATAACAATGAAATATGGCTGCGCTACATCTAAATATACACACACCTCTAAAATATATAGACAAAGAATGGTGATAGCAAAAAACAAAAAATAATGACACCAAAAAAATAAAGTAAATATATAGTCCCCCAAAAAATATAAACAATATATAAAAAAAATTAAAATGATATATCGCAGTCCAAAAGTTTGTGTTCTCTCATGAACCCTCCTTGGTATAACGACCACCGTGTGAATCTGTTAAGGAATTCCAGTGCAAAACATCTTCCACCGTATATCTGCTCACCTCCAGCAGTGTGACCACACATTATACAATGTTTTGGTCTGACTATGCTTTTGGTCCCAAATATGTGGACTCTGAAGATCAAATAGCTGAATAATAGCTCCAAAGGATGGTCCCTCCAGATGACCGACTCAGGCTCAGCCGTGTTCTTCATTAAAAAAAAACTCACAATAGTGCTTTACCCTTTAAAACTTTTATTGCACATTAAAATATAAGAAATGCGCTCACGTTCTGAAGGTCCATATCTGCACCATGTATGGTGAACATCCAGTAATGTACTAATTAGACACAAGATGGCAGTATCATCTCAGCAGAATACAAATATCCGAAGTGTATTTGCAAGGCAATGCACAGGCCCTAATAATAACTTCAATTCCCTGCAGATATGACAGTCCTGGAGCGATGTGCGGAAAACTACTACTGCTTTTTTGATGAATGGCAACATCATGATGTCATCCGTACGCTCCTGCCCTAATGCTGACTTGATCCAGGCAGCAGAAAATATATTTTCCATAGGGAGCTCTCGTTAGAGAACACAACCTCTGTGGCTATGGGATAGAGGTGCCGGATGGATATCAGGGATGGATGGATGGAAGCAATAACACTGAGGCAGCTTTCTTAGAGTGGAGGCAAGGCTCTAATGCAATGAACATAAAGAAAAGGAAGGCGCCTCTAAGTGTAGTATTGACAATTTAATAATAGACAATTTATGAATTGCACTTATAGAGAAAAAAGTGTTAAAAGGCTCATCGTATAATATCTGTAGTTCCTGGTAGAACATCCAGCCATCCAGCGGCAGCACGGTCCGTGTGAGTCAGGAAGCTAGAGCAGGGATGACTTTGTTTCCAAAATGAGGCATGGACAGGAGATGGGGGAGGTTACGCGTTTCAGAGCTTGCACAGTAAGCTCCTCCATCAGACCTAAGCCCCAGTGTGGTGTATGGTTGTATATAGGTTTTTTTTTTTTAATCTGGTTATTATCCCATTATAGCATTCTGAGAAAGATCCTTGTCTAAATGGAGAAACATGAGGAAGAGATATGCTGGACAAGGGAACCCTTTTTTCTCAGCTTCATAAGAATGGGTTTTTATGCAACGTTCTTCCATGTTGTGGCCAGGATTTCAGAACAGTTTCATCTTGTGCACCAGTATTGTATTTCCTCCTTTACATATCCAAAGCAAGATTATAGCCTGCATTAAAGAGGCAGTAAATTCATCAAAGTTTAGAAAATAAAATGGGGAAAATGAATATGTCTGGTCACAAAATTAAGTCTTATCAATCCACTTGCATCTCTCACAGTATCACCTGAAGCTCAGAGTCAGCGCTCGGGAGCCTGGGGAACAGACAGGTTGTGAGAGCTACACGTGGATTGATGACTTAATTTTGTGGCTGGACAGATTCATTTCCCCATGTTATTTTCTAAACACTCCAAGTCTTTGATGAATTTACTGCCTCTTTAATACAGGCTATAATCTTGCCTTGGATATGTGCCCCCCCCCCCCCCCCCCCAACGAGAGAGCGAAAAAAAGAGAGGGGGAAAAAAGAGAGAAACAGAGAGAGAAAGGAGAGTGAGAAATAAGGGAGCGAAAGAAAGAGAGGGAGAAAGGGAGAGAGAGAAAGAGCAAGCTAGAGAGAGAGAGAGAGAGAGAGAGAGAGAGAGAGAGAATGAGAGAGAGAAAGAGAGAGAAAGAAAGAGGGAGGGAGAAAAAGAGAGAAGAAGAAAGTCGGGTAGTTGAGATGTGATATGATCAGTAGAAATATGTAATTGCAGATCTAGTTTAGTTTCGTGTTATTACAGATAAGTGTTCAGTATTTCAGTCATAGACATATGTTCACCAATTAGCATCTGAAAGGACAGAGCAGCTTCCAGGCTAGAGGTGACATGGAGGTGCCAATACAACTTTCTCACCTCTGTAGCCAGGGTTTGCCACCTTCTTGAAATCTAAAAGAAGAGCTCTAGCCATTTTGGCTTCAAGAAACCGCAAGGGACCAGGAGAGGGCTCCGATATGTCTGCCAGCTCTGATTGATATCCACAGATCAGAGGAATCTATTTCATCTCTTATAAAAGCTAAAATATTAGTTACGGAGATATGAAAATAATTCCTTCTGATTGGACACATTTTAGGCAACATCTACATGTAAAACTGTATATGTAGCCTCTGTAGAATCCCAGAGAAACACACAACATGGCTATATGGTGCCTGATTGCGACAGGTGAACAATGATTGATAGTGTTGCGATCGGAATGATGCGCTGGTGTCGGAAATCCTATCCCTGACCCAGTGATCTAGACTGTTTCTGTCCCATTCGAGATTGGACACTTCAGAACACAGAACATCCTGTGGGCTGGTTCAGAAACACCCACAGAGTTGATTGACCAAGGGCTAAAGTCCAGCCCACATCCATATTTCAATAAATTGAGGACCCTGAGATATGGACGGAGTGATTCGTATGGAGCCGGTTCCATCTGACTGGCGAATCTCGGACTTTCTTTGACTTGCTCCAGTCGCAGGAAAAATCTTGGTAAAAGTTTTATTTCTGTTTTTATTCCCTTTTCATTTAATAGTGAAGAGCCAATTGTGTGTCTTTTTGTATTTTCTGTAACACTTTTTTCTTTGTACATTTTTTATGCACTGCCCACTTGCGGGATATTATCATGAAATTAATAAGTGACTTGTGGGTACTTAAGCTTGCATTCATAACTCCAGAGAGATTGTTGCATTGTTGTGTCTATGTGCTCGGTCTAAGTTCATTGCCAATCTGTATGCAATTGCACTGCGTGTTGGCAGATTGCATGCAGATTGTAAAGTACCAGACCTGCCAGAGATCTGTGTGTGTGTGGTGGCCCAGCAGACCAGTCTGCAGACAATCTGTTCGGTGGTGGCAAGCTGCCGTTTGTTGTGTGTCTGGTGTGGGGGTGTTCGGACAGTGGAAGAGTGATTAACACCGGGGTTCTAGCTTGTAGACTAGCTGGAGGAATCCTAGAAAGGTGTGCTAATTGGTAGACTGCTCCCAACCCTTAGAGTGCACCCGATTGTATAGAAGATTTGTATCTGCCTTTGTGCGGTCAGCCAGCTGGATTGGAGTGGAGTCTCCCTCTAGTGGTGGCCAGTGGCAGTGCAGGCTGTGAAAGTATCAAGGCCAGTCTTATATGCTCAAAGTCCCCCTCATTCCTTTTTTATCCCAGTCGCAGTGCACGCCTTGGTTAGCTAGTCGCCGTGGGCGTGTGTTTAATCCGTGACAAAGAGAGAGAGAGAAATAAAGAAAGAGCTGTAGGAGAGAGAAAGAGAGAGAGGGAGAAATATAAAGAAAGAGCTGTAGGAGAGAGAGAAAGAGAGAGAGGGAGAAATATAAAGAAAGATCTGTTGAAAGTGAGAGATGCCATATGATTGTTACTCTCACCTGGCAGTCATAGAGAAGGATGAGCTGCCAGGATCCACTCCTCCAGCCACAGCCTCTTCTTAAACTCCTGTCATAGGAGCCATGTTGTGCCTGGATTTCTGCTCTCCGGCTCCTTGGTGATCTTGCTGCAGAGAAAAGTGGGGTGGGGATGGAACATGGGGGGAAAAAATCACCGATCACCCAGGGGGAGAGGAGTGAAGGACAAGTGACAGCTGGGCAGTTGTCAGCAGATGTCTCAGCCAATGAGGAGGCAGAGACCTGGGACAGCCAAGGCATCATGCACATCGCTGGATTGTGATGAGGCTCTGGTAAGTATTGAGGGTACTGGGGGCACTGCTGCACACAGAAGGTTTTTTACCTTAGTGTATCGATTGCATGAAGGTAAAAAACCTTAAGCCTTTACAACCACTTTGAGTGGTTAAAGTAGTTGTAAGGGCCCAAGGTTTTTACCTTCGTGCATTCTTTGCATGAAAGTAAAAAACCTTTTCTGTGCAGCAGCGCCCCCCTAATATTCACCTAAGCCCCCTCTGGATCCAGCAATGTGCACTGGAGTCTCGGCTAACCCAGGACTCCCTCTCCTCATTGGCTGAGACAGCCAGTGAGCCAATCAGAAGAGAGAGGGGGCAGGGCTGATACACAGCTCCATTTGTAAATGGACACATGGAGAAGCTGATCAGGAATGTGCCTGCTCGGGTGCACCCATAGGAAGCTGCTTGCAATGGGGAGCCCAACAGGAGGGAAGGGCCAGGAGCACCGGCGAGGGACCTGAGAAGAGGAGGATCTGAAATGCACTGAGAGCAGGTAAGTATAACACATTTTTTTTTAATTCAAGCCTTTAATATCACTTTAAGCCTCTGGCCCCATGATTTGATGTACATTTTGTGAGTGACTAGAGTAGGGACAGGTTCCCCATCTGGCAAGGAGAGTGCTAGAGAAAGGTTTGGGAGGAGTCGGTGAAAGCCTTCTCTATTGGGTCGGACCGTTCAGGCCAAACTTCCATCCCGCTTTGCAGACGCTGTTAGCAACATTCAAGCCGCAGCATCTCTGTTGCAACTCTTGCAAGTGGCACTGGAGGGCTGTGCTCACCCGTTGGGTCTCGTTATACTCTGTTGGAAGGTTTTCAATATATTCCGTTCACCGCACTCCATCTCTGTGTGTTCTCTCCGCTGCACACCACACAGCACAGTGCTCACAGGTCTGCTAGCACCAGACGTTTAACTAGTACCAGACCATGGTGAAACAGAAAAGCTAATGGTCACATACCCCACTAGTCACATGCCTACACACAGAACTCCTGTGTGTCCCCATTCTGGTAAACTTGGCCATCACACGATTGTACGCTTTAGTGCACCCTTGTGAACGAGGCCCAAGAGGCACCAAGATCTGCATGCAAATTTAGGAGATCAAGATGAAAAATGCAAATGACTTCATTGATTCCATATTGGGTTGGCACTTGCACAGTAAGCTACACGGCTGGGCTATCGGGCACACTATCAGGGGTGCATGTTTTCCGGGGACAGGCACTTCAAAATGGGGACTGTCCCCAAGAAATGGGCACATATATTAACCATATTGTATTTCATTTTAAGAGTGTTTTAATTGATAATATTATTTACCAGCGGTGTATCAGTATACATGACTAAAGTGTTCGTCAACTTTGGTCCGTAAACATTTTCAATAATGACACCAAACTGCATGACATAAGTTTAAACACTTAGCGCCGGCGCCTACCGGCCCTTTAAGGGGTTTCAGATGCTGGGAGGCGGGGCGGGATTTTAGGGTCATGTGACCGCCTTGCTGTCAGGGCGGTCACATGATCAGAAAAGGTCCTGATCGTAAGGGGAGATCAGGACCTTTCCGTGAGACACTGACATATGTGCTGGGAGCACGCAGGGCATATGTATTTTCAAATGGTACGCAAATATGCGGCCTCTCGACATCAAGGACCAGCCACCGAGAGGCCGCATATTTGCGTACGCCCGGCATCAAGGGCTTAAACGACCAGAGCAGCCCTTTTATTAACAAAAGCATAAATCACATCAATTAAAACAATTTCAACAATACAACCAGGAGGGGGTTATTGGGTGTCCTTAAGGCACACTTTTATGACTATAATCACCCGTGTCCTCAGCCGTCCCCAACCGGCTCAAAGACGTTATTACTCACACATTCTTAGATTTTCCCCCAGGGGACCTAGCTCCTGGAAGAACCACCAATACCCAATCAATCGGAAGCACCATACCCTAGATGGGCCCCAAATTTTTTAACATCGTTAACTACTGACACCTCCAAAGATCCCCAGACCCATCAAGCTGCTGTGACATTTATTCCTTTTTTGTTTTTCTTTTAATAGAAATTCGTAACCACAAAAATACTACCCCACAACCCCGAATACACCAGGAACCCTGAGCACAGGGCAGGAGGGAATGGAAGTTTCCTCTTCGCCTAAACTTTCTAGAATGATGATCCAGCAACCCTTGCAATGGACCACCCTTGCGGCTCCAGCCAGCCCATCCAACCTACAGCCTCTAGTCAGGTAAGAACTACACCCCCTACAGCACTTACTACATATTTTAACCCTTCTCCGTCTTGTGTCTCTCTTAGTCATGCTGACTCTGCATTCATTTTCTCCTCTCCAGGTTGCACTGTATTTGCTGAAGCATGGACAATCTTGGTGTGTTAATATGACACAGACTCATTACCATTGCCTAACACTGGTCCCCTCCTTTACATTTTCATTAAATAGAAGGAAACCGAGAAATTCAATTCTATTTAAAACAGATAGGAATTAGAATTAATCACACAGGTTTTACTCACCCAAAGCAACATAAGAAAGCATTAGGGGCATGGTCATTATGTGCAGTATCCTCATATTGTTCTTTAGCACATACTTTGTAGCTTTTAACAAACATGATCAACTGTAACACACGCGTTCCTTTCGTTTTCCTCGTATTGTGTCAGTTGTCAGAACATTATAGGTTGCAGCTTTAAAATATGCTGCATACTTCCTCCCACTGAATAAAGGTCCTTAGTGTCATATTACCCTGAGCACGGCTGTATAGAAAGCTATATAGTCTTTTAGATTTATGGGTTAGAGAGATCATCTTGATGAAAATACTGTTATCAATATAAATGTTATAAATGATAATGTTGTAAATATCATGAAAAACATTTTTCTTCGTAAAGGTACACTTAAAGGCTGAATTGAATTTGAATTGTTTACCTGCCATTTGATTTCACTTTGTGTTCATCCTGTCTTGAGAGTTACACATCTCTGCTACACAGCATACCACTGTCAGGCTGGAGACCTAAATGTTCTGTGCTGCAGTTTAGGAACGCTTTTTCAGGTCTTGTCTCTCTCTTTAGCCTGTTATTGGACTCTGAAAGGTGAAGCAGCAGCCTGATAAGATCATCTCTCTGACACTCTGCTGTCTTCTCCAATCAGCATGTTTCTTGATAGAACATGAGCACTGCAATACATTCTACTGGCTCACTGTGCTGCTTCTTCCTCCCTGAGCTTGAGCTCTGCTGTACAGGGGACTGTAAGCAGATGATACCAACTCAAAATTAGGTACTTGAACTGCTGGCATAAAGAAAATACTTTTAGGGATGTTCTAATGAATAGAATACTGTATTAATGTGTGCCTTTTATATCCACGTGGTGTTCAGCTTTAAGAGAACGGCTGAAAGGTAGCTCTAGTTCAGGGGTGGGCAACCTGCGGCTCTTCAACTGTTGCAGGACTGCAAGTTCCATCATGCCTAGCTGTAACTGTCAGTTTTGCAATGTGTCACGGGACCTGTAGAGTCACGCTTGTAACTTCCGGTCTTTGCAATGCCTCATGGAGAATGTAGTTCCACAACAGCTGGAGAGCCGCAGGTTGCCCACCCACTCTAATATTTTGAAGGTCTCGTTTTATTTTACTACTTGATGTGATACTGCATGTACGAGAAAGTGTGTGAGGGTGTAGGAAGGTTGGACTTTCTTCATGTTCCCTTCCTCATTGGGCACCAAGTATGGGTCACATAAGTGACCTACCGCTGGGATGGGTTGTTCTGGGCTACACTAGGCATCCTGGACAGGGGTCACCCACCTTGCACATGGGGTAACTTTACTGTATCATGCTCATCAATGACCCCTGGCAAGGCAAAGGCTGCTTTCAGGATACTGTGACCTTAAGACAGATCTCCATCTTTAGAGATTGCTGTACATGGTATACACCTCTGTGACCAAGCCCCAGTCAAAAAGCGTAAGAGGGCGTGGCCAGAATGGTGGCTGAGGCCATTTCTCAACATTGGACTCCTGGAGTCAGTTGAGCAGTGTTCCTCCTTTCTCTTGTATTGGCTGACACTGGAATCACTTGGACTCATGCTCCCTTCTTCTCACTTGCCAGTGGGGTGATCTTTTTCCTTCCATCCACAGCTTGGAGCAGCGGCCTAAGGTATACTTTTCACTATGTACATCGTGTACACTTGAGCAAGACACTGAACTCCAGTTAACTTTTACTGGCCGTGTCAATGTACACCATTACTGTCGCCTCGCTCCAAGCCTTCTCTGGGCTGTTGGGACAGGGCATCAATGTTTAGGTGGGGCGGATACTCTGATCTGTCCCTCCTTGTGCATGCACTGTTTCTTTTCCCTGAGATCTGCCCTCTTTGAATTAGCGCATGTGCAGGAACATCGCACCTGTGCAGTCACTTGCAGCCGGGCCCGGTGACGCCATACTCCACCCGGTGCGGTAGCCCTTGATAGTGGTTCCATTTTTGCGACCTTATGGCCAAGTACTGGTAAGCTAACTTTGATCCAAGGGAGCCATTTGCTTTACATTGTCTTGGGGAGATACTAACAAGAATGTACAACTTGATTTGTTTCTCCTTTTAGGCTTTTTGGCCTTTGTATGCCACGTGGCGGTGGACTGCTAATGTGGGACTGATATGTACAGTGTGGACATGGTTATGGCCTTTTCGGGCATTTTTTACAACCATATAACCTTGACTAGTGGTCATATACACTGCCCTGACCGGTATGTTATTCTCTCTTCTAAAGGAATGTGATTTTAGATGACTTGGTATCCATACTAATGTGGTGATTATGTGTCCGATTATTTGTAGGCCTATGGACCTTTCTTTTCCCCTCCCGGCCTTCTGGTGTTTTCCATTGAGGACAGGGCCCCCCTTTTTCTGGGACTGCAAGTGATGGAGTTATTTCCTAATCTTTTGATGGGAGAATATGTTTGTATCAGCCTTACTATATTATAAGGTTAAACATTTCCCTAGGAAGCTAGTCTCAATGTATTAACATCATTGAGTAGGAGGCGGTGTTCTTAGTCTATATTAATAGTTTTCCCTAGGCCACAATTGGCTCCTCAACTTCTGTTTTCTATATATGTGAACTAAGTCCCTTGAGGATTCCTCTGGCTTTGCAGCCTGCTATGTGGTTGATTGCACCCCAATACCTTACTTTTGGAGTTTCCTCCCCCTGTCCTGGATTAAGAGGAGGCCTTTCCCTGTTTTTGAAGGGTCCACTGCTGTCTGGTGTCTAATGGCCCATTTTGTAATTGTTAAACTCTCTAACAATGCTAATTTATGTTGCTGTTATAATTTTCTTTTTGTCTAATGCAGGCCATAGATGAGGAGAAAAACGGCAGATTTTCGGCCGATTAACGAACTATCGGTCGGTCTAAAAAACTTACCTGACCACCAATTATTACGAAAATCGGCCGATTAATGAGTAACCTATAACGGGAAATGATGTCATTTTGTGGCCTTTGTGATCCTTTTTCGGAAAACGATCATTCGTTTTTGACCATCAATGAGGATAAAGTCGGGCGTTTTTCGAAAATTTTCCAACATCACCGATAATCTGAAAGTCCAAAATACACGAAAAACGGCCGACAACATCGTCCACTAACGATAAGATAATCGGCCGGTTTTATTTTCGGACGAAAAATCGGCCGTTTTTCTCCCCATCTATGGCCTGCATAAGTATATGTATTTCTTTTAGATATATAAATATCCCCTGAGGAAGCAACTGTCATTGTGAAACATGTCGGGCATTCCCTTTGAATGGTCTTTGAATGGTCCTCACCCCCCCACAGGAGTACTTTGGTGGTAACGTCCACGCTGTATCACTGGTTGTCATCTATTTGAATATATGGTGGGCTTTGGGACATTCATTGTGGGTATATTGTACAACAACATTTTATCAGAAAACTGTCTATATGTGATGTGATGTTGAATAAAGGAACATTGATCTTATCTTTCTGCATATATAGTTTCTGTGCCTATAAAGTCCATTTATACAATTTCTCCTATAAACAATATTCCCTGAAGTACACACAACAGTGCTACTACCCATATATCCTGGATAAAGAAGAGCCACAAGTTCCCGATCCACAGTTGCTCGGCTGCATGCAATAGTAAGGTAAGGAAGGATCTGCACGACCATGGATGCTCTTTGGATAATCAGAGCAATGAACCAAATGCGATTTCTCCTGCGCTCCGGGACCCAGGCCGGTGGTGAGTAGATGAAATCAAACTCCAAAAAAGAAACCACCGGAGTATACAAGGTCGTGCAGCTCCAAACCAAGGCTGGGGAAGCCCAAGCAAAACTGTCAAGAAGCGCACCAACCTTGTGCATTACCTCAGTAACCAAAATGTATTTAGTAAAAGAATGGTACTCACAAACAGCGAATAAAAACAGGCATGTAAGTCCTCCAAGGGACTTCAAAGGCAAGAGGCCAGTGCGAATCCCATCATGGGGGTATGTACTCAGTACAGTTGACGCGTTTCGAAGGTCATGCCTTCTTCCTCAGAGCTCTGTTTGTGAGTACCATTCTTTTACTAAATAAATTTTGGTTACTGAGGTAATGCACAAGGTTGGTGCGCTTCTTGTTGTTTCACTTCACACTAATAATCAGAGACCACAGTATAAAAATTGGAGATACAAGAAAGTTGACACATGTCAGCCTATATGCCCTTAGTAATAACAAGACATAGGTACATAGTTATATAGTTAGTTTGGCTGAAATAATGACTAAATTCCATCCAGTTCAACCATAACAAAAAGTTATAATCCTATGCCTAAAGTTGATCCAGAGGAAGGCAAAAACCCCAGCAAAGCATAATCCAATTTTCTCCTGCAGGGGAAAACATGTCTTCCTGATCCCCTGAGAGGCAATCGGATATTTTCCCTGGATCAACTTTACCTATAAATGTTAGTATCCAGTTATATTCTGTGTATCTAGGAAAGAATCCAGGACTTTTTTAAAGCAATCCACTGAGCAGAACCAACTCTTGAGGGAGTCTATTCCACATTCTCACAGCTCTTACTGTGAAACAGGGGCGTAGATAAGGAGGGGGAGTCAGGGGGGTTCAACCCCCCACCCCCCCAGAACATATGTCAATGGCATGTCAGTCACGGCCTGTTAGTTTACTATTCCATCAGGTCGGGACTCGGGAGAGTGTAGGGCAGGACTTGGCAACCTCTGGAAGCCCTTGATTGCATCCTGGAAAAGAAGTGGGCGGGGAGAAAAGTGGGCATGCACCAGCCACACTGCTTTCCCTACAAACAGCTGCCCTGCAATACCTTTTTGGATTTCATGTGTGGGAGGCGGGTCTGAGACTTGCACCTGAAATCTGGCAAGGTGCTGCGACTGCATATAGGGAAAACAGTACAGCTGGTGAATGCGGCATGCCCACCTCTCTTCTCATCCAGAGGCCCGCCTCCTGCACATGAAAGCCAGCAAGGTACTGCAGATAGGGAAAACAGTGCGGCTGGTGCGCGCCCACCTCTCTTCCCACCCAGTTCATTTCCCGCTGGACTGTAAGCTGAGCTCTTCTTAATCTGCTCAGTGGAGAGGTTGGATCAGATGCCCCAGGACCAGAGACTGCTATTTTTGTTAATGGTAAATCATTTTATTTTCCCCTCTGTGACTACAGGAGTCTTCTAATCGGCCAGCTCATGGCCAGGCTTTTCTAATCAGAGGGCACTCCTCTCCCTCAGTAGCCATGCCTGGCTCAAGCTGAAGGGGAGACTGTCACCGTTCAACCCAGAAAAGTTGGCTGTGGATTTATTTGGCAAGGAAGAGTCTAGCAGGCTTTGTATGCACTACTAACAGCAGTCCTCAAAAAGACAGTTATAAAACAATACTCTATAACTGGCACTTTGTCAGTACTGCAAAGTCAGTTACAGGGCATTACTCAGAGGCAGTTATAAAGGAGTTTTGCTTAATAGCTGGCTTTGTGAGTAATCCTTTAAAACTGGCTTGTGAGTAATGTTTAATATTTAGCTTTTCAGTAGTCACAAAGACAGTTATTCAGCATTACCCACAAAGGATTACTCGCAAAGCCAGATATTCAGCAAAACTCCTTTATATCTGGCTTTGTGAGTAATACGTTATAACTGGCTTTGCAGTACACACAAAGCCAGTTACTAAGCAGTACACACAAAGCCAGTTACTAAGCAGTACACACAAAGCCAGTTACTAAGCAGTACACACAAAGCCAGTTACTAAGCAGTACTCACAAAGCCAGTTATTAACCAGTACACACAAAGCCAGTTACTAAGCAGTATACACAAAGCCAGTTACTAAGCAGTATACACAAAGCCAGTTACTAAGCAGTACACATAAAGCCAGTTACTAAGCAGTACACACAAAGCCAGTTACTAAGCAGTACACACAAAGCCAGTTACTAAGCAGTATACACAAAGCCAGTTACTAAGCAGTATACACAAAGCCAGTTACTAAGCAGTACACACAAAGCCAGTTTTAAAGCGTTGTCTCAAAACCAGTTAAAAAGTGTTGAAAAGCCAGTTATGAAGGAGTTTTGCTTAATAACTGGCTTTCTGAGTGACCCTTTATAACTGGCTTTGTGGGTAATGCTTTAGAATTGGCTTTGTGAGTAAGGCTTAATAACTGGCTTTGTGAGTACTCCTTTATATCTGAATTGGGCTTATTTGAAATCTAGAGGTGCACAAATTGATTCTGATTTGAAGTGTGAAGCCCTTGAGGTGTGAAGGTGCAGGAAGTAGGACTGATCTGTGTGAAGGTGGAGGAATTGGGGTGATCTGAGGTCTGTAAGAGCAGGAACTGGGATGATTTGAGGTCTGATGGTGCAGGAATTGGAACTGGTCTGAGGTATGAAGGTGCAGGAATTGGCTTTATTTGAAATCCCAAGCTGCAGAAATTGACTCTGATCTGAGGTGTGAAGCTGGAGGAATTGAGTGGGGATCCAAGGTCTGAAGGTGCAGGAATTAGGGCTGATCTGAGGGGTAAAGGTGCAGTAATTGGGGCTAATCTGAGGTGTGAAGATGCAGAAATTGGGGTGATTTGAGGTGTGAAGGTGCAGGAATTGGGGGCTGATCTGAGGTGTGAAGGTGCAGGAATTAGGACTGATCTGAGGTATGAAGGTGCAGGAATTGGCTTTATTTGAAATCACAAACTGCAGAAATTGACTCTGATCTGAAGTGTGAAGGTGGAGGAATTGAGTGGGGAACCAAGGTCTGAAAGTGCAGGAATTGAGGGGTGATCCAAGGTTTGAAGGTGCAGGAACTTGGGCTGATCTGCGGTATGAAGGTGCAGGAATTGGCCTTATTTGAAATCCCAAGCTGGAGAAATTGACTCTGATCTGAGGTATGAAGGTGGAGGAATTGGGGTGATCTGAGGTGTGAAGGTGCAGGGATTGGGATGATTTGAGGTCTGAAGGTGCAATAATTAGGGCTTATCTGAGGTCTGAAGATGCAGGAATTGGAGCTGATCTGAGGTGTGAAGGTGCAGGAATTGGGTTGATTTGAGGTCTGAAGGTGCAGGAATTGGGGCTGATCTGAGGTGAGAAGATGCAGGAATTGGGGCTGATATAAGGTGTGAAGATGCAGGAATTAGGACTGATCTGAGGTGTGAAGATGCATGAATTGGGTGATTTGAGGTCTGAAGGTGCAGGAATTGGGCTGATCTGAAATGTGAAGGTGGAGGAATTTGGGTGATCTGAGGTGTGAAGGTGCAGGAATTGAGTGGGAATCCAAGGTCTGAAGGTGCAGGAATTGAGGGGTGATCCAACGTTTGAAGGTGCAGGAACTTGGGCTGATCTGAGGTCTGAAGGTGCAGGAATTGGGGCTGATCTAAGGTGTGAATTTGCAGGAATTAGGACTGATCTGAGGTGTGAAGATGCAAGAATTGGAGCTGATCTGAGGTGTGAAGGTGTAGGAATTGGGGCTATTCTAAGGTGTGAAGGTGCAGGAAGTAGGGCTGATCTGAGGTGTGAAGGTGCAGGAATTAGGATTGATCTGAGGTGTGAAGGTGCAGGAATTGGGGTGATTTGAGGTCTGAAGGTGCAGGAATTGGGGCTGATCTGAGGTGTGAAGGATGTAGGAATTGGGGCTGATCTGAGTTGTGAAGGTGCAGGAATTGGCCTTATTTGAAATCACAAGGTGTAGAAATTGACTCTGATCTGAGGTGTGAAGGTGGAGGAATTGGGGTGATTTGAGGTGTGAAGGTGCAGGAATTGAGGGGCTGATCTGAGTTCTGAAGGTGCAGAAATTTGGGCTGATCTGAGGAATGAAGGTCCAGGAATTGGCGTTATTTGAAATCCCAAGGTGCAGAAATTGACTGTGATCTGAAGTGTGAAGGTGGAGGAATTGGGGTGATCTGATGTGTGAAGGTGCAAAGCTCAGTATTGATTTTCTACTATTATTCAAGTGATTTATAGCATTTGCTTTCTAAATATTCCTTTTCGTGACTTAGAGTGTGCTTTTTATACAGCGTGAAAGCAACATGCTTTGCTGTTTTTTTTGTCTTCCTCTGGATCAACTGTGGGCATAGGATTATTAACTTTTTTTTTTTTATATATGGTTGAACTGGATGGACTTTTGTCTTTTTACAGCCAGGCTAACTATGTAACTGTGACACATGTGTAGCAGGTGTCAGCTTATGGTCACCTAGTTAAAATAACAGGAATATGGGTTAGCATTACAATAAGTGTTATTAGGCTCAGTTCACACTAGCCAAATCTCTGAAAAGTGATCTGCAGTGGATCACTTTTCAGTGTGCAGCTAAGCCAAATGGCCAGGTATAATGTTGCTAATGTATTGAGGGGGTGAGCTGGGAGGATGGTTTGTACTGAGGGAGAGGAGGTCTATGCTGATAGGTGCCTCCCTTACTGACAATAAATTCTTTTGTAATGGGGCTTGGCTCATGGTTGTGGCACAGCACTATTGACTTAAATGGAATTGAGTTTGATAGTTAAATTGGACGTGCCATGTCCAACTTTCTGTGGCTGAAGGAGGCATGTGAACAGCCTATTTCAGCCATATTTTAGACGTTAGGTGGGTGGCCAGGGGGCAGAAAAATTGGAGTTCAGCCCCTATGTAAAGAACCTGACAGGCTTCAATGTCTGATTTCTAGAAAGGTCAAACTCCATGTTTACTACTTGTCAGGGGCGGACTGACAACTCATGGAGCCCCCGGGCAATAGGGAACCATGGGGCCCCTGTGTCCTTGCCCAAACTCAAAAAAGCCTATGAAAAAGGTACCAGGGGCATCTCATGGGGCCCCATACTGACCCCGGGCCCTCGGGCAGTGCCCGAGTTTCCAAATGGTCATTCCGCCCCTGCTACTTGCATCACTAACAGATATTCCTGCTGGGAGCACTGTGTAAACTGTATGGAGCATCATGTGTTCTAGCAGCGGGATGTGGACCATATAGGTTGGGCGCTGCTCAGCCGTTCACAGGAAGCCTTGTATGTTATCAACAAATACAAGGCTTATTGACTGAGGTGGGCAGATAACATCACTATTTCCTTCACAACTTTGTATGTGTTGATAAAAGGTAAAGCTTCCTGTGAATCGGCGTGATGATGAGAGGTCTTCAGACACCCTTATATGTTTCATACTTGTTTGCTGCCATCAGTAGAGTTCTGCCTAAAGGCGATTGCATATGTTGGGCAGTATATGGCATACTCCTGACCCCTGCATTATGTATGATATATTGTACAACAGATGCTGGTTGCTCAGCAGTCACTGTTAATGAAGTTCTTAGTAGACTGTGTGCAGAAAAGCAGATGTAATGGTAGAGATTCATATTTTACAGATCAGTGTGCTGAAGTTTGTTCATGTCTCTCACTTGTAGCACAGTAATTAAAGTGTATTTACTCAGTACAAGGACTGTCATATGTTACTGTTTACACAGGGGTAGGGTCAAGTTTTAAGTGCAATTTGTCACATTGGGGCAGGTTTGCTGTCAAATTATTGTACCTTAGGTGCCCACGGCTAAACCTCCCCCCCAGAAAAAAAAATATCTATGGCCCTGCTGTGAAGAAATCTTTCTGTATTTGGAGATTAAATTTCTTTTCCTCCAGATGTAAAGAGTGCCCCCTTGTCCTCTGTGATGACCTCAGGGTGAATAACTCTACACCGAGTTCACTATATGAACCACTGATGTATTTATACATGGAGATCATATCCCCCCTTATGTATTATACATGGAGATCATATCCCCCCTTATGTATTATACATGGTGATCATATCCCCCCTTATGTATTATACATGGAGATCATATCCCCCCTTATGTATTATACATGGCGATCATATCCCCCCTTATGTATTATACATGGAGATCATATCCCCCCCTTATGTATTATACATGGAGATCATATCCCCCCCTTATGTATTATACATGGAGATCATATCCCCCTTATGTATTATACATGGTGATCATATCCCCCTTATGTATTATACATGGAGATCATATCCCCCTTATGTATTATACATGGAGATCATGTCCCCCCTTATGTATTATACATGGAGATCATATCCCCCCTTATGTATTATACATGGAGATCATATCCCCCTTATGTATTATACATGGAGATCATATACCTCCTTATGTATTATACATGGAGATCATATCCCCCCTTATGTATTATACATGGAGATCATATCCCCCTTATGTATTATACATGGAGATCATATCCCCCCTTATGTATTATACATGGAGATCATATCCCCCTTATGTATTATACATGGAGATCATACCCCCCTTATGTAATATACATGGAGATCATATCCCCCTTATGTATTATACATGGAGATCATATCCCCCCTTATGTATTATACATGGAGATCATATCCCCCCTTATGTATTATACATGGAGATCATATCCCCCTTATGTATTATACATGAAGATCATATCCCCCCTTATGTATTATACATGGAGATCATATCCCCCTTATGTATTATACATGGTGATCATATCCCCCTTATGTATTATACATGGAGATCATACCCCCGCTTATGTATTATACATGGTGATCATATCCCCCCTTATGTATTATACATGGAGATCATATCCCCCCTTATGTATTATACATGGAGATCATATCCCCCCTTATGTATTATACATGGAGATCATATCCCCCTTATGTATTATACATGGAGATCATACCCCCGCTTATGTATTATACATGGTGATCATATCCCCCCTTATGTATTATACATGGTGATCATACCCCCGCTTATGTATTATACATGGTGATCATATCCCCCCTTATGTATTATACATGGAGATCATATCCCCCTTATGTATTATACATGGAGATCATATCCCCCTTATGTATTATACATGGTGATAAAATCCCACTTTATGTATTATGCATGGAGATCATATCCCCCCTTATGTATTATACATGGAGATCATATCCCCCCTTATGTATTATATATGGAGATCATATCCCCCCTTATGTATTATACATGGAGATCATATCCCCCCTTATGTATTATACATGGAGATCATATCCCCCCTTATGTATTATACATGGTGATCATATCCCCCCTTATGTATTATACATGGTGATCATATCCCCCCTTATGTATTATACATGGAGATCATATCCCCCCTTATGTATTATACATGGAGATCATATCCCCCCTTATGTATTATACATGGAGATCATATCCCCCTTATGTAATATACATGGAGATCATATCCCCCTTATGTATTATACATGGAGATCATATCCCCCCTTATGTATTATACATGGAGATCATATCCCCCTTATGTATTATACATGGAGATCATACCCCCCTTATGTAATATACATGGAGATCATATCCCCCTTATGTATTATACATGGAGATCATATCCCCCCTTATGTATTATACATGGAGATCATATCCCCCCTTATGTATTATACATGGAGATCATATCCCCCTTATGTATTATACATGAAGATCATATCCCCCCTTATGTATTATACATGGAGATCATACCCCCCTTATGTATTATACATGGAGATCATATCCCCCTTATGTATTATACATGGAGATCATACCCCCGCTTATGTATTATACATGGTGATCATATCCCCCCTTATGTATTATACATTGTGATCATACCCCCGCTTATGTATTATACATGGTGATCATATCCCCCCTTATGTATTATACATGGAGATCATATCCCCCCCTTTTGTATTATACATGGAGATCATATCCCCCTTATGTATTATACATGGTGATCAAATCCCACTTTATGTATTATGCATGGAGATCATATCCCCCCTTATGTATTATACATGGAGATCATATCCCCCCTTATGTATTATATATGGAGATCATATCCCCCCTTATGTATTATACATGGAGATCATATCCCCCCTTATGTATTATACATGGAGATCATATCCCCCTTATGTATTATACATGGAGATCATATCCCCCTTATGTAATATACATGGAGATCATATCCCCCTTATGTATTATACATGGAGATCATATCCCCCCTTATGTATTATACATGGAGATCATATCCCCCTTATGTATTATACATGGAGATCATACCCCCCTTATGTAATATACATGGAGATCATATCCCCCTTATGTATTATACATGGAGATCATATCCCCCCTTATGTATTATATATGGAGATCATATCCCCCCTTATGTATTATACATGGAGATCATATCCCCCTTATGTATTATACATGGAGATCATATCCCCCCCCCCCCTTATGTATTATACCATGGTGATCATATCCCCCTTATGTATTATACACGGAGATCATATCCCCCTTATGTATTATACATGGAGATCATATCCCCCCTTATGTATTATACATGGAGATCATATCCCCCTTATGTATTATACATGGAGATCATATCCCCCTTATGTATTATACATGGAGATCATATCCCCCCTTATGTATTATACATGGGGTTCATGTCCCCCCTTATGTATTATACATGGAGATCATATCCCCCCTTATGTATTATACACGGAGATCATATCCCCCTTATGTATTATACATGGAGATCATATACCTCCTTATGTATTATACATGTTGATCATATCCCCCCTTATGTATTATACATGTTGATCATATCCCCCCTTATGTATTATACATAGAGATCATATCCCCCCTTATGTATTATACATGGTGATCATATCCCCCCCTTATGTATTATACATGGAGATCATATCCCCCCTTATGTATTATACATGGAGATCATATCCCCCCTTATGTATTATACATGGTGATCATATCCCCCTTATGTATTATACACGGAGATCATATCCCCCCTTATGTATTATACATGGAGATCATATCCCCCCTTATGTATTATACATGGAGATCATATCCCCCCTTAATCTCCTCTTCTCAAGAGAGAATAAATTCAGTTCCTCTAATCTTTCCTCATAGCTGATCTCCTCCATGCCTCTTATCAGTTTGGTTGACCTTCTCTGTACTTTCTCCAGTTCCCCAATGTTCTTTTTGTGAATTGGTGCCCAAAACTGAACTGCATATTCCAGATGAGGTCTTACTAATGATTTGTACCGGGGGAAATGATATCTCTCTCTCTGGAGTCTATACCTCTTTTAATACAAGAGATGATTTTGCTCACTTTAGAACCCGCAGCTTGGCATTGCATGCCATTATTAAGCTTGTGATCTACCAGAACTCCCAGATCCTTCTCCACCATTGATTCCCCCAGTTGTACCCCCCCCTAGTATGTATGATACATGCATATTCTTAGCCCCCAAGTGCAGAACCTTACATTTATCAACATTAAACCTCATTTGCCACATAGTTGCCCAATATTCCAAAATGTTTTCCACCTTTGATGTAACCTATAAACTGTACAACTGAACAACAAACTGAAATCTTTTAGGTGGAGGGAAGTAAAAATCAAAAACTAAAATAATATGGTTGCATAAGTGTGCACACCCTTAAACGAATCCTTTGTTGAAGCACCTTTTGATTTTATTCCAGCACTCAGTCTTTTTGGGGATGAGTCTATCAGCATGGCACATCTTGACTTGGTAATATTTGCCCATATTTCCTTGCAAAAACACTCCAAATCTATCAGATTGTGAGGGCATTTCCTGTGCACAGCCCTCTTCAGATCACCCCACAGATTTTCGATCAGATTCAGGTCTCTGCAGACCATGGCTTTTGCTGTAGGATGCAACTAAGAAAATGCCAGGTAATACCTACTAGAATAGCTGACCTTTATTTGGGGTTAATCAGAGGCACGTTAAATGATGACAAGTGTGTACTGACTTCTATTAAACATGATTTTGAATATAATTGCTGAATTCTGAACACAGCTACATCCCCAGTTAAAAGAGGGTGTGCACACTTATGCAACCACATTATTTTAGTTTTTTATGTTAACTTCCCCCACAAAAAAGATTTCAGTTTGTTTTTCAACTGAGTTGTACAGTTTAAAGGTGGAAAAAGATCTGAAATTATTGATCTTTGTCTTATTTTTTTACATCACAGAAACCTGACATTTTACCAGGGGTGTGTAGACTTTTTATATCCACTGTATGCTTTACATATTCATAACATACAACATAGCAGGAAAGTTGAAAAATTAATTAAAAAAACAGATATGATATGCAAGAGTTTTCCTTAATTACAGAGCTTTAACTCACCGAAAGCCACATAAGAAATCAGCAAGGGCACTGCCATTATCTGTCGTATCTCATGATGTTCTTAGCAAATATACACACGTTTCCTTTTCCTTGTATTGTAGTGGTTGCTAGAAAACTAAAAAGCTGCAGCTCTGAAATATTCTTAATTACTTCCTCCCACTGAAAAAAAGAGGTCTCCTATTACCCTGTGCACAGTTGAATGAAAAGTACAGCCGTACCTCGGTTTACGAACGCCACAGTTAACATAGTTTTCGGTTTACGAATGAAAATCCATTGAAAATAATGCTTGGTTTACGATTTTTTTTTGCAATGCGAACGGATTAATTGGTTTCCAATGCATTTACAATTTTTTTTTAATCATGTCCCTGTACAGTATGTATGCCTTTAAAGTGCAATTTATAAAGAGTTTTGAACAGATAAAATACTTTTTTGTTTACTTTTTTCTGACCACTGGAACGGAATAATTGGTTTTCAATGCATTCCTATGGGAAACCACGTTTCGGTTTATGAATTTTTCATAATACGAAAAGTCCCGCATAACAAATTAAATTCGTAAACCAAGGTACGCCTGTATGTATAGTCTTTAAGATACAGTATATGGGTAAAAAAGATCAGCTTCGTGCAAATAATGTTATTGATATTATTTTTTTCAGGTACTTATATAGAACCATCCATTTACGCAGTGCTTTACATATATATTATACATTCACATCAGTCCCTAACCCTCAAGGGGTGTACAATCTAAGGTCCCTAACTCACATTCATACATACACATACTAGGGACAATTTAGACAGGAGCCAATTAACCTACCAGCATGTCTTTGGAGTGTAGGAGGAAAGCGGAGTACCCGGAGGAAACCCACGCAGGCACAGGGAGAACATGCAAACTCCAGGCAGGTGCCGTGGCTGGGATTTGAACCAACGACCCTAGCACTGCCAGGCTGAAGTGCTAACCATTTAGTCACTGTGCTGCCCATATATTTTACGTAAAGGTACATATAAAAGGCTAAACTCTGAGCAAACAGCTAAATACACAAATAATAAAAACAAAAAAAAACTGGAGATGTTTACCTGACAAAGGTTTTGTTTGTCCATCCATCCGGCCATGAGATTTACACAGGTCTGCCACACAGAAAAATCCTGTCTGCTAGGACAGGAGACCTGAATTTTCTCTGTTGCAATTTAGTAACACTTACAGGTCTTGTCCCTCCTCCAGAATGTGATTGGAAAGGAGAAGAGGCAGCCAGATAGGATCTCTCTGGCACTCTGCTTTCTTCTTCAGTCAGCACGTTCCTGTTAGCATATGAGCACTGCGATGCACCCAACTGGTTCACTATGCTGCTTCTCCCTCCCTGAGCCTGAGCTCTACTGTTCAGGGGACTGCAAGTGGCTAGCACCAATTCAAATTTAGGTACTCAGACTGGTACTTAGAATTTAGTACTCATGCTGGCATAAAAAAAATACTTTTAGGGATCTCCTAATGGATGGAAAACTGTATTAATGTGTGCCTTCTATATCCACCTCGTGTTCAGCTTCAAAGGATAAGTTCACTTTTGCAACAAAAATAATAAAGGCTAATTTTTTTTCAGGTAAAAAAATGTGCATTTATTATTTTTGTCCAAAGGAGCCTGGAAAGCATTGCACCAGCGATCAGTAGCTTGCTGATGCCATGCAGGTCTCCTGCAGACCCGTCAGAATATCTGCCTGCCATACTGGATGTACGGCCAAGCAGATATACTGAAAGGAGGCTTCAATAAACTGCCATGGAGCTCCACAGTGCCATGATAGTTCATTGAAATTAGAAGCCAACAGCCGCTAAGGCTGCCGGGACTTGTAGTCACTCATTCACAGAACTCCGTGAATGAGTGACGGGGGGCGTGTGAGCGGCACCTCACACGGCCGCACTGTTTTCAAATCTGACAGTTAGTACGGGGAGAAGTTTCCCCGTGCTATCTGTCAGAGGAAACGGGGCGGCAGATGCGGCTGCAGCTATGGAAACATGTTTCATGTTCCACCCTAAAAATGTTCTAAAGGTGAACGTATCCTTTAAGAGAGTAGTTGAAGGGTGGATCTAATCTGTTGAAAGTCTAGTTCCATTTTACTTCTTTACATGATACCGCACGTAAGGGAGAGGGGAAAAGGGGGGTTTAGGAAGATGGGACTTCCTCCATGTTTCCTTCCTCATTGGGCACCAAGTGTGGGTCACATAAGAGGCCTACTCCCGGGATGGGTTCTTCTGGGCTATACTAGGCATCTTGGATGGGGTCACTCACCTTACACATGGGGTACCTACTAGTGTTCAGCTTTAAGGGACTGGTTGAAAGACAGATCTAGTCTGTTGAAGGTCTGGCGCCATTGTACTTCGTGATGTAATACTGCTCGTTGGGGTTCAATGGCTACACTATAAGCACCATAGTTATGCAGATGACAAGGCAGCTAGTCAAACACTGCTGGCATCTAAGTAAAAGGTAAGAGGAATTAAAATAGGTATAATGGGCAAGCCAGCTACAAAATCCTTTATTATTCGAATGCTGCTAAAGATACCACATAACTGATAAGGCCCTATTATGATGTATATTACATCATAACCAGCTTACACCGAGAGAGAGCATTAACTCAACTCTAATAACACCACCGCCTGGAGGCAGAACTACTAAACACATCATACCAAAATAAAATGGTTGTTGCACCTATGCCTGTGTAAACAGCATGCTAACATTTATACAGAGCTAAGGGTGGACAAATATGTTCATAAATACATCAGGCAAAAAAGATGCAGTAGATGCCCTTTCTCAAATAATTTACGTAAACATAGGAACCGACAGTGCTTTTCTCCCAAAGGCAACAGTGTTAGGACGCTATGGGGTTTATTTACTAAAGCTGGAGAGTCCAAAATCAGACTCCCTTCTGCATAGAAACCAATCAGCTTCTAACCTCAGCTTGTTCAATGAAGCTTTGGCAATGAAACCTGGAAGCTGATTGGTTTCTATGCAGAAGTGAGTCTGATTTTGCACTCTCCAGCTTTAGTAAATAAACCCCTATTTGCCCATGCTTGCTAAGGACCATCCCCAAGTCTTTCCCACTGAAACCGATGTCACAGCTATAGTCCCTGGTATGTGGTTTTGATTGGCTTCATTCACAGTAAGATTTTCCAACAAGTTGTACAACCTATTGTACCTGTGAACACATGAAAATCTGTGATCACTTGAAGGTCCTTGAAAACCCTTTATAGGCCCTCTAGAGTTTCAGAAAAAGTCTTATGATCAGTGACATCACTTGCCATGATTGAACCATGTGTGGCCAACCCTATGCAGAAATGACCTACAGAGACTCTCTCATGGTAATTGAAAATCTAAATATCTGCAAGTATGTTGGTGGATAGTATAATAGGAGGAACACTAAAAGCTTCCAGCTGGACAGGATCAGAGTCTTCAAACACGGCATCTCATAGATGGGGCATCCAAAAAGCCAGGAACCAACACAGTACAACAGATGTAAGTTGGCCATACATAGTTCAAATTCTGGATGATTCCTGTGATTTGGTCAAAATGTTAGTTGTAGATGGTCCTGCCAACACCACCCAGCACAAATGTTTGAGAAATTGAAGGCGCTGAGCAGAAAAAAATTCAGCCAAACAGTGGCTGCAGAGATTCAAAAGCTGTCACTGGGGTATTTTGACAGCCCGCACCTACAAGAGAGTAGTCTATTCAGTGCTGGGATAAAGTCATCTAGAACCCAGGGTGAATATGCCAAATTGCACCCCCCCCCTAAGATGTTTGAGCATCATGTATCAGCAAAAATCCCCTCCCCCTGCCCCCCCCCCAAAAAAAAATAAAGCACTGATTTGCATGCTTATCCCCTAAGCATAAATTCCCCCTCTGCAATACAAATCTGCCCCTGCTGAAATCCCCCCCCCCCTTACAGCACAAAACTTTTCCCTCGATTCTCCCCAACTCAAACCCCCTTTCTTCCCATTTGTCCCCAGCACAAATCCCCCCCTCACCCCCCAAAAAAAATTACCCCTCCTTGCACAAATCCTCTAACTCTCAAATTTTGTTTTGGGGGGGATTTGTGCAATTTCACCTCCAAAAATCCTCAGCACCCACTCAAACTCCCCCCTCCCAGCTCAAATTCCCAACCCCCAATCCTCCATCCTCCCATCCTAGCACAAATCCCCCCCAAAACAAAATTCAGCTCCTAGCACAAATACACTTCCCCCTCTACCATATCACCATTTCTAGCACAAACCCCCCAAATACCACCCCCAGCGCACATCCTCTTCCCTCATCTCTCCTCCTAACACAAATCCCCCGAAATCAACACTCCTAGCACGCCTCTCCAAATTTCCCCTCCTAGAACAATTCTTACCCCCTGCCGCCACCAAATTTCACCCCCAACAGAAATCTCCTTTCCCCAATCTGCTCATGATGCTCCCCCCCTCCACCTCACATGATACCGCAGTGCCCAGGCCAGCAGTCCCTCCTGCCCACCCCTTGTCCCGACCCTGAGTCCATTCACCATGGATTTAGCTTGGATGGGGAAATCGAATGAAAACTAAATGTGTTTGCCTGGCTTAAACCTACAGTATAACTAAAATATTACTACATAAATTACTTGAAGTAACTTTTTCTGTGAAGATTTGAAATGCAGGAAAGTAAAACTAGCTTTCATATAATTAGGATTATGCAAACCAAACAGCCGTAAAATAACTATCACTAACAGTAACCATGTGCAAACAGGTTTTACGGTACTGAAAGAACACAAAAATGAATATCAGGAAGGAATTTTACCTCTTGGCAATTTGTCTTTTCTAAAGAGATAGAAACAGCTTTAATAGAATGCTGAGGAGTGAAACTTGAGACATTGTCATCAGAACAGTATAGACTATGATTGCTGACCCTCATTTGGAAATGCTAGCTTCCTGGATTTATACTTGAAAGTTAGAAACAAGAATGCCATTAATAAGCTTTAGAGAAGTGTCAGAATTCCTAATCCAAATAATTGTTCCAGGTCAAAGGCAATGTGAATTGACAGGGAATTAATATTCTCAAAAGAGGGGTCCCCTTTTTTTTAATACTAGGCAGAAACAAATTAAGGACTTATTCTCATAGTTGTATGAAAAACTGGCAACTAGTACACAGGGCCTTGCTGTAGAAGTTGGCAGCAAGATCCAGTGTAAAAATTGCTCTGACCTGAGTACACATGTACTCAGCAACATTCACACGTGTACAGTATAATGGTCCTGTTGCTAGGATGTAGGCAGCTTCTCAATGATGATGCCTAGCACCTGTCCATTGCTAGAAGTCCTTCAGTTATTAAGACGCATGCAGCTTCTCTACAAAACCACTTAGTGCCCTTCTGTTTCTAGGACACAGGTAGCATCTCATTGAAGCCACCTAGCGTCCTTCCATTGCTAGGACACTGGTAGCTTCTCACTGAATCTGCTTAACATCTTCTCAGTGAAGGCATCTAGCATCCTTCTGTTGCTAGGATGCAGGCATCTTCTCAGTGAAGGCATCTAGCATCCTTCTGTTGATAGGATGCAGGCATCTTCTCAGTGAAGGCATCTAGCATCCTTCTGTTGCTAGGATGCAGGCATCTTCTCAGTGAAGGCATCTAGCATCCTTCCATTACCAGGAGTCAGGTAGTTTCTCAATGAAGCTACCTATCATCCTTCTGTTGCTAGGAAGCAGGCAGCTTTTCAATGAAGCTGCCTAACATCCCTCCATTGCTAAAACACAGGCAGCTTCTTAATAATCCCACCTAGCATCCTTCCATTGCTAGAAAGCAGACATCTTCTGAATAAAGCTGCCTAGTGTCTTTCCATTGCTAGGACACAGGCAGCTTCTCATTGAAGTCACCCATCATCCATCTGTTGCTAGGAAGCAGGCAGGTTCTCAGTGAAGCCATGTGGCTTAATTTTTGTTAGTAGGAAGCAGGTGGCTCCAAAAGAGTGCATTTGCAAAAATTACCGACCACTAATGCAAAATTTTACCAACTTTCTTTTGTTTATGTGTACACAGTGTAAGTTAACTGCTCATTATGCAGGAATGTGCATGGGCTCCTAGAAAACTAGGCAGCTGTGTTCAGATCTTTAAAACAAAAAAGTTAATTGAAAAAGTGTTTCTTTGTAGCCATTTCTGCAGAAATACGCTAGCCCGAAACATCTTTAGCAGCTGAAATTTGGGGTATGTGCAGGGGCGGACTGACCATTTGTAAACTTGGGCACTACCCGAGGGCCCAGGGTCAGTAGGGGGCCCCATGAGATGCCCCTGGTACCTTTTTCATAGGCTTTTTTGAATTTGGGCAAGGACACAGGGGCCCCACGATCCCCTATTGCCCGGGGGCCCCATGAGTTGTCAGTCTGCCCCTGGGTATGTGGGATACCTGCACCCCTTGCTGCATACTGTAGTTCCACCCATCAACCACTACATCATTACAGCTCTGCAGAGATACAGTACATAGTTGTTAGGTGGAACCACAGCGTGCAGCTGGACACCGACTCACCATGAAGGGTCAAATGCTGAAGACTCTATAGCTGCAGTAGCTTGGCAAATGAGAGAAGATCGAAATCACAGGTGGTGGGACTGGTAATTATTTCTTGTTGCTTTAATTTGTTTTCTTTATTTTCTGCAAAACAATTATTTAAAATGTTTCATTAAATCTAGACTGCTGGTAAGTTGCTAAATAGACAATTATTATACATACAGTGGATATAAAAAGTCTACACACCCCTGTTAAAATGTCAGGTTCTGTGATGTAAAAAAAACAAGACAAAGATTAATAATTTCTCAACTTTTTCCACCTTTAATGTGACCTATAAACTGTACAACTCAATTTAAAAACAAACTGAAATCTTTTAGGGGGGGAAGTAAACAGAAAAAAACTAAAATAATGTGGTTGCATAAGTGTGCACACCCTCCTATAACTGGGGATGTAGCTGTGTTCATAATTAAGCAAACACATTCAAAATCATGTTAAATAGGAATCCGTACACACCTGCCATCATTTAAAGTGGCGCTGATTAACCCCAAATAAAGTTCAGCTGTTCTAGTAGATCTTTGCTGACATTTTCTTGGTCACATCCTACAGCAAAAGCCATGGTCTGCAGAGGGCTTTCAAAGCACCAGACGGATCTCATTGTTAAAAGGTATCAGTCAGAAGAAGGGTACAAAGAATTTCCAAGGTATTAGATATATCATGGAACACAATGAAGACAGTCATCATCAAGTGGAGAAAATATGGTGCACCAGTGACTACCAAGAACTGGATGTCCCTCCAAAATTGATGAAAAGACAAGAAGAAAACTGTCTGGGAGGCTGTCTAGAGGCCTACAGCAACATTAAAGGTGCTGCAGGAATATCTGGAAAGTATTGGCTGTGTGATGTTACAACAATCTCCCGTATTCTTCATATGTCTGGGCTATGGAGTAGAGTGGCAAGACGGAAGCCTTTTCTTATGAAGAAAAACATCCAAGCCTGGCTAAATTTTGCAAAAACACATCTGAATATCTCCCAAAAGCATGTGGGAACTGTTATACCTGCTAAAAGATTTAAAATTTGGTTTCAGCCTTATGATCCAGGTACCCCTGCTGCTCTGCACAGCCAGATCAGTGAATTTGCATTTCTCCATTGTGGTTAAGAAATATAGATTGTTCACAGACCAATCCCTAGCTTACTTCCAGAACAATAAAAAGTTATCAGCAAGCTAGTGAGGTCATCACTCATGTATCTCCTCCTGCATCAAGCTCCCTGTGCTAGACATTGAGCCAATCAAGATCTACTGTACTGCACAAAGTCCTGTTGAGCAGGGGATTGTGGGAAGCTAAGATAATGAAAAATTGGAGTACTCGTACTATATCTATTAAATATCTACATTTAATGAAAAGACCTCCCTGTACAATTCATTAAACCTCATGGCAGTGCCAAGCTTACCATCCCTTATGTTGACTATAGCTATCTTATTAGCACTACAAATGGCCAGAATTGAACACCCCCCATCTTGAGCTGGACTGGCTCAATCGCCACTCCCCAGGTTGTCCTCCCTTAGAGGATGGTGAGACAGAGAGATCCTCCTTTCAAGCTCCTGCGTGTAGGTAGGATCCACACTCCAGCCTTCACTCCATCTTCCACCTGATACTCTGAAAACTTCCTCTCATGCTCTGCAGTACTTAAGGGTTGCCTTGGTCACCATGCCCAGCCCCCTGCCAGGGGATTGACCAAGGCCCCTCAAGCATGTAGATCTGAGCTTCCATCCCTCCTCCAATCAGGTTTCTGGAAAGGTGGAGAGCTGCAGAAGCCCTGACCCTAAGAACCTCTCTAGACTGTCCTGAGGTAACCTCACTACCTCACTTCCCAGACTGACTCACCCTAGGCTGCTACTCAACCTCTGCCTTAGAAAGGCCTGACTTGCTCACTCTAGCTAAGCTTGAGGGGAGCTACATTAATATAAAATCTTCAGGAGAAGATAGAGTACTGGGTAAGCTCCATGAGCAGGGCCCTCCTATTCCTTCTGTACTGAAATGTATTGTAATTGTACTGTCTACCTTTATATTGTAAAGTGCTGTGCAAACTGTTGGCGCTATATAAATCCTGTATAATAATAATAATACAGTATGACCAGAGGCAATGATCAAAGAACCACCACTGTTAGACAATATGTTATAAATTAGACAAATCTTAGAAAACAAATTTGAACTTTTGCAAGTTGAGGCTGAGAAATTATGAGCAACCTCAGCGCAGACACTGAAGAAGCAAAATGTTATTGGAAACTTGACAATTTTCCATGCTCTTTATGACTAGATCACACTGGTCTAACCAGCCTACAGAATCCAAGTAACTCACTGCCCACATTTGAGGTATTTTTTACCAAATACTGAGAAGAAAGAGCCGGGAAGCTTCATGCTGGTAACATGTATCAGAACCCTCCTGTCCTTCAAACACTTTGCACTTGTATGCCTCGCTTTGTAATTAGGTCATTGTTTTCTGGTAATGACCAACACCCACAACACTACAAATATAAAGTGTATAGTTTCTTTCTACAGGCTATGTCCATCCAAACTGATCTCGTTACATTTAGTAGAATGGGGCATGCATAGTAATCTAATGAAGAAGTTTCCATGTTGGAGATACTTTCAGTAGCCTCTTCTTTAACCTTCATCTTCTTACAACATTATCAGCCTGGTTAGGGCAGTCAGGCTGCTACCCTCCATGGCCATGTGAACACTTTATCAGTGAGATTTAAAGGTCAACTCCTGCCTAAATTTCTCACTTCCTGTTGGGACAGGAAGTGATAAGAAATCTCCCCAATAGGGAAACATATAGAACAGGGGTGGACTGACCATTTGGAAACTCGGCACTGCTCGAGGGCCTGGAAAAAGTAGGGGGCCCTATGAGATGCCACTGGTACCTTTTTCATAGGCTTTTTTGAGTTTGGGCAAGGACACAGGGGCCCCATGATCCCCTATTGCCCGGGGGGCCCCATGAGTTGTCAGTCCGCCCCTGATACAGAAGCACATTTTAGTAGAGTGGGGAAGGGTTAGAACATCTGATCAAGCCAAAGTTTTCATTGTTGTTCATGTCGTCCCAGCCTGAACACGCCTATGCCCCCCATTTCTTATACATATGCCAAAGGCAAATGTAGTGAAGGAAAATCTTCCCTATGGGTCACAGAGAGAAACGTTAATTGTTCTCCACTCTATCCAAAAAATTCCACCAATTGATTTTCTCTGGAGTCTGAATTTTAGAGTATCACTTTATTTAGAAAAAAAACTTCCTTAAATGTTTCTAAATTTAACATCACGACTACATAAAGATTAACTCGAGTCAATCACTGGGTTCATTTTTTTTCCTTTTTTAAATGGATAAAATAAATACATTTGTGGTCATGTGATGCATTGGGTCCCATGTTTTCTAATTCTTCCTTGCAAAAAGAGAGTCCTTCTTCAGGTACCCATGTCACTTCCTGAATTTTCTGAAGACCTCCTATTGGCTGTCCATTGATGGGCACCTTTGAAAACTGCAGTGGATGACAATGTCAGAAAGAGGTGAGAGGTCTACTGCATTCTGGATCGATCGGTTGTGACTCTTGGACGTGGTACCAGCAAGAGACTCTGATGGCAAACTTAGGTGAGCATAAAAAATGTTTCACAATGTATTTTTCCTTAAATAGCTAGATGGATTAGTGGGAGGGATGAAAGTGATGTTTGCTTTGCCTAATAATGGTCTTTAAAATACATAACTATTTTCTTTTTAAAACATCATGTACATTGTTGTGAAATGAAACAAGATTCAAAAACATTCCATGCTCCGACATAAGTGTATTAGGCCACATGACCAATCTGTGGTTTTGCTGTGTACTTCTACCTAAGCGTAGAGGGGAAATGACATTACACTGAGAACTGAGAAGATGAGAAGTGAGATGAATAGGTTTTTCTTTGCATTGCTGGTAGCCTTTCTCCAAGTTTCGGGTGAGTTGAACAATGTACATCTATTACAAAACAAATATTTGCATTTTGTACTGTAACATATATAACATACAATTTGAAATCTTGTGCCTTTGGTGACTTTCAGAAGTGTAGTCAAGTCTGCACACCACATAGACAGAAGTTACATTATCCATTAAGTGAAACAATCTAAATCTCTACTCTAGATAGATCCCAGATCCCAAGTAGACATTATAAATATACAGTAAACTTAAAAAGCACACCAAAGGGGTTGATTTACTAAAACTGGGGAGTACAATTGTGGTGCATCTATGCATGGTAACCAATCAGATTCTATCTTCAGCTTGTTCAATTAAGCTTTGAACAAAACTGGAAGCTGATTGGTATCTATGCAGAGTTGCATCAGATTTTGCACTCTCAAGTTTTAGTAAATCAATCCCAAAGTCTTTTGAGTAATCTTATATCTTATTTGAAAGTTGTGTTACAATATTTGAAATTGAAAATGAGGTAGGACCCAATTGTATCATTCTGGGGATTGGTTTACTATCTTTGTTTATAGTATGGTTTTAATTGAATAAACTCCCTTTCTGCTTTTAGGTGGGTTTTAAGGTGGGGTTAGGTTTGGGGTTTTTTTTAAGCTTTGAATACCACATGGAAAGGTTAAAACTCTTGTCAGACTCTAAATTGCTTTCACATCCAGTCTCAAAGATAAAGAAGGGAGTGAGAGGCAATTTCTCCAAAGTGAGGTCATATACCTTCTTAGGACCAGTATTTACAGGGCTCAATAGGCATTTGTTGCGTGCTTTTGACATCAGTTCAAGAGGCTTCTGAGATCATTAAGAGTTCATTATAGATATTCTAAAATAAAAAAGGCAATCAAAATAGGCCAATAGAACAGGTGTCACTGTTGGAAATTGTTCCCTCTAGTCCTGTTCTGTATTTTTTAATGTGATTTTTTTTTGAAGAATTTGGGTACTTTTTACACTCATGTTAGATCACAACCATATAAAGTCTACAGAAAATTTTAAATATAATCCAGTACATGTCTTGAATGTTATAGTGTCTCCATAATGCACAGTGTTTATCTTGGTGCTGTCTCCAAAGAAGGCTCCATAACTCCTTCCCATCAGGAGCCCACACCACATGACAGGCGATGCAGAACAAACATTGCTCTAGCTCAGCACAAGCTTGGTAGTACAGGGATTAGTCTTTATGGAGGCCGTGTAATTCACTACATTTAACATTTTGGTTGTGAGCAAAGGAAACCTTTTCCAGAAAAAAACATGGAGACCCATTCTTTTTTTTTTTCATAAGGAAAGGTTTACTTTACATATTTCTTGCCTGCTAAGTGATTCAAATGTAAAATAATCTCTAAATGTACAAAAACAGAAAGAAAATATACAAAATAACATTTTACTTACAGATTCATTGCTGGGGATTTCCTGAACTCCAGCCAAACAGATACGCACACAATTAAAATACATATATGGTCAGTGGTTGACATGTCAAAGGATTTGCATTTCTAGTCTTGAGATTTAGGCAGCCCTGACAGTACAGTAAAACAGTTTCAAATAAAGTGAGTGTGAGGCACTGGACTCAAATCCTGATCCTGTCAACTACAACACGCATTAGAACTTCACAACTTGGCCTCAGCTGCTCAAGCACAGAAGATGGAGATTAGACATGTGCGTTTTTTGTTGGTTCACTTTTCAGACAAAAATTTCATTTTAGGTGAATCGGGTATATATACGAATCTCCGAACGGACATAGTAATGAATGTCAACGAATCCCAAAATAAGTTGGGGTAATGAAATTAACAAATGCATTTGTTTAATTCAGATTACACCACATGATGCAGTAGTAGTTCTGGCCTGTGGGGAAACTAATTCAATTTTCACATTTGTTTGATAATTCTGATTCAGATAACAAATGGATCTGAATTTCATTCCATTTGTTAATTCATATGCACATGACGCCAGTCAATATTGTCCAATCAGCTCATGCCATTTCTTTTGGTGGGTTGAGCTAGCATCCGAAAATATAGAATCTTTTTAATTTGAATCCAACTAATTTGATAATATATTGAATATACAATATCCCAATCTTCTGGAAAAATTGCAAAATCTTTCAAATCCACCCAGACCAACAGAACAAAATGAAAAGATATGAAATGAATTCCTGGTCAAAATAGCAAATATGATGAAATTAAATTCTTCAATGTACAAAACAAAACAAAATTTTCAGGCATGCACATGTCTAATGGGGCTTATCCCAAAAAGTAGAACCAAAAAGTAGAGCTAAAAAGACCACAATGAAATCAGCAAACAGAGCACCAAATGATCTAAAAATCCATAATCCTTTATTGTTGGTAAAAATGAGACAGCAGGAAGAACAGTGGTAACCCATGCATTTCTGGAGCCAATTTAGCCCCCTTCATCAGGGTTCGGGCTTAATGTTAAGGTTTCTCGGATGGATTCTATGGAATCTAAAGCAATCTCTCTCAAAATAAGTAAGCATGCCATTACCTTTTCATATATGTGCCTGAAATTTAGCTTTGCATAAGACTTAATGTTTTATAAGATTCTATCCTGTTTCTTGTAGCTCAAGAGCATACCATAGAGGAAGTGTTTGGCCTTCTAAACCATTCTGTTCGGATTTCCAGTCAGTTGACTTCAACAGTGCCTATAGAAGAATATGTGTGGACATTTACATCTGAAGAGAGAACAGTCAAGGTGGCAGCAATAAAATATGGCCAGCTGAAAAAATATGCTGATCAGTTCGCTGACCGGATAAAGACGCTTGATAATGGAGCCACACTGGTTATTGAACAGCTGACACTAAGGGATTCTGGGAAATATATGGCTGATATCACACTTACAACCAAAGAATCACATGAACAGTCATTTGTTCTCTTTGTGTATGGTAGGTGTTTACTTTAACAGGTATATAAAGTGCAAGGCCCCCCAAAATTGATGTTTCTGCCTCCCTTTGTGTCCTCACTGGTAGTATTATATGCTGTTTGTGTTTTAATACTTTTCTTCTCTGAAGCATTTAAGCCAGTCATGGATTTCCGTAGGGTCCTTTTCATCTTTGCCTCTTCTTGTGGTTCGGCGGGCCATATTGATATAAAGAGGGGTGCTGATTATCTCAGCAAGGAAATTGTGAAGGAAGGACTGTGTAATGTCAGGATGCCCTGCACTTATGAATGTGCTCCGTATTCTGGGTTGAGTAACGCTGGGACTCATTCAACTTGAACAACTTGTGGTGAAGAAAAAGTAGAGCAGGGAACGGCTCTAAAGTGAAGGTGAGTATTGCAGGCTAAGGCAGGGGGACATGGGCAATAAAAAATTACCCCATAGTTGGGCTTTAGAAGTCTGAAGGAAGAACTATCCTACTTGAGTACAACAACCAATCTGGTCCCCCTTTTACCTTCCAATACAATTTTCTAATTCTTTGCACAGACTTAAAACATAACTAATTGACTTCTATGAGTCCCAAAGAAAGTTATTTTTTTCAGATATTTTCCATCAAGAGGTGTAACAGTGCTCTTTGTACTTACAGTTCACCCACTCTGAGTCCACCTATAACTAAACTGCTAACAGAATTGGCAGCACTTTCACCTCTCTACTGATAGCTGATGCTGGCTCATCAGGCCACAGCCTGACCCTGATGATGTTCACATAATATACATCAACACTCAGTAGAAACATACCCATCTATCTCTCATGAAAAAAGGAAAAAAATATAAAAAAAAGTAAATAAATAAATATAAAAAGGGCTTAAAATTTCAAGTACTGAGCTACTAGCCAGACCTTAAGAGTTACTCACCACTAACAAACACACACAAACAGAGACACCTGTACACACACACAGACATGTACATACACACACAGAAACATGTACACACACTCACAGAGACGCATGTACACACATACAGACAGACACATGTATACACATACAGGCACGTACAGACACGCATACACACAGATACATGTACATACACAGAAATACACACGCACAGACACATGTACATACACACAGACACATGTACATACATACACACACAGACACATGTACACACAGACACATGTACATACATACACACAAACACACATGTACATGCACACACACAGACACATGTACACACACACATACATGTATATACATGCAGGCACATGTACAGATACACACAGACACATGTACATGCATACACAGACACACACACACACAAATACACACACATGTACACACACACACACACACACGCTGTTAAGTGCTCTCTCCTCCACCTGAAGCCACCGCTGGCTGACATAGAGGATCATGTGAGCAGAGTGAGGTGAAATTAGACACACACACACCCCTATACAAAGTTGCAGTACTTCGTTGTTCACTCACAGAGCCAGGTACTGCACTCTAGGGGGAGGCAGAGAGCACAGCACACACTCCTTCCTTTGCTTTCACTGCTCTCAGCTACTGAGCAGTCTGACGGCTCCCAGTGCCAATAACAGATCCGGCCTGAGCTCTGAGCCTGCTCAGAAAGATGGCCCTGGGGGACACAATCACCCCCACCATAATTTCCACTCGCCATTGGCGAGCAGGCGAGTGGAAATTTCAAGGCCTGTATATACAGTATATATATATAGTATATACACAGAATGTATATGTAGCACTACTCCCTTGAGAGTCGCTGAATTTTGGGTACCCCTATAATCCTGCACAGCCAGGCCACAAGCATTTTCTTCAGACCTTGCATGCAGGAGACAGTAAACAGTCCTTGAGGTTTTTTTTTTTTTTTAAGGGATATTGAACTTGGATGGGGTAGAGGGGTGTATGGGATGCCCAAGGGATCTGTGAACTGAGTACAAACTCTTTAGAATCTATGTGCAATTCCATTAGACAGCAAAGTCTCTTGGTTGGAAGAGCTCTCTAGTCCTCCAGGTGTACCACCTCAGACCCTAGATGAATTTTTCTCTTCACCCAGCTGCCTGAGGGAATCCCTGAGCAAGAAGACCCAGAATCTGCCACCTTTATATTAGCAGTCCCAGATGGGGTCTAGTCAGGTTTTCTACCAGAACTTCCTCTCCCCTTAACTAGCCAAAGGGGTGTGGGATTACTTACTCAGTTCACTCCTGAAAGCTTGTGGGTTTGTGGCTGCCTTCAGGTATTATGCTGAGCTGGCTCCTTCCCTGCTTCCCAGGCTGCCCTCTCTCAGGGGATGGTTGAGGCTGAGAGATCATCCCTTCCAGCCCCTGCTTGCAGGTAGGCCCCTCTTTTGGACCCCCTCCCACGCTCTACACTCTAGCTTTCTCACTGCATCTTCCACCCGAACTCTCCTGCTGCAGAGCAGGCTCAGCCACACTTAAATGCTGCCCTAGCCCTTTGCCAAGCCTCCTGCTTGGGGATTGGCCAGGGTCCTCTACGTGTGCAGGCCAGCTTCTCATCACCTCTGCCCACTACTTCCAGAACTTTCTCCAAGTTTCTAGAGTAGGGGGAGGTATCGGGGAACTGAACTGCAGAGCCTCCTAGCCCTGACCTAAAATAACCCTCTAACTCAGCCCTGACTGCTATTCAGCCTTCCTAGCTGAAAACGCCTAGCTAGCTCCCCCTAGCTACCTAGGAGGGTACTACATATATTTGAAATGATCAATTGTTTCATCTTAGGCTAAAACAGCTTTTTTTCTGATTGCAGAGCCTATCCCGGCCCCATCTTTAGAAGCTGAATTGGAGAAGACAAGCAACAACTGGTGTAATATGACTGTTCATTGTTCTGTCCCAACAAACCTCTCAGTGGTGTCCTATATCTGGAAATACAGGCATGGAGGCTCTGCCTATCAACAGTATAATAGTACTAGAGACACAGTCCAGATGTCACTACGGCCTGAGTCCTGGGACATGGACCTCCTGTGCATAGTACACAACCCTGCTGACCAGAAGAATGTTACTTTATATTTAAAGCCAATCTGTGCTCTAGGTAGGAAAACAGGAGGATCAGCCCATGCACCCATTAATGTGACAAATTTTGTTAGATGCTGGAGAGTTAAACCACCCAACAATTGCATTTATTTTCTGTGGACACAGAGGACAAGAGGCCTAAATGGTTACAGAGGAGTGGTACATCCCCCATCCCTAGTTTGTGGGAACACCAAACCTTTAGAAAAAGAGTCAGGCACAATGGTGGGGAGATCTTCCTGCTGGAGTTCCCAAAACTATATGAAGCCCATGGGTGACTTGACCATTTCTCATCACGCAGGGTAGGGTGACCATTAAAATTTGATGCTGTGTTATAACTGTTGGTTAAATTAGAAAACACATGGTCTAATTCTGCTCTCATTTAACAGCTTCATTTTAAAATACATCCAAGTATCTCCTACGAATGATAGCAACTATTATGACATTAAGAAGCAATCATTATAATTCAGTTCCAACATGTTGTAAAATCTTTGTGCTATAGCACATTAAAAATGTAAGAAAGCATTTCTCTCCACACATGCTATATCAGCTGAGACACAAGATAAAATGGTTGGAGGGTCTATTGAGTCTGGAGTTGAACAGATATCTCAATTCTGTCATTCTCCATGAAGCTTTGACCTACTGTAAACAGTATGTATGCCCACTCAAAAAGAATACCTTACATGAAGCTGTGTCAGAGTTAGCACCGGATACTGGCCGAAGGGGAACTTTGTATTTTTAGTAGGTGGGCTGTCTTGCTATATAAGAAATATTTGAAAAGGTGATATAAAGTATATGTACAGGGGGACATAATTTATTTAAGGCAAGCAAAATGTTCTGCTGTAACCCCATGATTCTTGCTTTGAACTCTAATCCCAACTAGCTGTTCCAGTCTTTTGGATACCACAAATTACCAGTACCTACACTGTCATAAGGACTACAGCTTTTAATGTGCAAAACCTAACACTTGGAATCCTAATTCTGTCTCCAGAGGGGGCATATCAGTCATTTTGGGCAAGCATTCATTCTGTTGTAACCCCCTCATAATGTGTGCTCCACACTGTGGTTCCAACAAGCTAGAATGGTCTTTTGGAAACCACAAATTGCCTGCTTTGATTTTTTTTTTTATTGTGTTTGTCATAAGGGATACAACTTTTGGCATGAAAAAACATATGGGAAACTTAACACTTAGAACCTTAATCCTGGCTCTTGGGGTTCACAACTTCAAAGAGTTGAATAACCCTTTCCCAGGCAGTTTAGTAATATAAAATTGCCATTCCTCTCAAATCAGATATTTCATCAGGGGTGGACTGACCATTTGGAAACTCGGGCACTGTCCGAGGGCCCGGGGTCAGTAGGGGGCCCCATGAGATGCCCCTGGTACCTTTTTTATAGGCTTTTTTGAGTTTGGGCAAGGACACAGGGGCCCCATGATCCCCTATTGCCCGGGGGCCCCATGAGTCATCAGTCCGCCCCTGTATTTCATTGATGGGTAAAAACACAGTTGGGCTGAAACACCCATAGTTTTCTGATATCTCGTAGTGACTCCAGGGAAGGGGTGCCCTGTACTGTTGCTGCCTTCTGTGTAAAGTGTGGGAGGGAACGCTAAGAGAGATCTAATTGGAGAATCAAGAGATGAGATTCCAAAAGATATTGAGCTATTTGTATCTGAAAAAAAGAAAAAATATTAGCTTTAGGGGAATATAAACCCTATAAGCTACGATATAGTATGCTTTTCACTGGTTCAGTTTCTCATACATCCATTGTGGTTTTTTTTTTTTTTTTTTATAGGATGTGCATTCTATCTGAGATTGGCCCTGACAGCAACATACCTGGTGTTGAGCATCTGCTTTATATATCTGTCCAACAGATATAAATAGAAAGGTAAAAATCACTAAATATCATATGTTGTGTAATGCTGGCAAAACATAAAGATATTAGAAACAATGTCAGTCTTAAAAAAATGCCAAGCCATTGTAGGTCAGAAAAGTATTTTACTGTCTTATCTGAAAATGTAATTTAACAGTGCTAAAACAATTTAAGAGAATCTCTGATTTTGTCCATGAAGGGCAAAGCAACAGGTTGACTTTGTGTATGTGGGGATGAGAAGCACTGGGTAAGCTTCAGTTTGCTCTGCTAGGAGACCACATAACAGCTTAATATACAGTACAGTTGAAATAAAGTGGGAGGAAAGGTAACACTAACTGTTCTTTAACATGTTCCCTCACCTTTCCTCCTACCCATCCTACCTACCCTGTATAAAAAAGACCTCTGTACTTACCTATTTTATAGTCCAGTCACATGATCCAGCAGCTCCAGTTCCCCTGTGTCAGTGAGTGGCAGCTGCAGGGGAGAGGAGGGAGCGCCAACAACAGCTGGGCCATGGGAGCCTATAGGTGACAACATGACTCTGGAAATTCACAGCCATTGTTGAGCACTCATTTACATGGGGGAGCTATATATATATAGGGTATGTAGATAGGCAGTAGGAGGGGGAGGGTAATGTTTTTAAGGAAAGTTAGTTGCCCTTTGCTACCACTTTACATGCCTAAAGGTATACTTAGTGATGCCCCTAAACTATTGTTAATGTGTAAGTATAGCCATCATTTCTATTAGCTTTTTTGAGCACAGGGTTGAATTAGAACCCCTTTCAAATGTTTTTTGATGTCTATGTCCCTGGTAGGTAGATTTACCCACACTATTTTTTCCTGGTGCTTATTGTCACTGAGACGGGAAGTGATGGAAAATCCAGCATTTTATAGTTTGCACCCAAAAAGGGGTGAGGGGAAATTTTTCAATGAAGGCACTTGCCTGTTAAGATGATGGCTAAGAGCAGATTTCACCATCACTTTAGTGAAAGGAAATCTCCCAAACAGGGAAAAAATGTAACACCTAAACTTACAAGCTGGGGCGTAACTACAGATCATGGGGCCCCATAGAAAGATTTTGATGGCTCCTGCCTTTCCTAATCTTCACATAAAGCATGTCTAGATCAAGGGCAAGTAGCAGGAAATCTGTTACCATTGTCGGTAGAATACTAGAGATGGGAACTTTGGACACAAGTTGTCATGACTGTTGGACTTGCAGAATACCGAGGCTAATACTTACCCCTAATCCATAAAACCACCACCATCCTTCAAAACCTTCCCCACCCAAATGACCATGCGACTCTCTTTCTGGTGTAAAAAACTGGCCATAGCAGTTATTTATTTAACATAACTCAAAAATAACACTTCTTACAGTAAACTTAATTGATACCTGACAGTAAGATCCCAACCAGGTCCAAGGTCTTCGAAGGGCACCATTACTCCCATCACAAACTGGGCTGTATCTGACACCCAATGAAAGGCCCCCAGCGACTACTACACCGCCTCGGGGACAATACTACAGTTACGTAGTCCCAGATATAGCCAATGAACTCCCACATTACCAACATGACCTTATAATTGGGAAGGGACACCCATACCTAGGATGGGCCCAACCCATAATTCACCAAATTGTCACTCCAACACCGCCTTCAAAGACCCATCGACCCCTGCCAGCTGCCATGACAAAAACAAACAAACAAACACCTCGGGACATAAACAGCTGTCCTGAACAATGAACAAACTCAATGAACCCACACAAAACAAACTCCACGAACAAACCAAACCAAACAGCAAAACCAACACCAGGACAAACACAAAGGACAAACCATGACCAACACACCACACAAAATACGAAAACAGCTCCAGGGAGGGAGGGCGGGAGAAACCACCCCCCGTGATGGCACAAGCTCCGACTGAACTCTGACAAGACCCAACCCCCCTTTTCAAATCCTGGCAAGACCACCCTTCAATGCTGCGTACTCCAATCAAGTAAGTAACCACCCCCCCTTTTCCTCTTGCATAGACTCCCACCCAAAATACACGTTCCGCCTCGTCTGCACGCCCCAGTCATGCTGGCCTTCCCTTTTAGCTTCGCTCAGTCCAGGCCTTGACTGGAAAGAGGATGGCGTCAGTGCAAAGAATTCACTCTTAACCTTTTTCAGCTAATGTCCTCAGTAGCTCACCGGCCTTTTTCAGCATCTCAGATCCCAGGGCTCATTGTAAATTTAAAATCCACTACACCTTCCACTCTATGACTAACCGAAAACTCAATTTATTTAATTTTTGTTATTCAAAGCAAACTCACCCATTCATCCATGTCGCCATGATTTATTTTGTTGGGAAATCACTTTGAAAAACACTCCCTAACACCTCTAGCAATGGCTATCTCGAGTAAGGGCAGATGATTCATGTAGCATTTACTTCCCGGAATCCATCTCCCCTTATCTCCGGATATGCAAGCAGGAGGGCATGCTTAGCTAAGAAAACCCCTTCTCCCCTCCTACAGATGAAAGAAAAAATAAATAGCCATGAAGACACCTGAGATATATGACATACTTTTGACCTAGGCCAGAAACCAGGAAGCAACTGAAGAAATGAAAAAAAAAAGTTTTAAAATAGTAAATCTGATATACTTCCCTATGTATCTATTAAGACTAGCAGTCTATGGAGTAAAAACATTCACGTTGACTAAGAGAGTTTAGTTCTTCTTTAATACAAACTTCACTAAACTGTGGGGCTCTTTTAGCAGAACTACCAACTGCTATCAGTTTCTGGCTGAGGAGACACCGGGACTATTTAACCACTTGAGCTCCAGAGGATTTACCCCCCATAATGACCAGGCCTCTTTTTGCTACTCGGTGCTGCATTAATTCAACTGATAATTGCGCGGTCATGCAATGCTGCACCCAAACAAAATTTACGTCCTTTTTTTCACACAAATAGAGCTTTCTTTTGGAGTAATTTGATCACCTGTGCGCTTTTTATTTTTCACGCTATAAACAAAAAAAGGCCAAAACTTTTGAAGAAAAACAATATTTTTTATTTTCAGCTATAAAAAATATATAGTAAACTCAAAGTTGGTTATAAATTTAGGCCAAAATGTATTCTGCTCCATGTTTTTGGTAAAAAAAATCCCAATAAGTGTATATTGATTGCTTTGTGTGAAGTTATAGCGTCTACAATCTATGGTATAAATACTGCAATTTACACCATTTTTTTGCTATACAGCGCTGCGCTAGTTTAACGGACAATTGCGCGGTCATGCAATATGGTACATAAATGAAATTTACATCCTTTTTTTCCCCACAAATTGAGCTTTCTTTCGGTGGTATTTGATCGCCTGTGCAGTTTTTATTTTTTGCGCTATAAAAAAAAAGGCTGACAATTTTGAGGAAAAAAAACAATATTTTGGACTTTTTGCTATAAAACATGTCCAGTAACAAAAAAATGCAAAAATCAAATTTAGTCATAAATTTCTGCCAAAATGCATTCTGCGACATGTCTTTGCTAAAAAAAAAAACTCAATACGTGTAAATTAATTGGTTTACGTGAAAGTTATAGCGTTTACAAATGGCGGGAAAGATACTGGGATTTTTAGGTTTTTTTTTATACTAATAATGGCCGCGATCAGCGAATGATGGCGGCGATCAGGGACTTATGGTGGGACTGCGGGACTGTGGCGGACATTCTGACATTGGGGGGTACTGACTTGGGGTCACTGACATCCCCAAAAAACACTAATACAGTGATCAGTGCGAAAAAAAAAAACTGACACTGTACTAATGGCAATGGGGAGGAAGGGGTTAACTTTACTTTGCAGGGAAGGGTTATAGGAGTGAGGGGAGTGTTTTACTAGGGGGCGAGGGTGTGTACTGGGCGGGACAAGGCTGATCGAGAAAGAGAAACTGTTCTTTCTCGATCAGCTCATCCTCAAGCTGACAGGGAAGTGACAGACAGCACAGCTACTGCAGCTGTGCTCTCTGTCACTGTTTGCCGCCGATCGCCAGGACATAGCCGCTAAGGAGCGGCTGTGACCCGGCGACTGACATCTGCGGCGGTGATCCGCGGGACAAATAGGGCGGCGGCGCGCCTCACGCGCGCCCTCTATTTGTTTACAAAACACACGTTTTAAAATGTGGTTTTGCCTGCGAGTGCCGCCCTGCCGCCGTATATGTACAGTGGCTGGGCGGCATGTAGTTAAGGAAGAATGTGTTAAACATACAGGAATAATTTCAGTGCTGGCCAGGATGACCGGAAACTTTGGGGTCCATGATCCTATCTTTGCTAGAAAGACTGATTACAACTCAAATGCAGTCAGAAAGATTAAAACACTATGCACAAAGTTCTTGCCTTTCCCATGTGAAAACCTTAGCGTTTTCTTCTCACTCTCTATTTTTGCAGTAGTATTAATCCTTGTATGAATAATTGTAAAAGCATTGAAAACCAATTAATCCGTTCGTATTGTGAAAAAAATTTGTAAACTGAGCCATTATTTTCAATGGATATTCATTCGTAAACAAAAAATTACGTTAATTGAGGCGTTCGTAAACTGAGTTACGCCTGTATAGTAAAAAAAGGGGTTAAAGCAGGCAACATTGTGTTGCTTTCTCTCCACTGGCTTTAACCCCTTGGACCCCGCAGAAGCATGCAACTGTGGGGCGTTTGCAGAGTGGCCCCATTTACTTGAATGGGTTGCGATTAGCAGATGGTAGCACCCGCTAAACACAACAGGGGGGTGTAATTCCTACTGTGGCACATTGTACACCTTTGGCTGCTGTCTGAGCAGCTAAAGGGGGAGGGATTGGGAAGGTAAAACTGCGACTCAGCAACTCAGGGTTTTACCACTCCACAACTTTACATGTGATCGGTCCCAAAGCTGTCACTGCCAAATGCAACCATAGCACTCGGCAGCTATTACCTTTTGTACCACCTCCTTTAGATTGTAAGCTCCATGAGCAGGGCCCTCCTATTCCTTCTGTACTGAAATGTATTGTAATTGTACTGTCTAACTTTATATTGTAAAGCGCTGCCCAAACTGTTGCCGCTATATATATCCTGTATAATAATAATGAAGTAGCACTATGCCCGTAGGAGTTGCTGAGTTTTGGGTCCCCCTATAGTCCTGCACAGCCAGGCAACATGCATTTTCCATTCAGACTTGCATCCAGGAGACAGTAACCAGTCTTTGATCTTGTTTATTGGATTTAATTAGGGGAATTGAACTTGGATGTGGTAAGGGGTGTATGGGATGTCAAAAGGAATGGCAGAGGACAAACTTCCTGGAACTATCTACAAGTCTCTTTACAGCAAAAATGTATCTTCTGGAGAGCTAGCCAGCATCTCCTGTGGTGCCACCCCATACCCCAGATACTCCATTGTACAGCTGTTCTGGCTGAATCCCTGGGCAGGGGAATCCAGTGCCTGTTATTTTAAGGGTAAGAGAGTAGCAGCTAATCCAGTTTCCTTCTTCCTATGAGCTGCTGGGTTGGTGGCTGCTCTCAGGCCTTCTGATGGGCCGCACCTTCCCTGCTGCATAGGTGGTCCTTGCTCTGGGAGCCGATGAGGTCCTGAGCTTTCCTCCTTTCCAGCTCTTCTGCCTGTAGATGAGGCCCTTCCCATCTGGGCTCCCTCCCAGGTTCCTGCTCCCCAGCCTCTCACTTCAACATCTTCCTCCCGAACGCTCCTGCTGCTGAGCAGACTCAGTCACACTTAAGGGCTGTCTTGGCCCCATGCCAAGCCTGCTGCTGGGGATTTGCCAGGATCCCTTGAGAGTGAAGACCAGCCACTCCTCTCTCCCTCCCACTGCTTCAAGAATTTTCTCAAATTCGAGAGCAGGGGAAAGTTCCAGAGAACTGGTCTGCAGAGCCTCTCAGCTCTGACCTACATTTGTCCTCCCTCTGACTATCTCCACAGGCTGCTGCTCAGCCTCTAACAATTTGACACTAGCTCCCCCTAGCTATCTTGGAGATTGATACACTAAGGGATGATTCACAAGTGCAGCAAGCACTGCTACTCCTCTGAAAAGTAATCTGAGTGTTTGACAGGTGGTAAGATAGCGATATATTGCCTCCTCACCACCTGTCAGGAATGGACTCACCACAAGTGGTGCTGGGGCTTACCTGCCTTGTGGGCTGCAGTACCAGTGCTGGCCAGCGGGTGCTCTCAGAAGCCAGAATCTCACTCCTGCAATCAAGCCATCACCTGAGGCTGATTGCAGGAGGTGTATTTAAGCAATGGCCAGGCCTGCAGTCAGTGCCTTGGTGTTGTTTCCCATGAGCCCTTGTACCTGGTATCCTGTGTTCCTGTATATCTGCCTATCTGATTTGTTGGTGACCCTGCTTTGATCCTGACCTTTGCTGACTTCTCCTGCCCTGATCCCTGGCCTGTCTGACTTCTTTTGGATACCCTCATTGGATCTGATCTCCTGTTACTGACCCGGCGAGTGACCCGACTATTCTGTGCCTACTGCCTTGTACCGCGCTGTCCCCACCGTTACCGACCCGGCCTGTCTGACTACGCTTCTGCTCAGCCATCCATCCATCCTACACGGACCCATCCACCTCTTCACCTCTGGCGGATCCCTCTACCACGGGTGGGTGTACTCCCCACCATCAGGGGCCCTGGTGAACAAGCAGACTGGGACTTAGACTCCGCACTCTGGGGAATCCTATTCCGTGGGTTGCTAGAGGTACCGCCAGATGGTGCATTACAGACCCATACGGCCTGCCTGACCATTCCACCTCTCCAGCCCTGACCACGCCTGTGTTCCCACACATTTCTGGTCATACCCGGATCCCTGACACCACCTGATTTAAACCCATGATTGCCGCATAATGCACACAATTGCGACATGCTGGAACAGCAATTAGATGTTTAAATCAGGTGTAAGGAGGCAACACTGTACCTTTGATCTCTAAGTTCTCCCATGTGGCTTAGGCAGATCTCTACCTCTTTAAGGTTGCCTACCCTGATGTAATGTATAGGGAGATTTTTGGGAAAAGTAAGTAAAGGTGAATTAACCCTTTAGGCTCCTAACATTTAATAGGTTTCGGATGTCCAATACTGAAAGGGGTAACCCCATGCTTCTAATTAGGCAATGGAAGGTTGGATTAGTATTTCAAATGTAACATTTCTGTCTTAGATATTTGCATTTTTTACATTACAGCGTGTGTACATAGTGTATAGATTGTATATATTTTTTATAGTGTATAGATTGTATAGCATTTTATGTATGAATAATCCTCCCAGGATGGGAGAGGGGCCATGACATGGGCTGCAGTCTTGTCTCATGATGGTTTCCTCGTTGCTCTGGGAATGCAGAAGCTAATGGACGTTTGGTTTCCAAATGACCTACTGCCCCTCCAAAGAGTGATCTGTGCCTCTTCACTGCTTGTTTTCCTGAAAATGCTGTCCCACAACCAGGGGCGGACTGACCATTTGGGCACTAGGGCACTGCCCGAGGGCCCAGGGTCAGTAGGGGGCCCCATGAGATGCCCTTGGTACCTTTCATAGGCTTTTTTGGGTGTGGTTTGAGTGTGGGCGAGGACACAGGGGCCCCATGAGTTGTCAGTCTGCCCCTGCCTACAACAGTACCACTGGGTGCAAGGTGGTTGTGTTGCAGCCCCATTCCCTTGAAGAGATACTTCCTGCCGAATGCAACAGGCAGATTAATTTTTGCCATGACATGTATACAGCTGCATCTACTTTTTCAGGTAGGTGGTAAATATGTGACTCAACTGCCTGATTATATTGCCCCATGCCACACTCCTGAGTCCCTACTGCTTTAGCTTACAATCAGTTGTTAATCACTTTTCAGAGAGCAGTTGAGATGCAACCAGGATATGTCACCTCCTCGCTGCCGGTTTTAACCCTCAAAAGGCTGTACCACTGTGCCACAACGCTATGCATTGCATGTAGTTGCAGGGGGGTTGGGCTGCAGCCCCATTAACCTAATAGGTTATTGCCCAACAAACAGGACAGGGGGTTTAATGCCTGCCACAGCTGTAAAGTGGCTGTGTGTTCTTTTTTGGGCGGGGGGGGGGGGGGCATAAGCTGAGGCTTGCACTATTGCATTTTTTGCACATAATATTTAAAAAAATAATTTCAGCCCTGAAGATTGCATAAAACCCCCAAATATTATATATTTTGTGAAAGCAGACACCCTGGAGACACCTTTTTTTTTCACATGATGTTAGCACAAAGGTCTAGGAAATTATAAATTTTAGTAACAAGAAATACACTAAAATTGATTTTAGGGTACAGAGATGCAATAAATTACCCAATTTTATGGTAAAATATAAAATATGAGGTTGCACGGAGTAAGTAGATATTCAGCATGTCAAGCCCTAGAAATGGTGACAAACTTTGGTACCCTATATTTTCCATAGGCAAAATATAAAAGCTCCTAAAGATCATCAGTTCATAGTTACACGGGAGCTCTGGTGCTAAAATTTATGCTATCACTCCGATGTGTGAGGCAATTTGTAACATGGGTATGGCAATTGATGTTTTCATGTGTAGGCGCCCCCCGATGTGTGCGTTTGCATTCATATGTGCATGCATATGGGAGTGGAGGAGTCTCAAAATAATTTTTGCCGGGAGATTTTATGTGCTTGGGTGTAACTAATTAATCAATTTTTTATTTATTTTTAAATTGTTTCATTAACTTTTTTCATCACATAGGGGACAGAAAGTGCCCTAGATTTTTTGGTGACAGGCTCCCTTTATTGAGACTGCAAGCAGCAAGGCTCTAAAAGACCCCAGATGTCTCCCTTGTCCTACACTGAATGTAATGCAGTGCAGATCACACTGCATTAGATTCTTCCCCGGCCAGTATAGTTGGGAATCCGAAAGTAAAGTCATACACCTTGCTTCAGGGTAAACAAGAAGAAGGGGGAGGTTCATAACCTTTTTTTTTTTTTTTTTATAAAAACTATTTTTATTGAATTTTATATAATAAGTACAAGAATACATCTTGACATACAAATCTATGAACCATGGCATGTAACAACTACGAGCACAAAAGTCAATACAACAGATGTAATGGGAAAGAAACAGTGTCAGATTAGACACAAATGATACAAAATAGCAGTTAAACAGAATAAGCTGAACCTCAAAATTGAGCAAATACCTAGGAATGAAAGCTTGGTTACATTGGCCTGAACCAAAAAAAAATGCTCTATCGAAGAAGACATGTGAGGAAGAGTATTGTGTGGGCTAGGAATCTTAATGAAGAGCGTGCACTCCACTGGGAGACAGGGAGGAAGGGAACTGTGGTAAGGTGCTGGTAAGGTGCAACAAAGGGAGTTTACCCAAAGTATTGGTTAATTGAGCTTTGAGATACCAATCTGAATATCAGAAGGCTTCCATATGAGCTGCTAATTCAGTAGGGGTAAAGGAATGCTCCATGAAGGGCCTCCATCTTGAGATAAAGCGATGTGTAGATTTGAAGTTTTTAGTGATGGTGTCCAGCTTCTCCATGTTAAATAAGGTAATTAATGCCTGTGTCACCATCTTGAGCTGTGGAGGGTTAGGATGTATCTAGGCTTGCATGAGGGCTCTGCGAGCTACTAAAAAAACAAATGTGTATCCACTAGGGAAGAGTGTTAGGATGCGCCACCTTGGTGATTGAAGAGACAAAGCATGGGGTCTTTGGAGAAAGAAACGTTGTATAATTGATTAATGTACCGAAGAACTCTATCCCAGAATATAGAGACTCGGGCACATTCCCATAGACGATGGAACAGGGTAGGTTGAGTGTAATCACACCAAGGACACATTGGGCGGGCAATGACAGCTGAGTTTGTGAGATAGGCTCGGATTATTTTAAATTGAGTTTCACGCCATGTTTCACAGAGAACAAGTGAAGAAATTTTCTTGTATCCTGGCAGAATTTTTTCCGGACTTTCGTCTGTAGACAGTATGGAGGTCCATGGCTTCAATGGAGTAAGGTGGTATTTTGCAGACTGATGAGAGATTATATGAGAGTAGATAGCCGAGATGGAGTAGTGGTCATGTCACAGTAGAATCTCTATGAAGGAGCATTGGAAGAGATTCTATTTTGGGGAATAGAGCGTCCGGAGAAATGTCACCAACTGATGATAGTAGAAGACGTGAGATCCCGATATTGAGTATTTAGCAGCTAGCACTGAAAAGGATTGAAAGGTTTGGTATCATCAAAGACAGAAATAACATTAGTAAGTCCTTTATGAGACCATTGGGTAAAAGCCGCACGCTCACTTGCTGGAAGGAACATAGGGTTTCCAAGGATAGGCAGATAGGGCAAGTAGTGGTAGGCCAAGAAGTCTCCGCATTTCCCTCCAGCCCAATACTGTGTCTCTGATCAGGATATTCGAACTGAGAGGCCCAGGAAAGGCTTTACGTTTAGAATGCAGAATGGCTGAGAGATGTAGCGGAGACACCAAGGCCTCCTCCAAAGAGTAATTCGGGTAACGTTATTTCCTGGCTATCCAGTCAAGACTCTGATGAAGAAGGCAGGACAGGTTGTAAAATCTAATATTCCGCAAGCCTGCGCCCCCTTCACTCTTTGGGAGACTTAGCTTTAGTGGTGCAAAGCACGTTTATTTTACGCTGCCATAGGAAAGCTTGTAGGGCCTTATGAATCTTCTGAACATCAAAGTGTTTCAACAAAATAGGGAGTGTTTGTAGAGGACAGAGCAGTCTCGCAAATTAAATGATTTTGTAGAGATGGCTTCTCCCAAAGAGTGAAAGGGGAAGAGTCGTCCAAGCTTCCAGTTCCTGTACAATCTTATTGATTAGAGATGGGTATTTAAGGTAGTAGAGAGATGATGGTTCTCTGCCTATATGAATGCCCAAAAACGTAATTGAGTGCTCAGCTATATTAAAAGGGGAGGATGGGAGCCAACAAGGTAATATGATTTAGTGGAACTACTTCACTCTTATCAAAATTGATTTGTAGGCCAGAAAAATTACAGAAAGTGGCAAACAGGTTTTGAAGTAATAGAAAATTTTTGGATGGATCTGAAGAAAACAATAATATATTGTCCGCAAAGAGAGCTGAGCGGAGAGTGTGTTCTCCAGTCGTGACACCACTAACCCCTGACTTCAAGTTAAGTAGTCTAGACAAAGGTTCTAGGGCAATGTTAAAGAGTAGGGGGGAGAGCGGGCAACATTGCCTGGTGCCCTTGGTTAAAGGAATGTCAGGTGTGACCATGAGGAGCCAGGTAAAAATAATATTGTCAAAGACTTTTTCAGTGTCTAAGGATATAAGTGTCAAATCAAGCTGTGGGTGGGTTTTAACATATTCCAGGGCTAACAGTACTTTGTGGATATTAAGCGTTGTTGTACGACACGGCACAGACCCAGATTGAGCTGGGTGCAATATGTTGGGAGCAGTAGGGCCAACCTAAACGCCACAATTTTTGAGAGTATTTTGGCATCAACATTAATTAGAGAGATATGTTGGTAAGATCCTGGTAGCAGTGGGTCTTTCCCCTTCTTTGCTATGAGTTTAATATGTGCCTGGGAGCCGGTAGGGAGATAAGGGCCATCCTTCCACTTTACCTTGTAGACATGATACAAAGTGTCTGAGATGAATTCCGAGGTTAATTTATAGAATTCAGCATCAGGCCCAGGAGCCTTAGCCGAGGGTAGATTTTTGATAGTGGCACGAATGTTGGCCAACGTGATAGGAACATTTAAGGCATCCAACTGGGATCTGAAAAATTTAGGCAGATTTATAGAGGCTAAAAAATCCTCAACGGCCCTAGAATCAATTGGATCCTCTGAATACAAAGAGGTGTAATAGATGTGATGAGGTCATTAATATCAACTTTCCTGCCTTACTGCCATATCTATAAAATTTTAGGGTAGAAATGGCCGATTTGGCTGCTTCCTGATGCTCAGCCCAATAGTCAAAGGCACATTTAGCAGATTGACAATTCAGCTTGTATGCAAACACGGCTAAACAGACTTTTTTAACCTACGTTTTCCAGCAGTCAGTTTTCATCGTTCATAAGTGTTTTCCAGTTGTCCCGTGTACATGAACCCTTAGTCATGAAACACTGTACCCATATGAAATTATAATTTTTTATTACTTTTTTCGGTGGTATTTGATCACCGCTGGGTTTGTTATATTTTGCTATATAAATGAAAAAATACTGGAAATTTTGAAAAAAATCATTTTTGCTTAGTTTTTGTTATAAAATTTTGCAAATAAATAATCTTTCTTCATAAATTTAGGCCAAAATGTATTCTGCTTAATTTTTTTGCGCTAAAAAATAACCCAAAACCATGTATATTATTTAGCCTGTGTGAAAGCCATAGAGTCTACAAACTATGGGATATATGTAATTGAAAATTGATCAGTTGAGACTCTAAAATGCTACACACTGGTATGGTGTATGGCGGTGATCAGGCCATTAGCATGAGGTATGGCGGTGCTCAGGATGCTGGTATGGCCGTGATCAGGATGCTGGTATGCGGTATGGCAGTGATCAGGATGTTGAAATGGCATATGGGGTGATCAGGATGTTGGTATAGGGCATGGTGGTGATCAGGACACTGGTACAATGTATGGGGTGATCAGGATGCTGGTATAGGAGCATGGTGGTGATCAGGACACCGGTACAATGTATGGGGACATCAGGATGCTGTATAGGGCATGATGGTGATCAGGAAACTGGTACAATGTATGGGGTGATCAGAATGCTGGTACATTGTATGGGGACATCAGGATGCTGGCATGAGGTATGGTGGTGCTCAGGATGTTGGTATGGCCATGATCAGGATGCTGGTATGGGGTATGGCAGTGATCAGGATGCTGAAATGGCATATGGGGTGATCAGGATGCTGGTATAGGGCAAGGTGGTGATCAGGACACTGGTACAATGTATGGGGTGATCAGGATGCTGGTATAGGAGCATGGTGGTGATCAGGACACTGGTATAATGTATGGGGACATCAGGATGCTGTATAGGGCATGATGGTGATCAGGAAACTGGTACAATGTATGGGGTGATCAGAATGCTGGTACATTGTATGGGGACATCAGGATGCTGGTATAGGGCATGGTGGTGATCAGGATTACTGGTACATTGTATGGTTTGATCAGGATGCTGGTACATTGTATGGGGACATTAGTATGCTGGTATAGGGCATGGTGGTGATCAGGGGCGGACTGACCATTTGGAAACTCGGGCACTGCCTGAGGGCCCGGGGTCAGTAGGGGGCCCCATGAGATGCCCCTGGTACCTTTTTCATAGGCTTTTTTGAGTTTGGGCAAGGACACAGGGGCCCCATGATCCCCTATTGAGGGCCTAGGGTCAGTAGGGGGCCCCATGATATGCCCCTGGTACCTTTTTCATAGGCTTTTTTGAGTTTGGGCAAGGACACAGGGGCCCCATGATCCCCTATTGCCCGGGGGCCCCATGAGTTGTCAGTCCGCCCCTGGTGGTAATTAGGATTACTGGTACATTGCATGGAGTGATCAGGATGCTTGTATAGGGCATGGTGGTGATTAGGACACTGGTACAACATATCTGGTGATTTTTACGTAAGTATAAAAAAAAACAAGATACTTAATCGGGGTACATTCCACCCTGTACTTTGACGCAGCGCATGAATACACCATATAACAATACATGACGCCGCTTACCCCGAGACTGTTTGTGGTCCCCTATGGTTCCACCACAGTAACCTGGCGGCGCGATGTCAGATGTGCAGCGACTGAGTTAAACCCATGTTCCACACATCCTACATGGCGCTGCAACATAAACTGCAGCATGCAATACATTACCGACTGTACACAAACAAGTCAAATAAGCATCGGGTGTTATGGGAGGTAGAAAGGAGGGTAGAGGGAGGGGAAACACAGTTCACAGGCCCGCCGCTTTATTGAAAGGACAAAGACACGCAAGGGAGAGTAGGTGGAAGGGGTGATCTTCAGGCGTCCTCCTCCTCTTTAAAGTCCATCAAGTTAGTCTATGAGCAGACCGTGAACCAGTCTGCAACAGTTCTCAATGGACATCCTCTCCCGCTGGTGGATGCAGCGCTTCTTGGCGCACCATAAAGCATCCTTGAAACAACACAGCACCCACCAAGTGCCATCAATGTCCTCCAGGGTAAAAGTCCCACAGAAAAGTCCTGGTTCCAAGGCCCTCAACAGGTCCCGAGCAAAAGAGCACTCCCAGAAAACATGCTGAGCAGTTTCCTCCTGGATGATGCAAAAAGGTCAGTGCCTGTATCTGCTCAGGTTCCCGGCATGCATGAATGCCCTGAGTGGCAATTCCCTTTGGATCGCCATCCATGCCAGGTCCTTTTGCCTTTTGGTGAGTCTCTTTGAAGAAACATTCCTCCAGACCACCTTGCAAGTGGCTGAAGGCAGGCCTGGAACCGACTCCAAAATGTCTTTTGCTTTAGTCAGCTTGTAGATAGTCTTTGGTTCCCACAAGTCGGGCTTGACTCCATCGCTGATCGCCGCCATTACTAGTATAAAAAAAAACAAATTCCTGTATATATCGCCATTTGTAGACACTATAACTTTCACATAAACCAATTAATTTACACGTATTTGGATTATTTTTAGCAAAGACATGTAGCAGAATAGATTTTGACCTACATTTATGCCGAGATTTGATTTTTTAAATTTTTTTACTGGATATGTTTCATAGCAAAAGGTCAGAAATATTGTTTTATTTTTCAAAATTGTCAGTCTTGTTTTGTTTATAGCTCAAAAAATTTAAAGTGCAGAGACGCTAAAATACCACCTAAGCTCCATTTTTGGGAAAAAAATTACCTAAATTTCATTTGGGTGCAGCGTTGCTTTACTGTGCAATTCTCTGTTAAAATATCGCAGCACTGTAATGCAAAAAAAATGGCCTGGTCAGGAAGGGGGGTAAATCGTCTGGAGGGCAAGTGGCTAATATTGTTTGCATACACATACAGTAGACATGTCATCTTCTGCTCATGTATTTGACTCCATGCCTTTCCCCACAAATATACAAATTAGAAACATCCCTTGCATTTAACGTTTCATTTTTGATTTAGGATACAAATGTGGCTTCTTTTCTTCTTAGTCCTCATGCACACCGAACATTATTAAAGCGGCTGCTTTTGGCTTTTGGCGGTTTTTTTTTCTACAGCCAGTAAACTCCCCAGCATGTTATTCTATGTATCCATACACACATAGACTTTAATCAGCATTTTTTGGCAGGGGCGTTTTTTGGCTGGAAAAAAAAAACAGAAGTAGTGGGTTTCTAAAGGAATTTTTTAGCTGTAAAACACTCCAATGCTGAAAAATGTGGTTAACCTCCCTGGCGGTATTCCCGAGTGTAGCTCGGGGTAAAATTTCAGTACCAAGAGCGGTAACCCCGAGCTACACTCGGGCTTACCATGCGGCGTTGTTCAGGGAGTCCCTGCAGCACTTACCTTGTCCTTCGCGCCCGCAATGTGTCCCCTGCAGCGTCCTCGGCCATCTCCTCCGGCCGATGCCGGCATCCGGCTTCTGTGTTCCGGTCCCTGTGACGTCGGGACGTACGGGCGCCGGAACTGGCGGCAAATTTGAAATTTTTAAAAAATGTAATTTTTTTAAAAATGATTATTATATAGTAAATCATTGCTGTTTCAATGCATTTCACATACATTTTGTCCCTACTGCTTTGTCCTGTGCCCTGCCTGCATTTGGACTGTTCTTTCTGCCTGGAAACTTAAAAAAGTCCATGGCGTCCAAAAATCGTCCCTTTATGTCAAAAGCGGTTGTAGACCAGCTAGAAAACAGCAATAGTAAATCAGAACCACTTGCAGAATTGAGTGATAATGATTCGTGGGGGAAATTTGTCATCAGACACTGAAAACGATTTTGCGACTTTGCTCAGCGATGTGCGAATTTGCCTCTGTATTTCAAATTTCAGTGTTTTTGGTTTGATTATATTATTGAATTAAATATATTATTATTATTATATTATTATTTTTTATGATTATTTATTAAATTATAATTTATGATTTCATGATTCAAGTTTTATCATACCCGGGATGTTTACTAGACTCTTGTTCAGACAGATTTCAGTGACTTATTCCTAAAAATTACAGGCCTACAATAAAAAAACTACATATTTCCATGCAAAAAAATGGTACCGCTTTCAGCACAAAAAATCGGAAATAATCATACCGCCAAGGAAGTTAAATGCAGTAAACCGGCATTTTGGGGACATTTTTTTAACAAAATTTTTTATTTTTTCGAGTAAACACTAATGCAAAAGCACTAAACGCTGAAAAACTCACGTTTTTAATGTGACTTTACACAGCTAACGCTACAAGCATTAAAACGCCCAGTGTGCATGGAGCCTTACATTGCTCTTTTTGAGATAATTATTTTTTTTTTTAGGTATAGGGATGAGGATATAGCACCTTTGTCACTTTTTTATTGCTTTTTGTCCACATTAGGAATATTCATGCTTTTTGACAGTCACCTATTGCTACTGGGACAGAAAGTAAAGAGAAATCCAAAATGTTACAGTTGTCACCAGAACGAGAATAGAGGGGAAATCTTTCAGTGGGGACACAGGTCCAAGTGCTTACTGTCTAAAACAGGGGTCTCCAAACTTTATAAGCAAAGGGCCAGTGTCCTTCTGAATTTAGGGGGGCCAGACTGTGACCAGTGGAGCAGTAAATGCCACGGCAACAGTGAGCATAAACAATGCTCCATCATTGGTCTGAATGGAATGAATATTGCCCCATTGATGGTTCTAGTTGGTGGCATAGTGCCCCATCGATGGTGTCAGTTGGTGGCGTAGTGCCCCATAGATGGTGTTGGTGGCATAGTGCCCCATCGATGGTGTCAGTTGGTGGCGTAGTGCCCCATAGATGGTGTTGGTGGCATAGTGCCCCATCGATGGTGTCAGTTGGTGGCATAGTACCCCATCAATTGTGTCAGATGATAGCAAAGTGCCCCATTGATAGTGTCAGTTGATGGCATAGTGTCCCATAGATGGCGTGACATAAATGTAAAGATTTGAGTAGCTGAGATGTGATATGTAGAAAATATGACAATATAGATTTAGCATCTTATAGCATGTTATAATAATATAAGATGTGTTCAGAATTAAGTCAGAGACATATGGTCACCAATTAACATCTGAAAGGGACAGAGCATCCTCTGGACTAGAAGTGACAGCTGGATGCCAATAAGATTTGTAACCTTCTGGGAAATCTGGAAGGAAAAGGCTCAGACAGTTCGGCTTCATGACACAGCGGGAGACCAGAGGTGGTTCCGATGTGTCTGGGGAGCTTTGACTGCATATACACAGATCAAAGGAATATATTTCATCTCTCAAAAAAGCTAAAATATTAGTTGCAGAGAGATGAAAATACTTCCTTCTGATTGGACACACTGTAGGCTACACCTGCATGTAAAACTGTATTTGTAGCCTATGTAGACTACCTGATTTGGTGATTCAAACCGTTACTGGTCCATTCGACTTTGGGCATTTCAGTACCCAGAACGTCCTGTGGGCTGGTACAGGAACACCCCCCAGAGTCGATTGGGCAAGGGCTAATGTCCAGCCTATGTCCATATTCCCATAAATTGAGGACCTGGGATATAGATGTTGTGATTCGTATGGAGCCAGTTCTATTGACTGACGGATTGCGGACTTTCTCTGACTTGTTCCAGTCGCAGGATAACTCTTGGTAAAAGTTTTATTTCTGTTTTTATTTCCCTTTTATTTTATAGTCAATAGCCAATTGTGTGTCTTCTTGTATTTCTTGTATTTTCTGTAACTTTTTATACTTTGTACATATTTTATGCACTGCCCACTTTCGGGATATTAAATCATAAAATTAATAAGTGACTTCTGGGTACTTAAGCTCGGGCTCATATCTCCAGAGAGATTGTATTGTATTGTATTGCAATGTCTTTATATGCTCGCTCAAGTTCATTGCCAATCTGTATGCAATTGCACTGCGTGTTGGCAGATTGCATGCAGATTGTAAAGGTAACAGGTCTGCCAGACTGAGATCTCTGTGTGTGTGGTGGCCCAGCAGGCCAGTAAAACTGTTGGGTGGTGGCAAGCTACCGTTTGTGGTGTGCCTGGTGTGAGGGTGTGTGGACAGTGGAAGAGTGATTAACACCAGGGTTCTAGTTTGTAGGATAGCTGGAGGAATCCTAGAATGGTATGCGATTGCTAGACTTCTCCACAGCCCTTAGCGTGCACCAGATTGTATATAAGATTCGTGTCTGCCTGTGTGTGCGGTCAGCTAGCTGGATTGGAGTGGAGTCTCCCTCTAGTGGTGGCCAGAGGTAGTGCAGGCTGTGAAAGTATATCACGGCCAGTCTTATATACTTATATATATTCAGATTAAGTCCCCCTTATTCCCTCTTACCCCAAGTCACAGCTGCACGTGCGCGCCTCGGTTAGCTAGTCGCTGTGGGCATGTGCATGTGGGTTGGATCCGTGACAGATGGTATCAGTGGGAATAATAGTATCCCATCAATGGAGTCAGTTGGTGGAATAGTGCCCCATAGATGGTACCAGTGGGAGGAATAGTGTCCCATCAATGGTGTCAGTTGGTGGCATAGTGCCCCATAGATGGTATCCATGGGAGGAATAGTGCCCCATTGATGGTGTCAGTTGGTGGAATAGTACAGAAAGGGCAAATAAAGGCAAGTCAAGGACCACATCCGGCCCCTTGGCCGTAGTTTGGAGACCACTGGTGTAAGAGATGTAACATTTCTGCTATCAGTTGTATGTAATCAGTTTTTGTGCTAATAAGAGTAAGCTACTAGGTGAAAAGAGACCGCTCGTGCCATCTAGCTTTACACTAAGGAAGTGTTCACATAAAAATAAATACTTTCCTTCCAAATAAATATCTGCCCTGAGAGATATACAGAGGCTGCCACTGATAGCCTCCTTCTGAAAAATGATTTTTATCTGGCTGTCTTATTGATTTTTTTTTATTTCAGTAGCCTTTGAATTTTTTAGTTAGAACAAGTATAGACTCAAAGGGGTTGACTTACTAAAACTGGAGCGTGCAAAATCTGGTGAAGCTTCGCATAGAAACCAATCAGCTTCCAGGTTTTTGTTTTTTTTTGTCAAAGCTTAACTGAACAAGCTGAAGTTAGAAGCCGATTGGCTACCATGCATGGCTGCACCAGATTTTGCCCTCTCCAGGTTTAGTAAATCAACCCCTCATATATTTCTGTGTCTGTGACTTAAAAGCATTGAAGCCAGATTTAGCCAGGAAGTTGGCATTTTCTGAAGGGGGTTAAAGATGGCAGTCCTCCTATTTCCTTCTTGAGGGATGTACCTTAAAGCTTAACTTCATGCTCTGTGGTCCCCCCAGAAATTACACCTCTCTGCCCCTGGAGGCTCTCCCAGCCTACATGATATTTTAAATCACAGTGTGTACAGTGCAGCAGTTAGTATGTAATGTACAACATAGGTTATGGAATGCAGAGATCAGGCGTAGAACACAGCACTGTAGACCACCTTACTGGGTACTTTCTGACCATCAGTGTAAATCAGCAGGTGCATTTTCTTCTAGTTCTATCAGATCTGTCATTACACTGGTTGAAGTTTGCCCTCTTCTTCTCTTGTGTGAAGATCTGTTTTGTGTTGTGATCCTCTATGCTTTCTCTGGGAAAGCTTGCTCTTCAGAACCTTTACAATGCTGACAGAAATAACAGTCTTCTCCTTACCACCCTCTCTCCCTGGTCACCCATCCCAGAGCCCACAAATGGCTTCCAACCAGCTCCGTCCATCTGGTACAGGTACCAAACTTCACAACAGGCTGCCTGCACTGGTTACAAGAACTTCATTACCCTTGGCAACTATTTTCTTTAACTCTGTACCAGGGGCGGACTGACCATTTGGAAACTCGGGCACTGCCCGAGGGCCCAGGGTCAGTAGGAGGCCTCATGAGATGCCTCTGGTACCTTTTTCAAAGGCTTTTTTGAGTTTGGGCAAGGACACAGGGGCCCCATGATCCCCAATTGCCCGGGGGCCCCATGAGATGTCAGTCCGCCCCTGCTCTGTACCATGTTGTAGAGCTGTCTTCATACCCAATGTGCTTTACAGGTCCAGGCTGCAGATGTCTACGTGTAATGTGCCAGTTCCTTTCACACACCCCTTTGAATAACTTTAAACCAGCAGGAAGAACATTTCAAAGAATTACTGGTGAAACTCAGCTTTGACAGTTCCAGTATACCTGCACAGGAAGAGTCCATTATATACAAGTCCAGGATGGCAGCAATCCATGCAGATGATGTCCCTATGAGTTTGTGTTTTCATAGCAGAATGCAGGTCCCAGTAATCCCTCTACATGGCGTGTGGCTTGCCTCCTGCCTCCACTTCCCCTGGGATCCGGACTCCTCTCCCTTTATAAACACACAGGGCAGGATGGCCTGACCCAGAAAAGCCTGCAAACTAAGTTCTGAGAAAGTGGCAAGAACATTAACCCTTTCCCCCTGGCTAGGGCAGCCACATCTTACTGAATTACAGTAGGCCTTGGCTATTTCACTTGTTTAGCTTGAGCTATTGATCTCTGTAAATATTTTTTTCCCCAACAGATCACCAAATATATCCTGGAAAACATGAAAAAAAGAGCCTATTGCTCTACCTGCTGGCTGCATATGCAAGCACTACCAGCCCTCCTGACTTCTCGGGAGATCTCCTGGGACAAGAATAAAGGATTGAGCCCAGTGCTGTCCTTAGAATGCTTACTACATGTTGCAGTCTACATGTTGCCCTCCCAGGCACTGACAGTCTCCAAAGCACTCCATGTTCCAACCGACTCTCCTGTTAGCCTGACTCTCCCATATTTATAGGCCAGTCCAGCATTCTAGAATGCTTACTACATGTTGCAGTCTTTACCTTTGTAGATCCCATAGAATGCTGCTGTACTCACATTGTCCTCTATGCTTCCTCCTGCTCCTGGTCTTAATCCCATTCACTCCTTGCTGCTGAATGTATCCTCCTGAGCCAGCCCGAGCCTAGCCTGGAGGCCGCCCCCCCCCCAGACCTAGGGAACCCCTCCCAGGCACTGAAAGTCTCCACAGCACTCCATGTTCCACCTGACTCTCCTGTTAGCCTGACTCTCCCATATTTATAGGCCAGTCCACCATTCTACCAGGGCCTCTAAACCTTGGATTGGACGGACCCCCATGAATATGCAGATTAGGCTTTCACCCCTTTCTGCTTACCAACTTCTGGAAGGTTGTTTGGTCCTCCAGAGTCAGGAGGAAGCAATAGAGCCACAACCTGTTGAGTCATCCAACTGACCTGCAAAAACCCGACCTCAATCAACTACTCACTGATTTTACCTATGATACACTACACTATTCTAGTAGCACACTAGAGGGTGCTACACTGGTAAACCCCACAAAAATCCCAGATCCAACCCAATTGCAGCCATAAAAACTGATCTGGTGCTATTAAACCTGCCATTGCAACATCATTTTGTATCAAACACATCTCTTGTGGTTTCATCGAGCTATATGAAAAAACTGTTTAGGTGGGAAGACATCTTGCTATCTCACATCATTTTTTTCACGCTTCTGAAAGTCCAGGGTGACACTGTATTCTAAATATAATCTAAATATAGACCAGTTTACAAGCACATCTGACATCCTGCCAGGTATAAGCCCATCCTTTGAGGTTTTGTGGTTGTAATAGATCGTATGTTAAAAAAAGTTTAGTCAAAAGTTTTAAGTAATGAAGTCAGTTTGAAAAAACAAAACAAAACTGACATCAAAAGTTACTGTAAGGCTCAGTTCATCCAAAACTGAAATAATAGTTTTGAGTGGATGCTAGTTAGTTAAACTATCTGACAGGGTCTTCTAACTTTTTGGGACTTTGTTGCTCTTCAGATCTTTTGTGGCTATCTTGAGTACCCTAAGGGGCAGTTCACACTACATGCGTTTCAGTTGCTTTTTTTCTGCATCCAAAACGCACAGAAAGTAGGTTATATGGTTGTCAATGTCATAGTTCACATCAGTGCTTGCAGCTCCAGTGTGTTCCAGATGCAGAAAAAAAGTAGAACAGGCCGCATTTTTCCTGCACAGAACTATACTAAAACGTGGTAAAATGCATAAAAATGCACCAGAATGCACCATAACGCACTGTGACACACATGTCCCTATTTAAATCTGAAGAAAAAGAGAGGGTAAAAAATGATTGCACCGGAACGTTCCAAAAAGGCATAAAAAAACGTGAATGCAAAAACGCATTCAGAACACATCTGGACTGCATTTCTATAGTGTGAACAGGGCCTGAATGTTTGGACCAGAACAGCACCAGGAATTATGGCAGGGAGATCCACCAATGGTTTTAGAGTCCAGAACTATTTTTTTTTTCATCATAAAATGTCCAGAATAGAAAGTCAATGTGTTCTAGGGGTTTATACAGTACCCACTTCATTAAGGCTTCTGCTCACTTCAGTTTAAGCAGAACTCCTGTCAAAAATAACAAATACATGAAAAAGGAGCTTCTGAATATTGAGAGGGGCCTCAGGTCAGGAGTCTTGCCCAAGATGGCAGAAAGCTTAAGTCATAAATAGGTGGGTAGTTGTCCTATTAAAGAAGAAGCCGAGTTGGAATAGATGTGGTGGGGGAGGGGGGACTTGCATAGTTTGGCTTCAACACCTGTCCAATAGCAGCCTCTTACACACAACATGCAACATAAAGCCAGGGTAGAAGTCATTATGGAAATGTAGAAAGGTGCATATGGTAATCCACAGCCACAGGGAAAAGGAGCATGGAGTTCTCAGGGTAATTCCTTGAATTCCTTGACCCACCAGGTTCAGGAGAGAGGAGAAGAGATGTGGAAGAAGTATTTGATCCTTGAAGGTAAAAAACTGAAAGAACCCTTATGTACCCCAAATGGAGAACCTGAAATACCCTTCTATCTTTATATTATATACAGTTGCAAGAAAAAGTATGTGAACCCCTTGGGATTACGCGGAGTTTTGCATAAATTGGGCATAAAATGCGCTCTGAACGTCATCTAAGTCACAACAATAGAAGAACACAGTCTGCTGAACATAATACTACACAAACATTAGATGTTGCCATGGTTTAATTGCCCATAACATGTAAACATTCACAGTGCAGGGAGGAAAAAGTATGTGAGGCCCTAGCTTAATGACTTCTCCCAGAGCTAATTGGAGCCAGGAGTGAGCCAACCTTGACTCCAATCAGTGTAATGATATTGGATGTGTTGCTGACAGCTGTCCTGCCCTTAAAAAACACACACCTGTTTTGGGTTTACTGGTTTCAAGAAGCACTGTCTGATGTGAACCATGCCTCGCAGAAAACAGCTCTCAGAAGACCTACGATCAAGAATTGTTGACTTGCATGAAGCTGGAAAGGGTTACAAAAGTATCTCCAAAAGCCTTGATGTTCATGTGTCCATGGTAAGACAGACTGTCTACAAATGGAGAAAGTTTAGCACTGTTGCTACTCTCCCTAGGCGTGATCGTCCTGTAAAAATGACTGCAAGATCACAGCGCAGAATGCTGCATGAGGTAAAGAAGAATCCCAGAGTGTCAGCTAAAGACCTACAGAAATCTCTGGCACATGCTAACATTTTTGTTGACACATCTACAATAAGGAAAACATTAAACAAGAATGGAGTACATGGGAGGACACCACGGAGGAAGCCATTGCTGTCCAAAAAGAATATTGCAGCACATTTGAAATTTGCAAAAGAGCACCTGGATGTTCCACAGCTTTACTGGCCAAATATACTGTGGACAGATGAAACCAAGATTGAGTTGTTTGGGAAGAACACACAACACTATGTGTGGAGAAAAAAAGGCACAGCACACCAACATCAAAACCTCATCCCCACTGTAAAACATGGCGGAGGGAGCATCATGGTTTGGGGCTGCTTTGCTGCCTCAGGGCCTGGACGGATTGTTGTCATTGATGGGAAAATGAATTCCAGAGTTTATCAAGACATTTTGCAGGAAAACGTACGACCATCTGTCCGCCAACTGAAGCTCCGCAGAGGATGGGTGATGCAACAGGACAATGACCCAAAGCATACAAGTAATTAAACAAAACAATGGCTGCAACAGCACAGAATACGCCTTCTGGAGTGGCCCAGTCAGAGTCCTGACCTCAACCCGATTGAAATGCTGTGGCATGACCTTAAGAGAGCGATTCACACCAGACATCCCAAGAATATTGCTACACTGAAACAGTTTTGTGAAGAGGAGTGGTCCAAAATGACTCCAGATCGTTGTGCACGTCTGATCTGCAACTACAGGAAACGTTTGGTTGAGGTTATTGCTGCCAAAGGAGGGTCAACCAGTTATTAAGTCCAAAGGTTCACATACTTTTTCCTCCCTGCACTGTGAATGTTTACATGTTATGTGCAATTAAACCATGGCAACATCTAATGTTTGTGTAGTATTATGTTCAGCAGAGTGTGTTCTTCTATTGTGACTTAGATGATGTTCAGAGCACATTTTATGCCCAATTCATGCAAAACTCCACGTAATCCCAAGGGGTTCACATACTTTTTCTTGCAACTGTAGGTTAAAGTTGATATAATTTTTGTTGGAGATGTAGTTAATCCTTACCAAGAGGTGAGTTTAGACTTCTAAGACATACAGGATCCATGCAACCATCATTTGTATGTACAAGCTAATTTAAAAATTTTTATGAATGGCATTTTACTCTTAGATTCATAGCGGGATCACATGCATTATTGTACATGCATAGGTTTATCAACATTTTTTTATTTTTATCAACATTTTAATACCCCTATCCTCCATTCTGTATTGTGCGCTAATAAAGTGGACCTAAACTTTGAGTGTAGGTCCACCTTAATATCACTTCCTGTTACAGTAAAATGACACCAGCACAAATGTACAGGTGAAACTAGAAAAATTTGAATATTGTGCAAAAGTTCATTTATGTCAGTAATGCAACTTAAAAGGTGAAACAAATATATGAGATAGACTCATAACATGCAAAGCAAGATAGTTCAAGCCGTGATTTGTCATAATTGTTATGATTATCGCTTACAGCTCATGAAAACCCCAAATCCACAATCTCAGAAAATTAGAATATTATATGCAATCAATAAAACAAGGATTGTATATAGAACAATATCGGACCTCTGAAAAGTATAAGCATGCATATGTACTCAGTACTTGGTTTGGGCCCCTTTTGCAGCAATTACTGCCTCAATGCGGCATGGCATGGAAGCTATCAGCCTGTGGCACTGCTGAGGTGTTATGGAAGACCAGGATGCTTCAAAAGCGGCCTTCAGCTCTTCTGCATTGTTCGGTCTCATGTCTCTCATCTTTCTCTTGGCAATGCCCCATAGATTCTCTATGGGGTTCAGGTCAGGCGAGTTTGCTGGCCAATCAAGCACAGCAATCCCACGGTCATTGAACCAGGTTTTGGTGCTTTTGGCAGTGTGGGCAGGTGCCAAGTCCTGTTGGAAAATGAAATCAGCATCCACATAAAGCTTGTCTGTGGAAGGAAGCATGAAGTGCTCCAAAATCTCCTGGTAGACGGCTGCGTTGACCCTGGACTTAATGAAGCACAGTGGACCAACACCAGCAGATGACATGGCTCCCCAAATCAACACAGACTGTGGAAGCTTCACACTGGACTTCAAGCAACTCGCAGTGTGTGCCTCTCCATTCTTCCTCCATACTTGGGGTCCTTGGTTTCCAAATGAGATGCAAAAGTTGCTCTCATCAGAAAAGAGGACTTTGGACCATTGAGCAATAGACCAGGTCTGTTTTTCTTTAGCCCAGGTAAGACGCTTCTGACGTTGTTTGTTGTTCAGGAGCTGCTTAACAAGAGGAATATGACATTTGAAGCCCATGTCCAGGATCCGTCTGTGCGTGGTGGCTCTTGATGCACTGACTCCAGCCTCAGTCCACTCCTTGTGAAAGTCCTCAGCACTTTTGAATGGCCTTTTCCTGACAATCCTCTCCAGGCTGCGGTCATCCCTGCTGCTTGTGCACCTTTTTCTTCCACACTTTTCCCTTCCACATAACTTTCTATTAATGTGCTTTGATACAGCACTTTGGGAACATCCAACTTCTTTTGCAATTACCTTTTGAGGCTTTCCCTCCTTATGGAGGGTGTCAATGATGGATTTCTGCACAACTGTCAGGTCAGCAGTCTTTCCCATGATTGTGATTCCTACTGAACCAAACTGAGAGACCATTTAAAGGCTCAGGAACCCTTTGCAGGTGTTACGGCTTAATTAGCTGATAAGAGTGGGACACTTTGAGCCGAGAATATTGCACCTTTTCACAATATTCTAATTTTCTGAGCTTGTGGATTTGGGGTTTTCATGAACTGTAAGCCATAATCATCACAATTATGACAAATCACGGCTTGAACTATCTTGCTTTGCATGTAATGAGTCTATCTTATATATTAATTTCACCTTTTAAGTTGCATTACTGAAATAAATGAACTTTTGCACAATATTCTAATTTTTCGAGTTTCACCTATATATCTGACTTTTTTGATTTATTTTTCATTTAATTTCTGTAGCATGAACCATCTTGTGTTCTGTTTTGGCTTTTTTTTTGTAAGAGGAGGAGTGTATTTTTATAGAGAGTATTTCTACTAAAGGTAATATTTCCGGCGTGGTAAAATTAGTGTTTAGAATTTACTGTGAAGGTTTACAACACTTTCCCCGCTGATGAGATATGCATCTCTTTTACTTGTTCTTCATTATCAAAGGTAAGAGCTACAAGACAGTCAAACATACTTACTTTAATTGTACACACAGTACCGTTCTGTATTCACGTGGTTTAGATGTTTAACATATATTTTGTAGATGAACGCTATGTAATTCTACATAGATGAACTCTATATACGTGTATAAATGAAATACGTGGTTTCCCATTGCTGACTCCTGCTTCTGGCAATGCTACCCACATTACAGTCGTGGGTTTCCAATATATAATTTGTTTGAAGGTTATATATAGTATCAAACCCCTAATTGTTTTGACTATAATTTGAACAAAAAAGAGCATCTTGAAATAGAGACCATTCATCCATGGGACAAAAGTTAATAAAAAAAATATAAAAACCACTTATACATTAGATTAAAAAGAAAAAAACAGATAGACGCGATGGTCCATTTGGTCTCTTTTTTGTCCTCACTTTTCTATGTTTCTGTCCATCCTGTATATGACTAAGCATTTGACCAAACAATTTCTGTACAATCAATTATTATGAGGACCTACCTAAATTATCCAGTCATTGTATATCTGACTAGGCAGGTTGTATATAATTGTTGGTAGGAGATTGTACAAACCAATTTTAATTTGTGTGGTCAGTTTAAGGCTTTGGCCATCCAGATTGGAGTACAGCACTCTTGTATTCTATGTTATACTTATCTTTAATGCATTCTGAGCCACCAAAATGGAACATTGATATAAATCAGCCCTTTTTTTTCAACTTTTTCTCCATACAGAAGAGATTGTGGTGTTTTAAAACAAATTGAGGAAAATAGTTTTGTTTTTAAATTATGGTGATCAGTACCAAGTAGTCAACAGTAGAAAACTGATTATTTTGATATCTGTTTAAGAACTGTTTAAGAACTAATGCCTATAGTAAATAATACAAAGCTGGAACTGGTGTTTTTCTCCTTGTAGATATAAAAACATGAAACTATAATGTCACTGCCAACCTCATATCATCATCATTAGGTTTTATCCTTTGAGGGTTAATTTATAAATGGGTGCTTGGAAGATATCGACATACATTTAAGGGGTACTAGCAATAAAAACTATAGATACTATAAAGTGGTGGTATTCATAGGTAAGTAGGTAAATACCGTGTATATAGTATAGATTTCACTTTGAAGTCGTAAGATTACCTTGTGCTAATATTATCTTTATGTAAGAAAAAATACTAATAATCATATATGTATTTAACTTTATATCAATATTCCTATTTTTTTTAACTAAAAGAAAGAAATGTTTCAACAAAGAAATAAAGGTGTGTACTTTTTGTTCCTTTGTTGAAACATTTCTTTCTTGTATTAAAAAAATGGCATATTGATATATAAGTATGATAGCTTTTTGCTTGAATTAGTTTATTTTAATTAAGATAAAATGAAAAAAAAAATATCTATTATAATACAATATGTAAGTTAGTCTCTTTTTCATAAATGCAGTTTGGCGATCCTGAAGTATTGCACCAGTCAACCATAACTTTATAACCACTGACAGGTTAAGTGAATAACATTGGTTATCTCTTTATAATGGCATTTGAAAGTCAGTGGGATATATCGGGCAGCAAGGTAACATGTTGTCCTGTTGATGTTTTGAGAGCAGAAATAATGGGCATCACAGTTTGTTGTGTATGGGGCTGTGTAGCTGCAGCCCAGTAAGGGTGCCCATGCTGACCCATGTCCACGGTGAAAGAAAGTGGTCTGGTGTGATGAACCACATTTTATTTTACATCATGTGGATTGTTGTGTGCATTCCTTACCTGGGGAAGAGGTGGCACCAGGATGCGGTATGGGAAGCAAGCAAGCATTGTCTTTGGGCAATGTTCTGCTTGGAAACCTTGGATTCTCCCATTCATGTTGGTGTTACTTGACATGTACCACCCACCTAAATATTGTTAGTGACCAAGTACATCACTTCATGGAAACTGTATTCCCTGATGGCTGTGGCCTCTTTCAGCCTCTTTCAGCCTCTTTCAGCAGGATAATGTGTTCTGCCACACTGCAAAAATAGTTCAAGAATGGTTTGAGGAACACAGCAATGAATTGGAGGTTGTGACATCATCAGCCCACCTCTCTGACTCAGCCAATCCGAGCAGGCTTTGTATTCATTAGTAGAATACATTACTCGCCGTGATTGGCCCAGTGTATACTGTATGTAGCCGCAGCTACCGTACATACACGCATCCAGCGGTATGATTACCGTAGGGACGTACCGGTACGTTTTGAAACAGCTTGGCTCAGTATACTGTATATACATCCAGCGGGCTGACAGATTAATCTGTCATAGGGACATTTGTTTAGAGCCAGCTTGGCTCAGCATGGTATACTGTATGTACAGTATTACCACACATCCAGCCAGCTTGACCCAAACAAACTCAAGGTTCACATTTTATACCCCGCGTATAAGACGACCCCCAATTTTTGGGGTATATTTTTAAGTATAAAAAGTAGTCTTATACACCAGAAAATACTGTATATTGTAACACCACTCCTTCCTTCACACATAAGAATGGGAATGAATTAACATTGGTATTAAAATTTTTTTAGTATCAGATCTAGGTCTGAGAATAATCAGTTGGTATTAAAAAGGCAAGACTGTCATTTTATAAATTAGCGTGGTATGCCAAAATATTATTATTTTTGCTTAAAGCAGAACTATACTTAAAACTTTTTTTTTTTTCATTTTGGATAGAGCAAGGGAAGGTATAAGTCCCATTAGATTTCTTTTTACACCATCTATTTCCCATTGCGGAGATTTCATTTCCTGTTCCATATTCAAACAGGAAATGAGAGGAAATTCCTGCAAATTAAGGGAATTCCTTGGTCACCAGGTCACCATAAGTAGTGTTCCCATTGGAAGATTTCTCCTCTATTACTTTTCTGGGGAAAACGCAAAATTTTGGATTTTCTTTTACTTTAACTTTCAATGATAATGGTAAACTGGACAAATAGATAGGGAGAATCTCCTAAATGGGGGCACAGACAGCAATAAAAAACAAGCATTGTAATCCCTCTCCACTCTATCCAAAAAAAAAGTTTTGCCTTTCGTTGTACTATAAAGTGGCTATAAACCCTTACATATACCCCGCGAAGTGGCCTCAGGTGATGCACAGAGGTGAAACAAATTCTTCTACATAAGTTTTACCTGTTTAACTACAGCCATCTTTCAGAAGCACCCATTCAAAGTTCAGAATTTACACAGAATCTCTCAGTTCTGAAAAAGCAGGGGGCAGGGAGCTGAAGTTACATCAGTGAGGAGAGTTCTGAGAGCTGATTGAAGGGAAGGGACCTCCCCCAAAACACACACAGAAATGGAGCTGATGCTGTCAATCTTCTGGAGGTCCCTCCCTTGTCACAATATTTATCTTGGTGTCAGGAACACTTATAAGAGGTAATTCATGCTGATAGCAGAGGAACAAGGAAGTGAACAGGAATTACACTTGGTGCTCTGGATTGAGATAAGCACACACTATATGGGGATATGCTTGTTTGTATTTCATGTCTGAGGTTTACCACCACTTTTAAGAAAATAGACAATTTAAAGTTTGTAAGTTGTTTTATCCAGTTTGAGTAGGGAAAGGTTAAGGTGTTTTTTTGCAGTCTATTTTGTAATTTTCAGTTGTATTTCCAGGACAGGATCTAATCCTGTCCTGGAAATACAACTGAAAATTACATCATAGCTCTTCTATTACATCGTATTGTGATTATAACAACAGAATAAGAAGGGTGAGGCCTCTCCCCCCGAAATGAATTGAATATGTTTGATGCTCTTAACCAACAAATGTTTCAAAGATAATTTTAAGCAATATAAACTTTTGTAATAGGTGTTCCTCAATACACTTTCCAGAGCTTATTGCCTGCTGAATGCTCTTTGTGTAGTGATCAGAGGGGTAGTAGTCTAGAACCAGAACAAGGTCCACATACATTATAAATTCACTTATCAGTTTTTTGATGGAAGATGCACTTAATGTATGTTTATCAGAAGAAAGCTTCCCAATGTGAGTTAAATTTCCGTGGTAGTTGTCACCAGAAAATCTGTCCCCATTGGGTGATTTCCCCTCACCATTTGCCCTATTGAAAACTGTAAAATCATGGAGTTCACCTTACTTTCTGTTCTAGTGACCAGGACATAGAAAAGGTAAAGGGTTATTAAAAGCATTATAAAATTCTTCTACAATTTTATGTTGCCTACGGTAGGGCTCAGAGAAAGTCATTGCACTGTATATGCATTCTAGCGACTTTTACCACTCTTCTGAGTTTGCTAATTCCAAGCACTACACATGGCAGAAAGAGCTTCAGTGTCTCATTTATTCTATCTGATGTACTTAATCAGAATCTCTTAAAGCAACCCTGCCTGGGAGTTTAAAAATGCACTAACCTAGAAAGAAAGCAGCATTATACTTACCTGTTTGGCATCTGTTTGCAGAACGTCACTGTATAGCAGAGCTCCTGGCCCCAATCCTATCCCACACTTTCAGGTATGTGGAAGAAGGCGTCCCACGATGGCCACTGTGGGTCCTCCTACTGAACACTAAGTCACTACTGTGTCCTGCAGTGACTAGGAGTGGCCACTTCATGTAGTTATGCAAAAGTAGTACTTTAGTATATTGCAAAGGATTCCCAAAGCACTATGGGTTATCTAAAGAGAAGTACAATAGAATCTGCCTGTCTTGAGGCTCCCTTTCTGTGACTGAAACCTCTGAAAAGCTTCCTATTTTAGTGGTAATAAACTAATTTTTTTTAACTTTTACCTACAGGTAAGCTTATAATAAAGCTTCCCCCGATGTAAAATGAATATCTCCTAAAGATGCAGCATTTAGGAAAGGCATCACTAAATGGCGGAGCGTAGTCCGGATGCGGACCTAGCCACTATTTCATCCAGACCTAGTCATGTCATATAGGAGCCGCTTCTCGCACCCCCCCCCCATCCTCTTCCGCTGTTATAACAGCAGAACAGAGAGCAGGAGACTGAACATTTCTGGAGTCAGTGTGGACTAACAGCACAGTACTGAATAGATCGCGGGAGCGCGAGCTGTCATAACATTTCTGTATTAGATGTGGGAAGCACAGCATTGAATCGAGAGCGGGAGCTGCTGGGGTTAACTTTTTAAGTTAACCAGCGGCTGATTGGAAGCAGGACAGTCCTAGCAGCCAATCACCTCTTGGTTAATACAAAAAGTTAACCCCCGCAGCTCGTGTGCTCTATTCAATGCTGTGTGTCGGAGAGAAGTAGGGAGGGGCAATGCTGTGGGGAGGGAAATGTAAAGGGGGGCAGCATTGTGGGGGGGTTTGAAGGGGGCATAATTCTGCTGGGGGTTATGTGAAGGAGCAGAGGACAGTACTGTGGTGGAGAGGTGGGAAGGGGGCAGAGGACAGTAGTGTGGGGTGGGAGTGTCACGTACCTGGATAGTGAGCCTGACGTGAAGAAGCAGGCCTCCCGTACAACTCTGGCTCAAGGACCACTGATGGTGGGACAGCGGCCGTAGGGGCATGGTGGGGTTATGAGTGCCTGTGATCAGTCCAGTAGTAGCTGGTAGGCAGGTGAGCTGCAGGGCAGGCTGAAGGCAGGGAGCCAGATCTGGATGCAGCTGTGCTGGATGGATCACTGAGGGGTGCATTTTGAGGGTGCAGGGTCAGACGAGCCGGGTTCAGTAGCGGTCAGCAGATCAGGCATAAACGGCAGGAGGAAGAGTAGTCAGGTCACAGGCCAGGTCAGCAGTGGAAGATCAATCAGACAGGGACGGAGACAGAAGGGTAATCCAAGGCAAGCTAGAGGTCAGGGCAGGTAGCGGTCAAGCGTAGGTCAGGAACAAGCTGGTTCTGTATCAGGAGTCAATCACAGGAATCAGGGAACACAAGCAGGGATAAGACCAAATGGCAGTCAGACATTACTGCATCCAGGTTAAATAGCCCTTTTGGCGCCTGCATTAGTGACAGGCGTGCGTCTATATGCGCGAGTGCGCATGTGCAATCGCCTATGCCCAAGCACCCTCACATCTGCCCGGTTCATAATAACTCTGTGCATGCACATATTTGTGCGCCGCAGATCTTTGCCTGCACTATGGGCAGGCCTTTCCTGACAGGGAGTGATTATTTGAAGGGGGGTTGAGGACTGCTAAAAACAATGGGGGTGCACTGTAAAGGGGTGGGTGGGGGTGATGTGCAGGAGAACACTACTGTGAAGGTGAAACTGATGTGAAGTGGGGGACTGTGACATGCGGGGGGACATCAAACACTGAAGTATAGGGATTGTGATATACAGTAGGAGATGGCTGAAAAAAAATGTAGTTCAGACCTCTGTTGGAAGAAAATTTTACTGGTCTGATCTCCATGAGTTTTAATTCAGTACCCCTGGTTTAGGAGATATTCTCTCTTTTTTTTTTTTAGAGCCGGTGCATGCGCTCTGAAGAAATGGCATACCCGTGCCATTCCTTCACAGTACTGTGCCGTGGCCCAGGACTCCGGCGCTCATTCTCGAGAGTGATGTCATTGCAGCCCAGCCTGTCAGACAAACGCAGCTACTGAACCCGGAAGGGAGACCGGGAAAAAGATGCATACTAGCACGTTATGACATTATCTTGTAGGGGATTGTTTTTTTTTTCCCTGCAGTCTACTCCATCTTTAAGAGATGGGTCTCTGCTCTGACCCATTGACTTCTATGTGTAAATTTCAGCATGAGCTATTGAGCTCTGTAAAGAACGGGCTTTTTTTTTTTTTTTTTTTTTTTTACAGCAAGTACAAGGGAAATGAAGGAAATGTGTGAAAAGGAGCTTTTTTTAAGGATACAAATGTTTTTATGGAATATTTCATATTTACCTGATGATTTATTTATATTGTTTTTACAATAGGTTTATTCTTTTTTCAGTCCTGACCATCTCATAGAAAATATATACAAATCACTTCTCTTTAACTAGAAACAAAGCAGTAATGACTAACACGCTGTTCATTCATTTTATTTTATAGGAGTAGCTATCAAACTATGTCAGCCTCACAAACTGACTTTTGCTCCTTCTGGTGGTTCGTTGAATATTTCTTGTATGGTCAGCCATGACTCACTAGATGTAGCTAGAAAGTTCTACTGGTTTCGGAGGACTTGGAAGGACCCTGAAAGGCTGGAAAAAATTGCACAAAGCAATTCTTCTGAGAAGTACAACTATAAGCAGGAGAATACCAGCCATGTTCTAGAAATACACAATATAAGCATACAGGACTCTGGAGTATATTACTGTACCTTCTATCAGAAAAATAATATTATATTTGGCAATGGAACAACTCTTATTATTGTAGGTAATACTTTTTCTTTCACTTTTTGATTCACTTAATCCTGCATTGTGCTACATTAAAAGTTTGTGTTCTATTTCATATTCTCATGTCACCCTATAAAAAATGTAAGATACAGCTGAACATATCTAATGTAGATTCACCCCATCTGAACCATGTCATTTATCCTTATTGAAAAGTGGTGGAGGTTTTTGCCTGTAATAGGCACCTAAGCAGATTTCATATTTTAAATCTGATTTATTTTTGGTATTTTGCATTAACAATTTGAATAAACACACATGGGTGGGGGCAGGGGTGGACTGACAACTCATGGGGCCCCCGGGCAATTGGGGATCATGGGGCCCTTGTGTCCTTGCCCAAACTGAAAAAAACCTATGAAAAAGGTACCAGGGGCATCTCATGGGGCCCCCTACTGACCCCGGCCCTCGGGCAGTGCCCAAGTTTCCAAATGGTCAGTGCGCCCCTGGGTGGGGGTAGAAGGGGGCTTTCAGGGAACAGGCAAGGTAAAACCCATGTTAGAGATGTAGGATACGCAATTGTGGAACTGTAGAGTAATCACATATGTTACAAAGTCCCAAAAACAAAATACAGAACAAAGTGCTGGCCGTAAGAGGAAAAAAAATTGCTCCAATTGTTTTTGGTATGTACATATCATGACTGAATCTTCAAAAAAACTGGTGAGACATTAGACCTTGGGTAGTTCCACCTGAGCTGTCTAACCAAAGAGACCATAGGTTGTGGAACATTTTTGAACTCCCCCAACCAGATCTCAGATAATACCACAGTTGGCATCACTATCAGCTCCTCTTTCTGAGTGGCTGGCAGGTGTGGGATCCATTTTCATGCTATCAGCTTTTATGCAGTTAAAAACGGCCAGAATAGCACTATTAGAACAGGATGAGAAATTGTTGAAGTTTCTTAAAATATATTTGAATGAGTCTTTAAGTAGGTCCGCATTGAAAACTGTATTCACATATAATATCGCCTTATCCCAATATGTCACCAGATATGGGCACCTCCATATTGGGCCTCATGCACACAGATGTATGAATTTATGTTCCAAATATGCTGTATTCTTTTCTGCCATAACTTCGCAGAAGAAAGTGCCTTTAATATTGCATGTATGCGTGTTTATGTACGCGCGTTTATGGGTGTACGGTGCTGAGCAGAAGTACATTCTACTGGCCAGAATATTAATTTATTCTGGCCACTAGAATACATTTACACTCAAATGCGTGCTTGTATGCATGTTTATGCACATATGTATGTAAATTATGCTCATAAGCTCCTTTCTGAATGCAGTTTTGGTGTGTTTTTTTATATGCCTCTAGACCAGGGGTGGGCAAACTTTTTGACTTGAGGGCCGCAATGGGTTCATATATTGGACCCGGGGGCCGGACCAAGAGTAAATGAATGATGTGTATGTGTCATCCATAGTAAGTATAGTAATATTCCCCCATAGTAAGCATAGTAATTCATCCCCCATACAGTAATTCATCCCCCATATAGTAATTCATCCCCCCATAGTAATTCATCCCCCCATAGTAATTCATCCCCCATATAGTAATTCATCCCCCATAGTAATTCATCCCCCATAGTAATTCATCCCCCATATAGTAATTCATCCCCCCATAGTAATTCATCCCCCCATAGTAATTCATCCCCCATAGTAATTCATCCCCCATATAGTAATTCATCCCCCATATAGTAATTCATCCCCCATAGTAATTCATCCCCCATATAGTAATTCATCCCCCATATAGTAATTCATCCCCCATATAGTAATTCATCCCCCATAGTAATTCATCCCCCCTATAGTAATTCATCCCCCCTATAGTAATTCATCCCCCATAGTAATTCATCCCCCATAGTAATTCATCCCCCCTATAGTAATTCATCCCCCATAGTAATTCATCCCCCATATAGTAATTCATTCCCCATATTAATTCATCCCCCATATTAAGTCCCCAAGTCCCCCCTGTGTCAATTCACTTACCTTTGCTCCGCGCGTTCCTCTCGCCGTGTTCCCGCGCCGTTCCGGTGTAGCATGAAAATCTGTCTCCTATGAGGATCTGTCCCCCTCGACGTATCTGCGCATGTGCCAGTTTCAGGCATTAGCAGCCGATCGGCGATCTCCGGCACATGCGCAGATATGTCGAGGGGGACAGATCCTCATAGGAGACAGATTTTCATGCTACACCGGTCTTCAGGGCGGACTTTGAGAGGAGCCTAGCTCCGCGGGCCGGATTAAAAGGTCCGCCGGGCCGTATACGGCCCGCAGGCCGTAGTTTGCCCATTGCTGCTCTAGACTCTGCAATTAAAATACTGACCCAAACATTTGATATTGCATGGCCACAATAGCTAACATAGAACTGTGCTCCACAGGACATGGTGGGGTTGCAGATATTTGTAGCCAGGTATTTGGCTGCAAGGAGCAAGTCATAACACTGTCTGCAACTACACTTGAGCTGTGACTAAAAAAACAAGTTAAATTTAAGCACACTGCCATTAGCAGGCAAAGCAGGCAAGTCAAAAGGCACCCCATAGACTTTGAGGTTAGCCACCATGGAATGTGGGAGTTGAAGTCCAAGAAGAGTGAGCTATTGTGAATATCTATTAACCAATGGACTATAGAGAAAGGAGTAGTACCTTTCTAGGGTGTAGTTTGAATAGGGCAGTCTTGTTGCTGTGGGATTTCGCAGTGAACACATTGCCCATCTGGACTTGCCAGTAGTTGGAGCAGAGGAAATGTTCTCACGCAGTTGGGAGACAAGTGAATGAGTGAGGTTCAGGGAGCGCTCAGAGTTGCTACTGGAAGATGTCTTGCACTGTACCAAAGCTAGAGCACTACAGCAGGGTGAACTGGGGACCAGAGTGACAGTGAGTCAAAAGAGACGACACCCACACAGTGGGGTGTCCGTGGCTGTATAGCTGGATTGGTAGGAGGGCCATGAGGTCACAACCTGCTGCTGCTATCAAAAACTACGCTTAAAGGGATTAGGCACTCACCCAACAACTTATAATACTACATACAGATTCCCATGGGGACTACGTTTATGTGCACAAATGGCAAAATGGGCCCCAACGTTAGCCAGCTGAAGGGTAGGGTGTAAGACTGTCTATTCAGATAATCCACCCTTCAATGACTCCTGGTAGTGCCTGTAGGAGTAGGGGTAGCTCTGTAGTAGACCTGGGCTATAGTCTAACAACCTGTATAGTGACCTCCTAAACTAGTGGGGGGGTTAGCTCAGGTGGGGGATCACCTTTCCAGGGAAAAGGTAGTCCAGACTGCAGGTCTTTTCTTAAAAATCTGACTTGTAGCCAGTTTTAAAGATTTCATGTATCATAAACAAAACAGAACAGAAAATAAATCCTTGCCATCCAGGCATTAACTAAGCAGAAGAGGCTTCTATCTCATAGGTGAAGGGTTTCTCCCTGTCACCAACAGAACAAAACGGTGTGCAAACCTTTAACATTCTTATACAAAGTAAATTTTTTCATCTACAACTCTCTCGGCCTGGGACTCAGAGAGCTATACCTAAGAGAAACTTCTTGCTCCAGTCCTGCTTTATTTATACCTGCTGGTGGTCATCAGTGGACCGCAAAATTCGGTCCGGAACCAACTCTGCCAAAGTGGCCTGGAAAACCCAAACTGGACTCCACCATAGTCTACTAGATATGAATGCATGCGAGGTGACACATAGAATCCATCAATCACCTCGCCTTTCATAATGTCACACTAGTTATAGTATTATTATTCACTTTGCCGTTAATGCTTATATGCACTGTCTATTGATGACTGTTGATTTAGGAGTTGATTTCAATCCCCTGTATGGCTCTTTCTGCAGCAGGAGGGGGAGATCAAGTGCCTAAATATACCATTAATTGAGGGATCCATCAGGGGAAATTATTCAGTAGATAAAGATATTGTGGCATCCAAATTATTTTTAATAATTAACCTTACCCGTCACAGAAAAAGTAAGCTTTTGGATGTTTAGGGAGATCTAATTGGATGTGTGTAGCACCTAACTGCAACATGTGGTTGAACTCTTTAGCTAATGGCTTACAGTGAAACAAGTCAGCCGGGGGTCAGATTGGCCAGTTTCCATTCCATTTCCATAATCCATAGATATTCATATTAACCCCTTCCTCTTTATGCTTGGAGAATACTCTCACGCAGAGCTTTGCATTTTACTTGTGGTTACAAGTAAAAGTAGAATTAAACGCCACTATATATTTTTCCAAAATGGGCCCCCAGGAGGTTTATGCCATAATATGCTATTATGTACTACACATTATGGGTAATTTACCTGTCAAACAAACCCACAAGAGCTGCCTTGTCAGCACTTCAACTGGTCATGGGCACTTCCAGCCTTTCTTCTGGCTTTGCTCTGTTCGGCCAATTAAATGGCCGTGCCGCAATGATGTCACTTCTGCACATGTGCACAGGTGTCACTTAACCATGGCACAGAGCAGTGCCTTGAATTTACTTTGAGCTGCACATGCACGGCTCAGTGTACATTACTGCAGACAGACAGGGAAACTGCTTGATGATAGAAGAGAGCACAAGGGTCACTTCTATCATAAATACCCAGCCTGTCAGTGCTTTTTCATTTTTTGAGTTTAATTCTGCTTTAAAGTGGTTCTAAAGCCTAAACATTTTTTACCTAAATGCATTGCTTGCATTAAGGTAAAAAATGTTTAGGCCATGGTATTGACCCCTCACACCCCCCAGCCCTCATTTGATCCAGTGCTGTGCACATCTGCAGCAAGAGCCATTGGCTCCCACTGCTGTCAAAGCCAGTGATGAGGGAGTAGGGGGTGGGGCAGAGTCAATGCCCACATGATTGCCCCCATGGGAAGCTGCTTTCTATTGGGGGCATTAGCCAGAAAGGAGGAGCCAGAAGCGCCTGTGGGGGACCCAAGAATAGGAGGTTTGGGTGCACTCGTCACATAAAGACAATTTTCCCCAGGTATAATAAATTACATTTTCCACTTGACAGTTCCACTCTATGATACAGGTAACTTATGGTGCAATGGAGAGGGTGCTGTGGGACTTTCACTGCATCTCATGATCCTGCCATACACTTCTTCAGGCCATGGAAAACTATGCCTCCTCAGCACTACAAACTGACCTCTCCTTTCTCCTTTTGGGGAGCAAAGCCACTCCTTGCACAGGGGGAGCCACGTGGCACTAACTGGCAAGTTACATAGTAGCTGTTGTCCCATTCATCTTGCATGCAGGAGTCACTTTAAAATGGTGGGCACCTGGAGCTCAAAACACAGGATAACTTTGTCCTCAGTGGGTTCCTGCCTGCCTAAAGAAGTATCACAACTTCAGGTTGGCAGACACACTGCAGCATTATTCCTGCCTACATTTGGAGTTGGAGTTATGGATGAGTAGGTGTTTAATCATAGATAGTACTTTATTGTGAGCCAGTGATCATAAAAAAGTGTCTGGTCAGGGGTCTTCTGGGCAGAAATCTGAGTTGCCCCAAATAATTAGTAAGCCAAGGTATATGCCAAATTCTTTTAATAAAGACCTAGCACATTGGAGGGAGGTATGTGCATCTAGTCCTCCATAGCACCCCTTGTAAAGCCTTTCATAATATTAGACTGCATAGCAGTTGCAGATTGCATTTTTTTTCTTACAAGTTGTCAAAGGACAACTAATTAATCCTGATATTGGTTTGTGACACACTTTATCAATGACCTCACTACCCTATTAATTACTAACTTTTAACTTAAAGTGTATAAGCAAAGCATTTTTATTCCTGGTTTATTGTTGTCCGTGTCCTTGATGAATACATTTACCTTCTATTTGTCCTGGTGGTAACCAATGTTACCGAAACAATAGGTGATTATAAATATAAAATAAGTATGCAGCGCTAATGTAAAAAATAGAATCAGATAGATGAAAAATATATAGAATCAGAAAAATCAGAAATTGCACAATATCATATTCCAGCGACTTAGTCCATATATAGTAGTACAGCAAAGTGATTATGTGCAAATGTTCATAAATCCACAATAGAGGGATAACCGTGACTCTTGTGCTCTTGAAAGTATACAAACATTGCACTAACCAGATAGCGCATTAACTGTGCGTGGAGCAATTAAGACCTGCTCCTGGTGCTCTGGACATGTAATACCATGAAGATGTCATCAGCGTGTATGCCACTAGGTGTCATCAATCTAGGTGTGCTCTTTAAACTTCCACTATGCCAGTCACCAGGGGGGGAGGGAGAGGTCACACACCAATACAGGTCATCAGGAACCTTCAAAAGCGGGCTCCCATAGAAATGATGAGCCCAGAGAAAGCTTCCAATAGTGCAGTAGGTCTTTAATTCACAAAATTCCAGCATGTACAGATTAAAAAACAAACTTACATCCGGATCCAATGTGGCCACCAGGTGTCAATCAGGATGGCCTTGCGGTATATGTACAATGGTCAGGGGCACCTCCCTAACGCGTTTCGTGTGCTTATGCTTCCTCAGAGGGAGTGTTCCCATGATGAATGAAAGCTATAAATAGCCGATTTATAATTGGCGCGCATTCGTGCGTGACCGCATCACCGATCGCGGTTCGCGCATGCGCAGTCGCTAATGCGCAGCCATCTTCCAGAAGGTTTAGTCTAGACAAGAGAGAAAAGGGCAATCGCGCTATCTGGTTAGTGGAATGTTTGTATACTTTCAAGAGCACAAGAGTCACGGTTATCCCTCTTTTGTGGATTTATGAACATTTGCACATAATCACTTTGCTGTACTACTATATATGGACTAAGTCGCTGGAATATGATATTGTGCAATTTCTGATTTATCTGATTCTATATATTTTTCATCTATCTGATTCTATTTTCTATTTTTTACATTAGCGCTGCATACTTATTTTATATTTCTTGTATTGGGTTTTAGAGGTTGCCTTTTATGCTAGCAGCTTTACATTACATTATTGTTCCCAGCGCTCAATTACCGCCTTTATAATAGGTGATTATGTACAGCAGTTGCGAAATTCATTAAATTTTATATAAAGTAAGTGCTATTTTCTTGAAAAAAGACATTATGAAATTTTGTAAATTTAAGTTCTTTTTATTATCATTGTTAAAGGAAAAATTAAAGCAGACCTGTAGGGAATAGTGTTGGGCTTGATGTTCGAGTCGAACATGAGTTCGACTCAAGTATCGACCGTTCGTGTATTCAGTGAACACACAAACGGTAAGGGCATTTGGCTTGCTATTCACCTGCTGCGCCCCACAATGCACTGTGCTCTGACAGTTCAATGTGATTGGCCAATGCAATGCACCTGACCACAAATCAGGTGCAATGCTTTGGCCAATCACAGCACACGATGACATCACAAGGGCTCGGTAAGGATTGGGGGGGGACCCCACGCCATTTTTTTTGCTAAATTTTTAATTTCTGGCAATTCTGTTTACATTCACCTGTCAGTGGTGAACCCTGCTGACAGCTGAAACATTAAAGAATGTTTTCACTTCTAAAATATCACATGACTTAATAAAATAACTCATGCTGTATTTTAGTAGTTTTTTTAAAAAAATGCTGTGCGGTATGTTACCACACAAAGATACGACTTGGTGAGTTGTGCTGATTCGAAGTTCACGGTCGAACTCTCGTTAGGTTCGAACAGGGGGGTGTTTGGCCCATAACTAGAAGAGAATAAAAGGATATATGCTTACCTTACCCTCGCCTTTCATCTGCGGCACCTAAGTAAGGGTGATGTGAGATCCTGGAGAATGCAGCACAAGTCAAATCTAACAACTGGATGGAAGTGTCTTCTTGTGGAATTTGGGGTACTCCTCATTCCCCAGGAATCCCTTTGGAAGGGTTTATTCTAACTTTTTTCCTTAAATATTATTCATTAGTATGCACTGGAGATTGTCTTGAATATATGAAATCGACTGCACAGGACACTTTAATTTATGAAATTATAGCACCGGCCAAATTATGATTTTTGTCGTGCAATTTTTTTTGCATGTTATTTATAACGTCTGCACGTCTTTTTTCCATTTTTTGGAGGACAGTTTATGAATTGGACTATTTTTGCATTTTGTATTTTGCACAATTTCCAGTAATTTGCACCGTGTTTTATATTGTTGGGTGTTACTAAAAGGTAACCGTTCAGTCAACATTTTTAGGTCATAACTTTTTCCTTACAGGTGCATTTTTTCTTCTAATACATAGCACTTTATCTGGGGAGGGTTCTAATTCAAAAAACAAAAAAAGGATCCTACATTTTACTGCAAGGTCTGCTTTAATGTTTCATTTAAGAAAGAAATGAAAAAGAATTGTAATTTACAAATTTCATTATGGACTACAAAAAAAGATATTGTACCGTAATTAAAATTCTGCTAGGTTGCCACCACCTTCTGGCAGATATGAAAAATGCAAGCTACTCTGATTCTTTGTTCTTTGTGACGTATTTCAGAACCATTTAAATGTTTTATATTTGAAATGAAAACTACACAATGCATGTAAAAAATACAGTCGTGAAGGATATTTCTGTATGTGACAAGGGTTTATTATTTACCCCTTCTTCAACTCTATGGTGCGGATCTCTGCTTTCTCCATTTTCAGGTGTTTTATTAGCTGAATCACCTTCATCATCTAATATGCCTACCAGTGTGTTGGATGCCTGGTCTCCCACTATTTGCCCAGGGGTTGGAAAAAGGAACCACACTGCACAGAGGGGGACCAGGCATTCAATACCCTAGAAAGAGTTGCATGTAGAAGTTTCTTACTTCTGGGACAGAAGATGAGACTCTAAATCCGTGGTTGTCAACTTATGAAATATAGGGGGCCTCAAATGCAGCCCCTGTCATCACAAAAGGGTACATAATGTTCAATATATGTAATGCTTGAGAGAACTGTCAGAAACTGCAGACCTAAAAGATAAAATAATGGTCAGAGAGTGAGGACATGCTACATGTTTGGGTGGGGATAAGCTGCAGAAGACAATAGGAAACTGGGAACATGTTACAAAAGGCTAGTATAGATCAATGCTATTATCTGTTCCCACTACAGACTGCTGGGGTCTGAGGGCCAAACATCATATACTAAAGGGCCGCAGGTTGGGCAACAGGGCCCTAACTGGTCAGCACTGTCACATTACTACTCTGACCATTGACTGCTTGCTATTGCCAGCAATATGCTGCTACCAGGGGCTGACTGACCATTTGGAAACTCGGGCACTGCCTGAGGGCCCAGGGTCAGTAGGGGGTCCCATGAGATGCCCCTGGTACCTTTTTCATAGGCTTTTTTGAGTTTGGGCAAGGACACAGGGGCCCCATGATCCCCTATTGCCCGGGGGCCCCATGAGTTGTCAGTATCCCCCTGGCTGCTACACTGCCTCTGGGTCTGCGTATGACGTTTAAAATTGTACGGATCAGTACATCAGTAGACATAAATGGCGGAAGATTATTGGCACAGCAGATAAGTGGGGACTGGAGAAGAGGGGTATTTGTTGGAAATTCATCTTTTTATACTTGGTGTAAAGGTGGAATTACATTTTAAATAGTACCCAAAATACCAAAATCTATTGCTATACTGTCTTCTGTGATCTCCTATAAAGCAGAATTCACAGCATTCTACAATGCTGTGAATATTAAAAATGGAGTTTAATTTCAGAAGAGTGCACAGAAAAGACCTCATCTGTAAGAAGAGACTCCTTCACTATCCAATCACAGTTTAAACTATTCTAAGTTACTTTGATTTTAATAGAGACAAGTAAATGTTCAGGGCCTGGCAGGGGTGTATGCAGAGGATAGCATTTTATTAGAGGGTAAAAGAACTCAGGGGTTTCAATTGTGTATTCAGCTATATGCCTACATTTATGATTTAAAGAAAAAAAATCTGATCCAATATCTCTTAGGCAGGGGCGGACTGACCATTTGGAAACTCGGGCACTGCACGAGGGCCTGGGGTCAGTAGGGGCCCCCATGAGATGCCCCTGGTACCTTTTTCATAGACTTTTTTGAGTTTAGGCAAGGACGCAGGGACCCCATGATCCCCTATTGCCCGGGGGCCCCATAAGTTGTCCGGCTGCCCCTGCTCTTAGGGGTGAAATTTTGGCTTTACTGCCAACAGAGGGAAAAGGTCCTGCTGTTTCCAGAGTCATGGTGGAAGACGAGCATCAACCTACACTACAAGAAGGAGGGCTCTCAAATAGATTTCCATTTGTCTTAGAAATACCCTTTGCGATAGGTGTACAGGATTTGATCGAAATAACTGACTTAACTCTTTCTCCCATACATGCCTTTAGATAGTACCAAGGCCAACAGCTCTGATACATTGTTGGTTCCTTCACTGCATCCTCCTTCCAACACCATCCAGCTGGCTTGTGCAGCAAATGTGATTTGCAACATCATTCAATGGACCTTGAACATCTCCGGAATATTTCACAAAGGCAAAATGATCTGTTGGGAAGACCAAGATGGAAACTGGATTAGCATAAACCTGCTCTCACGATACAGTCTCTCATTGAACTACGGAGCTAATGTAACCTGTGAAGTTTGGTGCAATTCCTCTGCTATCCAGGTCCAATGGAGGATTCCATTAAAAGGTATAAGAGATATGTCTTTAATAATAATTATAATAATAAAGTACAGACCAAGATATAAACAATATCCCCTTGTTCTCCAGCACAAACATGCAGTACCTGTATCTTTTATAGTTTTCTGTCAGCAATCACCCTTTTCACCTAGGAACAAACAGAAAGATCCCTGAGCATCAGTTTACTGACAAAAATAAAAAGCTTGTGAACAGCATAGACTAATACTGAGGTAAGATGTGGGCCTAGGAGTGAAAGCTTTATCCCTCTCAAAGCCCAATAAAGCCTCTGGACTCCAGTAGGGTCGCACCAATAATGTTTTTTTAGCTGCGAGTACGAGTACTGATATTTGTGCTCAAATACTTGATGATACCTATACTTTTGCAGTGCGATTTGAGCCCATACAAGGGATCAAATCGCACTGCATATTGCACTTCACCCGCAGAGAAACCGCATGGGATTCGGAAAGGAATTGCACCAAATTCCTGTTCAAATCACATGCGATTCTTTACAGTACAATTTGAGCCCATTCATTTTGTATGGGCTCAAATCGTATCACAAAGGTGTTGGTTTATTTATTTGAGCATTTGTACGAGTACTCTTGCAAATGCTTAGTATACGCACCAATACCAATAACAGTGCAACCCTAGTCTCCGGGACCTGAAACAGAACTGAAAAAACAAGATTCTGAATAAAAATGCAGTCATAAACCCTGTAGCCCCTCACCATGTATATATGAGAAACTCAGGTGAAATATTACACAGTTCACAAACCAGCCAGCCAGTGATATTCATAAAGCAGAACTATAGTCTCCCATTAACCACTTCCTGTCCGGACACTTTTACCCCCTTCCTGTCCAGGGCAATTTTCAGCTTTCAGCACTATCACACTTTGAATGACAATTGCGCGGTCATGAAATACTGTACCCATATGAATTTTTTACCATTTTTTTGAGACAGATAAAGCTTTATTTTGGTGGTATTTATTCACCGCTGGGATTTTATTTTTTTTACTATGTAAATGAAAAATTTCAAAAATTTTGAAAAAAAGTGTTTTTTTTTAAATAAAATTTTGCAAATAAATAATATTTCATCATAAATCTTGGCCAAAATTTATTCCGTTATTTTTTTAGTAAAAAAAAAAAATCCAAATTAGTTTATAACCAAAAATTATAATTTTTAAACATTTTTTTTTACATTTTTATTTTATTTTTTTTATATTATTATTTTTTATTTATTTTTTTTTTTTTTACATACTGTCACCCTAGCAGTACAGTGTCACCATGGTGACACTGTACTACTTGTGGGGGGTGATGAAGATTTTTTTTTTTTTTTTTTTACACTGATTGCTTTTACACCCATATAGGATGTAAAAGCAATCATTTCTCCTTCACTCTGTCTGCATTCTTGCAGTCATTGAGAAGTACTGTGTGAGCTGTGATTGGTCACAACTTGTCACATGGTACAAGGCTGTTGTGAATTGTACCATGTGACCTCTGTGATCATTCACAGATTTCACACGTAGTAAGCAATGATGTCACAAGTGACATCTTGCTTACTACTTTGCATGTGATCACTGATTCGCCAATCAGTGATCACATGATCGGGACCTCGTACAGAGGTCCCGTCCGACGATCGGTGTTTCACTGTGTCCGGAGGACACAGCGGACACCGGATCGCGGTGGTGCGCGCTCCCAGGGAGCGCGCACAGCTAGAAAAGGCGGGTGCCGTTTAGGAACGGCAACCCGCCCCTGGACTGCCACCGCCCTGCCGTTTATAAACAGCAGGCGGACGGCAAGAGGTTAAAAAAAAATATGTGCTACACCTCCTTGTAACATCACACAAATACTTGCTGATCATGCCAGTAAGGTCAACCAAATATGCAGCATTATGTGATGATGTGGCAACAATGCTTCACGACTCCTAAATTCAGAGCAGTGTTGCCACTCTAATATAGGCTAAGCCTGCTTGCACTACAGTGGAGCAAAACAAATGTTGCAGGGGGTGCGGCTATTTACTTTGTAAATGTTGATTCCCAAGTCTGTAGCGTGTCAATCAACACCTGGCCACAGCTAGTCCCACCCACTGTTTTCTGCTTTGGCAGCATTGCCTCTGTTGCTGAAACCTTCCTGCTGTGAGCTGCAGTGTCTGGGAAGGGGGGCGTGTGAGACACAAAAGAAGGCAGATTTGGCTCTGCCAGGGAAAGTAGAGTCCGTATAATTTATGCATCACATAATAACTAGATTTGGTATTTGTTTAGACTGACATACAGGAGGATTTAGTTGTAATTTATTAAGCTCTCTGCATCCTCTAAGACAGGAATCACTAAATGGCAGACTGGGGTCCGGATGCAGACCGAGTCACTGTCCCTTCCGGACCCATGTAGTCCTGCCTTTTCTTCCCCCAGCTGTCTCGCGGTCATCCTCACAGAGCTGACAGAGGGAGGCAGAACAGTTCTGGGTGGAGGGTGGGAGCTGCCCGAGTTTAACAAGCAGGTGATTGGTTGCTAGGATGAAGGGCAGTTCTAGCAATCACTGTTTGTCAATAACTGTCTGTGTAAGGTAGGACAGTGGGGGGGGGGGGGGCAATGTTAAAGGGGCTAAGGACATTGGTGTGAAGAGGGGCTGAGGGCAGTAATGTGGGGGGTTAAGGACTGTGGTGTGTAGGAGCTGAGGACATTAAAGTGGGAGGAGCTGAGAACTGTAATGTGGGGGCAGAGGACAGGAACATGGGGGGGGGTCTGGGGACAGTAATGTGGGGGGATGATGTAAATAGGGGCAGAGTACTCTTCAGTAAAGAGGGCAAAGGACAGTACTGTTAGGGGGGGGGGGGTTCGATGTCAAGGAAGTGTGAGAACACTACTGTGGAAGAGGTGGAGGGGGGTGATATAAAGGGGGGCTGGGGATACTCATCAAGAGGGACCTTGCTGTGAATCAGGAAGGGACTGGGATTTGCAGTGGGGATTGAAGACACTGATGTGAGAACAGGTCAGATCTGTACGTTGTGGGTAGGTCAGCACTACCTGCTAGAGACTTGAAGAAGTCCCCGACCCTTTTATTCAAAATCGTATTGCAGCAACACGTGATTTGGCGCAGATGAAAATGTACCACAGGAGCCTACATGACATTCGGATCTCTGATGCATGCAAATTTTACTGCCTGGACCTTGGTGAATTTTAATTCAAAACCTCTGCTCTAAGAGAGCTAGTATTATTTTATAAGGTGTCTGTTTCCCATATTATACTCCCATGTATCTGTGAAAACAATGGCAAAGCAAGTGTAACACCCTCTAGATTAGCTAGATAGGGTTTTTGTTAGATAGAGGCTGTGTAGCAGTCTGAGAGTGAGGTAGTGAGCTCACTTCAGTAGAGGCTGGGATGCTCTACAGGTCATGGCTTCTGGAACCCTTCCAGAAACTGCTGAAACTTTCTGGGAGAGGGGAGAAGGCCCAGATCTGCATGTCTGAGGGATCTTGGCCAGTCCCCTGGCAGGAGACTGGGCATGGTGACCAAGGACAACCCTTAAATGTGGCAGGGCCTGTGCAGCAGTGCTAGTGTCAGGTGGAAGATGGACTAAGAGGAGGCTGGAGTGTGGGGCCTACCTACAGGCTGGTTGCTGGACAGAAGGATCTCAATTGTCCCACCATTTCCTAGGGAAGACAATCTGTAAGCTGAGAAGGAGACAGCCCAATGAAAGGCCTGAAAAAAACTTCAACCAACAAAGCTAACAGGACAGGACAGTGTGAGTACTTCTACACCCCCTGAGCCAGATAAAGAGAGAGAGAGTAGTCAGGTGCAAGACCCAACTAGTTTTCATCCGGGACTACTTCATTACTTCATTGTAAGCTCTTGGAATACCTTGCCCAAGGATACCCTCAGTGCACTTGGGTGAGGAGGAGGTTTCATCTGGGGTCTAAGGAGGTATATCAAGGGAACTTCAGTGCTCCTTAACAGAGACAGTGCTATTTTTTTAGATTCACATCCTTTTGTACAGAGGTTGCTTAGAGGTTTGTCCTCAAGCTTGTAGATCAAGTTTGCAGTCCATTTGGCATCCCATATACCCCTAGTCCCCATCCAAGTTGTTAACCCCTTAATAAAAAAAATTGAAAACCAGCTCAAGGACTGCATTACTGACTCTGTGCATGTGAAGATGGGGGAAAATGCATAATGCGTGGACCGTGCAAAGCTTAGGGGGACCCAAAACCTACTGGCCTCAGAGGGGGTAGTGCTACAAATGTTTAGCCTGGCCAATTAGGCCACTTTAGATGATGTCTTGCAAATCTTGAGGAAACCAGAGGTGGCCCCCATTTTAATGGTGCTCAGTTAAATGTCCTTCCTTATATTCATTATCAAGTAGTTCCCCCAGTTACAATATTGGTAAGCAAAAATCTTTTCATTAGGTTGGTGGTCAGTAAAGTGCCCCCTGTTACATTGGCCGTCTGTGTAGTCCCCCTTGTTATATTGGTAGTCACTTTAGGGCCCCCTTTACACTGGTGATCAGTGTAGTGTATCCTGTTACACTGGTGGCTACTATAGTCCCTCTACTACATTAATGTTCAGTAAAATGTACTCTGCTACATTTGTGTTCAGCACTCTCTTGTGTTGATGGTCAGCTAAAAATCTGAAATAAGTAATTGTATAGTTATCCTTTAACTGCTCTTTATGTAATGTTCACTTTATTTGATTGAATTCATGTTTTCCTTTTTTCCTAATAATTGCCTTATGGATGACGGCAGCTGATTTTTCAACTACATGCCACTATTGGCTGGTATCTGCATTGATATTGGGATCCCTGATGCTATTACCCTTCATTGCTCATCTTACGCGGACTTATGGCTTAAGGCTTCGTAACAAATTTAAACGTATGTATAGTTTGCTACTATTAAAAGGAATACAACTCATGTTTTGCAAAATATTCTTTCTTTATGTTTATTTTTACTTCTTGTGCCTGAGACAGTTCCAGGACAAGGTCCTCTGGTGCACAGGGTGAAAATGACAAACTGCACACCCTTCCCAGTTTATTACAAATTTGTCAGTGTGTTTTCAAGACAAGAAAATATAAAAAAAAAAAAATTATAAACTAAATTAGGTTTAATTAATTCAAAACAGAATTCACTGACATTTTTAACCATATATATTTTAGTTGTTCAGTGCTTCCACTATTGTACATGTGTGGATGCATAATATGCTGTAAAATGTTGATCCTGCTGTATCTTTTACTACATGGTACACTAATAGGAGTACAATAAGCCCCATTGTTGTAGTAATAGTTACCCTCAGCATTAATGTCAGTAATTGCAATAATAACCTTTGCACTGGTGTCATTAGCAGCAATAATAGCCCTCAGCATTGCTGCCAATTTCTACAATAATAACCCCCAACATTATAGCCAGTTTCTGCAATAAACACTCCCAGCGTTGATATCAGTTTCTGGAATCACACTCCCAGCATTGATGCCAGATTCCACAACAATAACCCCCAGCATTGGTGCCAGTTTCCGCAATATTAACCCCCGGCATTTGTGCCCGTTTCCACAGTAATAACTTCTGGAATTGGTGACAGTCTCTGCAATAATATTCCCCAGCATCAGTACCCATTTTCACAATAATAACCCCCTGCATTGGCATCAGTTTCCACACTAACAACCCCCAGCTTTGGTGCCAGTTTCTGTAATAATTATCCCCAGCATTGGTGCATGGTTCCTCAATAATAACCCCCAGAATTGGTGCCAGTTTCTGCAATAATTACCCCCAGCATTAGTGCATGGTTCCGCAATAATAACCCCCAGATTTGGTGCCAGTTTCTGCAATATTAACCCCCAGCATTGGTGCCAGTTTCTGCAATATTAACCCCCAGCATTGGTGCCAGTTTTGGCAATAATAAACGCCAACATTAGTGCCAGTTGCTGTGTCTGTGACAAGACAGAGCTTGTCTCCGCAAGCTGCATTCATGATTGCAGATACTCCAGGAAGTCTAGCAACCTTGACAGAGATAAGTAATATCAAGCATTTTGCTATTTCATTTATCCCGCCTTTGTCAACCTAATCTGTGAATTTCTATGCCATAAGGGCTCTTTCAATTTTTTATCATTCCCGTGTCAGAGAATCGATAGAACATCTTTATGGACTGTGTTATATAAAGAGTGATATAAACTAAATTCACTATCCTAAAAGAATCGTCATTTTCCAAAACAATGATATTTTAACAGGGAGAGGGGAAAACAAATGTATGCATGATACCGTAATCCAGAACTGTGCACCACTTTAGTTCCAGAATTTATGTAAATGATTGCAGACATGCCCTGGATAGCAGTTGATGTTCATGTACTTTATTCTTACAGGTAACAAAGTATGGGAAACTGATGGAAATGACTCTGTAAGTGAAGCTTTTGAATAAGTACTGTAACATTTGACATCTAAAAAATTATTTTCTCATTAAAGTGAATGGCAAAATCATGTTTCTCTACATGGTGGAGCCTGGTGGGTTGAGCGAGCCCTCTGCTTTCTTATGTCTTGACTACTCTGACAGCAACATCCAGCTGCCACAAGTTTCGATTTTATTCCTGTCCAGCTTTGTGTGTTCTAGTTCCCATTCATATTTTCCTGAACAGAAAATTAAAAAAACATAAACAGCAGTTATGGTGGGAGCCCCCAAAATGACCACAGCAGGTGAGTAGACTTGGGAATTCAGCACAGCAATCTCACTAATACAGTCCCTGATCAACAGGGGAAACTCAATCAAACAGCAAAATATCAATTCTAGGTATGTAGCACTACTCCTGTAGGAGTCGCAGGAATACTGTCCAGGTCCTCCCCAAAAGCTTTGCCCCACAGCCAAGCACATAGGCTCACTCATACGTTTCTTCAATGACCAGTCTAGGGGTGGTGGTTTTTAGTAGTTTTTACTTTTGGAGAACTTGGATAGAGTTGAGAGAGATGAATGGGATACCCCGAAAAAGAGAACTATGTACACTTGACGACTTTAGAACAAGGTTTGATGGAGTCCGCGCTTGAATCAAACAGTCTTCAACTTTAAGTAGTAGTAATAGTAACAATGGTAGTAGTAACTTCTTTAGAGCCTCAGATCAGAATCCCTTTTAATAGGTAGGTCAGGTAGGCAAAGCTCTTCAGAACATCAGAACACCAACCAATGTGCCCTTTACTACACCCATAGATGACATCCGAGCACCAGAGGGGGTTAGTAGCACAAAGTCTCTAAGATCCTTTAGGGGTGTCTGTGCTCACAAGACCCAAGAGCAGCTGGATGCCTTCCTCCGTGATACCAGACCATAACTTTAGTAGACGACCCCGCAGTCAGCATAGCAGAACTCAAGTCCCAGCATCCAGGCCCTCAAGTCGCCCACCACACAACAATAGATGCCTGAGAGGGCAATGTGCCCTCTCCCAGGCAGGAACAATCCTATACAAAAAAAGCCCAGAGTCCACTGTGCTCACTGAATATACACAGATACCCAGCATGCCATCTGAGCCAGTCCCTCTGGGATAGGCTTGGGCAGTATCAACATTCATTGTGCCATCTGCATAGCATCACACCTATTTTCTAGAAACCTTTCAAGCTTTCTAAATGCAGAGGGAGCTATCAGCCTGGCAGCAACTAATTACATTGAGGAGACCTGAGTAGCAGAACAAGGCATCACTGATTACAGTGTGACAACAAATTACAAACACATTGACTACAGTGTGATAACTAAACTTACCTATCAAAAATCCAACTAAATCTAAATCTAAACCTAGCACCTGTCTAGGAGGGCACTACAGGTAGACTGCAAATTTAAAATGGAACTGTAGCATAGCCAAGAGTAGCAGCTCTTTCATCATTTGCAACTAGACATATTTGCACATTATGGCAGACCAACCTTGCACTGTAGGCAATATATAGTTTCAAAATAAATAAATAAATAAATAAGCTGGGGGAAAGACTTTTGACAAATACAATTTTGAAAAAAAAACCTCTACCTCCTAAAATTTTTAGGGGTTTAGTTCAGCTTAAACATAAGTATCTGCACCACTGCTCTTACCCCCACTTCCACCCCACCCTACATTCCTCATACTGAAGCCCCCCAACACTCTGCACCTTTGACCTTACTACCATCGAGGAAGTCTCCAAGATCCTCTCTGATGCCCGCCTCACCACCTGCCCCCTCGACCCTATCCCCTCACAACTCCTACGACCTCCCTCCCCCTCCATCCTACGCTCCCTCACCCACATCTTTAATCTCTCCCTCTCCTCCGGTACTTTCCCCTCCCCTCTGAAACATGCACACATCACCCTCATACTTAAAAAGCCCTCCCTGGACCCCAATGACCCGAACAACCTCAGACCCATCTCCCTGCTCCCATCTAAACTCCTCGAGCGCCTAGTCTACACCCGCCTAAGCTCTCACCTCAACGACAACAACCTCCTCGATCCCCTACAGTCCGGCTTCCGTCCCCTACACTCCACCGAAACTGCCTTACTCAAACTCTCCAACGACCTGCTAACCGCCAAAGCTAATGGCCATTATTCACTGCTTTTACTCCTTGACCTCTCTGCGGCCTTCGACACAGTCGACCACCCCCTCCTCCTCAAAAAACTACACTCCCTCGGCCTCAGAGATTCTGCTCTCTCCTGGCTCTCATCCTACCTGTCACAATGCTCTTTCAGCGTTACCTATACTGCTACCACCTCCCCTTCACTCCCCCTCTCTGTTGAGGTCCCTCAAGGCTCTGTCCTCGGGCCTCTTCTCTTCTCCATCTACACCTCCTCCCTTGGCCAACTCATACACTCTCACGGCTTCAACTATCACCTCTATGCCGATGACACACAAATCTATCTCTCAACCCCCCACCTCACCCCCTCGGTCTCCGCCCGAATCACACACCTACTGAGCGACATATCAGACTGGATGTCGCTACACTTCCTTAAACTGAACCTCTCCAAAACCGAGTTTCTTGTCTTCCCCCCAGCCCGGACCCCACCCCCCATTGACTTCTCCATCACATCCAACAACGCCACCATCAAACCCGCCCCGCAGGCCAGAGTACTTGGTGTCATTCTGGACTCCAACCTATCCTTCCAGCCCCAAGTCCAATCTTTAACAAACTCGTCCAGACTCCACCTCCACAACATCGCCAAAATACGCACGTTCCTAACCCCAGAAACTACTAAACAACTCATCCACTCCCTCATCATATCACGACTCAACTACTGCAACTCCCTCCTTACTGGCCTGCCTCGCCGCTGGCTATCCCCGCTTCAGTCAATCCTGAATACGGCTGCCAGACTCATTCACCTTTCCAACTGCTCCATCTCCGCCACCCCCCTCTGCCAATCCCTCCACTGGCTTCCGATTGCACAACGGATCAAATTCAAAATCCTAACACTGACGTACAAAGCCGTCCACCATACTGCCCCGAACTACATCACCGACCTAATATCCAAGTACCGCCCAGCACGCACACTCCGCTCCTCACAAGACCTCCTTCTCTCTAGTTACCTGGTCTCCTCCTCCCATGCCCGCCTCCAGGACTTCTCCAGGGTGTCACACATCCTCTGGAACTCCCTGCCCCAACCCATCAGATTATCACCTACTCTCCTCTCCTTTAGGTGCACCCTGAAAACCCATCTCTTCAGGGAAGCCTACCCCACTCCCTGCTAACCTGCCGACCTCCTCCACTCTTCCTACCACTCCATCCCCCACAGCTATCTCCTCCTGTGCCACCACCCCCTCTCCTAGATTGTAAGCTCGAAAGAGCAGGGCCCTCGATCCCCTCATGTTTTGCATTGTATTGGTATTGTTCGGTCACATGTTCTGTCCCCCTTTGTAATGTACAGCGCTGAGCGAACCATTGCCGCTATATAAATAATAATAATAATAACTTACATTTTTTAGGAAGTTGTAAAGATTTTTCTTTATCTTCATTGTGACATTATTATATGAACTAGTCCTTTATGTTCAATGCAGGATGAAATTGCATATGCACAGCTGAATGGCCGCGCACTAACTCATGGAAGAAGAATGCTCAACTCCTAAATCTCCATCAGCATCTACCTGGAGTACAAGAAGATCATTTACCAAGCGCCCAATCCCAGATCTTTTTATTATTTTATTTTAATAATCTAATTTTTATTAGCATTAGCCTATTTAGCATTGTAGAGAAACACTGACGATTGACGTAGACCTCCAGGCAAATTATAAAAGACATTAATTTGTGCAATTGTATTTTTTTTTTAATTCATTAAATGTATTTAATAATATAATTTGTAGAACCTGCTATTTTTATTTATTATTATTCTTCCTGAATCGCTTATAGAACAGAAATCACACTGGGAGGAGGGGAGTATGTGTTCGGAACCAGTCAGTTTCTGCATTATATAGTTCTTTCATCCTAACTAGGGATGAACAAAACTGACTTGTTTTTATGTTTAAAAGAATTTTGGGCTGTCAGCAGAATAGGAATATCTTCCACTGGTGACACTAACTCTGGTGATAACCTCACTTTAGAGGGATTTTCTCTCACTTGCTTGCTGCAAAAATAGGTTTGGCTATGCTTCTCCTTTAAATCCTGAACAAGTGGGGGATATTGGGTCCCTAAACCACTTTGACTGCTGTACCTAATTAAAGTGGATGTAAAGGTAGAAAGTTGTTTACCTTAATGCATTCTATGCCTTAAGGTAAAAAATCTTCTGCAAGCAGCAACCCCCCATACTTACCTGAACCTGATCTTGATCCAGCAATGTGCACAAGAGCCTAGGCTCTCTCTGTTCCCTCTCTCCTCATTGGCTCAGACACAGAAGCATGGGCATTGGCTCCTACTGCTGTCAATAACAGCCAGTGAGGAGGATGCGGGGCCAAGCTGTGCTCTGTGTGCCTTATAGACACAGTGGTGCATTAATTTCTTGTGCTGCCCTAGGCAACACGAGAATCGGGCTCCCATCCCCCCCCCCATCACCACCCCCCATCCCCCTGCCAACACCTGATTAAAAGCACTAACCTTCAAAAGAAGCAGCCAGTAAACCCAGCACCCTTCAGCAGCTCAAATCCTTTTCACCAGGTCCCCATCCCTGCCACTGCTTCCGGGGGGAAGGGGGGGCGGCGCTGCCCCCCTGAAAATTGCCACACCAGGTAAACCTCTTGTTTGCATCATCGTTATTACGCCACTGTATAGACACACAGAGCCGGCTCGGATATGAGCATGCATGAGTGACACCATAGAGAGCGGCCTGCTATGGGGGCACTCAGCAGAGGGAAGGAGCCAGGAGTGCCAGCGGGGGGACTCAAGAAGAGGGGGATCAGGGTTGCTCTGTGCAAAAGGTAAGTTTAACATTTTTGTTAGTTTAATGTTAAAAAATCATGCCTTTACAATTACTATAATTATTGGAATAAACTTTGTTTTGCACTCAAATTTTGGTGTAGCGCTTCAGTCTCTCTAGATCAAAGCAATAAAAGCTTAACTGAGGTTCCAATCATTCTTTACTCTGTCCACAACTAAAACAACAATGTTCACCTTTAAGAAATGGCACATATGAATCAGAAATATTAAACTAAATAATGCAACCACTATCTTATTTAAAGGATAAGTTCACCTTTTGGACAAAAATAATAAATGCACATTTTTTTGCAGATAAAAAAAATGTGCATTTATTATTTTTGCCCAAAAGAGCATGGAAAACATTGCACCAGTGATCAGTAGATTGCTGATGCCATGCAGGTCTCCTGTAGACCTGTCAGAATATCTGCTTGCTGTACGGGTTGTACGGCCAAGCAGATATTCTAACAGGAAGCTTCAATGGACTACCATGGCGCTCCACAGCACCTTGGTAGTTCATTGAAAACTACAAGCTGACAACCGCTAAGGCCTGTCAAGACGTGCAGTTCATTCATTCACAGAAGTCAATGAATGAATGACACAGCCGTGTGGGCGGAGCCCCACATGGCCACGCTGTTTTCAAATCTGACAGATAGTACGGGGAAACTTCTCCCCTTATTATCTGTCAGAGGGAGGGGGGGCTACAGCTACTGTGGCAGCTATGGGAACATATTATATGTTCCACCCTAAAAACGAGTGGAACATGTAACATGTTCCCAAATGTGAACCTATCCTTTAATCACTTATCAGAACAAAGAGCACAAGTCATGCACAGCGGACAGAGCTCAGAGCAGTTATGATTGGTTGATTTGACCTATTGCACTTCCTTACCTAACTGAATGGAGTTTGCATGTTCTCCCTGTCCTTGTATTGGTTTACCCTGGGTTCTTGGTTTTCCTTCAACACTCCAAAGACATGCAGATGGGTTAAATTGTCTCCTAATTGATCCTAGAATGTGTATGCATGTAAGGTAGGGACCTTAGATTGTAAGCTCCTTGAAGGCCAGGACTGGCATAAATGTACAATATTTAAAGTGTTTTCACTCTATAAATACCTGTAAATAACAAATATCAGCCACCATTGTACCCAGCTATTTCTGTAGACCAACCCCCAATCCTTATTGTGGAGGAGTAGGGGAGGTACTGTGTAGTGCTGCCCTAGGGTGACCACATTATTAATAATACAGTAAAGTAAGTGTTGTCACCCTAGGACAGGAAGTGGGATACTGGCAAGATCACCAGCTGAAAATAAAGGAAAAAAATCATGCAAAATACACAAATGCAGCCACATCGTCGACGTATTGGTATGCTGTAGTATATTAGGTTGGGATATGGTTTACTTGTGATTATACATAATATGGGACAAAATTTACTTTGACAAAATGCAACCTTTCTTCCTGCTCAGGATTTGTAATAAGACCTAGTGTAAACTCAGGGCAAAAAAAGTAAAGAACTCCACCCATGGACAACTTTTCCCCCTTCTCCAACCTCCCCTTCAACCCCTAACTCCTCCCTGAATATCTCAATAATAGTGGTTAGGAGACGGTTGGGAGATGGCCGAAAAAAGACAGGAGGGAGAGAGAGAGACAAAAAAAAAAAAAAAAAAAAAAAAAAACCACATTATCTCTCTCCCTCTCCCCCTCCCCCCCCCTCCCCCCGCCTCCTCCCTCCAACAGGCTGCCAGCGCTCCTTTCCTTTTATTCTAATTTCCCAGTGTTCTTCTTCCCAACCAGGGATCTCCAGTCTTTGTAGTTTAAGTCTATCACAAAAATACTGCAAATCTTCTGGGAACCTGAGATATGCTGTAGTTCCATTTCTCCACCCTATTAGGCACTCAGGGGTCCCCCATCTATATTGGACGTTCTGTTCTTTCAATCTTTCCAATAGAGGTCTAAGGATTCTCCTTCTCCACAGAGTCTCTGATGACAAATCCGCATATATCTGTATTTCTTTTCCTTCGAACATGATTACTGATTTTCCCTTAATCCTTTTCCAAATTTTATCTTTATCTAGGAAGTCACAAAATTTAACAAGTATATCTCTTGGCCTTTCCTTTCCCGAATTTCCTTGGAATTTTCCTTGTCTGAAGATTCCTTCCATTTTAATCCTTTCCATATCAGTATTGTCCATTATGGAGTTTAATATTTTACAGACCACCTCTTGCAAATTTTCTCCTTTTGAATTCTCTGGGACTCCTCGTATCCTAATGTTTCTCCTCCTATTCCTATTTTCTTGTATCTCAGTCTTATAGCGCAGTTTTTCTTGGGCTTTCCCTATATTGGTTATTTCTTTTTCTAATTCAGAGATAATTTGGGATTGTTTTTTAACTTTTTCCTCCGTTTCTTCCACTCTCACCAAGAGATGTCCCAGATCATTTCGAATATTTACAATTTCTTGTTTTATTGTTTTTTCCAGACCTTTAAACATTTCTGCCATTTCCTTTTTATTTGGTATTTGTAACTCTGTCTCCATCACTGTATTAGCTGATGTTTGTTGGCTACTAATGTCAAGGCCTAATGATAGTCTAGGGCTACATTCCAGACTTAGGTCTACTTCTCCTTTTCCACTATTACCCTGAGATCTTTCTGGAGTTATGTTTCCCTGGGAGGTATATTTTTTAATGGTACCGGTCTGAGTCCCTTTAGGCCCACTTCCTTTTGCATTTTTATTTTTCATTCTTCTATGAGTCTTATTCTTCTTTATAGGCTCGGGGTTATGGAGAGACTATTATTAATAAACGAATCGCACCTTATCCACTCACTTGGTTTTCACACTTTTCTTTCGTTTACCCTCTTCTCTTTTCCACTCCTTTACATTCCCCTGTCAGGGGGGGTCCCCTTTTTACTCTCATACACTTCTTCCCCTAAACAGTTTACAACAGGGGACCATACTTATCAAGTGTCGACCAAAGTCACTCACCCTCCTCATGTCACTCTTCCTCTCGTGACCCGGCTAGGAGCTCTCTTCCACTGTTGTTCGGCTGGGCAGTGTGTACATTTAGGGGGCTCCCAAGTGTATCATCCGCCTTTGTCTCTCCAATCCCCAGTGCCTCTCCTCCTTCACAGGCAGGGCTCCAAGCAGTGGGCCAGTCAGCAGGACGCCGGACAGTGGGCCACTAAGTATGACTCCATATAGTTGACCAGCAGTCAGGTCTTCGGCTAATAAGCCGGCAAACAGATCTCCGGGTAGGGACCGACCACCAGGACTCCGAGCTCTGGGTTTAGCATACAGAGCTGCAAACCGTGAGCTAGCTAGCAGGGCACCGGATAGTCAGCCGGCAAACAATGGTCCGAGTATTGGACCGGCAACAGGGCTCCAATTAGTGAGCCTGTAAGTCGGGCAGCTGCTCTCCTTCCGCACCAAACACCGGCCGGCTTCCTGGTCTCCCAGCGGTGCTTAGCGGCTGACCACGTGGCCACACCGCTCCTCCACGTCTCACAGAAGCCAGACACGCCTTCACCATCGAGCACCGCAGCCGAACCCCTTCTCCCAGATCAGCTCTCCCACAGCGCTTCAGTCTATCCAAAGGGGACCACCATGCTGCAGTAAATTTTCCCACTATGCTTCCCCGTTACAGGTAGGGGTTTGGGGAGGTCGGGTGGAGGAGCTTGTCCGAGAGCTCCTACATCGGGCTCTCCTCAGCCGCCATGGTTAGGCTCCGCCCCCCCTCTTACATGCCATGTCATTTCCACAAATGATTAGTAGGCAAATAGTAGGCCTAAAAAGAGGGGGGGGTGGGAGGGAGGGGAGGGAAGTTGGGAGGGATGGAAGCTGGGTGGGAGGGAGGAAGGGGAGGGAGGGAGGGGAGGAGGTACGGGGTCAATACTCTGCAAGACAGAAGAGATAAAGAGGAAAAGGCAATCAGGAAGAGAGATGGAGCCAATTGGGAACGATGGAAGAAATACAGTTTATAACATATAATGTGAACGGGCTGAGTTGCCCAGGGAAGAGATTTAGGTTGTTTAATGAGTTACATCATAGGGCGACGTCAGTGGTATTTTTACAGGAGACACACTTTGAGATAGAGGCAAATGTAAAACTGAGATCCAAATACTATCCAACATGGTACTATGCAGATTCTCCAATTAAAAGAGCAAAAGGGGTTGCAATAGGTTTGGCAAAGAATATGAGATTTGAGCTGGAGGATAGAAGAACCGACCCGGAGGGGAGGTTTTTATTCTTAAAAGGTAAACTTCAGGGGATTGAGTGCACTTTAGCCAATATATACTGCCCTAATAAAAATCCGGAGATATATATGAAGGGTCTGTTAAAAAAATTAATGGAATTTAAAAAAGGGCGTTTGATAGTAGCTGGAGACCTAAATTTCTGTATGGACCCACAAAAGGATAATACCTCTTCTGTGCAAAGAGAGGGGAGTAGGTCTCTGAGAGCTTTGAAAAAAGCGATGCATGAATATCAACTAGTGGACACCTGGAGAATAACGCATATGAAAGACAGAGACTATTCCTTCTTCTCGAATGCACACGAGATATACTCGAGATTAGACTACATCTTAATAGACCACCAACTGATAGATCATCTGGTTAAAATCGACATAGAAACAAGGACGTTCTCGGATCATGCTCCGGTTGTGATGAAAATGAGATGGGGAGGAAGGTGGACTGGAGGATTGGGGTGGAGGTTAAACGAGGCTCTTCTTCTGGATGAGGATATAGTTCAAAAAATCAAGAAAGAGATTAAGGTATATTTTAAGGAGAACGAAACAGAGGGAGTATCGATAGCTACAGTTTGGGAAAGCCACAAGGTATTTATAAGAGGAATCTTGATCGCGGCAGGTGCAAGGAAAAAAAAGGAAAGAAGAGAGAGGGTCAGTAGGCTCTTAAAAGAAATATTGGAACTGGAGCAGATCCATAAGAAGAAAATAACAAAAGATACGAGACAGAAGCTAGTGGATAAAAAAGATGAGCTAGAGAGGTTGATGGAGGAGGAGAAGAGAAGAGTATACAACAGGGTTTTGAACGAAAGATATAGATGGGGAGACAGACCAGGAAGATATTTAATGAGAGCCTTGAATAAAAAGAAAAATAGGAACTACATAGAAAAGATAAAAAGTTCAAAGGGGGAGTTGGTCCACTCAAATAAAGAGATTATTAAAGTGTTTACGGAGTATTATAAGAAATTATATAATATCAGTACCCAAGGCCCTCTAAAAGAAGCCCAAGAGGAAATTAATAAAAAAAAGATGACATACTTAAAAAATGCGGGATTACCAAAACTAAGTGAAGTACAGTTGAAATCCCTAGATGCAGAAATCTCCCAGGAAGAAATTAAAAGAGCATTGAAAAGCACAGGGGGGGGAAAAAGCCCAGGCCCGGATGGTTATACAGTTAGGTACTATAAGAAATTCAGTGAGGTATTGCTACCCAAGCTGGAGAAATATATGAATGCTCTGGGAGGTGGGACGGAAGTGAGGAGAGAATCCCTGCAGGCCCATGTGGTACTTATTCATAAGGAAGGAAAAGATCCATCTCAGTGCTCCAGCTATAGACCTATTTCATTACTGAACACTGACACTAAACTGTATGCAAAGGTGTTAGCAAACAGGTTGAGGGATCTGATGCCTGAATGGATCCATGGAGATCAGGTGGGCTTCGTACCAGGGAGAGAAGGTAGAGATAACGGCTTGAGAACCCTGATGCTTATTCAGAAGAGTAGAAAAGGGAAAGACCCGGTGGTGCTCTTGTCGATTGACGCAGAGAAGGCATTCGATAGAGTGGACTGGGGCTTCATGATGGATAATTTAAAAGTGCTGGGGATAGGCGATAGAATGCGAGAGTGGATAAGCAAATTATATAGTGAGCCTACTGCAATCATCACGGTAAACGGGGAGAGATCAGAACCCATTGGAATGTCTAATGGGACAAGACAGGGCTGTCCACTGTCCCCTCTGTTATATGTATTGTCACTCGAACCTCTGTTGTCAATAATAAGAAATAGTGGATCGGTAAAGGGAATACAGATAGAATCCACAGAACATAGAGTAGCGGCCTTTGCGGACGACTTATTGTTCTATGTGGGGAATCCTCGAATAACTCTCCCAAATATAATGAAGATTCTGAAGGAGTACGGTGAACTTTCAAACTTAAAAATTAATCCAACGAAAACAGAGATCCTGAATATTAATATATCAAAGAATGAAAAAGAAAAACTACAAAAAGAATTCCCCTTTATATGGAGAGAAAAAGAGATAAAGTATCTAGGAATAAAGCTTACTGCCTCACTCAAGAACTTGTATAGATTAAACTATATATCTTTGATAAATGAGATCAGGGAAGATTTAAAAAGATTAGAAGGAGGAAACCCAGCCTGGATAGGACGTATAAACCTGGTCAAAACGGTAATTATGCCTAAAATACTGTATAGATTTCAAATGGTACCAATTAAAATTCCAGAGGCCTTCTTTAAGATAATGAAAAGAATGTTAACAAAATATATATGGAGGAATAAGAAACCTAGAATAGCATATGAAACATTGAGTAGGACTAAAGAGAAAGGGGGAATGGGTCTACCAGATGTCAAGAGATATTATAAAGCAGTGGTTTTGGCAAGAATATATGACTGGACATTTAACCATAAGGGAAAAAGTTGGGTAACAATTGAAAATGATCTTAGTGGCACTAGACTGAGTCAGATGATATGGGTCCCAACACAGTTTAGGGGAATTAAAGAAAGCACAAGTATGTACACATTAAATGTTTTTAGGGTATGGGATACTTTACACAAAAATATGAAATGGGAATTCAATTCTATATTAATGCCTCTTACAAATACTGAGTATTTCCCCCCGGGAAAGAATAAGATATCAGGGAGATGGTTTAGAAAGGAGGACACCCAACTGAGTGATGTCTTGGTGGAAGGGGAACTGAGATCACTTAAAGATTTAATAGAGAAGAAGGGAGATATTTTTATTAGAATAGATGAGTGGAAGTATCATCAATTGAAATGTTTTATTGGAAATTTACCGAAACCCCTGAGAATAAAACAGGAGTGGAATATGTTTGAAAGGTTGTTGGGGACACGAGGTGATGGGAAACACGGTATTTCAAAAGTGTATAGAATACTCACAGAATTAGACATAAACACAAAGTTAACTTTTATTACAAAATGGGAAAGGGACATGGGAGTTGAGTTCGACGAAGATAGTCAAAGAAAGATGTTTAGATTGATACACGATAATGTTAGTATGAGAGAGGTTGAGGTTAATTACAAGTGTATGACACGATGGCACATTACACCGAGTGTAGAGCATAAGATGAATGGGGAAAACTCAAATAAGTGTTGGAGAGGATGTGGAGAGATTGGCACGGCGGTTCACATATGGTGGGAATGTCCGAAAATTCAGGCCTTTTGGAAGATAATAGTTAAACTGATTGGGGAAATAACCGGAATTGACATAGGGTTAGACCCAACGATGTGTCTCCTACACAAGGTAGAGACATCTGTAAATAAACATAAAGATTCAGGTATTTGGTACTTCTTGAATGCAGCGAAAGGGCTGATACCCAAGTTTTGGAGAAGAGCCGAGGTACCGAAGGAGGAAGACTGGATTAACAGAGTGGACCAGATTGGTAGAATGGAAAAATCATACCATATGCATGAAGATAGGATGGGAGTGTATTCTAGGAGATGGGAAAAGTGGGAAAGAGCAAGATTGAAGGAGAAATATAAGAAAATATAAACTAAAAGGTTAACAATAAAATGGATAAGCCTTATTAGATCAGAATGGATTGGAGTCTGCAGAGGGAAGAGGGGGGATGAGGGGCGGGAAGGGGAGATAGTGGGATGGGAAAGAAAAGAGTTCTTTTTAATAAGGGAAAGATAGAAATGTTATAAATGTTTATTTGTATTGAGAATTTTTTTCCCTGTTTTGGGACTTTTGTATTAATATGAAAAATTTAATAAATATTTAAATTAAAAAAAAAAAAAAAAAAAAAAAGACCTAGTGTAAATGTTTGTCACCTCTGTTCTTGAGGTTATTCGACAATGGGTAACCTTTTTTTTTTCAATTTGCAAACGTATGCAACAATATTCTGTTTAGTTCACTGTTAGTAGTTAACAGAGTTTTGGTTATATATGTAATTTTATTTATTTTTTGCTGGCTAGTGTTCTGCCAAACCTTTGCTTATTGAAGCGTACCCTCTGCTTTATCCTGTATGGGCAAAGCCAAATATTAACTTTAAGGAGCTATCTGCTTAACAACTAAGGTATGATTCCATCCATGCATTGCTTTCATAGGCTTGAACTTTGATAAGAAGCAGTAGAGATGTATGTTCTGTCTGCTGAAGATGGGGTAGGTTATTTAACCATGGTGACAAACTTCAGGGAGAAGTAATTGGACTTTGCAAGTTGATTTAAATAAATACCATAATGAGACACCTGCTTAATATTCACAGATACCACCAGGGCTTGGTGTGCCGCCTTGGTTGTCTATTTTGGATCCTCTACATTTTCTGGGTACAGTCATGGCCAAAAATATTGGAACCCCTTAATTTCTGTCAGAAAATGCACCACTTTGCCCAGAAAGTTGTTGCAATTACAAATGTTTAGGCATTCTCCTGTTTATTATTTTGTATTGGTATGACATAAAAAAGTAGAGAAACAGAAAGCCAAATCTGACACATTTCATGCAAAACCCCAAAAATGGACTAGACAAATTTATTGGCACCCTCATTTTAATATTTGGTAGCACATCCCTTGGAAATAATAACTGAAATCAATCTCTTCCTGTAACCATCAATGAGTTTCTGACACTTCTCTTTTGGAATTTTGGACCACTCTTCTTTCACCACCTGCTCCAGGTCTCTCAGATTGGAAGGGTTCTTTCTCCCAACTGCTGTTTTGAGATCTCTCCACATGTGCTCTATGGGACTGAGATCTGGACTCATTGCTGACAAGTTCAGTACTCTCCAGCGTTTTGTCTGAAACCATTTCTGGGAGCTTTTTGACTTGTGCTTTGGGTCTTTCTCCTGCTGTAAGACCCATAACCTCTGACAGAGACCCAACTTTCTGACACTTGGCCTTTCATTGCACCCCAGGATTCTTTGGTAGTCCTCAGATTTCATAATGCCATGCATATGGTAAAGACATCCAATGTCTGAAGCAGCAAAGCAACCCCAAAACATCAGTGAACCTCCACCATGTTTGACTGCAGAGACTGTATTCTTTTTGTTAAAGGCCTCATTGCTTTTTCTGAAAACAGAATGATGGGCTTTACCAAAAAGCTGTAATTTTGTTTTGTCTGTCCACAACGCATTCTCCCTAAAGGATCTTGATTTCCTCAGATAAGTTTTAGTAAACTCCAATCTGGCTTTTTCATGTCTCTGCATCAGCAGTGAGGTCCTTCTGGGTCTCCTACCATATCGTCCCTTTTCGTTCAGACGTATAGTGCAAGCTGACCCAGTTGTACCCTGTGCCTGAAGGTCAACTTGAATTTGTCTGGAAATTACATAGTTACATAGTCTGTCTGAAAAAAGACAAAAGTCCATCCAGTTCAACCATTAAAAAAAAAATAAAATAAATTATAATTCTATACCCACAGTTGATCCAGAGGAAGGCAAAAAAAGCAGCAAAGCATGACCCAATTTGCTCCTGCAGGGAAAAAAATTCCTCCCTGATCCCCTGAGAGGCAATCTCATATTCCCTGGATTAACTTTATCTATAATGCTAGTATCCAGTTATATTCTGTGTATCTAAGAAAGAATCCAGGCCTTTTTTAAAGCAATCCACTGAGCTGGCCAGAACCAACTCTTGAGGGAGTTTATTCCACATTTCCACAGTTCTTACTGTGAAGAAACCTTTCCGTGTTTGGAGATTACATTTCTTTTGCTCCAGACGTAAAGAGTGACCCCTTGTTCTCTGTGATGACCTCAGGGTGAATAGCTCTACACCGAGATCACTATATGAACCACTGATGTATTTATACATGGAGATCATATCCCCCTATGTATTATACATGGTGATCATATCCCCCCTTATGTATTATACATGGAGATCATATACCCCCTTATGTATTATACATGGAGATCATCTCCCCCCTTATGTATTATACATGGAGATCATATCCCCCCTTATGTATTATACATGGAGATCATATACCCCCTTATGTATTATACATGGAGATCATATACCCCCTTATGTATTATACATGGAGATGATATCCCCCCTTATGTATTATACATGGAGATCATATCCCCCCTTATGTATTATACATGGAGATCATATCCCCCCTTATGTATTATACATGGAGATCATATACCCCCTTATGTATTATACATGGAGATCATATCCCCCCTTATGTAATATACATGGTGATCATATCCCCCCTTAATCTCCTCTTCTCAAGAGAGAATAAATTCAGTTCCTCTAATCTTTTCTCATAGCTGAGCTCCTCCATGCCTCTTATCAGTCTGGTTGCCCTTCTCTGTACTTTCTCCAGTTCCCCAATGTTCTTTTTGTGAATTGGTGCCCAAAACTGAACTGCATATTCCAGATGAGGTCTTACTAATGATTTGTACCGGGGTAATATGATATATCTCTCTCTCTGGAGTCTATACCTCTATTAATACAAGAGAGGATTTTGCTCGCTTTAGAAACCGCAACTTGGCATTGCATGCCATTATTAAGCTTGTGATCTACCAGAAGTCCCAGATCCTTCTCCCTCATTGATTCCCCCAGTTGTACTCCGCCTAGTATGTATTATGCATGCATATTCTTAGTCCCCAAGTGCATAACCTTTTATAGTTACATAGTCTGGCTGAAAAAAGACAAAACTCCATTAAGTTCAACCGCAAAATTACATTACATATTCATAAATGATCGAAGTTCTTTAGCCACCGTTTGAACAATCCTTTATTGCAATCTTTGATCAAGTTTTTCTCTTTCATCCACATCCAGGGAGATTAGCTTCAGTGCCATGGGCTGTAAACATCTTGGCAATGTTGTGCACAGTGGACACAAGAACATTACAATCTCTGGAGATGGACTTGTAATCTTGAGATTGTCCATGCTTTTCTACAATTTTTGTTCTCAAACCCTCAGACAATTCTTTGCTGCTCTTTCTCTTCTTCATGCTCCACACAAAGACACGCAACAGAAAGGTTGAATCTATTTTTCACCATTGGTTGCCGGTGTGATTTCAATATTGTCAGCACATGTTAATTGCTACAGTTGAATTTTATTAAAAATTACAGCAGTATCACAAACTTGGAATGCAATTATTTCTTACAATTTTGAGAAGGTGCCAAAAAAATGTTCCTCTCCATTTTTGGAGTTTTTTCCACTTTTTTTGTGTCATACCAATACAAACAAAAGAAATAGATTGATGTATCAAAGTAGTCGCCTCAGGGTCCCCTGATGACGTCAGACATTGCTGAAGAAATGCGTTGATACGTCACTTTCGGGCAGTGGATCACAAACCGGCATTGATCTATCTAGCTAACTATAATAAAACCCCCTGCATCTTTTTGAATACTGATGCGGAAAAAGCCATCAACAGGGTGAACTGGAATTTCATGTTTGCATTCCTGCGCCGCATGAACTTTGGGGATCGACTTATTCAGTGGATATCTAGTGTTTATTCCACCCTGACAGCTTTAGTTAAAGCAAACAGGGTATTCTCAAAACCTTTCGCTGTATCCAATGGGACTATCCAGGGCTGCCCGCTCTCACCTTTACTATTTGCTCTTACCTTGGAACCCTTCCTATGTACAGTTGGGCTAAACAAGGATATTACGTGTGTACAGGTGGTAGCTTCTCACCACATAGTATCTGTTTATGCGGATGAAAAGCTCCTCTCCCTGTCCAAGCCTCATATCTCCCTACCAAACTTTCTGGATGAATTTGAGAGATATGGTGCTTTCTCGAGTTTGAAAATGAACTTCAATAAATCAGAAGCTATCGGTGTAGTATTACCCTCCACTCTGCAGCACACTCTGCGGTCTAACTTTCATCTCAAATGGACCTCAATGGCACTAAAGTACCTGGGCACCCGCATTCAACTGGTCCTAAAATATCAAAAAACAATTAGGGCATTCAAATAATAAAATCTAAAACCCAAAACGATTGCAAGCTAAGCACTTAAGGTACAATCCATAATACCTCACTAGAAATTACAAATATATCAAGTGCAGCGCATCAGCAATACAACAAAAAAGTTAATAAATCGTTGTATAACAAGAACCCCCAAGAAAATCCAGTGAGTCAGAATTAGTGATGGTATTCAGATATCCAGGAGAAAAAGTGCTCTGTCCCACCACCAGAGGAAATCCAGGCTGCTCACCTTAAGGACATGACCCCTGAGCAAACAGGACATATCACACTTTTATCCCCTTGGGGGGTCAAATCCAATGCAAGATCTTCAGCCTCTGCAGAATGTTAGCAGTGTATCCATCAAAATCTGCATAGAGGGGACCCCGCACAGCTGGAACAATGCAGCTTGAGGGTCAGGCTGCATTGTGTAGGTTCCCATCTTTCTGTTCACTCAGGGTTCATGTAAGGTGAGCAGCCTGGATTTCCTCTGGTGGTGGGACAGAGCACTTTTTCACCTGGATGTCTAAATACCATCACTAATTGTGAATCAATACATTTCCCTGGGGGTTCTTGTTGTTATGCAATGATTTATAAACTTTGTTGTATTGTTATTGTGCTGCACTTTATATACTGTATATATAATTCCACCAGTCCTGTCTAATACTTTCTTGCTGAATTTTCCACCTCTACTTAGTGAAGCCTGAACCCTTCTTGAAAAATGGAATCAAGGTCTACATTCCTGATTCGGGGGTTGCAACATCCTAAAGATGAGTATCTTGCCCAAGTTTTTGTATCTTTTTCAGGCTCTGCCTATGTATACTCCCTCATCATTTTTCCACCAAATCATTGCTCAGTTTACCAAATTTATTTAGGCTTATACAAGACCCAGACTTTGCCATCGACTGTTAACCCTACCTAAATTTCATGGGGGGTGTTGAGGCTCCAGAGGAATTGAAATACTATCAGGCTGCACATCATCCCCCTCTGTCGAGCTCTGTGGTGTTACACATCTCTACTGGCATCTTTTAAGATGCATCCGACTATAGGTCCTACGCTTTGTATTTGCTACCTGGCCTGTTATAAACCAGCATATCTTCCAGCCAATCCCCATTATTTCCTATCCTGGGCAATCCCAGCTTCCCAACAGGACTAGACGAGAGCCTGTTTCATGAAGTCATAGAAAAAGATTCCTTCCAAGCCTCTCACTTTCTCTCTTTGGGTACTTGGCCTTCGATCTCAACATTGATACATCCGGCAGGCCCTTTTGCCCTAAAGTTTTGGAGAGCGCTGCAAACACACCATTTTCTTTGCACTCTTGGTCCCCCCATGCGATTTGGCTGTCTGCTGCTGATGTTTGAATACTATTGCTCAAACAGTGGCGTTCTTCCCCGAACCCTCTAAAAAATGTACTCTCTGTTGATCTCCCCCACAGAAAACGTTAAACTACCCTGCTGAGACAAATGGGAACAGGATCATAATAGCACCTTCACACCCGACCAATGCCGGGATATAATCCAATTTACTCTGAAGTCCTCTATTTGTACCCGCATACAAGAGACTAATTACAAGCTCTTCACATGATGCTATCGCACCCCATCAGTTCTGTGCCGTTTCTTCTCTGAGGCTTCAGATAGGTGCTGAAGATGCCAGGAGGAACGAGGGACGCTACTACATATTTTCTGGTCCTGCATGAAACTGGATTATTATTGGAGGGAAGTTTGCAGAATCACTCAACTATTTATCCCAGTCCCAGATGACCCTGCCTTCCTTCTCCTCCACTGTTCTCACTTCCCTGTAAAGACCTACAGAAAATTAGTCCTGCACCACTTATCTAACGCTGCCCAATCTTGCATTTCTCTAAAATGAAAAGATCAAAATCCTCCTTCCATTTCAATGTGGTTTAATGAGGTTGAAGACATTAACATTGTGGAGGATTTGGTCCCCACTGTCCAAAATAGGTGGGAGCAATATACGAAAACATAGTTCTACTGGAATCAATTTCTTTATTCTGATGAAGGCAAAACACTCTTGGAAACCTGTTGGGGTATTGAATTCTCTCAGCCTATGCTTCTTCCATTTGTCCTCTGACATGATATTTATTTATTTATTTATTTATTTTCTTTCTCCCATATCCCTGAAGCTCCTCTTTAAGTTACCCAATAAAGAGTATCACTGCAAACTTCCAGAATGAAGCAAAAAATTCAATTAATCATTATGGGTGACCAATTTCTTTCTAAATAACCCCCTTTGCTAAAGTAATTCTAAAGGTTTATATTTTGTTTGTAAATAACAAACATGTGTTTACTTACCTTCTGTGTGCAGTGGTTTTGCACAGAGCAGCCCGGATCCTCCTCTTCTTGGGTCCTCCCTCCTTTTGGGTTCCCCCATAGCAAGCAGCTTGCTATGGGGACACCCGAGCATGCACACTCCCCAGCCACTACTCTGTGTGTCCATTCACACACGGAGCAGTGACTTGGCCCCACCCTCTCTCTATTCTTATTGGCTCACTGACTGTGATTGAAAGCAGCCAGAACCAATGAGGAGAGGGAGTCCTGGGATAACTGAGACTCCAGTGCACATCGCTGGATCGAGAGGAGGCTTAGGTGAGTATTACGGGGAGGCTGGGAAAGATACTGTACAGAGAAGGCTTTTTACCTTCATCCATAGAATGCATGAAGGAAAAAAACCTTGAATCTTTACTACCATTTTAAGGTCATTGTAGTTTTATCTGGAGGTACCTGTGCAGATGAAATACAGACTGGAGGAAGATTACATGTGCTAGGTGGAAAAAGTTGCATTTGAAGCCTAACTATAGCCGTATCATTTTTTTTTTTTTACGTTTTGAAAAGAGTAGTGAAGAGTTTACATTTCTGCCTTTTCTCTATTTTTTTCATCTATGACTCCATTGGAAAGGTCTTCTTTTGTCCCCGTGATGCCAGTACAATAAATGTGGAATATGGTTGGTCATTGGCAGCACTACAAATAATGTCAGAATTTCTAACCTTTTCTCGCTCTACTAAAAATGTATTTTTCGATTTTCCCTGTCTCCCCATTGAGAGAGTTTTCTCATTACTCCCTGTCCCCAGTAGGGATAAATACAGCAAATCAATATATATATATATATATATATATATATATATATATTCTCCTTCAGGCCATTTGGTTTCATAGACTACAAGGAAATTAGTATATAGGAATACTTCTTTGATCACAGTCACCTAGGTGAGAGTCAGTTCATATCTTCTGTATTTTTTTGGGAGGATTCTCACTTTTATGTGAATAAATTAAGATTTTATTCAAAGAATTGCCTGTTGAGGAATAGTATGATTGATCTACACATGCTTGTAGGGGACCTGGAGTGGACAGCAATTGGTGCCATGCTGTCTCAAGTCCTGCCCTGCTTTTTCTTGGGGAGAGACCCCACATACCTGTCTTTGGGTCCATTATCTTAGGCACATTTCTCCCAGCCACAGGCATGCTCAGTACATTCCTGGCCAGAGGCCTTAGTCTTCACAATAAAGGAATATCCACTCTTAGATGAATTTCAACACTTTACTGCAGCTCTTCTCACATAAATCTTCAGCAGAGCATCACATCTTCACAGAATCACTGACAGAGTCTTTAGTGAAGAGCACCAGCAATTTACAAGTGACTTCTTAACATTGCATTCACATCAGTGCAGAACACTATTTATCAGGTTAGCCATCTTCCTATGTTCTATAATAATCCTCTCACAATGTTGAGCTCCCTACATAGCTCCCCAGTTGCAGGCCACAAGGCCTCTATGCACCAAGCCACAAACCCAAAGCTGAGGATCAGGGGTGGCAAGGTGACTTTACTTGCTTCTGAAAAAATGTTCATCTGTTCCACTACCAAGCTGGGCACCTCCACTCTCTCCATAGCTGTTACATGGTGCTGTACAGGGGTGAACTGCTCCTATACCCCATTCTACTCGGGCCCCACCCATAGCTAGCATTTATAGGGACACTATATCTAAAAGGGAAGCTAACACCTGCTTATGATCTTCCCTTTACCATGCCACAACAGAGCCACCTACTGGCAGGCAGGCAAATTGCACCTGCCTACATGCAGGAGGGGAAACTTGGTACCAACTGGAAGCCCCTTGTTTTTGCTCTTAATTGTGCTTTGAAACCAGCAATCATCGAAGAAGTAGTTTGATATGGTGATCAGGTTCTTTCACATGGGAGTGACATTTGACAATGGAAAGGGGGACTAAAGTGTATTTCCACTTTTGCAGCCAAATTGTAATACCAGCTTCTTTATATTTTGCATGTTCACGTTGACATATTAAAGAATAACTCCACTTTTGTTGAGAAAAAAACACTGGATGATCTATCTCCATTGCAAGGATTTTAACAAACTTTGTTGCAGATTCCTCTTATGTTATTCTCAAGAAATAGCTATTTGTTTGTGTCCATGGGCAGAGTGACTGTGTACGGGAGTGATTTTATAATTATCAGTCCTGTACCTGCAGGGCTCTAATGAGCAAAGTGGCAGGGTCTGCATCCCTTTACACGTGATTTCCTTTTTGTGAGTATCTCACCAAAAAATGACATTTTTGTTGCAGGGGATGCTGAAATTCTGATTTGTATCTTATTGCAGACTTCTGGGAAAATCAGTAAGCCAATCACACAAGCAGAAAATGACATTTCTGAGGGTGCATTCTGTACATAATCTTTGGTGTACATTTGCATTGCATTTTACAGAAAATGACAGCACTGCAGATTGAAAAGGAAAGGTCATTTTTAACCACTTCCAGTCCGGACACTTTCACCCCCTTCCTGTCCAGGCCAATTGACAGCTTTCAGTGCTGTCACACTTTGAATGACAATTGCACAGTCATGCAACACTGTACCCATATGAATTTTTTCAGTTTTTTTTGAGACAGATAAAGCTTTATTTTGGTGGTATTTATTCACCACTGGGATTTTTATTTGTTTTGCTATGTAAATGAAAAAGTCCAAAAATTTTGAAAAAAAGTGTTTTTCTTATGAAATTTTGCAAATAAATAATATGTCATCATAAATCTTGGCCAAAATTTATTCCGTTATCTTTTTAGTAAAAAAAAAAAAAAAATAACCCAAATTAGTTTGTAACCAAAATTATAATTTTTAAAAAAAATTTTTACATTTTTTTTTTATATTATTTATTTATTTATTTATTACATACTGTCACCCTAGCAGTACAGTTTCACCATGGTGCCACTGTACTACTTGTGGGGGGTGAAGAAGATTTTTTTTTTTTTTTTACACTGATTGCTGTTACACCCATAAAGACTGTAAAAGCAATCATTTCTCCTTCTCTCTGGCTGCATTCTTGCAGCCATTGAGAAATACTGAGTGAGCTGTGATTGGTCACAGCTTGTCACATGGTACAAGGCTGTTGTGAATAGCCTTGTACCATGTGACCTCTGTGATCATTCACAGATTTCACACGTAGTAAGCAATGATGTCACAAATGACATCTTGCTTACTACTGTGCATGTGATCGGGACCTCGCACAGAGGTCCCGTCCGACGATCGGTGTTCCACAGAGGGCTCCGGATCGCGGTGCTGCATGCTCCCAGGGAGCGCACACAAACAGGGTGCGGGGAGGCCATTTATAAACAGCCACCCGACCCTGCACTGCCACCGTCTGGCCATTTATATACAATGGCCGGACGGGAGGTGGTTAATAACATTCAATTACAATATGACTTGTGTCACAACTGTATATGCTATATTATTTTTTTTTTATTTGCTAATATTTTTCCCACAAAAGTGGAGTTACCTTTTAGAAAAAAAAATATTGATGGTTACCTTTTTGAGTGATTGTAAACCTTGATTTTTCTTATTTTTAAAAATAACCAACATATCATACGTACCTGCTCTGTGCAGTGGTTTTGCACGGAGCAGCGTGATCCTCTTCCTCTGGGTTCCCCCTCCGGTGCTCCTGGCTCCTCCTCTTCTTGGTGTTCCATGACACCTTCTCAGAAACATCTAAAGGTAAGAAATTATTTTTATTTCTAATTTTATTTTTTTATTAAGGTATGTTGTGTTAATGGGAAGTTCTAACAAATATAGGGTGACTCAGGGGTGGACTGACAACTCATGGGGTCCCCGGGCAACAGGGGATCATGGGGCCCCTGTGTCCTTGCCCAAACTCAAAAAAGCCTATAAAAAAGGTACCAGGGGCATCTCATGGGGCCCCCTACTGACCCCGGGCCCTCGAGCAGTGCCTGAGTTTCCAAATGGTCAGTTCACCCCTCAAGTGACTGCAAAAGTATAAGCAGCGGAAGAGAAAGGAAGCAGTGAGGATAAAGGAAACCAGGAGGTTTGAAGAAAACATGGCTGATGATGGTCCTGGGTAAGAGTTTTTGAAGAATAATAGAAAATAGACTTGGTGATCAGACAGTAGCTATACTTTGTATTATACATATCGTCTCTCTAACATGGATTTAGTTTTAAACTCTGTCCATAAAAATTTTATTTGCCTAGCAATGTAGAAGTGTCTTCCAACAACTGTCCTTGTAATGATGTCTCTGTGTATAAGAAAAATTGTTATACTGTATACAATTCTTATAAGTCTCTTATTTGCAACCAGCTTCCAAACTTACAGGAGATCTTTATTGTTGATTAAGCATTCATATTCTTTTAATCCGTGCATTGACAATAATACATTTCTTACAATGTAGAAAACAAACAATAAAATAAATTAAAAATAAAATAATGGTACAAGTAAGCTTCCAGTTCCTTTTGTTTCAAATCCATAGAGAGTAAATCTTGGACCCTTATGTTCCCGGCAGAAGTTCTTGGAAACTGTTGGGTGTTCTTACTCTTGGTTGACACTAAGCATGTGAAGATTTAGTTCTCTATAAACAATTTCACCCTACACAAAGCAAACAAAAGCAATGCATTAAGGTGATCATGCAGTCAAAATATGAAAAAACACATATAAGGATTTCTCGGGGTAGATTGTATCAATATACAGACCCAAAATAGAGTCTATGTTGAGCGTTAGCCTTCACTTGAATATAGTTCCCTGATGAATTATGAGCCCACCCAATGCAAAAAAAAGCAATACTTGAAGGTGATCATGTAGTCAAAATATGAAAAAACACATATAAGGAGTTCTCGGGGTAGCCTGTATCAATATACAGACCCCAAATAGAGTCTACGTTGAGCGTTAGCCTACACTTGAATATAGTTCTCTGATGAACTATGAGCCCATCCAATGATTTCCTTTAAACTCAACCATATTATTTTCAGTTACAGTAGCAAAGAATGTACGATTTACAAAGTTCAAAGTGAAGTCCATAACATGTAAGAATTTGTATATAAATACCAATATTGTTGGATTAGCTTATAGATCGTCTATAGAAAATATGAAATTACCCTTAAAGAGCTATGCTAGAAGAGGAAGCTTCATTCATTTATACTATTTACACAATTCGCTAGACCAAGGGTCTCCAAACTACAGCCCATGGGCCATATCTGACCTGCTACAAGGTTTTGCCATTCTTCAATCGCTTATTCTGTATTTGTGTTGTATGTTTCCATGCTGCACATGGGCCAACCACCAGCATCATGACAACTAATGACATGGAGCAGCCAGGACACGGGGGTACATTTACTAAAACTGAAGAGTGCAAAATCTGATGCAGCTGTGCATGGTAGCCAATCAGCTTCTAATTTCAGCTTGTTTAATTAAGCTTTGGCAATCAAATCTGGAAGCTGATTGGTTTCTATGAAGAGTTGCACCAGAGTTTGCACTCTCCGGTTTTAGTAAAGCTACCCCATGGTGTCATTCATTGCTATGGTTCTGACAGCTGGCCTAACTGCACCATGGAAACACATGATGTTAATTCAGGGCAGCAGCATCCAGGGCCACCTCAGCATTCAGAAGAGGACCTGCCCTCTGTCTAGACCTGCTCCACCTCCTACCCTGTGTCACTCTGCCACTGTGAAGATTGTAGGGTAGGACAAGGGTCCTGAGGCCTCTGATGTGAAAGGGATACTTGAATGTGTAGAAGATGGGCTTTGGTGTGGGGGGGCAGCTTCTGTTGTGTAGTATGGGTTTCTAAAGTGTAAGAGAGGCTCTGATGTTAAGGAGGGCTTCTTATGTAAAAGGGAGACTATGATGTGTAAGGGGGGATTTCTGATGTGTAAGGGGGGACGTCTGATATGAGGGGGGGGCTATGATGTGCGGGGGACTATGATGTGAAGGGGACTTCTTATTTGAAGAGGGGACTATGATCTTAAGGGGGGCTTCTTATGTGCAGAGGGGACTATGGTGTGAAAGGGGGGACTTCTGATGTGAAAGGGGGATTATATTGTGAAAGGGGGCTTCTGATGTGTAATGGGCGCTCTAATGTGATGGGGGAACTATGATGTGAAGAAGGGCTTCTGATATGTAATGGGGCCTCTGATGTGAAGGGGGAACTAAGGTGTGAAGGGGAGCTTCTGATGTGAAGGGGGGGACTATGATGTGAAGGGGTCTTCTTATTTTAAGGGGGGCTATGAGGTGTAAGGAGGGCTCTGATGCGAATGAGGGGGGCTTCTTGTGTGAAGAGGGAACTATGGTGTGAAAGAGGAGACTTCTAATGTGAATGAGGGACTATGTTGTGAAAGGGGGCTTCTGATGTGTAATGGGGGCTCTGATGTGAAGGGGAAACTATGATGTGAAAGAGGGGAATTCTGAAGAGACGTCATTTCTTTGAGCATGTTTAAACATTCATTTAAATTTCATTCATTCATTTATATAACTTATTTTTTCAGCCTGTGAATATCTGAAACACATAAAAAGTGGTCATCATAATGAAAACTTCAGAGACCCCTGCTCTAGAAGACAGTGACAAAGCTGCTCTGGCATCTCTGAACATACTGCCTGTTCATTCTTAGCTTCTCTTCTATTCATTGCTCTGCAGCAAAATGCAGTATATGCTGTATGGTTATGCCATGTAAATTTTTACAAATAATTTCCTGTTTCTTCTAGGACTCCTAAACACTCTGTCAGTACAGTTCCGGGAAGGAATGTAGACTGACAGATAACACTAAAAACCGCGTATTCAGCCATTTGAATCCCCTTTACTGAGCCATATTTGATGAGGAATTACATATTTTATTTTTATTGACAATGAATGAGTGATCATCTATCCTGAAGAAGAATGAGAATCCTGTTTTCTGTTTATTTTCTATGCACAAATTAGCCATTACGCACCATGTACTTCAATTCAGCAATTATGGTACCTTTTCTTCTCCTCACAGTGACATGATTATCAGTGGTGAAAACTAACGTTATCTTTCAGCACTGTTTTTGATTCCCCCAGTAAAGCAAAATGACCTAATATCATACAGACATAGAGTAGGAGTAATATTCTTATTATTCAATCATATTTAGCAGTGATTGTGAACATACCTGAGCCTTAAAGTCTCTGCTTCTGGAGACATTCAGTTTCTGTCCTGAAAAATATAAGCCAATACTGTATGTTATCTTTTATTATCCTGATGTATAATGATACATAGGCAAAAAAAATACACAAGGACACAGAATCAACTTATAACTGTGAATATATTTTATTTAAACAGTTGGAATTGTTATAAGGAATTTTGGGCAAGATACATAAAATAGATTATAATCCAAAGTTTACACTACCAAACTATTAAACAGGAGGATAAAGCTAAATCTAACTATTCTAAAAGTGTTTGCTACCCTGACATTTCAGATTCCTGATATGTGTCTGCTGTACCATGTGCTTGTGTTAACCACTTGGCGTCCGCCTGCTATTTATAAACGGCAGGACGGTGGCACTCCAGGGGCGGGTTGCCGTTCATAAACGGCACCCGCATTTTCTAGCTGTGCACGCTCCCCGGAAGTGCGCAGCACCGCGATCCAGTGCCCGCTGTGTCCTCCGGACACAGTGGAACACGGATCATCGGACGGGACCTCTGTGCGAGGTCCCGATCATGTGATCACTCATTGGCCAATCAGTGATCACATGCAGAGTAGTAAGCAAGATGTCACTTGTGACATCATTGCTTACTACGTGTGAAATCTGTGAATGATCACAGAGGTCACATGGTACAAGGCTATTCACAACAGCCTTGTACCATGTGACAAGCTGTGACCAATCACAGCTCACACAGTAGTTCCCAATGGTTGCAAGAATGCAGCTAGAGAGAAGGAGAAATGATTGCTTTTACATCCTTTATGGGTGTAATAGCAATCAGTGTAAAAAAAAAAAAATCTTCATCACCCCCCACAAGTAGTACAGTGTCACCATGGTGACACTGTACTGCTAGAGTGACGGTATGTAAAAAAAAAAAATATAAAAAAATAATAAAAAAAGTTTAAAAATTATACTTTTTGGTTACAAACTAATTTGGGTTATTTTATTTTTTTTACTAAAAAGATAACAGAATAAATTTTGGCCAAGATTTATGATTAAATATTATTTATTTGCAAAATTTTAGAAGAAAAACACTTTTTTTCTAAATTTTTGGACTTTTCATTTATATAGCAAAAAAAAAAAAAATCCCAGTGGTGAATAAATACCACCAAAATAAAGCTTTATCTGACTAAAAAAAATGCTAAAAAATTCATATGGGTACAGTGTTGCATGACCGCGCAATTGTCATTCAAAGTGTGATAGCGCTGAAAGCTGAAAATGGGCCTAGACAGAAACGGGGTGAAAGTGTCCAGACTTGAAGTGGTTAAAAAAAAGTATCCTGTTCTCTTTGATTTGCTTCTTTTGTGTGAAACCTCTGGTGATATTGCCAGCCCTCTGTTCTCCTGTTTCAACCTACTCACACTAGACATAAAAAACACATCCAGCCCAGTATGTTTAGTTTTCTGGATGTGCTGGGAGAAGAGCCTGCCTGTCCTCCAATGGTCATACTTGTGCTGACACACCCCTCTGCAGAGATTTTCACTGGGAAGATGAGTGTACTGCTGTTTCTCTGCCTCCTGCTGACACCCCCCCCCCCCAAACAGTTTCCTCTCCCACCTCTCTAAGCTCCTTATGTAGATGAAATCAGAAGTCATGTAATCAGAAAAAGTCATGTAAAATGAAAAAACAAAAAATATATAATTTTTTAAGACTGTATGTACAGTATATTTAAATGTTTTGCATTTCTATTGTAAACTGAATGGGTTGCTTTAACAGGTAAGGATTCACATATATTGGAAGTGAATGGCTGCTGTAGGGACAGGAGGGAGCATCAACAAAGGATTGGCCATTGGAGTCTATGGGTTGCAGAAACTTCACAGCCATTGTTGAATGACCCCTTGCACAGGAGATCCAGAGCTGCTAAATCACATGACCAGACCAGATTACAAAAAGGGAAGTACACAGAAGGAATGTTTTTAGAAATAGTTAGAGTTAGCCTTTACTAACACTTCAAGATGACTATTTTTTTAAAATATTTTTTTCCAGTTAGTCTGACATTTGAATCTGTTCAAGTTGGTCAGATATTCCAGTGATTAACTGCCACCACAGCAGTGGGCAGAAAATACTTAAACATGATGTGTGTGTACCTAAATACCAATTGATTTACTTATTTTCCAACTGTAGGTCAGAGTAACGGCAGAAGGTCATGTCCTGGACATGGGGCAGAAGACCCATGTTCTGGACATGAGGCTGAAGACCCATGTTGTGGACATTAGGCAGAAGACCCATGTTGTGGACATTGGGCAGAAGGCCCATGTTGTGGACATGAGGCAGAAGACCCATGTTGTGGACACGAGGCAGAAGACCCATGTTGTACACACGAGGCTGAAGGCCCATGCTGTAGACACAAGGCTGTAGACCCATGTTGTGGACACGAGGCTGAAGACTCATGTTGTGGGCAGGAGGTTGGAGACCAATGTTGTGGACACGAGGCTGAAGACCCATGTTGTAGACACGAGGCTGAAGACCCATGTTGTGGACACGAGGCTGAAGACCCATGTTGTGGACATGAGGTTGAAGGCTATGATGATCCCTCCAGTTAACTCCATGGAGGGAAGAGGGAGCAACATTTTTTTCCTGGTAGGTCAGGAAACACTGAGAATTTTTGAGTATAAGCTCATCTACCTAATCAAAAAATCAGACGAACTGTTCTCTCATCCCAACTCAACAAGTGTTGTATGTGGTACTGGTTCTCAACATTATTAAAGTACAAGTATTTTAGAAATGCCAGTGTTAAAACAAGTACTACTTGGTAGCTTTATAGCAACCTTAACACATGCACACCTATTACCATTAAGCACTAATTGTGTAGAATTGTCTTCCAAGCATATTGATTTTTAAAGATAAATTCCAGGTATTGATATTTTTACGTAATTACATTGGTTCAGCTTGGACTGATGAAAGTACAGTATGTACAGTATGTATATTCCATACCCATGTGATCCCTGTGGAAGCTGGAAATCACTGTAGTAGACACAGCTCAAGTTTCTCAATGAATGTAAAGCGTTCTCTGGACAAGGTGTAGAGACGAGGCGAAGCGATGTCACAATCTCCACCTCATCCAATCAAAGAATACTTTGCATTTATTAAAAAAATGGAAAGGGTTCTCAGAATGGCATCTGTATAAAGTGAGCAACCTTCTTTGTTCAGTGTGCAGCAGTGTAGATGCTTGGACACTTCCATGAGGTTCCCGCAGGTATGGCACATTGATATTTACATTGGTCCAAGCATTGATTCAATGTAACTATGTAAAAATTGCCGGAATTGTCGGAATTCATGTTTAAATCTGTGCTTTGACCATGCAGGACAAGTTACATTATTTGTAAAATGTCTAACTAAAGTGTATATCTACAAAAAATTGATAAAACTAAATAAAATCTCTTTAAAAATACAACTTCCCCTGCCAGTATTTGATCTCAGCTGAGGTTTGCCACTCTAACCTTTTAGAACACGCTATGACATTTAAAGTGTTAACACTGACCTCTGGAGTATGTTAATATGGCTGGGCAAATGTGTGTGGTCAGAGAGACTACATCCTGTGCGTAGGTGTCTGCAGTTTAATTTAGAAACATTCCATTTGCAGTTCTGCCCACTTTACCCTCTTTAAAAGACTAAGCAGCGAAAAGAAGATAACAGAGACATGTGTATAAAAACAATTCTCTACAATTAATGATCAGATTGACCAGTCAGATTCCTTGCCTATTTTCTGAAAGATGAAGCCTGGCTGGTAATGTTGATGTGGGTGATTATATCATAGCTCCCAATTGTCCCTGATTTCGAGGGACTGTCCCTCGTTTGGAACAAAGTCCCTCTATCCCTCCTTCCTCCTCATTTGTCCCTCATTTTGGTCTGTTCTATATAGATCTATAGGAAACACACTATTTATCTATACTAACCATTCCGTATCTGCCACCCCTCTCTGCCAATCCCTCCACTGGCTTCCCGTTGCCCAACAGATAAAATTCAAAACATTAACAATAACATATAAAGCCATTTATAATTCTGCCCCAAATTACATCACCGATCTTGTCTCCAAATGTCACTTAAATCGTACTCTCCGCTCCTTGCACAACCTCCTGCTCTCTAGCTCATTTGTTTCCTTCTCTCATGCTCGTCTCCAGGACTTCTCCAGAGCTTCCCCAATCCTCTGGAACTTTCTACCCCAATTTATCAGACTATTGCCTACTCTGCTCTCTTTTAAGCGATCTCTGAAAACCTATCTCTTCAGGGAAGCCTATCCTGCCCTCAGCTAACAATGGAATCTTCTACTCCTTCCAGTCCATACCCCACAGTTACTACCTTTTGTACCACTAGCCCCTCCCTCTTAGATTGTAAGCTCCAAGGAGCAGGGCCCTCCTTTCCCTCTTGTATTGAACAGTATTGTTGCTGTATTGTCTCCCGTTATATTGTAAAGTGCTGAGCAAACTGTTGACGCTATATAAATCCTGTATAATAATAATAATAATAATAATAATAATAATTAAAAAACATTTTGCAGTGCTAAATTTCAAAAGCTAATGTAAGAGAATAGTAGTGGTAAAAAATAGACACTTGAGGGTTTAAGCAATCTTTTTTTGTTGTAAAATTCTCCTTTAACGGAGGGTGTGGCAGGGTGTGTGTCCTATGGCTACATACTTTTGCTAATAGGTGTCCCTTGTTCCTTTCTTAGAAAGTTGGGGGATATGTTACATACATGGAGAGTGTCAGAACTAGAGACGTTCTTCTATAGCAAACTAGGCAACCCGTTAATTTTGTACAGTGCCCATTTGGTACAAGAGTGTGTTTAAAGAGAAGGTACAGTCCTTTCAATTTGTTTTAAATAATGCAAAGTATCTTTATGTAAATAATTTTACCAATGTATGTTGATGTAAAAAAATGTATTATGTAAGATTTGTTGATATATCTGAATATGCTACACATTGGTTGTGCTTTACTGACAATGCAAGTCTACGAGTAGGCTGACTTGCTGAAAACAATGCACTCCCTGTGTGGATGATTTAAAGGAGTTAACATTTTTCTATTGTGTGAATATTCACTTGAAATTAAATAACTGGCAAAAACAAAGAACAAAGCCACACATCCATAAAGTTTAATCAAAGCAGTTGGTTTAAGCGCCCTAGACTACTCCCTCCGATGAGTTTCACCCCGATTGGGCTCTACAAATATAGCATCCTCCTAGTCAGGTGTTAGGATTGGTATAGTTAGGATAAGCATAGCTGTGTTTCTCTGCTTACCAGAGAGGCTGTCAGGTAAATTCAGTGTGGTATTCTGCATAACAGAGTGCTGTGATTGATAATCAATTCTTCTCATGAGGCTCTGGTGGTGTTGGAGTTTTTCTGAGTTCTGCCCGCCTTCAGGAAGCTATGAGAGCCTTCCAGAACATGGGTTGGGGCTAGGCAAACGAATAGCATGAATATGGATATAGCCCTGGTCAACTGCAGGGAAAGTTGGCCCCTTTGTGGTATTTACAGTATCCCAGAGAAGTGAGTCCACCCCTCACATTTTTGTAAATACTGTATTATACCTTTTCATGTGACAACACTGAAGAAATGACACTTTGCTACAATGTGACGTAGTCAGTGTACAGCTTGTATAACATTTACTGTCCCCTCAAAATAACTCAACACACCGCCATTAATGTTTAAACTGCTGGCAACAAAAGTGATTCCCCCCTAAGTGACAATGTCCAAATTGGGTCCAATTAGCCATTTTCCCTCCCCGGTGTCATGTGACTCGTTAGTGTTACAAGGTCCCAGGTGTGAATGGGGAGCAGGTGTGTTACATTTGGTGTTATCGCTCTCACTCTCTCATACTGGTCACTGGAAGTTCAACATGGCACCTCATGGCAAAGAACTCTCTGAGGATCTGAAAAAAAGAATTGTTGCTCTACATAAAGGTGGCCTCCCTAGGCTATAAGGAGATTGCCAAGATTGCATTGTTTATGTACTAAACTTGGATTGTACATGATGTTTGAAATTCAGTCATGAAGAGACATTGGCAATGATAAGGGTTATGAATATTTAGGATCCATGTGATCCATTTATATCATAATGATGTCATAAAAACCTGCATACTATTTAAATATAAGTGTATTCTCATTTGTACCAGTAAAGTCGGTACATCTTACTTGTTACATCTATTCACAACCCGCATCCTACACTGACTTTCCTGCTACCTCTGGTGCTTCAGATGTCCCACAGTAAGGCGCACTTTGAGCGCACCACCCAAAACTCCTCCAAATAGTACTCTTCGGCAGTCATCTTGACCACAAGGGTTTCAGCAGTTACCATATCAGTGGGCACACAAACTGCTATGGTAGATCTTGGGACTGTCCACCATCACCTCCTGTAAAGAATCACTTATGGTGAAGATTGACTATTTCTACACCAACATCAATCTGATCTGCCTTGACATGGGGAACTTCCACTCCTGCCTTACTCATAGTTGCCAACATTTCAAAAACATTTTTAGGGACACCTTTTTTTCTGTATGTCCAGAAAGCATCTGTAGGTGGAGCATTACATTAATTAGGGGTGAGGCAGTCCTTTATTATGGACGTGGTTCTTTAAGAGGGAAGAGAAAAAAAAATGCATTGCGTGAAGCACACCATGAAAAAAGCGGGTGTGGTTTGAATTATGCTAAATATCAGGCATGGCTTAAAGGGGGTGTGGTTAAATAGTCTGAGATGACATGCATAGTGTCATCCCAGCCACCCACATGAGATACAGACCACCCTGACCACGCCCCCCCCCCCCCCCCGAAAAACAAAATTAGGAGACTTTCCCATTACAGCCATCCCCTTGAGATACAGACCACCTCAACCACCCTCCTTCCCAATAAAAAGGCCCCCATCACAACTATTAATCCTCATGAGGTAGAGAGCACCCACTGCTATTCTCCCCCCTTCCCCCTCAAAAAAATTTAAAAAAAGACATTAGCCATCCCCATGAAATACAGACCACCCACCGCTGCTCCCCCCCCCCCAAAAAAAAATAAAAAATAAAAAAAAAGGCCCCATCACAGCCATTAGACCCCATGGGAAAGAGACCACACACTGCCACTTCCCCTTCCCCCCAAATTTAAAAAAAAAACGCAAAAAGAAATGATAAAAAAGGCCTCCATCAGCCATTAGTCCCCATGCAGACCACCCACTACTGCTCCCCCCCCTATAAAAAAGAAAAAAATCAAGACTAGAGATCCCCAGCCACAAAACCCTCCCAAGATCAGATGAGACAGGCCTGACAGTGGTTGGAGCAGTTGCTGGAACAGGCAGTGTCACTAGTAGGTAGGAGAAGGGATCTCTCTGTGAGTGTGTACGCAGCACCGCAACCGTGTTGCTATAGTGATCTGACAACTGTCTCAGCTGTCCATGGCAGAGCTTAGTTTTCGGGATTCTGCCCAGTACAAGCTCTGAGCAGGACATCTGTCAGATTTTTGAGACTGTCCCGGGCATTTTGGGACTGTTGGCAATTATGCTTACTGAGGTGGAAGACTGTATCTCCCGATGTACCCACGTTTGTTGTGAAGTGGGTCCATAGAGTGCCACCTATACCGTTGGTCCCTTGGGTCCCTGGGGCCCCTCCTCACCCCCTACTCACCCTTTTCTCATGCACCTGTTAAACTACAGGGACATGCTGCTTGCCATGGCTTGAAACAAACAAGATCTCTCTTATGACAACTACAAGATCTCCATCTTTCTTGACTACATGAAACCAACATTGCAGATGATCCTTCACAGGGGTGTGACGCAACGTGTAAGGGGCATGGCTCTGGGCAGATGTGAATCGTGAGTTCAGCTGATAGGAAGTGCAGCCCGCACCTGGTGTTTTTATTTGCTTATGGCATTTTTATCCATTTGTTACATGTGAGTGTATTACTGTTCCTTCATAAATATATATGCTAGTACATACTGCACCATGGGAGTGTCCTTTGTTTCCTTTCAAGGATAGAAATGTGTGGCCTTCATTACTCTTAAAGGGACTGATCTCTAGCTCTGGTTTGGCATTCTATTGAATGCATAAAGGTGTCTGACTACTACCACATGGTTGTTGATTGAAAAAGTGAAGAACCCTTTTGTCTACTTGATATTACAAAGCGCATTTTCATGTGCTCTGAGGTGAAATTTCTGTGAGCACTGAGGTGACACCATTTATATGCATTTATGTGCATTACTTCACTTGATGGTGTTTGGGATATCAGTACAATAAGAAAGCACATGAATTGTTGAAGAATCTCTATCACTTAATGAATATTGTTGATTTCACATTTATGGACTTATATATGGACATTTTATTGAGTTATGTTCTCTTTTTTTCTTTATATGTTATATTCATTTGGCAGCGCAGCATCACTTGTTTATTTAACACACGTAGATTGTTTACTAATATTCATGCTTTTCACGTTAACCTTGGAACCAGAGTGATCACCTCTATGGATATTGAGAAGACATTTGATACAGTTGAATGGGCATACCTCTGGGAGATCCTTTGGAGAATGGGTATGTCTTTCTTTTATACAGTGGTTATGCACGCTATATAAACATCCCACTGCTTTATTAAATTAGGAGGTTGGTTGTCTCAGTCCTTTTCTTTACATAGGGGTACTCAGCAGGGCTGCACCCCTCTCCCCCCTTATTTGCCATTGCCATGGAATCAGTGGCAGAGGCGCTTCACATCATTTCCAAAATCAAGAGTCTCAGTATTGGCTGGCTGGAGGAGAGGATAACCCTGTACGCAGACAACCTCCTTCTTTTTGTAGCCTCCCTGGCAGTATTCCCGAGTGTAGCTTGGGGTAAAGTTTCAGTACCACAAGCGGTAACCCCGAGCTACACTCGGGCTTATCATGCAGCGTTGCTCTGGGATCTGTTCTTCTCTTACCTTGTCCTGCGCTCCCGCGATGTCCCTCCTGCAGTGTCCCTTGTAATGTCCTCCAGCGGATGCCGGCATCTGTCTTCTGGGTTCCGTCCTCTGCGATGTCAGGACATACAGGGATGGAATGGCGGGAAATTTGAAAATGACATAAAGTGACATTCACTAAATACACTAAAATCACATAGTAAAACATTACTGTATCAAACCATTTCACATACATTTTGTCCCGAGTGCTTTGTCCTGTGCCCTGCCTGCATTTTTACTGCTCTTTCTGCCTGGAAAGTGAGAAACGTCCATGGCGTCCAAAAAGCGTCCCTTTAGGTCAAAATCGGTTTTAGACCAGCTAGAGAACAGCGATAGTAAATTAGAACCACTTGCAGAATTGAGCGATAATGATTCGTGGGGGAAATTCATCATCAGACACTGAAAATGATTTTGAGACTTTGCTCAGCGATGTGCGAACTTGGCGCTATATTTCAAATTTCCGTGTTTTTGGTTTGATTGTTTTATTGAATTAAATGTATCATTATGTTTTTTATGATTATTTATTAAATTATTATTTATGAGTTCGTGTTTCAAATTTTAACATACCCGGGATGTTTACTAGACTCTTGTTCGGACAGATTTCAGTGAGTTATTTCTAAAAATTACAGGCCTACAATAAAAAAAATGCATATTTCCATGCAAAAAATGTACCGCTTTGAGCACAGAAATATAGACATAATCAGACCACTAGGGAGGTTAAATGATCCAGGTTCTTCCATGCAAGGGTACTCTCCGGGTCTTTTTTAGAGGTTACTAGCCTCTGCGTGAAATGGTCTATGTCCCAAAATGTTGCTGATGAATTTGAGGGCGTGAGCCCTTGCACTTCCAGATATTCAGCTGCAGTGGGTTGATCACTTCAAATACCTGGGTGTTCACATATCTATCAATGCTAAAGATTTTGTGACCTTAAACTTGTTGCCAGTTTCAAGTGATGTCAAGGCAAAACTGAAGCCATGGGAGAACTTGCCATTGTCGTAGCTAGACCAGGTTAACCTTTTTAAAAATGAAAATTCTCCCTAAATATTCCCTTTAGATATTCGTTTTTTTTTTAACTCAACCAAATTTTGTTCTCCTTTCAGTGGGGCCCTTGTCCACCACATTAAAAACTAGCTACCCTAATGCAGCCCTCATCTCAGAAGGGCATGGACCTACCAGATTGTTTTAAATATTTTGTTGCTTCTCAGTTGGTCACTGCCCACTGGTTGCTATGTCCAGACACATCTAACACTTCTATTGTCCTGGAAGCGACAGTCCAATCCTCTCTAGAAGCATTACAATCCCTCCTATTTAGAGGCCCTAGAGCCCCGTATACCCTAACTCCTTTTATGCTTACCACCCTTAGGGCCTGGAAGGTAGGCTTGAGTCTTGAATCTCGCACTCTGCATATGGTGTCCCTGAATACTTCACTTTGGCCTAATCCAAATTAATCACACTTTTATAAGCTCAAAGGAGATTCCGCAGAAGAATTGCCGGTTGTGCGCAGGCGCGCAGTAATACGCGATCGAGGACATGCACGCACAAGTGCACAGGCACGGCGGAGATTGGCGCCAGATGGGCCATTTAAGGAGTGCCTCTGCTCAGATTCAATGCTGACTGGTCTTCAGCTTCCCCTTGTGTCCTGCTTGCTCCTGTACGATTCCTTTGTTGCTGACCCGGCTTGTTCCTGACCCGACTCCGATTGCTCTCCTGCTCCTGGTTCCTGACTTCGGCTCTGCTCTTGACTTTGGCTTCTCCTTCTGATTCTGTACCGCACTGCCTGACTGTTTATGACCCTGGCTATCCTATGACTCTGCTCCAGTCCTGTGTCCTTGCTACCTACCTTGCTCTGCTGCACATCTGGCAATCCACTGAACCTGCCTGGTCTATTTCTACGGTGCCCAAATCAGAGGATACTCTGTCTACCAAGGTCATCATCTGCAAGAGCCACAAGCAACAACCACTGGCGCTCTTGTCCCCCTGGTCCCTAGACTGCCTCTGTTCCAACCTCAGCTGGGTCAGGGCTAGTAACACAAGTGAGGTCGACCTTGCCAATTCAGTCTCGCATCAGGTACGTGACACTCCCATTGTACAAGGATACCTATCATAAGAGAGGTTGACCCAAGAAGTTTAATAAAGTAAGGTCTAAATGGTTTAATGATAACTCACTGCATTGATGTCTGATGCCTCAGGAGAATGTTAAAATGCTTTCTAAAGCTTAATGATTGTTGGCGGGTTGGGGGCAACTGGGGTCGTGGGACCTGGTTGGGTAATATACTCCTCTCCTTGTGATTATGTTCTGGTTGAGATGTGAGCCACACACACATTGGGTTTTTTATTTTGTTTTTATTGTAATTTTTACTTTTCCTACCTGCTTGTAATCTGTTGCTTTTGGTACCGGCATAATTGTCTGGCCAGTTCCAGGTCCTGGGTGGGCATTTCACTGTATTGTTCAAACTTTGATAAGCAGAATTTAAGGTTATACAATTTTAGATGTGGTACAGAGGTGATAGTTTTTAAAAAAGTAGTTTTACTGTTGACAAATTGTATACATTCTGTTTATCCCATTTAAAATGAAGCTAAAGTGATAGTTGTAATGCAAAGTTTGGCAAAGTTATTTGCAAAGTTTGGCAAAGTTATTTGCAAATTGGCACTTTTTGGTGACACTGAAAAAACATTTACAAACTAATTGAGTGAAAAATAAATTAAAAACATGTTTATGGTGAAAAGAAAATAATAAATAAAAAAAAAAAGTCAGCAGAAAAATAATAGCTAAGGGGAGAAGACAAAAAGGAATTAAGACTGATTAGGCTTAACTAAGAGTTCTTAACAGGTTATACAGAAATGCATTTTATTTAAATTCTTTTTTTTTTTTTACTTGTAAGGGTTTTTTAAATTATGTCAAATGCAGAACAAAGGTTGCATATTTGATCTACATATCAATTAAATAGTAAATACAATGTGCAAATAAATTGTTACACTGTATTACACAATGATTATCTGCAAATCCCATTTTACACAGGAGCGGCTGCATTTTGACAGCAGCATCCACTATGTAATACATTGCCATTCCCAGCTGTGTAATCGCCTATAATAGTGGTGGGGGGAGCGACAGCAGGGAGAAAGAGGCTTAAAATAAAAGAGGTTAGGCTAGAGTGGAATTTGCAGTAGAATGTAAGGACAGTTTATCTGATCAAGACCTTCTTCTTCTGTAAAGTCAATATAGTTAATAAGGCAAAAATGTACTTGTAAGTCAAAAGGTGAGATTATATACTTATCTAACCATTGTCTTCCTGCAGTCCAGGAGAGGTCATCACCATCTTTCTGGTGAGCTTTCTGAGAAATGATGAGTACCCCACATCACAGAAGAAGAAATTCTAGCTCACTACAAACCTTTTTCCTTCCTGAGATCTTACAAGATGCATTGTGGTGTCACCCTCACCTATGCTTCACAGGCAGAAGGTAAGGTATAGTACGCATATAAATTTTCCTAATTGGTACATTTTGCTGTTATAATCCATAGCAATTTTTGCAGAGGTGTGAGGCATTATCTAATAAGTGGACCTTTGCTGCAAGATCTACTTTAAGTGCCAGATAGCTGTTGGTCAACATTTAATGAAATTACATTTTACAGAACTTACTTGAGTTAACTGTTTTCCTTTTAATGCAAATGAGATGGACATAAGTGACTCCAAGCAGAAGAAGAGCTATGGTTAGCATACTAGACAGCCAGCTGTAGCATGAGTCAATCCATGTATATTTCACATCTGTGAAAACAAAATTGGTTGATTTGTTCAGTGTTTCTTTTTTTTAAAACCATCAAGGCCAGACTTTATCAACCATTTCAACACAGTCCGTGAGACTAAAATAATTTTCCAGTCTCAGGGAACCCATGCTAAAAATTTCTATATCTACAATTCATGATACATTAGTGTGATGGTCAGTGAGAAAAATTCTACTTACACCTGTAGTCCTTGGAAATATGATCTAAAAAGATCAATGGTGCCAGTGGGAACTTAGCTGAGAAGAAGAAATTGGTCATTGATCAAGGAACCCATAGCAATCTCTGGAGGAACCCTGGTTGAGAAATCCTGTTCTAGACCAATTTGAGTGAATATTGAAGAAAATTTTAACTTTTTAAACATCTTACATTTGCTTCTCTATCCAGGCAAATCAAGCACATGTCCTTCTTCCTAAAGTTCCCTGAGGGCTGCACTAGGATCATTAAGGTCATCTACACACAAAGGCTATCTGCACGCTAAATGGAGGTGACATTTGAATTTGCTAACAAATTCCAGGATTCATATTCTTCTCCAACATGTGCATTTTGGGTATATTAAGGCTCCCAAACACAATGTCCTGTGCTCCCTGGTCTGTAGGCTAGCAACTGTCAATAACGGGGACAATAGTAAAGGGGGAGCGAATAGTTACACTATGAAAGGTGAAAAAAAGAGGAAATTACTGAAATTCTGTTCAGATAGCTGTCTTTTGTTCTCAGCACATCAGTGCATCATTTGAAAGCAAGAAAAGTGCAAAAACCATGTGCTCCAAAATTACACCATCTCTCTTTACAGCATCCATCATGATAGAGTTGTGGGCAGGACTTACTGTTCCCAAGTGCAAGCTTTCACTAGTGCCCCCAAATGTGAGCTGAGGCCAACTTTCACACTGATAGAGTTGAAGCAACACTCCAACTTAAAAGCAAGGCTCCTCCATGAAAACACAGTTAACCCTTTGTAATCCATGACCAACTTCTGTAACACTTCTTCTCATTTACTATGGACGCCATTCCTTATTACACTTTAGAATACTTCTCTCACTTAAGTTGTGCAGCATTTCTGAGCCGGTACCACAGAGCTTGTACCAGACATCACCAACTCAGTAACCTCTCACCTCACTCTGAGTGACATCGATCCGCATGTTTTAGTTACTTACTAGGAAGTTTCCTTGTACATATCCAATTATTTTTCTTCTCCCGAGGCCTCACTATTTTTTCCATGACTCCAAGGCTAGGTCCCTAGGATACCCCGTGCCACAAAGTCGGTTCCAGTTTGTGGGGAACTGGTCACTAGGGAAGGAGCCTAAGCACCAAGCTCCTTCACTATCAGGGCTCCTGTCACCCTTGCCATGCCACCAGCTTCCCATTTGGCTGGCTACTTATGCACATGACACTAATACTGTAGTCATTAGCAATGACAATATAGCCTCTTCCAGATAGCTTCTCGACTCATTAGTCATTTGTACAGCATCTTCACTAACTCTTCTCGTCCCTTGTCAAGCCCTCTTCTTTGGATATGTCATGAATGCAGCCCTTTAGTGACTTCAGACCAGGCAATTTAAGTAACAACAACATACTTTTAATGAAATAGTTAAATAATACAAATGAACAGTTGTCAAAGACATCTTCCATCCATATTCTTTAACAAAGTCCTCTAAGTGCCCTTTTAGTTGTGCTTCTGGCATTCCCTTTTGCCCCATAAGGTAGCCACACCTTAAATAGGTGAGAAAGTGTTTGTCCATTATTCCATTTAACAGCATGAGTCCATACCCTTGGAATCCCAACTGGGCTCCCACAAGGGGTGATAAAGTAGCAAAGTGGCAATTACACTCTCAGCTGCGCTCTCCTTCTCTTCCCATGTAGAGAGCACTGTTTCCCTTTTTATATGTTTTGCCCAGCAGAGGGAAAAAGCCCTTCTTAGAAAAGCCCAGAAAAACCAGGCCAGCAGAGTTAACTCCTACCTCTCAGGCTGCTCCACTGGGCAACATTAAAGTGATACTAAACCCAGGACCCTGCATTCACTATATTCGGTCTCTCACAGTGCACAGAACATGGAAATGCAATTATTTTAGTAAATATAAACTGCTAAATACCCTTTCTCATGGAGCAGTCTGGTGACTTCTATCAGTGTCCAGCAGAGCACTGGTTGAAGCTTGTAGGAGGAGTTTTTTTCTACTTTGAGGATGCAAAACCCCTGACCTCTGTCTGGACAGTGCTGATTGGGCCTGTGCTGGTAACATGCACTCTCCCAAGTAAAAAAAGTCACAAGAGAGGGGGTGTGGTGACACATTCTTTTTTCATGTGTCAGATTTTTTTACCATAGGAAAGCAGAGAGAATTTCAGATCACTGGCTGCTCCTTTTTGGCCAGACTATGGACAAATGACTTCTGCTGCTATGTTGTGTGAGGTAGACTGGTCATCTCAATTTAGATTTTTGATTTTTTGGGGGGGTTTACAACAATTTTAAATGATAACTAAACCCAATAACAAAATGTAATCTATTGCAGTTGCTCAGTCTTTAGATGTAATAGCTGCAATAGTTTTAATTTTAACTTATTTTAGGCTTATAATCTTGTATTCTTAACATTTTCTAGGAGCTAAACTGAAAATATAAAACAATCTATATTTTCTGTGAACAACTAATCTCCCCAATGCCATGTAATGGAGATGAACAAAAGACGGATATAGTTAAAGCCCAGCCTGCATTATATTACCTTTTTGTTTTGGGGTTTAATTATACTTTAAAGACTTTGAGCCTGACATACTTGTATTTGTCTTTCCTTGCTCCCTGTGGCCTTAGCCCCGTCAAAGCTTTCTGTTGGACCTCTGGATGATAGCATTAGTCCTAATCTGCCAACAGAAATTAGGTAAGGAACTTGGGGGTTCAAGTTGAGTAGGCTTAAAATAAGCTTTAGGTCTCCTTAAAAAAAAAAATTTGAGTTGACTCTAAAATAATTCAACAGAAGGCAATGTATCAGTGGACTATTTCTGAATTAAGTACTAAGATATTTAAAGAACTCTAGTGACCAATAGCTTATCTCAAAGTTATCTGAAAATACTGTTAAGGAATGCACTTGCTTCTCTTAAATTAATCTGCTTATGGTGGAAAAGACAAGCCCATTATTACCTCTATGTGGTATGGTCCCATGGATTTGGACAGGAGAAGAGCTGGTCCAAACTTCACAGGTCACATGGTTGACATAGTTCCAAGTGTCTCTGTGAAGGGAGAGAAGGTTCAATAATGTCCATGTACCATTATGGAGCTTCATAGATATTCTTCTGCCCATGTGGCGTGTTCCAGAAATGTTCCAGGTTACATGTACTGTATGAAGTGGCACGGTCACTACACAGGCCAGCTGGATAGTACTGTTAGTAGTAGATTGTTGTGGAGTAATCAGGAGATAACCAGTAATGATGGAATTATCTAAAAATATGAGATTATCAACATCCAGTTAATGGAATGCTCTATTACAATTACATCTAAAATGTATAATTGTTATCAATTTAAAGACTAATCAGCCAAAACATTTTTTTTTGGACAGAGCATCATACAGTTAAAGCCTCTGTCAGCTTCTGTTTTCATTTGTGTCCCTGTTGTAGAGATTCCCCACAGGGAAAGTAAATTAATAGGATATCTCAACAACAGGAACACAGGCAGTGAAGACGAGTTAAGCCTAGTAAACACAATCAGAAAATCGTACAAAAAATGTCGCTTTCAAAGCGATTGTATAGTTACATAGTTAGTCTGGCTGAATAAAGACAAAAGTCCATCCAGTTCAACCATTAAAAAAAAAAAAGTTATAATTCTATACCCACAGTTGATCCAGAGGAAGGCAAAAAAACCCAGCAAAGCATGATCAAATTTGCTCCTGCAGGGGAAAAAAATCCTTCCTGATCCCCCGAGAGGCAATCAGATATTCCCTGGATGAACTTTACCTATAAATGTTAGTATCCAGTTATATTCTGTGTATCCAAGAAAGAATCCAGGACTTTTTTAAAGCAATCCACTGAGCTGGCCAGAACCAACTCTTGAGGGAGTCTATTCCACATTTTCACAGCTTTCACTGTGAAGAAACCTTTCCGTGTTTAGAAATTAAATCTCTTTTCCTCCAGACATAAAGAGTGCCCCCTTGTCCTCTGTGATGACCTCAGGGTGAATAACTCTACACCAAGTTCACTATATGAACCACTGATGTATTTATACATGGAGATCATATCCCCCCTTATGTATTATACATGGAGATCATATCCCCCCTTATGTATTATACATGGAGATCATATCCCCCCTTATGTATTATACATGGAGATCATATCCCCCTTATGTATTATACATGGAGATCATATCCCCCTTATGTATTATACATGGAGATCATATCCCCCCTTATGTATTATACATAAAGATCATATCCCCCCCTTATGTATTATACATGGAGATCATATCCCCCCTTATTTATTATACATGGAGATCATATCCCCCCTTATGTATTATACATGGATATCATATCCCCCCTTATGTATTATACATGGAGATCATATCCCCCCTTATGTATTATACATGGTGATCATATCCTCCCTTATGTATTATACATGGAGATCATATCCCCCCTTATGTATTATACATGGAGATCATATCCCCCCTTATGTATTATACATGGAGATCATATCCCCCCTTATGTATTATACATGGAGATCATATCCCCCCTTATTTATTATACATGGAGATCATATCCCCCCTTATGTATTATACATGGAGATCATATCCCCCCTTATGTATTATACATGGAGATCATATCCCCCCTTATGTATTATACATGGAGATCATATCCCCCCTTATGTATTATACATGGAGATCATATCCCCCCTTATTTATTATACATGGAGATCATATCCCCCCTTATGTATTATACATGGAGATCATATCCCCCCCCCTTATGTATTATACATGGAGATCATATCCCCCCTTATGTATTATACATGGTGATCATATCCCCCTTATGTATTATACATGGAGATCATATCCCCCCTTATGTATTATACATGGAGATCATATCCCCCCCTTATGTATTATACATGGAGATCGTATCCCCCCTTATGTATTATACATGGAGATCATATCCCCCCTTATGTATTATACATGGAGATCATATCCCCCCTTATGTATTATACATGGAGATCATATCCCCCTTATGTATTATACATGGTGATCATATCCCCCCTTATGTATTATACATAGTGATCATATCCCCCTTATGTATTATACATGGAGATCATATCCCCCCTTATGTATTATACATGGAGATCATATCCCCCCCTTATGTATTATACATGGAGATCATATCCCCCCTTATGTATTATACATGGAGATCATATCCCCCTTATGTATTATACATGGAGATCATATCCCCCCCTTATGTATTATACATGGAGATCATATCCCCCCTTATGTATTATACATGGAGATCATATCCCCCTTATGTATTATACATGGAGATCATATCCCCCCCTTATGTATTATACATGGAGATCATATCCCCCCTTATGTATTATACATGGAGATCATATCCCCCCTTATGTATTATACATGGAGATCATATCCCCCTTTAATCTCTTCTTCTCAAGAGAGAATAAATTCAGTTCCTCTAATCTTTCCTCATAGCTGAGCTCCTCCATGCCTCTTATCAGTTTAGTTGCCCTTCTCTGTGCTTTCTCCAGTTCCCCAATGTTCTTTTTGTGAATTGGTGCCCAAAGCTGAACTGCATATTTCAGATGAGGTGTTACTAATGATTTGTACCGGGGTAATATGATATCTCTCTCTGGAGTCTATACCTCTTTTAATACAAGAGAGGATTTTGCTCGCTTTAGAAGCCGCAGCTTGGCATCGCATGCCATTATTAAGCTTGTGATCTACCAGAACCCCCAGATCCTTCTCCACCATTGATTCCCCCAGTTGTACCCCCCCTAGTATGCCCCCAAGTGCAGAACCTTAAGTTTATCAACATTTACCACATAGTTGCCCAATTAAACAGTGCATTGAGGTCGGCTTGTAAGCTGGAGACATCCTGTGAAATGGGATTTATAATCTCAGACCCTATATCATTTATAAATATATTAAAAAATAAGGGTCCCAACACTGAACCTTGGGGTACACCACTGACACCCCTAAATTGCATGATAATCTGATAATTAGTACACAACTTTCGCCCAAAATTATTTGAAGGGACAAGCACAAAAATGTTTCTCGTACGGTACCAGACCAATACAATACAAATACATTACATCACTTCTGAATTTTTATTCTGTCATACAAGAATTTTCATAACTTTAGCAACTTCTTCTCTTTCAATATCAGACTAGCATGCAAAAAAAACCAGACGATCATTTGTCCGATATTTTCATTGTGTGTACAGGGCTTTAGAACTTTGTCAATGTTTTCCTGTCCAAGCTACAACAGCTAACCCCATTTCCTGTATGGTTGTCACAGAGAAGTAAGTTAAAGCATACTGTTTGTAAACCCTCACCCAGGGGTGGACTGACAACTCATGGGGCCCCCGGGCAACAGGGGATCATGGGGCCCCTGTGTCCTTGCCCAAACTCAAAAAAGCCTATGAAAAAGGTACCAGGGGCATCTCATGGGGCCCCCTACTGACCCCGGGCCCGCGGGCAGTGCCCGTGTTTCCAAACGGTCAGTCCGCCCCTGCCCTCACCCAACCCATTCAGTTTAAAGCAGAAATGAGAGGCAAAACAATTGTGTATAGATATAAAAACATTATAAATACCTTTTTTCCTTTTTTATTTAATACGTGATCACATACCCTCCAAGCTCCTTAGGCAGCAGAGAAAAGAGCTGGAGGAGGAAAAACAGCAGCACACTGAGCTTCCCAGTGAATGTGTGAGCAGACATCTGATCAGTGGAGGAGAGTACACTGAGTTCCCAGCACAGTGTGGTCAGTTTTTAATAGCATAGAAACTGGCGGGAACACCAGGTATTTCACACAAAGGAAGCAACAATACAAAGAGAGCAGCTTGGACCAATGTAACTATGCACATTCCATAACTGGTCAATTCCTATGAAAGCGGGGAATCATTGAGAAAATGCAAAACATTTTCTGAATGGTGTCCTTGCTGAGTGAGCGTCTGTAGTTACTATACAGCAGGGAAACTGCTCAGCTCATAACCGGGAAGACAGCGGGGATCACTGTAGTAATGGTGGCTGCTACAGTTCTGTTTCCACTTGCACAGGAATTGGCCAGGTATGGAATATATGCATACAGTACATTGGTCCCATACCTGAAATTCAGATTTACAATGAATGCAAATCTTAAAACTATGTTTAGCTTTGTGCCTTGTTGTATACATTATTCTCCTTTAAAGTTTATTCCCTGGAGATCCTGCCAGATTCCTTTTCTAGGCTGACAGCACTAAACCTCTTCCCTGCCAATAGCAACAGTATTTGTCAGGGATCCAACCGCGGTAGCCTCTAGCACTCCACAGACCGGATTCCCCCAAGGCGTGGAATCTAAGCTCCAACCTGGTTGTTCACCAGGGCCCCTGATGGTGGGGATGGACTTGGAGCAGGCCGAGACCAGGTCGCGGCCCCTGGGTTCACCCAGCTGTGCTAGAAGCACCGTTGGAGGTGTATAGCAGGTGAGAGTCTGATGTGAGGAGGTAACAGGAGCAGCGTCGGGCAGGCCGGGTCGGTAACAGTGGTGGCAGCGTAGTAGAAAATCAGCAGGCAGAGGGATAAACAGGTCACAAGCTGGGTTCGGTAACAGGAGATCAGAACGTACAGGGTTAAACAGGAGAATGGTCAACCAAGCCAGGGATCAGAGCAGGAGACGGACAGCAAATCAGGGTCAGGCAGGGTCGGCAACAAGACAATCTACAATCAGGAACTTCAGGAAAACAGGTAAGACCATACGGCACTTGAGCATTGCAAGAGTCGGGTTTAAATAGCCCGCCCGACTCCTGGTAGGCGCTCCTAGTACTTGCCCGGCGCCGTCATTGGTGACAGGCGCGCCTGGGTCCTAGTGCCCGCCTGCCTGTACGTTTTGTCAGGATTCTACGCATGTGCAGATTCGATTGCCGCGGCGATCTTCCCGTTCCCTGAGAGTATTCCTACCCTGCCATGCCTCCTTCAGCTGATCATTGGGCTACCTATCAGGTCAGTTAGATAGGAAGGCCAACTGAAGGAGTTCGAACAGCACTGGATTACAACCTGCTGTCTATGGAAATGCAGGGATCAGGGGGATCAGAGGTGCAGGGAGCTGTACAATGTAAAGAGGTCCAGAGGTGCAGGGAGCTGTGTAATGTAAGTGTTAGGAATGGACTGGCCAGCAATGGTGGGACTCACCTGCCTTTTTATCTGCAGTACCAGGGCTGGCCAGCGGGTGCTCCCAGCAATCAGAGACTCAACCTTTCAGCCAGCTAACACCTGGAACTGATGATGCTGGGGTATTTAAGGGATGGCCAGACCCACAGACTCTGCCTTGGTGTTGTGTTTCTCTTGGGCCCTGTATCCTGTTCCTGCTCTCTGTTCCTGTCTGATTCTCTGCTACCTGTCCTGATCCCTGGCTTGTGACCCTGACCATCCCTCTGCTTGACCCTCTGTACTACGCTGCTTGCTACCTGCTGAACCTGGCCTGTGACCCCGACCATTCTCTGCTTGCTCCCCCTGTACCTACCTGCCCATTGATATTGACCCGGCCTGCCTGACGACGCTTGCTTGTATGTACTGTTATCTGTGGGTGGTTGGTTTGGTTTGTTTGCACTGTGTTATGTTTTAGTATTGCACTGCGTTTATGTTTGTATTGTTAGTGTTAATAAATTGTATTGTTTATCACATATCTGAAGTCTGCGTTTCCCTGCATCAGTCACACACCTCTGGTCATACCTGGGAGCCCTGACAGTAAGAGGTGCAGGGAGCTGTACAATGTAAAGAGGTCCAGAGGTGCAGGAGTTGTGTAATGTAAGGGGGATCAGAGGTGCAGGGAACTGTGTAATGTAAGGTGGATCAAAGGTGCAGGGGGCTGTATAATATAAAGGGGTCCAGAGGTGCAGGAAGCTTTATAATGTAAGGGGGATTAGAGATGAAAAGGCTGTGTAATGGAAAGGGGTCCAGAGGTGCAGGGCGCTGTGTAATGTAATGGGGTCCAGAGGTGCAGGGTCTGTGTAATGTAAACAGGTCCAGAGGTGCAGGAGCTGTGTAATGTAAAAAGGGTTTCCCTGCACTCTACCTGCAGTTATAGCTGCAGTCCTATAGATTTCTATTAGGTTGCGCATTTTTTCCTGCATTTTTTGAAAATGGGAAAGGAATATTTGGAGCGGGGGGGCGTGACACCATATTTCACCGCACCAGGTGACACCAATCCTAGTGACACCACTGTCTCTCCATCAGAATTCCTAGCTTTACCCTTCTGAACAACCTTTCTAGGGGTGATCACTCTTGGTTTTGGACTTCTTTGTTAATTTACAGCCTACGCAGGATAAGAGTTCACCTCAGCATTTAGCTGCAGTGTCAGGTAAATCTCACTGCTGTCTTTATCCGTAGACATGGATCTACAAAATTAAACATTTTACTGAAATAAAGAATGGCTTACCTCCAGCGATTAACATTGTTCCATTAGCAAAGAGCAATGATCTTAAATGAAGATGTGAACAGTAATACATCCCAGAGTCCTCAGGCTGAACGTTGAATAATGTTATAGTAGCGCCATTTGTGTCCAGTCTACAGGAATAGGTTTTGAGTCTCCTATTCGTACATGATCCAACTCTTGTCAGCATATCCCCATCTCTCCATGTCCTCCGATACCATACAATCCTTCCCATGTCATTCAATACATTTGTAGTGTTAGAGATGCAGGATATATCCACAGAGCCTCCGGCAGGTCCAAAGATGATCTCTTGGGGCTGATACATAACCATCCCAACAGCTGTAAAGACAATGAGAACCTTTGGCTCAGTATAAATTGCGCACAATCACTCATCTGCCATATTCTATATGATGAAACCTCCCAATTGTTCTTATTTTGTAGGTAAAGCTAACTTTCCAGGGACAGTCAAAATGCAGCACTTATAAAATGATTTAATCTTACTGATAGCCTGAATCAGAATCAGAGGTCTCCAAACTTTATATGCAAAGGGCCAGTTTGCCGTCCATCAGACTCTAGAGGGGCCGGACTGTGGATTTTGGGAGAAGAAAATGTCACACTGTCATCAGTGGGAGCAAACAATGCCCCATGTTGGGTGCTAATGAGAGGAACTGTGCACCATCGTTGTGTCACTGGGAAATAGTGCCCCATCATTGGTGTCATTGGGAGGAATTGTGCCCCATCATTGGTGTATTGAGCCCAATTGTTGGTGTCAATGAGCAGAACTGTGCCCCATAGTCAGTGTCATTGGATGGAAATGTGCCCCGTCATTGGGAGCAATTGTGCCCCATCATTGGTGTTATTGGGCCCAATTGTTGGTGTCATTGGGCAGAACTGTGCCCCATTGTTGGTGTCATTGGGAGAAATTGTGCTCCTTCATTGACGTCATTGGGAGGAATTGTGCCCCTTCATTGGTGTCATTGGGAGGAATTGCGACCCTTCATTGGTGTCAGTTGAGGGAATTATGCCCCATTGTTGGTGTCAGTGGATGAAATAGTACTTCAAGGGCCAGAAAAAAGCAATCAAAGTGTTGCATCTGGCCCCCAGGTTACAGTTTAGAGACCACTGGCCTGAGTGCTTACAGTGGTGCAGATTTAGATTTTATTTCACACAATGGAAACTGTTTTTGATACACAGTTGCTTCACATTTGACAGATTATGATAAATTATTTATTTTTTGCAAGTTAATATTTACCAATCATTAATGATTGGAAACTATCTATACACAGTTTTAATTTACCTGATTACTTTTCTAACTTCTTTTGAATTTTTGACTTTTAAAAGATAAGTTTACCCGTATTAAGGATGTAATATGTAACATGTTACTGCTGCATAGTGATGGTCGGAACACCCCCCCCCCCCCCCCCCCCGTTCGGTTCGCGGTTGAACATCCGACCGTGAACTTTGAACACGAACATTATACTGAGTGGTATCTTACTGCATCTGAGTATGTGGTAAGATACAGCTCAGTTACTAAAATACGGCATGAGTTTTATATTATTAAGTAATGCGGTATTTTAGTAGTGAAACATTCATTCATGTTTCAGTTGTCAGTGGGGGTTCCCCACTGACAGCTGAATGTAAGAATAGTTGTGGACATTGCCCGACAATTAAAAAAAGTGTAAAAAAAAACCCTGAAGTGGGGTCCCCCCATCCATTCCAAGCCCTTCAGGTCTGATATGCATTTTGAGGGGAATCCCCATGCCAAAATAAAAAAATTTGGTGTGGGGGTCCCCCCAAAATCCATACCAGACCCTTATCTGAGCATGCAGCCCGGAAGTCAGGAAATGGGGGGATGAGCGAGCACCCCCCTCCTCCTGAACCATAACAGGCCACATGCCCTCAACATGGGGGGGTGCTTTGGGGCAACCCCCCCATGTTGATGGGGACAAGGGCCTCTTCCCCACAACCATGGCCTGTTGTTGTGGGGGTCTGCAGGCGGGGGGCTTATCAGAATCTGGAACCCCCAGATCCTGCCCCCCATGTGAATGAGTATGGGGTACATGGTACTGCTACTTATTTCCAAAAAAAGTGTAGTGTAAAAAAGACAGGAGACAGTCTTTGACAAGTCTTTTATTAAAAATAAAAATGAAAAAAGTGTCCCCCGAAGTACACCGCCGCTACCCGAAAAAAGAAAAAAAGCTCAGCTCGCGACGCTGGCTCCCACCATCTGACAGCTGAGCCCCCCGATGACAGCTCTTAAATACTGTCATGACATCACAAGGGGGGCGGGGTTCACCACCCCTACCTTGTGACATCATCCTATGCTGTGATTGGCCAAAGCATTGCACCTGACCTGTGGTCAGGTGCATTGCTTTGACCAATCACAATGCACTGTCAGGGCGCAGTGCATTGTGGGGCCATACCGTCGTACGCCGAACACACGAACGGCCCATGTTCGAGTTGAACTCAGGTTCAGTTTGAACATGTAGCCCATCACTACTGCTGCAGCAGTCATCAATTATTACATTTTTTAAGGTGTATAACCAATTTTATTTTAATGCAATTAGCTTAGTACAGAGCAAGTCCTCCACAAATTCAGCATTTTATTTTAGGACAGATTTCTTACCAGTTGTTTATACACTAAATGAAAGTTTACAGGGACATGATCATCAGAGCCAAGCCGTACTGATTTCAAAGAGGCTCTCAGAGACTAGAGTTAGAACCACACTGTATACAGGGACCTTGACTAGGCAGTGCAGCTTACACACAGTACATTGGCAAATGTTGTGCAACTAAACCCTATTTTTAATGCAAATTTTAAGACAGTGTAATTTTTTTTTCTGGCTAGCTGATAAGTGTGCTTGGGGAAAAAAAGGTTTTTTTTAATTTGTTAAATGCTAGATATAAATTGGAGCAGTTGCCAATTTTGTTTAGCTTGCTAAAATTGGAGTGGGGACACATTGGACGCCTTCAGCTGTCATTATTCTGTGCTAGGCTTCTGGTGAGTCCCAGTGTTCTTAAGGAAGAATGGGCTCCAGGCATACCTACCCTCAATTTATCTTTGCTATATATGCTCCAACATGGCAGTTCTAAAAGATTAGAGTTAGGACCAGGGGCGGACTGACAACTCATGGGGCCCTATATATAGTGTTTGTGCTTTATTGATCATTTCATATGCACTGATAATTTGGTCACGCATGTCACCAATTTTTATGTACTATATAATTTCTTCAAGTCACTTATGAGTCTCACAATAGCGCTTCACCTTCTTATTATACAGGATTTATATAGCGCCAACAGTTTGCTCAGCGCTGTACATTATAATGGGAGAAAGTACATGAGACAGTACAGTAACAATACAATTCAATACACAAGGGATTCGAGGGCCCTGCTCCTTGGAGCTTACAATCTTCTTTCTTTTATATGTTTATGTGGATGAAGTGGGTTGTCCTTTTGTGCCAGCGGCTGGTATAATTTCTCCCTTTGTGCTCACTACATTCTTTTTACATTATAAATTATACATTACTAATTATATGTATTAAAAATAAAAAAAGTTGTTAAAATTTTGCCTTACCTCCAGAGATCAGCAGGAAGTTCACGAGTATCATGCTATATACAATTTGAGCTGCAGAAATAACAACCTTGGAAAAGAACAAACTTTTGTCTACGCAGCAGAAATATATCTTCGGAAAGAAGTTTCAACTCCACCCCTTCAACACACAGACTCAGAGTAGCAGAGCTACCATGAGTAGATGAGCTACCGTGTGTAGATTTGTATACATGTTGACCCAGATATACCTAGCATGATGTAACATGAAATTAGGTTAGAGTTTATTATCAGGTCAGGAAACAGCAGACCAATGTTTTGGTGAGCCATAGGACCCAACCACACCAGTGCATTGAACTTAAAGTTGAACTTCAAGATCTACTGTACCTTACAATGCTCCAGATCCTCCTCTCTCCAACATCAGCCCATTGTAAAATGGCTAATCAGGGTTAAAAATTGGGATTTTTATTACCAGTGACATCACTAGCAATGTCCAAAATCTTTGCCATGGCTGGATGCAAGGAGGAGGGACCTGTGTGGGGCCACAAGTCATTTCCAATGAAGCCCTATGTACCACACTAGAACTAGATATTCCAACAACCTTTGGGATTGTAGAGACACACTTGTGCAGAGAGCATTGTTTTGATGGTATTTAAAAACCAATGGGCTTTTAATTTTTTACTGTATAAAAAAGGGCCAAATATATTGAAAAAAAAATATTTCCCTTCTTGTTACAAAAAATATCAAAGCAAAATGCCAGAACAGTACAAACACCCTCAACATTACCTCTTTTTTAAAAGTAGACAACCCAAGGTTGCCACAATTTTAGGAAATTAAGAAATGTGCTGGTATAGCGGTGGTTAAGGTAAGCCATAAAATAGCTATTGCATATATATATACTGTTTTTCCCAGAGTTCAGCTCTAATATTGTCTCACATTTTGCATGCATTGTGTTAAGAACCCCATTCATTTAAAATTGCTCCTAAAATTAGGCATGGCAGATTTCTTTTAAAGCAACACATTGCAATACACAGTTCTCCCACATATACAGTGGGGATCGAAAGTTTGGGCACCCCAGCTAAAAATGTGTATTAATGTGCATAAAGAAGCCAAGGAAAGATGGAAAAATCTCCAAAAGGCAACAAATTACAGATTAGACATTCTTATAATATGTCAACAAAAGTTAGATTTTATTTCCATCATTTACACTTTCAAAATAACAGAAAACAAAAAACTGGCGTCTGCAAAAGTTTGGGCACCCTGCAGAATTTATAGCATGCACTGCCCCCTTTGCAAAGCTGAGACCTGCCAGTGTCATGGATTGTTCTCAATCATCGTCTGGGAAGACCAGGTGATGTCAATCTCAAAGGTTTTAAATGCCCAGACTCATCTGACCTTGCCCCAACAATCAGCACCATGGGTTCTTCTAAGCAGTTGTCTAGAAAACTGAAACTGAAAATAGTTGACGCTCACAAAGCTGGAGAAGGCTATAAGAAGATAGCAAAGCGTTTTCAGATGTCAATATCCTCTGTTCGGAATGTACTTAAGAAATGGCAGTCATCAGGAACAGTGGAAGTTAAAGCAAGATCTGGAACACCAAGAAAAATATCAGACAGAACAGCTCGCAGGATTGTGAGAAAAACAATTCAAAACCCACGTTTGACTGCACGATCCCTCCAGAAAGATCTGGCAGACACTGGAGTTGTGGTACACTATTCCACTATAAAGAGATACTTGTACAAATATGGTCTTCATGGAAGTCATCAGAAGAAAACCTCTTCTACGTCCTCACCACAAAAATCATCCTTTGAACTTTACAAATGAACATATAGACAAGCCTGATGCATTTTGGAAACAAGTTCTGTGGACCGATGAGGTTAAAATTGAACTTTTTGGCCGGAATGAGCAAAGGTACGTTTGGAGAAGAAAGGGCACAGAATTTAATGAAAAGAACCTCTGTCCAACTGTTAAGCATGGGGTTGGATCAATCATGCTTTGGGGTTGTGTGGCAGCCAGTGGCACAGGGAACATCTCACGAGTAGAAGGAAAAATGGATTCAATAAAATTTCAGCAAATTTTGGATGGTAACTTGATGCCATCTGTGAAAAAGCTGAAGTTAAAGAGAGGATGGCTTCTACAAATGGATAATGATCCTAAACATACCTCGAAATCCACGGGGGATTACATCAAGAGGCGTAAACTGAAGGTTTTGCCATGGCCTTCACAATCTCCTGACCTCAACATAATTGAAAATCTATGGATAGACCTTAAAAGAGCAGTGCGTGACAGACAGCCCAGAAATCTCAAAGAACTGGAAGACTTTTGTAAGGAAGAATGGGCAAAGATACCTCAAACAAGAATTGAAAGACTCTTGGCTGGCTACAAAAAGCGTTTACAAGCTGTGATACTTGCCAAAGGGGGCAGTACAAGATATTAACTCTGCAGGGTGCCCAAACATTTGCAGACGCCATTTTTTTGTTTTCGGTTATTTTGAAAGTGTAAATGATGGAAATAAAATCTAACTTTTGTTGACATATTATAAGAATGTCTAATCTGTAATTTGATGCCTTTTGGAGATTTTTCAATCTTTCCTTGGCTTCTTTATGCACATTCATACAAATTTTTAGCTGGGGTGCCCAAACTTTCGATCCCCACTGTGTATATATATATATATTTATTTTGTTACCATCCGAAGGATTTGTAGGTTTGACCAACCATTCTGGTGAGACAAACTCCTCTGCTAGTCAGGAAGCATCCCAACTCCTAACTTTTGGACATGAGAGGGGCACCTAGTTTGTAGCCAATGGAGACTCCTCTGTAATGCTCCCAATTACGTTTTTTTAATCCCTACTATTACTTTATACTTGTTTTACAAAATAACAAATGCAATCATTTTGAAGACTGAACGTAGTAAAACACATCTGGTAGTTTAAAGGTAGAACACTTTTTTTCTTCCTTCCTGCTACAACAATGGGGTTTGTAAGAATTTCACAAAACACTATAAGTGTAATTTGCATGCACCGTTAACAAGCCACAACCACAGCATGAAAAGAAACCCACAGGAACTTGAATAGCACTTAAAATGTGGACAAGAAAACAGTTTGTAAAAACAAATTAATTCTTTCCTCTACACTCACTGGACATATTATTAGGTACGCCTTGCTAGTGCCAAGAAAATATGCCCAACACCATTACACCACCACCACCACCCTGAACTGTTGATACAAGGCAGGATGGATCCATGCTTTCATGTTGTTTAAGCCAAATTCTGACCCTACTATCTGAATGTTGCAGCTGAACTAGCCTGCCCATTTACTTCTGACCTCTGACATCAACAAGGCATTTTCATCCACACAACTACCACTCACTGGATATTTTCTCTTTTTCGGACCATTCTCTGTAAATCCTAGAGATGGTTGTGTGTGAAAATCCCAGTAGATCTGCAGTTTTTGAAATACTCAGACCAGCCCATCTGGCACCAACAACCATGCTGTTTTCAAGGTCAAAAGCCCCTTTCTTCCCCATTCTGATACTTGGTTTGAACTTCAGCTAGTCGTCTTCACGACATCTAGATGCCTAAATGTACTGAGTTGCTGCCATGTGATTGGCTGATTAGCAATTTGTGTTACCAAGAAATTGAACAGGTGTTCATGATAAAGTGGCTGGTGAATGTATATATCGATCAGAACTGGTTTCAAGATAAAAATATGTTTAAATTATATACCAGCCAGACTATCTAGTAGCTGTTAGTCACATTCAAGTGGACTTGTTCTAAAATGTTGAAACCATTTCCTCAGTTCCAAGGAGTGTCAGGAATATACGCCCAGCATTTATACCCACACAGGTAGCACTGACACCATGATCCAGCCATCATGAAAAGATGAATGTTTTTTTCCAAAAAACGGTTCACAGTGTGAAAATGTTAACTGGTCTAGTTACATAATCCCATCCATGGTATCAGAAAAGCTTCATGGGTATCAATCCTTCAATGTACAAAGCTGCAGGTATTTATTGTTGATTGAGCTCCAGGCAAGATGTAAAACAACATTATTATTATTCAGGATTTATATAGTGCCAACAGTTTTCGCAGCACTCTACAATCTAAAGGGAGACAGTACAGTTACAATACTGCTCATAAGAGCTCACAATCTAATAGGGTGGGGCAAGTGGTACAAAAGGTAATACCTGTGGGGTATGAGCTGATGGACGAGTTTAAAGTCCAGTTAGTTGGAGGAGTGATAGGCTTCAATGAAGATATGAGTTTTCAGAGGTTGCCTAAAGGAAGCCAGAGTAGGAAATAGCTGGACAGATTGAAGTTGAGAGTTTCAGAAGATGGGAGATGCTGAAGACAAGCATGGGAGGAGGAGACAAGAGAGCTAGAGAGCAGGAGGTCTTGGGAAGTGTGGAGATGACAGTTTGGGTGATATTTGCAGAGAAGATTGGTCATGTAGCATGGTGCAGAGTTGTAAATGGCATTATATGTGGAAGACAAATAGTGTTGAATGCCCCCACCCATGTTCAATGATGGCTGTTCCAGTTTGGCTTCTTTCATGCCTCTTGAGAACAGTTTGTCCTCTCTGTCCAAATTGTGCACCTTATTGTCCATCTAAAGAATGTCCCTAGGTATGTGTATGAAAATTGCTGAGCCTTGACCAGTGGAGTTTGCCCTCCTATGTTGGTCCATTCATTTATGGAGAAGTTATTTCTCTCACCAATATATCACCAATGTACAGGTCTTTGCAAAAGGGAGGAAAGGGTTGGGTGAAGAAGAGAAAAAAGGAGGAGTTAAGGGTAGAAGGGAAGGGGCAAGTGAAGAAAGAAGGGGTAGTGGTTAGATCTGCTAACTCAGATATAGGCACAAGAGTTCTTGTTCAAATCCTGATGGAAGGTAACATGAGATCCATGATCCCACACTGCTTGGCACTTTTTTGACCCTATAAGTAAGTTGTGCTTAGATCTTTTCATCCAAAAGAGCAGCGTTGATTCTACAAATAGCCTTGCTTGGGGACAGAGCGGGAGATGCCATGCTTGTTTATTCCTGGGGGCTTGAGATTTAACAAAGCATATTGGGGCTTTTTTTTACATTTTCAGAGCAACAAGTGAAGAGAAACACTTCTAGAATTGTAACTATTCCTCATTCTATCAAAATGTTACCCATTTTTATAATTGTGTATAGTAAACCCCAAACAAAGACCTCTGCCATTTTACCCAGAAGTTGTTGCGTCTAACTCACTTGTTTTAAACTTGTTGTTAATAGTCGTATGGGCTCTTGAAATGTTTGTTGTGTTCCATTATGTAAATCTCAGGCAGCGCATGTCTTGGTGTGTCTCGTTGGTCAGTTTGATAAAAATAAATTGAGCATTAAGCAGGAAATAGAGAAAGTCACAAGTATCTCCGTTTAATTACTAGAAAGGTTAAGACAACTACTCTGTTACTCTCCGAGGACCAGACATGACTCTCCAGAGCATTTTGCTGTTTTCTACAGGTAACATTGTCACCAAAGTTTTTTTAAACGTCATAGCAACTTTGCTTATTACTTTTTAGTTTAAGTTAGGAATATTTGCTGTCTTATATAATGTGTTATATGCAGGGGCGGACTGACAACTCATGGGGCCCCCGGGCAATAGGGGATCATGGGGCCCCTGTGTCCTTGCCCAAACTCAAAAAAGCCTATGAAAAAGGTACCAGGGGCATCTCATGGGGCCCCCTACTGACCCCGGGCCCTCGGGCAGTGCCCGAGTTTCCAAATTGTCAGTCCGCCCCTGGTTATATGTCAATAAACATAATTTTCAAGTTTTTAGGTCAAAGTTTGTACAAATCCAAAGCCTATTTTTCAGTTAGTTTCACAAAAAAAAAACATTTGCTCAAGACAACTGTATGATGTCAGTTAGTTGTTTTTCACCCAGAGACAGCCAATAACAACACTTCCTGTTGGTGGCTGAAAAATTTTAAGTCACCAAATTGCAATAAGCAGCGTTGTCAGCCTGCGGTGTATTCTCCTTCAGGTGGCTTTTGGCTTTCTATCTAATATACCTGATAGACAAGCCAGCACTACTTATTGTGAGGCAGTGGTTTAGCTTTGTACATTTTGGGTTCAAATATTCTTTAAGTCATCATCTTACATCTTTGCTTAAGTTGGATTGACTTCGGAGTGAGGCTTGGATTTGTGCAACAATGCAAGTGAAGTTCTGAGCTGTGAAAAGTTTGTTGTGTAAAATGCATTGCTGTGTTAAGTGCATAGGTTAAGACAAGGATCAGCACAGCTAGGTAAAGCTTTGAAACTAATCTATACCAGTAGTGTTTGGGTCAGTGTTGTCATTTTTTATTTCCCTATATAGCTAATTATGTATTCCATTAGTGGCAATGATGGTGTAAGCGCTCCCTGAACCATCGTTTGAAGGTGAGTATTGCGTGTCGGATATGAGGGAGCTGTTCATTTGGAATCCCTGATTGAGGATCTAAGTCAGCCTTTCTCAACCTTTTTTCCTAAAGGAAACCCTAAAATGATTATCAAGTCTTAATGAACCCCTGGTTTTGCCAATTTTGGGGGGTCAGTGGAAAAATGCCCCCTACATTGGTAGTGAGTGGGAAGAATGCCTTAGTTACAGTGGTGGTCAGAATACCAGTTAAAAAGATAAGTGGTGTCATGCTGCTGGCTGCATTGGCTCTTGAACTATGCAGAAACTATCGGATGGTAGGTCAATCAGCCACATCTGGATGAACCCTAGGTATTCCACGGAACCCTGGTTGAGAGGTTGATCTAAATGATCAACTAGCAAAATGGAGCAACTTGGAGAGGAGTTTTGGACATCAGCCTTTAGTTTACTAGCTGGGACCAATATAGGGGAGGATGGAGAGATGGAGATATAGGAGATAGGTAGTTGGGTTACAGTTAGAAGATGGGGTAGAGAAAAATGTGTTGGGTGGCTAGCCCTGAGTTGATACATCCCAATAAATATACCATGGGTGGATGATATTGGGAATATCAGTTCAAGAGTAACATTGCTGGAGTAGAATACCTCCAGCGTAATGACTGTTGTAGGAACAACGGGAGCAGGTGTATAGGCAAAGATAGAAAGTGTCAGCACCTGGATCTGAAACTGCAACCTCTGCTGTGCCTGGCAGTATCTCCTCTTGCTGGGCCACAGAAGATGGAGGGCAGCTCCTTTGACAATTCCTTAAACAATCTTGCCTTGAACCTTGGTCTCTTTGCTCCTCCTCTGAACTTCCTATTAAAGCCATGCCTTTGCACTCCCGGTTTGCTAGATTATTGTGCCATCTCCAGCCAATATCTTGTTTTTCTCACTCCTGCTCCATATCTTTGCTACTATTTGTTACCAACCTTAGGCTTATTCCTCAGCTAATCTTCCTTTTGATCCCAATCTGCAACCACTTGTTACTGACCTTTGGCTTGTTCACTGACTACACTTCTGCTTGATCCATACCTGCTATATCTGCTACTGGACCCCCTCACCTCCTGGTGGGATGTTCCTGAGGACCGCAACCTAGCACTAACCAACAGCAGATCTCATCTCCACCATAAGGAATTCTGGTGAATACCAGTTAATGCTTAGAAGATCCAGCTGTAATGGTACATACTGATGTGGAAAAGAAAAGGTAAGTGGTAGATTGAGTGTATTAAAAAATATTTCAGGGATTTAGCTAATAAGCTTAAAGTGTTACTAAACCCAGCACGCTGCATTCACTATATCTTGTCTCCAACAGTACACAGAACATGGGAATACAATTATTTTAGTAAATATAAACTGCTAAATACTTTTTCTCATCAGCAGTTGGAGTAGTCTTGTGACTTCTATCAGTGTCCAGCAGAGCACTGGTTAAAGCTTGTAGGAGGCGTTTTCTATAAGAGGATGTAGAATCCCTGACCTCTGTCTATGCAGTACTGATTGGCCCTGTTCTGATCACATGCACTCTCCCAAGAAAAAAAAATATCTCTAGCAATACACACCAAATTGAGTATGTGCAGTGTCTCCACACAATATGTCTTATGAGGAGATAAGAGGTAGACACTGGAAAAAAAAGAGGATCAGAAAAGTCAGGATCAAACAGCATTTTTACACAATGCAGAGTATTAACCCCTTAGGTTCAGCAGTGAGTATAACGTGCTTTTTTCTTCAGTTTATACAAACAAAAAGACAAGTTTGGCAGCCAGTAGAAATCCAGGTTCAAAATAGATTAGACAAACTTAATGTGAATCAATCACAGAGACCAGACGGCTTACACCCACAAGTGCTCAGAGAGCTTAATTCTGTTTTAGCCAAATCAGTTTTGCTTATTTTAAAGACCTCAACTGATTGACATAAAGCAAGATTCAAAAAAAGGGAAGATTTATGCCAGGAATTTACAGAGCAGTCAGCCTAACATCAATAGTATGTAAATAATCTGAGGAGCTGGTAGAGGACTGTATTAAAAACTTTGTTAGTGATAAAAGCATCATAAGTGACAGCCATCATGGTTTTATGAAAGATTATTTATGTCAAACCAAGTTGTTTGTGAGGAAGGGCCTGCCAGTAAATGAGATGGCTCCTCTAGACAGTCTTCTGTGCACCTTCATAGGCTATATACTGTATGTTCCTTCTGGTGCATGCAGGGATTGGGCACATGCCCATGCACATGTGTGCACTTTTTTGTGCTCATGTGCACTCGTGACAGATGTTGGCACCAGACAGGCTATTTAAACTGTGCCAGAGTTCAAGATCAGTGCTGCTTTGTCTTCAGCCTCCTGTGTATTTTGTGACCCCGTGATCCTGTATCCTGATCCCAGTTGCTGACCTGGCTTGTCCCAACTACCCTCTGAACTCTGCTTGAACTGCCCTTGGCTTTTCTTCTGACATCCGCTGCTGTTTGCTCCATTGGCTTGTGCTTTACTGATCAGTTCCAGACCAGGCTTGTACCCTGACCATGCTTCTGCCTGTACCCCTGTACCTGATCCATCCTGCCGATGTATGACCCTGCCTGTCTGACTCTGCTACTTTGTCTGTTGGCACCAGTACCTGCCTGCCACCCTGCTGATATAAAGTCTGCTACCAGCAACCATCTCATCTGCCTGCAGTTCCCAGTACCAGTCTTCTTCAGCCTGCTGCATGGCTGCCTGCTAGTCTTCCTGCCTTACTGAAGACCCCTGATGATGTCACTTGCCCAGCGTGGATACCTGCTCCGCTACTAGAAAGACTTACAGGTACTCATGCCACTCTGCACTCCTGCACCTTCAGTTTACACTACCAGAGGCCCCAGGTCGCAGGTGTAAGAAAGGCCTTCCTTCCTTCCTCATATCAGGCTCTGCTACCAGGTATGTGATATTTTAAGTGTTGTGAGGAATTTAGAGTAGTACTAAGTACTAACAACCCCACACCATAATCCCCTTCCACCAAACTTTATACTTGGCACAATGCAGTCAGGCAAGTACCGTTCTCCTGGCAACTGCCAAACCCCGACACATCCATTGGATTGCCAGACAGAGAAACGTGATTTGTCACTCCAGAGAACACATCTCCTCTGCTCTAGAGTCCAATGGAAGCGTGCTTTACACCACTGCATCTGCTCGGCCATGGAAACCTAATACATGAAGCTCTCTACACACTGTCGTTGTGCTAATCTGAAGGCCACATGAAGTTTGGAGGTCTTTAGCTACTGACTCTGCAAACAGTTGGCAACTTCTGCGCACTGTGCGCTTCAGCATGCGCTGACCCCACTCTGTCATTTTACGTGGCCTTCCACTTTCTGACTGAATTTCTGTTGTTCCCAGTTGCTTCCACTTTGTTACAATCCCATTAACAGTTGACGGTGGAATATTTAGTAGTGAGGAAATGTCACGGATGGACTTATTTCATAGGTGGCAACCTATCACGGTACCACGCTTGAATTCACTGAGCTTCTGAGAGCGACCCATTCCAATTGTTTGTAGAAGCAGTCTCCATGCCTAGGTGCTTGATTTTATACACCTGTGGCCATGGAGGTGATTGGAACACCTGAATCCAATGATTTGGAGGGGTGTCCCAATACTTTTGGCAATATAGTGTAAGTCTCAGTGGGTGGCAAAGTGGACTATCCAGAGAGCCTGACTGAGAAAATTGATGGAATCACTTTAACCAGAGTTTCCTATGGGCCCTATAGGTTTCCTATTGGTTTGCAGGTTCTTAAATAAAAAAATCTCCATGTAAAACCACTTCAACCACTTTATTTGTACCACTAACCTTACTTTACCACTTCACATTATATCTTTCAGCCTTGTCTGCAGGACTTGGTCTTTATCTGCAGGAGGTCCTCTTTGCACAAACAGGCGGCTCCGTAAATGTCTCTTGTTTGGTCGACAGTGATTCGCTAATGAAGATTAGAAAGTTCCTCTGGTTTCGGAGAGCTTGGAAAAAGCCTGAGACCCTGGAAAAAATTACAGATTGTAGGCAAAGCAGTACTACTGAGAAGTACAGCTGTAAGCAGGAAGACACCGGCCCTATTCTAGAAGTGAAAAACATTAGCATACTGGACTTCGGAGTATATTACTGTGCTTTCTATCTGAGACATAATATTACTTTTGGTAATGGAACAACCCTTATTGCCAGAGGTCAGCCATGTTTATTATTTATCTATATATATTATAGCACGCTGTCAATTTACACAGTACTTTACATATACTGTATATTGTACATTCACATCAGTCCCTAACCCTCAAGGGACATTCTAAAGTCCCTAACTTACATTCATACATACTCATACTAGGACCCATTTAGGCAGGATTCAATTAACCTACCATCATGTCTGGAGTGTAGAAGGAAACCAGAGTACCAAGTCACAGGGAGAACATGCAAACTCCAGGTAGGTGGTGCCGTGGTTGGGATTCCAACCAATGACCCTAGTACTACCAGGTGAAAGTCCTAACCATTTAGCCACTCTGCTGCCCATATGTTTACTTACTATTTTACTACAATGCTCTTTTACATAGAACTCCAGGTAGGTTTAAAGCTCAATTTAGTTCTCACAAATTAGCTGAGTGAATGCTATCAGGTTTGATTTAGTAGACTATGAACATTCAGGTATTTACCCAATTTTAAAATGGACCTGGACTTAAGATTTCCTGTTATAGGAATTGTCTAGAAATATTAATTACGCATATACAGTACCCTTAAAGATTTTCCTTTTGTCCTAATTTCCTCCTGTAAATTAGCGGTACACTTCCTGGTACATGAGGGCGCCTAGGCACTCATGGACCATCAACCTCATAGCTGTGTATCTTCAGTAGGAGATCCTGTAAGGCACTGCTGTCCCTGTCTGCTTGGCTCACAAGATCTGGAGTGAGATTTAGTGATGGCACTATTGTGCCATACTTTTTGAGATAGGAAGAAAAAAACACAATAAAATATGTAGGCAAAAGATACACTCTTACCCATATGATATACAAAGATTGGCTAACCCCAAGGGGTCCTTTTTTATCACTTCTTTTCATTTATCCTGGCTTTTTGAAGTAACAAATGCAATAATTAAAAGGTTTTATAAAAGGTTTGGTGCACTTCTGGTAGTTAAATAGTATATTTTATTGAAGCCTATACATTAGACCAAAAAATGTATACATGAGGATCAAAGAGAAACAGAGAGATTTGGTTCCAAAAGATTGACAATTTGAAGCTATGCTGTGCTGCTCACTGTATTCCTTGCTAGGGAAGAAACTTCCCCTGTTTCATTCTTTGTTTGGGTCTCCACCTCTCCTGTTGCTTCTTGTTCATTACCCTACCAGTCATCAGACCACCAGTCATCACTGGGCAATTCTAATATGAGGATGCAAAGCTCTGCCTCTATGGTCAGTTCCACGCAGAAGAAAGCATGGTAAGTAGGCAATGGAGAAAGATCAGCTGTAGGGAGACCATAACCAATACTAATGTCTAGTCCTTTGCCTTCTGCCTACCTTTTTGGGCTTCCAGAGATCAAGTCCTCCTGTACAATCAGTAAATGGCATTTTAAAACAAGGTCCTTAGTGATCTCTGTAGCAGCAGATATTCTGGAGCATATTGTTATGAAAATGTATTATTTATTATGCTGACAATTGGATCTGCTCAGCTCTGGCTGCTTGCTTTATGACTAATCCTGTTTAACTGAAACATCAACCAAAGCTATATGGGCTGGAAAGGGTGAAGAAGGGGGTGCATGTCCTTTCCTTGACTCATTCATCTGTGTGTTGTAAATAGCAGATCAAATTACAACAAAGGGATACAAGAAAATATATATGGAAATACATATATATTCCCTACTATTTAAAATGTTATATATATATACACGCACTACATTACCAAAGTATTGGGCCAGCCCTCCAAATCATTGGAATCAGGTGTTCCAATCATCTCCATGGTCACAGGTGTATAAAATCAAGCCCCTAGGCATGCAGACTGCTTCTACAAACATTTGTGAAAGAATGGGTCGCTCTCAGGAGCTCAGCGAATTAAAGCGTGGTACTGTGATAGGTTGCCACCTGTGCAATAAGTCCATCCGTGACATTTCCTTGCTACTAAATATTCCACGCTCAACTGTTAGTGGTATTGTAACAAAACAGAAGCAACTGAGATCAGCAACAGCAACTCAGCCACCAAGTGGTAGGCCATGTAAAATGACAGAGCGGGGTCAGTGCATGCTGAAGCGCACAGTGCGCAGAAGTCGCCAACTGTCTGCAGAGTCAGTAGCTAAAGAACTCCAAACTTCATGTGGCCTTCAGATTAGCACAACAACCGTGCGTAGAGAGCTTCGTGGAATAGGTTTCCATTGCCGAGCAGCTGCATTCAAGCCTTATATCACCAAGTGCAATGCAAAGCTTCGGATGCAATGGTGTAAAGCCACTGAATTCTTGAGCAGCGGAGACGTGTTCTTTGGAGTGACGAATCACACTTCTCTGTGTGGCAATCCGATGGAAGTGTCGACTTTTGGCGATTGCCAGGAGAACTGTACTTGCCTGACTGTATTGTGCCAAGTGTAAAGTTTGGTGGAGGGGGGATTATGGTGTGGGATTGTCTTTCAGGGGTTGGGCTTGGCCCCTTAGTTCCAGTGAAGGGAACTCTCAAGTCTTCAGCATACCAAGACATTTTGTATAATTTCATGCTCCCAACTTTGTGGGAACAGTTTGGGGATGGCCCCTTCCTGTTCCAACATGACTGCACACCAGTGCATGAAGCAAGGTCCAGAAAGACACGGATGAGCGAGTCCTGACCTCAACCCAACAGAACACCTTTTGGGATGAACTAGAGCAGAGACTGCGAGCCAGGCCTTCTCATTCGTCATCAAATACCTTCACAAATGCACTTCTGGAAGAATGGTCAAACATTCCCATAGACACACTCCTAAACCTTGTGGACAGCCTTCCTAGAAGAATTGAATCTGTTATAGCTGTAAAGCATGGGCTGACTCAATATTGAACCCTACGGACTAAGACTGGGATGCCATTAAAGTTCATGTGTGTATAAAGGCAGGCGTCCCAATACTTTTGACAATATAGTGTATATATACATATATAAAACCAATACCACACTAACTAAACTAACTTAAACTCACATTTACAGATATTTCCACACCCAATGGTTCCATCTATCTCATGGCTCCTCAGGATTCTCCTCCTCCTTATACCACCATCCATATGGCTTGTGTAGTCAGGATGTCTTTAGGTCACGTGACTTGGAATTTCTCTGGAATACGTCACAAGGGTGATGTGATCTCTTTGGAGGAACCAGGTGGCACCTGGACTGTCTTAGGTCTTCTCTCGCTTTCCAGAGGCACCTGGGACTATGGACATCGTGTGACCTGTGAAGTCTGGCTCAACTCTTCCTTTGTCATGGTCCCCTGGGAAATACCAAAAAGAGGTGATTATCTTACACTTTTTTAGAGTTTCTACAGAAATCTTTTTCTTGCATTGCCCTTACAGATTTACATCGAACAACTAATAAGTGAATTACATAAATTGTGAATTGGTCCTGAAAAGTAGTGTACAAAAGTGCTATAATATTTTATATTAATTGACAAAGGCTGTGTAGCTACAGGCTCAGGAGCATGCCACTGGAAAGCCAATAGAAAGTGTCCCCATTATGCAGGCAGTGATATGGTTTGAAGAGAACCAGGTGTCCTGTACACAGAAGAAGTGAGAAGACTTGGTCTCAGAATGCCACTTGACTGAGGATTTAAGTGTCTAAAAGATGAGAGGATATATTTTTTTTTTCAGTTCACCACTTGCCCTCCAGAAGATTTTTGTCCTTTCCTGATCAGGCGATTTTTTGCTGTTCGGCACTGTGCTATTTCAACTGGTAACTGCATAGTCATGCAATGTTGTACCTAAATTAAATTTATGTCCTCTTTTCCCACAAATAGAGCTTTCTTTTGGTGGTATTTGATCACCTCTGGATTTTTTTATTTTTTGCGCTATAAACAAAAAAAGATCAAATTTCGTCATAAATTTAGGCCAAAATGTCTTTCGTTACATGTCTTTTGTAAAAAAAATTCCCAATAAGTGTATATTAATTGGTTTATGTGAATGTTATATACAAACTATGGCATAGATACTTGAATTTATGCCATTTTTTGCTTTATGGCACTGTGTTAGTTTAACTGACAATTGCGCGGTATGCAATGCTGTATATAAATGAAATTTATGTCACTTTTCCTCAAAAATAGAGATTTTGTTCACCTCTGGGTTTTTAATTTGTTGTGTTATAAACATAAAAAGACCAAAAATTTTGAAGAAAACCCAATATTTTCTCATTTCTGTTATAAAAAATATCCAATGAACTCAAATGTTTCCATAAATTTAGGCCAAATGTATTTTGCTACATGTATTTTGTAAAAAAACAAAAACAAAAAGTGTATATTAATTGGTTTGTGTGAAAGTTATAGCATCTACAAACTATGATATAGAACCTGGAATTTACGCAGCTTTTACTTTCTGACTGCCATCACATTTGTTAAGGTGCTAAAATGCCAGGACAGTACACACACACCCAAATTACCCCTTTTTGGAAAGTAGACACCCTAAGCTATTTGCTGAGAGACATGTTGAGTCCATGGAAGATTTATTTTTTTCCACAAGTTTTTGGAAAATATATTTGGAAAAAATACTTTTTTCTTTACACAAAGTTGTCATTTAACTGGTAAATTGCTGCCCATGGCTACGTGCCATGGATATATTTGGAATTACACCCCAAAATACATTCTGATACTTCTCCTGAGTATGGGGATACCACATGTGTAAGACGTTTTGGGAGCCTAGCCACATACAGAAGCCCAAAATCCAATGACCTCTTTGAAAACCTGATGGTGCGTAAACTCCTCATTTCAGTTCCTCACTACCAATTCCAGTTTCCATGGCTCTCAAATTCCCGGATAGCACAATCCCCCCCCTTAATGACCCCTTTTTGGAAAATAGACACCCCAGACTATTTGCTGAGAGGCATGTTGAGTGAATGGAATACTTTATTTTTTACCACAAGTTTTGGAAAATGACAAAAAAAAACAATTTTCACACAAAGTTATCATTTAAATGGTAAGTATTGGTGAGTATTTTGCAGATCTAATTTTTTTAAAAAGTAAAAAAAAGGAAAAAAATTAGTTTTCGTTTTCTTCCTTCGTTTTTCAAAAACTTGTGGCAACAAACGAGATCTGCAAAATACTCAACGTGCCTCTTATCAAATTCCTTGGGGTTTCTACTTTCCAAAAAGATGTAATTTGGGGGGGGGGTACTATTCTGGCATTTCGGGGCCTCCGAAACTCTGATGGGTAGTCAGGAAGTGAAACAATAGGCAGTGACAGGTACTCTTTTCTGAGAAATCTGGGGTTTATTAGATTCTAGATATTTCCTCTTCCCTTAAATCATCTGATCTCACCAAGATCGGTAGCTTCTCGTTCCTTAGACTATAGAGATAATTTGAGCCATTCCGGCTGCATTCTCAGGTTTCCTAATGCAATGGGACATCCTGAGAAAGCCATGGAAGGCAGCAAGGGGAGGGCATATCCTTTCGCTGCTTTTAAAAGCAATCCTGCGGCTTATTATCCCCTAGGATTGCTTTTACATGAAAGCCAACCACTGGCCAACCACCGGCTGGGCTGGCGGGTGCGCGCCCCCTGCCCGTAAACACAGCGAAATCACATAACTATATGTGATTTTGCACAGGGAGTCTGCCCTGTAGCAGTAAAACTGCTATAGGGTGGCATTAAAATGGTTAAAGGGGGTTGGAGAGCCTATTTTTAACAGGAAGCAATACCTTGTAAATGGAGCTTCACTAAAGTTGGCAATCTTAGGTCCATGGAAGGGGTATATTGGGTGCTGCTCCCTAGGTCTACCACTTAGTGCTGGTTCACATATATGCGAATTGGATGCGGTTCAGTCCCCATGACATGTGAAAAAAATTGCTTCCTATGGTGCCTGTTCACATATGTCTGGTGCACTTGCGGTGTGGATTCAGTGTGGATTCAGTGTGGTTTGAAAAAGAGTCATGTACAATTTCTGAGCAGTGCCTTCAGGATCAGGTGTGGATTATAGGCTATTGACTTTTATGGGAACCGTTTCTAAACCGCACATGTATGAACAGGATAAGGTCCTAAGCTAATCCTTTCCTGAACCTGATGTAAACCTGACATGAACTGGTGAACAACTACTCTATCAATTAGTTGTGAAACCTGATCATCAATCCACACCGCGCATATGTGAATCAGCTTTAAGACAATATACAAGGTGTCCCTAAAGTCTGGACACATAAGACATATCACTATATGTATGTGTGTGTATGTATATATATGTGTATGTATATGTGTGTGTGTGCGTGTGTGCATTATATCACTATATAAGCTCACTAGACCTTAACCCCCTTGACTTCTTTTATTAGGGTATCCTAAAGAGGAAGATGTACTCACAGATATGAATCACCTGAAGGAAGGCATCATAAATGAATGTGCTCAAATTGGTGGAAATGTGGAGTTACTGCTTTGGGTTCATGGAACTTTGCATCACAAATGGTGGAAATCACCATTAAAGATGTTATTGTCACGTACCTGGTGTGAGAGGCCAACGGAGAGAGGGCTTCCCTTGCGGCTAAGTTCCAGACTCCCCTGAGAGTGGGACAGCAGGAGTCAGGTCCAAAGTTGCACAGGTCGCCTGTAGCAGTGCTCATTGGTGGTCCACCCAGGAGCACAGCTGATGCTCTGAGATGGGATCTGCAGACAGGTGGTGCCTGTGCGAGGTATGCAAGCCTTTTAGGGAAACAGAGGATCACAGGATAGCCAGTTCAAAGCCGAGGTCAGGTACCAGGTGGGAATCAGAGCAGACGTAGTCAGATGGGATAGCCGAGGTCATACACATAGGATCAAAGAGGGAATATCCGTTAGCCAAGTCAAGGTCAGATCAGGGGTTAAGCAGAGAAGACAGGTCCAAGAGCAAGCCGAGTCGGTATTAGGAAATTACAGATCACAATAGCACAGGAACAGGAACAAGGTACTGGGAAGCCAGAGATCAACCAGCACCTGAGAGTAGTGCAGGACTTACTTATAAAGGCCGTTTGCCACCAAATTTGAGCCGATGTGAACTTCTGCGGTCATGCAAGGTACTGGCAGGGGTGCCAGATCTCCTAACACCTCTGCTGAGGGCAGAGCCCTGACAGTTTTTGATTAATATTCCAATTAAATAAAATGTTTAAAAACCTATTGAAAATATGCATTTTGCCTATGTGTCCAGAGTTTAGGGACAACCTATAGATAGGTCAATGCAAGAATAGAACCAATATGTTTTCTTCTGGTTAAATGGTAAAATCTGTCTTTTTTTTTTTCAGGATATACGTAAAAGAAAACATTGATGGGCAAACATATGAGATATGGACAACTAATCTCTTAATTTTTTTAAGTTTTTAAAAAAATGATACTAATTGGCTAAGTATGAGCTAAGTAAGACACTTGAGAGAGGGCAAAGTCCCTGAGATATATACTGTAGTTTCTAAAGCTTCTGGATTATTTCACAAGGAACATTTATAATAATTTCATATTTGACTTTCTACTCTGTTGAAAAGCTGTAAATAAAGCAACCCTTGAAACCTTTTGAGATATGTGTACAGTTCCTGATATGTTTGTTGTGGTCAGTTTGAAGAATGGAAATAAGTATTTGACAGGAAACAGAGGAAAGTGCAAATTACATATATATTTTTTTTAGTCACAAGAAGAGATGAGATGGATACTATACAGTTACTGTCAGGGATGCGGGTGTGACCAGAAGTGTGTGGACTGACACAGGGAAACTATCGGGCAGGTAGGTACAGGAGGAGCAGGCGGAGAGAATGGTCAGGGTCACAAGCCAGGGATCAAAACAGGAGAAGTCAGCAGAGGTCAGGATCAGGCAGGGTCGGCAACAAGTCAGGCAGAGGCAGGAACAGGAACGCAGGTTACAAGATACAGGGGTCCATGGAAAAACATGGGGGTTCTGGTAGATCACAAGCTTAATAATGGCATGCAATGCCAAGCTGCGGTTTCTAAAGCGAGCAAAATCCTCTCTTGTATTAAAAGAGGTATAGACTCCAGAGAGAGAGATATCATATTATCCCGGTACAAATCATTAGTAACACCTCATCTGGAATATGCAGTTCAATTTTGGGCACCAATTCACAAAAAGAACATTGGGGAACTGGAGAAAATACAGAGAAGGGCAACCAAACTGATAAGAGGCATGGAGGGGATCAGCTATGAGGAAAGATTGGAGGAAATTAATTTATTCTCTCTTGATAAGAAGAGATTAAGGGGGGATATTATCACCATGTACAGTATAAATACATCAGTGGTTTATATAGTGAACTTGGTGTACAGTTATTCACCCTGAGGTCATCACAGAGGAAAAGGGGGAACTCTTTACATCTGGAGGAAAAGAAATGTAATTTCCAAATACGGAAAGGTTTCTTCACAGTAAGAGCTGTGAAAATGTAGAATAGAGTTGGTTCTGGCCAGCTCCGTGGATTGCTTTAAAAAAGTCCTGGATTCTTTCTTGGATAGACAGAATATAATTGGTTACTAACATTTTTAGGTAAAGTTGATCCAGGGAATATCCAATTGCCTCTCAGGGGATCAGGAAGGAATTTTTTCCCCTGCAGGAGCAAATTGGATCATGTTTTGCTGGGTTTTTTGCCTTCCTCTGGATCAACTGTGGGTGTAGGATTATAGCTTTTTTTTTCTTGGTTGAACTGGATGTACTTTTGTCTTTTTTAATTTTTTTCAGCCAGGTTAACTATGCAACTATATATGTGTGTAGCTTTTAAACTCTGAAAGGAGAACAGGTCACTGTCAGTGTGTGCAATGCAGCCAGCAGTTCTGTGAAGTGCAGCCAGAAGTTGAGGAGTCCTCAATTTATCCAACTATACAGTTTTTGGGGTATCCCGTGCTACCTTTCCTCATCTCAGTTCATTGTTAACAATAAAATCACAAAAAAGAAAGACCTAGACTGTTCTTTGAAGCCAGTGTAAGAGTGCAGGAAATGCTGTGTGCCAGTCTATGTGTGCTCTAAGAGGGGAAATAGGACCAAAACTTCCAGCGGCTCCTTTGGTGGTGTGTTACTTAAGTAATTGTAATTTAGACTTCGATGTACAGTATATACAGTCAAATGAATAGAACCTGTGGTAGAATTTGAACTGTAGTTTGAATGTGAAGAAGAATTAGTCATCTTGTGAAAGGAAAATGGGAATAGACCCAACCCATCAGACAGCCGCAGAATCTCTCTCAGTGGGATCTCCCAAGACCTTTTGCATTAGAACAAGATGGTGAACCAAAACATATTTTTGTTATCATATGGCAGGTGAAAAGGGCCTTTTTTTTTCGTAAATTGGTAATGTGTGAGTAGGGTGCAGCGTGGTGTGCCAGCAGAGGCCGAGGTGGATGAGAACAGCATATTAAGAAAGTCCCAATAATGTACAACCAGGTCCGTGGGTAGACATAGCTAACCAGAGCCACTTACAAACAGCAGCAATGTATTGTAATCTTGGAATGATACCAACAGCTTCTGCAATGAAGAGTAGGAATACAGCCTGGCCGGTCCACACCCAAATGGGAGGTTTCCTACTTGGAGATGGTGTGGTCCCTGCACTATCCCTCCTTCTCAGGAACCTTTCCCTGAGGGCCTGGAGAAATTTGTAAAGGAGGATTTCGGCTACAGACTAGACTTCAGCAGAAGCTGAGGGCTTGACAAATAGGGTTTTTTTATGCAGGAGTCCTGATATAACGTACCTGGTGATGGAGGCCAATGGAGAGAGGGCTTCCCTTGGCGCAATTTCCTGGACTCCCCTGAGAGTGGGACAGCAGGAGTCAGGCCCAAAGTTGCACAGGTCGCCTGTAGGAGTGCTAGTTGGTGGTCCACTCAGAAGCACAGCTGGTGCACAGAGATAGGTCTGCAGACAGGAGGCGCCTGTGCGTGGTATGCACGCCCTTCCGGGATTTAGATGTTTATTGAGTAGTGGGTTCAAGCCAAGGTCAGGTACCAGGTGGGAATCAGAACAGAGTAGTCAGACTGGATAGGTCATACACAGAGGAGCGAGAGAGAGAATGAGTGTCCGTAAGCCAGGCCGAGGTCAGATCAGGGGTAAGGCAGAGTAGACAGGTCCAGGAGCAAGCCGAGTCTGTAACAGGAAATCACAGGTCAAAGAAACAGGAAACAGGAACAAGGCACGGGGAGCTAGAGATCATCCAGCAACTTGAGGAAGTGATGAGCCTCCTTATAAAGGCCGTCTGGCACCAAACTGAGGCTGATGTCTCCTTCTGCGGCCATGCAGAGTACTGGCAGAAATGCCAGATCTTCCAGAACTTGTGCCGTGGACAGGACCCCGACACCTAATATGGAGAAGGATCTTTTACATTCCGCACTAAAGATCTCTGGGTAAAAGTTGAGGGGTGTACAGCTCCTGGGACATTGTGAGTAAGACCTGTCTTGGTAGTTTCATGTCTGGCAATTTTGAGATTAGTGTGAAGTTTGTCCTCCTGTTGATTACTATTATTGTTTTGGAGTTTCCTGTGATCCTAAATACCTCTCCTGTTCAAGTTATTCTGCTATAAATGTAATGTTCTCTAGGTTAGCTAGTTCCTTTTAGATAGAGACCGAGTAGCACCCTGGGATGTGTCAGCCTGGGAGTGAGGCAGGAGTTGAACCCAGGACAGGCCAGGAGGCTCTAACAGGTCAAGGCTTCTGGAGCCCTCCCACCTCTGCAGAAACTGAAAAACTTTCTGGAAGAGACCCAGATCTGCATGTTTGATAGACCTTGGCCTATGCCCTGGCAGGAGGCTGGGCATAGTGACCAGGACAACCCTCAAATGTGGCATAGCCTGGGGAGAGGTGTACAGTGTTGGATGAAAGATGGATTGAGGAAGGCTGGAGTGAGTAGTCTGGGAGGGGGCCTACCTTCAGGCAGGACACTGGAGAAGAGCATCTTCGTTGCTTCAACGTCTTCTAGGGAGGACAGCCTATGTAGCAGGGAAAGAACCAGCCTAGCGTAAGGCCTGAAGACAGCCACCAACCCACTAAGGTAACAGGAAAGCACAGTGTGAGTACTCTTACACCCCCTGGACCAGGTAAGGGGAGAGGGTGGTCAGGTACAAGACCCAACTAGCTTCTCATCTGAGACTATTTAAAATTTACAGCTTTGGGCCCCCTTGCTCAGGGGGAATACCCTCAAGCAGCTGGGTGAAGAGGAGGAATCATCCAGGGTCTGAGGAGGTACACTAGAAAGCCTTTAGTGCTGTTCAAGGAGAGACTGTTGCTATCTGCATTTTTGTACATAGTTGCTAAGGAGTCATCCTCAAGTTCTACAGTTCTCTGGGAATCCCCACATACCCCTAGAACCTATTCAAGTTTAACCCCTTAATAAAATCACTAAAACAAGCTTAAGGACTGTTTACTGACTCCAATGTGTAGAGTGTGGAAAATGCATGTTGCCTAGTTGTGCAGAGGGTAGGGGTGACCCAAACAAATTCAGCCGTCCTTGCGAGGGTAGTGATATATATATATATATATATACATATATATATATACACACACACACACACTTTTTCTTTGAAGGGAAACTTTACTATTTTCTATCTGTGCTATAACATTCAGCTGTTGCTAACCGCTAAAAAACCTCCTTTGATAACCCCTCATTCTCCACTGCTGATACTTTTCCCTGTGCTCACTTACGTCCCTATATGGGACTCTCTTCCTTCTCTCCCATAATGCAACCCCAAGAACTGCCATGTGGGGTCGGGGTGGGGAGGGGGAAGAGTCCTCAGCCCCATCTAAGCTTCATCCTGGACCAGGGGCGGACTGACAACTCATGGGGCCCCCGGGCAATAGGGGATCATGGGGCCCCTGTGTCCTTGCCCAAACTCAAAAAAGCCTATGAAAAAGGATCCAGGGGCATCTCATGGGGCCCCCTACTGACCCTGGGCAGTGCCCGAGTTTCCAAATGGTCAGTCCGCCCCTGTCCTGGACCATCCATACTCAGGTCTTTTCATGGGGTTTCTGCAGGCACCTGGTGGCATGCTAAAGTTAAAGTGTATGTAAAGAAAAAGCTTTTTTTTCAGTTTTTGGATAGTGTGTGGAAGGGTTAGAACACTTGTTTGCGTCCCCAATGGATACATTAATTGTTTTCTATCTTTCCTGTTGACCATTACCCTTGGTAAACAAGGGTGATCCAAAATGTTAAAGTTGCTACTAGAGCAAGAGACTAAGATGAGATATTTCCTCTTGCTGTTGGGTTTCCAGGACAGGAAATGAAGGAGAATCTCCCCCAGTGGTAGAAGTTCTTGACCCTTCCTTTTTCAAAAACTCAAAAAAATTTTTTTGGCTATACTTCAGCAGAGGGAGCAGCTATAAAACGAGTCTGCTGATAGACATTTTCAGTTTGCAGTGGACGTTGTGCAGACCTTAGTTCCGGACCCATGAATACAATTACACCTATAACATCAAAAGGTGTGAAAATGAGAATTAGTCATTAGGAAAGTTTTACTGTGTAGCGAAGAATACTTTGATATTAATTAGTGTTAAAATAATACTTTGTACATTTTACGAATGCAAGAGTGACCTATGGTAATATCCACTGCAAGCAAGGACTTGGCTGGGGTGGGGGGTCATTCACACCACCCCCCCCCCCCCATGTCAGTACAAAACAAAACTTATAGATTTGGCTCGTGGCGCTAAATATTGATGCTCTCCCATTCTGAGATTAATCGGAGTGAGACCTGTATCCAGTGGCATCTGTTGGATATTATACAGCTATCTGCACCCTGTTCAGTCCTGGGATCACAGCAGCTGCCAGGGGGAGTCTTTCATCATCAACTTCCTTTGCAGCTCCCATTTTACATCATGTGACCGAATGCCAAGAGCTGCAAAAGTCGTCAATGCTGGAAGAATGCAAAACTATGAAATATGCTGTAATCATTTATTAAAGGAAGGTAAATATTATGGATTATTTGTGTTGCTTTCATGGTATTGTATTTAGTATTTTATTTAGGGGAGTCCAGATAATTTTTAAAAGAACAGCAGTCATCTTGTTTAGTACTTCCTCATTTACAATTCTTCCCTTATAATTCTTATATTATTTTTTTTTACCATGTACCCTGTACATGTGAAAATGTGCTACCATAGACCATGTTCTTTAATACAAGACCCACCTTTACCATGGCTACTAATCACTGTAGTCTTAAAGCACACTTTATAGGGTACATGTTCTTGACCTCAAAGGCAACTGTCTCCACCATGATAGGGACAATTGGTTATGTTTGCCTCCCAGGACTCTCATCCTCCCATCATGCTTTTTTACATTGAAGTTTTGCAGTGAGTAGATGCTGCAATAGACCCCAGCACTAGGGACATGATCCATGTGTCCGGGGTCTAGTTAGACCTAATAGAGCAAGTCACTCCAAATGTAACACCAACTCGCATTGTTCTATACAGGCAGAATCCAGTAGAGTGATACCTAGCCAAACTCTGCCTGCATACTTCCAGCCAAATGTTATTTTCCAGAGACCCAGGAGGTGAGAAGGAGCAGTGTTTTTTGAGTTGGTAATATTGCTCCCAATGGCCACCAAGAAAAATAAGGTGCACATTGCCCAACAAGAGGGCACATTGACCACTAAGGGGGCAAGCTAAACAACAAGGGGGTACACTGACCAGTAAGGGGGCACACTAACCACCAAATGGAAACTCTGACCAGTAAAAGGGAAAACTGACCAGCAAGGAGGAACAATGAACATCAAAAGAGCTTGGAAACCAGTAGGGGGGCAAATTGACCACATGGGAACAATATGACCAGCAAGGGGGACATTGAACACCAAGAGGGCTTAGAGACTTGCAAGAGTGTGAATTGATCACAAGGGAACATAATGACCAGCAAGGAGCACAATGACCACCAAGGGAGACAAAAGCTCGGGACCGGTGAAGCTGTGGCTTGCTGTTGTGTACAAGTGACCATGGGTCCCTTCTCTTACAGGCTTCCTAATGTGTTTAAGTGACCTTGTGGTGACACTGTCACTTTAAGGATGTCAGCACTAGCAAAGTCATGTACAGGCCAGACACATTTCTACATAAGATGAAAATTATATAACATGAGGTACCTATGATGTTTCTGCTTTCCATTATGGCATCCCATTATGCAGATAGGTATGTATTGCATGGACTCTTTTTTTATTACTAAAAACATTTATAAGAAACAATCAGTCATCTTGGTACAAAAAAAGAGTTATTTTAATGATATTGTGCTACTTCACTTAAAGAAGTCCCACTTTGATTTTTATTAATGTGTTTGGTTCGTACAGGACAAAGTACGTGCAGTGAGGTCAGACAGGGCACCCCTTCTCCCTCCATGGCCATCTGAACACGCAGCTAACAAGGAGATGACTGCTTTGACTACCTTTCTCCATCTCCAAGCACTTGCCTGTAACATTTTCACTGACATGAAAACCCCTGCATTACTCTTAAGGAGCTTACCTAGGGCAACTGTTTGGAAATAGAGGAAGGTGCCATCTGTCAAAGCAGCCATCTCGCTAGCTGCATTGTCAGACATATGTGTAAGCCGTGTACCAGGGTGGGCTCCCCAGGATACAGTGAAGTCATGAACGAGGAAAGCAATCCCAACACCAGCTTTTGTCACAACAGAATTTTACTTAGATGTGGCAAATAAACACAACCACAAATGCTGGAATATACAATAAATTTACATACACTCAGCCCAAAGGCTGAGACCCTTGTGCTGCACAGCACGGCGCCTCCTGATGGACGAAGGTAGAAGGTGTAGTAATTTACCTACTGGCGGGCACAACTACACTGCCTCACCTTACCTGTTATTACCCTAAAAGAGCAGGAATCAGTGTATGGGTGTACGGTATGGGCTAGCCTGCGGTGCAGCACAACAGCTTACAATCTTACACAAATCTACAGTATTCCCCCTCCCATAACTGGTCCTGTAGCACGTGCCTGAGTATTCCTTCTGAGCAAAATGCCAGTCTGGCTTGAGTATGTAGGATTTTATCAGCTCTCCAATGTGAAATGTCACTTTAAGTTGTGGAGTCCTTCCAATGATCAGTAACAACACTTGTGGCCTGACACAAACAGAGACCCTAACTAACTAACTATAGGCCTGGACTCAGTCCTATAGGCGCCAACACTGAAATGAGGTGCATGCACGATCTTACCGACCCGGGTCTGCTTTTCATCCGCTGGTGACTCTGAACAGAACAAATGTCTCTCCATTAAGCATGCAATGTCACAGTATATATATTGCTTAGTTCCTCAGCTTCCCATCAGCTTTCTTGAAGCAATCTTCCTTTCTATGAACAGGGTTAGCATCTTGAACACCATCAGTTTCACTCAACTGAATTTCTGATTACGGAGGGCTGTCCTCACATCTAGATGGCATCGGATTCTCAGATCGCACAGCCCCCCTTCTCTCTCTCAAGCATGGCTGCTCTCCTCTTCTTTTCCTGTTCACTCTTCAAGTGTAAAAACCCCACCCTTTCATGAATATAGAAATCTCTATGCAGTCTGAGGCTGTATTAGAAAAAACAGTGACATCTTGTGGCTAAACTGCAGAATGTCAGTCAGAACGTTTTTAATTTACTTCAACCAGTGTTCAAACAATGAAAGCTGATTCCCCATCTCACATATGGGCCCCTGGTTTTAATGCAACAGTGATCTGGACAGCTCTGGAGCCGCTTGATTACTCTTACATGACTGGCGCATGTTGCCCCTGCTCCAGCCTACTCCTCCAAGTTGTTCCTCGACTCTCCCTTTCCTCCTGAGTGCCCGGCACCACAACACCCACTGTCAGGATGGCAAGCATCATGAACATCCATTCCCTGCTTTCCTAATGTAATGTCAGCTCTGATCACTTCCAGTTCATACAGTAGTTGTCGAATTCTCAGCTAGAAAACCGGCTGTACACCTGACCGAACACACTCCTGTGCTCAGTCAGCTGGAGAAGAGGGCAGGGGAGACATTAGGGGACTAATAGATCCCTGATATTTTCATATCAATATCCCCATGTCCAATCGTTGGCAAACTTATGCAGGCTCCACCTCCGCAACATCTCCAAAATACGTTCGTTCCTAACCCCAGACACTACTAAACTACTCGTTCACTCCCCTATTATCTCACGTCTGGACTACTGCAACTCCCTTCTCACCGGCCTACCTCATCACAGACTATCCCTGCTTCAGTCTATCCTGAACTCAACGGCCAGACTCATCCACCTTACCAATCGCTCTGCATCTGCCACCCCCCCTCTGTCATTCCCTCCACTGGCTCCCGATTGCCCAACGCATTAAATTCAAACTACTAACACAGACATACAAAGCCATTCATAACGCTGCCCCAAACTACCTCACCGACCTGATACCCAAATACCACCCTACCCGTAATCTTCGCTCCTCACAAGACCTCCTACTTTCTAGCTCCCTGGTCTACCTCCCATGCCCGACTGCAGGACTTCTCCAGGGCTTCCCCATCCTCTGGAACTCACTACCCCAATCCATCAGACTGTCACCTACCCTCCTCAGCTTTAGGCGCACCCTGAAAACCCATCTCTTCAGGGAAGCCTACCCCACCCTCACCTAACAGCTGATCTCCTCCTACCACTCCATCCCCAACAGCCACTTCCTCCTGTACCACTATTCCCTCCATCCTAGATTGTAAGCTCCAAGGAGCAGGGCCCTTGACCCCCTTGTGTATTGTTTTGTTACTGTATTGTCTCATGTTCTGTCCCCCACTATAATGTACAGCGCTGAGTAAACCTTTTAGCGCTATATAAATACTGTATAATAATAATAATAATAAAGACGACCTGTCACCTGCCCAACATGATCACGAAGGGCACAGGTGGCAAACAGGGGAGGAAGGGGTTAAGTTTATTTAGCAGGGAAGGGTTATAGGAGTGAGGGGAGTGTTTTACTAGGGGGCGGGGGTGTGTGCTGGGCGGGACAAGGCTGATCGAGAAAGTGAAACTATTCTTTCTCGATCAGCTCATCCTCGAGCTGACAGAGAGGTGACAGACAGCACAGCTACTGCAGCTGTGCTCTCTGTCACCGTTTACCGCCGATCGCCGGGACATAGCCGCTAATGAGCGGCTGTGACCCGGCAACTGACATCTGCGGCGGTGTTCCACAGGAACACCTGTCGCTTCGCGCGCGCCCCCTATTTGTTTACAAAACGCACGTTTTAAAACGTGGTTTTGCCTGTGAGTGCCGCCCTGCCGCCGTATATGTACAGTGGCTGGGCGGCATGCGGTTAAAGTTAAATTTAAAAAAAAGATACAATTTTTTTAAATAAAATTACATTTAATGTAAAAAAAAAAATTAAAAGCAACTCCGTCTATCTGCGTATGTATGTATGCAACACAGCGTGCTCACGTGTATGTAAACAGAAATCAAAAACATCTATGTTGCCACAAACGTCATAGTGAAAGCAATTCCAATTGAATTGAAATGGATGGGCTGTAAAGGCCTTCACAGTATCTCCTATTGTTACATTTTTCACAATTTATTGGGTTCTATTTACTCTACCTTACCTCATCCTTTATTATGTACAAAAAATGTAGGGATTCAGTTGTGTACACTAAAATATTTTCTCCTGAACATATAGATATGAAAAAGATCTGCGCAAAATATTGTGCAACATGAAAAATTACAACTACTATTTTTTGTTTCGACAGGGACTCTGTTTTCAGAAAAAAAATCATGTTTTGGGGGAGTGTAAGTATTTTATGGCTAAAATGCAAAGAATGAAAAAAAATGTTCAAAAAGGGAAACGGTGATTTCTGCTTCTTACTAGTAGCACCCAAATATCCACACAAGGTGGCAGAAAACAATTACTTATCAAAATCCAACAGTAAATGACAATTATATTTCATGACCAGAGAATCCGAATATCAGCAGGAGGAGGAGTAAGAATCAGGAGAAGGAGTAAGAATCAGGAAGAGGAGTAAGAATCAGGAAGAGAAGTAAGAATCAGGAAGAGGAGTAAGAATAATGAGGAGGAGGGAGATTAAAGAGGAAGAAAAAGAAGGACGAGGAAGAATCAGGAGAAGGAGGGGGAGGAATCAGGAGGGGTAAGAATCAGAAGGAGGGGGAAGAATCAGACGAAGAAGGAGGAGGAAAAATAAGAAGGAGGAAGAAACAGGTGGAGGAAGAACCATTCTTTATTTTACTTTATTTGCATAAATGCAAATATTGTTATGTTTTAATCTATCATTCAGTTTACACCAAACCTATATGTTTAAAAATTGATTAACTTAAATATGTTAGATAGATTATTATAGAACACCAGTAGGTCAAGGTCCAGAAATTCTTAGTGCCAAAGTTCATATTTGAATAGTTGGTGGGTATGTTGGCAAATTCCTCAACAGAATTGACAGAAAAGTCATGGATGTTTTGGGATTCCCCATCATTTGTTTTCTTTTACTTCCTGAAATGAAAATTATATTGACTGATTATAACATGTCCATTAAAATAAAGAACAACAAATAACTTCAATTCATGGCCTTAAGGCATTTCTGATATAGTTCAATTTTCAAAAGGTGTTGCTCACTGTTGACTATGCACTTGTGTTTTAAGGTAGGTTGAGATTGTGTGCCTGTGTGTGTGTGTAGATATACCGTACTTTAGATGTGTCTATGTGTATTGTGTATTATGTATTAGTTAAGCACCTATAACCCTTGCTTGTCTTGTACCATTGATAGCTGCCCATTAGTTTATCCAATACTAAAGTATGAGCCTTGGGTGCAATGTACGATTATATATATATAGCCACCATGTGTTTCTTTTAAAAATTACATATAGTTTTTTTATTTATATAAATATATATATATATATATAATTTTTAAAAGAAACACATGGTGTTCATACGTGTGTGTGTATATATATATATATATATATATATACATATATATACACAGTATATGTACAATATATGTGTGTGTGTATATATATATATATATATATATATATATACACATATACACACACGTATGACCAACATGTGTTTCTTTTAAAAATAATATATATATATATATATATTTATATAGATAAAAAAATTATATATAATTTTTAAAAGAAACACATGGTGGCTATATATATATATATATATATATATATATATATATATATATATATAGCCACCATGTGTTTCTTTTAAAAATTATATATAATTTTTTTATTTATATAAATATATATATATATATTATTTTTAAAAGAAACACATGGTGGACATACGTGTATATATATATGTATGTGTGTGTGTGTGTGTGTGTATGGCCACCACATGTTTCTTTTAAAAATAATATATATATAATAATTTCTCTCTTTAATGTATAAAAACATTTTTTATAGTCATGTCCTTTGGGCTCCTTTTTTGCTGTTTACAGCGTTGACTTATCAGCTGTACTAAAAAAAATATATACTACTCAATAGCATAAGCACCAAAGTTTATAAAAACAAATGAGCTAAAGCATTTTGGCCTAGGTCACACTGGCATTGAAAGCAGGCGCTTGAGGGGCATTTTTAATGCTCCTCAAATGCCTCTGCAAATGATACTGTGGACAGCATGCAGTGCTGTTCATATGATCAAAACATGAAGCGTTAGCGTCGCTACGTGGAGTATAAAGCCATTCAACGCCTCCTATTTGAGTCTATGGTGACCCTTTTGCAGAGTGGCTGCAGCACGCTACTAACATTACAATTTAATATAGGCGTTTGTGGTACGGTATTAATACGTGTAAAATTTGCCAAAACTGCACATAGGGCATTTGAGGCCTATTTTTTACACTTGTAAAACGCTAATCTAAAGCTATAGGAGTGTTTGTTAAAAGTTAGAAATTTAGTGTGAAAAGGCGCTCACTTATCTCTGTCACTCCCTCTTCATTTCTTCAGATGGCTCAGCTTGAAGCTTAAATCAAAGAAAGAAAGCCTGAAGGCAAACAGCTTCTGCTCCACCTTCTCTTTGGAAAGCCCACAATGCCCTGTGAAGCTTGAGCCATGGTAGGTGCTGTATTCTTGTGTAAAAACACACATGAAAAATGTAAATTAAATTTGACCGAAAATAATTACAGATTTAGTGTATTGGGACGGACCCTGCAAATGAAAACATTTAATATTCACCTGTCCCACCGCCTGTTCTTTGGGTCCCTCTCCTCTCTTGCACAGCAACAGCCTTAGGTAGAATATTCACATTCAATACACTTCTGGGTGTATTGAATGTCTGTGTCCCCCACTGCGTGCTGTGGCTTGATCCCACGTCCTTATGTCACTAGCAGGGGTGGACTGACAACTCATGGAGCCCCCGGGCAATAGGGGACAATGTGGCCCCTGTGTCCTCGCCCACAACCAAAAAAGTCTATGAAAAAGCCAATGAAAGGTACCAGGGGCATCTCATGGGGCCCCCTACTGACCCCGGGCCCTCGAGCAGTGCCCAAGTGCTCGAATGGTCAGTCCACCCCTGGGCACTATTGTATTCTGTAGTGATGAAGGGGCCAGCGGACAGAACAACACTGAGCGACGGAATGCCAGGCATCCAAAACTTCCAAAGTGCTGGATGTGAAGATTTTGGTAGTGGCTGTAGCTTTCCAAGAGGGTTATGAACCAAAGAGTAATAAAAAGGACAGGTGAATGTAGAAAGTCTTCTTTTACAGGGTCTGTTTTATTTTTTTTTAAACCAGTGGAGGGTCACTTTAAGAAGCTGAGGATCGTAGTGGTGTATATTACCTCTTTCTGCACATTGAGGAGAGATGAACAGCAAGGAGGAAAGTCAACAGCATGATGGAACTCACAACATGTCTTAGATATGAAAGACAACTTGAGAAGAATGTTCTGGATTCCATAGCTAAAAGACAGATATAGAGAGCATATTAGACAAATCAGTAATCAAAAACATAAAAACAGGTGAGATGCTCATACTAAAATAAGAGAACTAAAGGGTTATGGACCTGGGGTAAGGGTGGCACATCTCTAGAGAACCCACTTGGTTCACAACTTTCTAAGACCAGTTCAGTTACTCCAATTGTGCAGTTAGCGATTTGTTACTCAGTTAGCTATTTGTTACTATATAAAATATTTTTTTTTACTCTCTTGACCACACACTGTTAGTGACTGAATTGCTGTCAAGATTGGAGACACAACAATATACTCATAGAGAAGCACAGAGACCAAGTGATAACATCACTTATTCTAAAAAATTGTATGAAATAAAAATTGAAAGGTTAAAAAAAAGATTAAACTTCAGCTTCAAATCAGCATATTATAAGTTATCCCCCTAAAGAAAAGCAATAGAGAAGTAGAAAATGTATGTTTAGTTAACCTCTTTAGCTCTCACACTTGTATATCTCTTATGGATCAAAGCAATCTTTAAATTTCCTGATATGGTCCAAGTGGTTCAAACAATAACTTTGTCATTACTTAAGATGTCGGAGATGATTTACTAAAGACAAATAGGCTGTGCACTTTGCAAGTGCAGCTGCCCCAAGGCCTACTAAATATGTAAAATCTCAGCTGATTCTATTATCCAATCATGTGCAAGCATAAAATTGCTATTCTTATAATTGGGTATCCTTTGCAAGGGGGAGCTTTGTCTCATTTACAAAGTTCTGGAGCATTTAAATACAATATATATATATATATATATATATATATATATATGTATACACACATATACACACACTAACTATATTGCCAAAAGTATTGGGAACCCCTCCAAGTAATTGGATTCAGGGGTTCCAATCCCCTCTATGGCCACAGGTGTGTAAAATCAAGCCCCTAGGCATGCAGACTGCTTCTACAAACATTTGTGAAAGAATGGGTCGCTCTCAGGAGCTCAGTGACTCCAAGCGTGGTCCCATGATAGGTGGCCACCTGTGCAATAAGTCCATCCGTGACATTTCCTGGCTACTAAATATTCCACGGTCAACTGTTAGTGGGATTATAACAAAATGGAAGCAACTGGGAACAACAGCAACTCAGCCACGTAACATGACAGAGCGGGGTCAGCGCATGCTGAAGCGCACAGTGCGCAGAAGTCACCAACTGTCTGCAGAGTCAACACCTAAAGACCTTTAAACTTCATGTGGCCTTCAGATTAGCACAACAGTGTATAGAAAGCGTCATGGAATGGGTTTCCATGGCCGAGCAGCTGCATCCAAGCCTTACATCACCAAGTGCAATGCAAAGCGACGGATGCAGTGGTGTAAAGCACGCCGCCACTGGACTCTAGAGCAGTGGAGACGTGTTCTCTGGAGTGATGAATCATGCTTCTCTGTCTGGCAATCCAATGGACTTGTCTGAGTGTGGCGGTTGCCAGGAGAACGGTACTTGCCTGACTGCATTGAGCCAAGTGTAAAGTTTGTGGATGGCCCCTTCCTGTTCCAACATGACTGCACACTAGTGCACAAAGCAAGGTCCATAAAGACATGGATGGGATGAATTGGAGCGGAGACTGCGACCCAGGCCTTCTCGTCCGACATCAGTGCCTGACTTCACAAATGTGCTTCTGGAAGAATGGTCAAACCTTCCCATAGACACCCTCCTAAACCTTGTGGACAGCCTTCCCAGAAGAGTTGAAGCTGTTATAGCTGCAAAGGGCGGGGCCAACTCAATATTGAACCCTACAGACTAAGACTGGGATGCCATTAAAGTTCATGTACGTGTATAGGCAGGCATCCCAATATTTTTGGTGGCAATATAGTGTGTATATATATATAGAGAGAGAGAAAGAGAGAGAGAGATTGCTGAACACACGAACGGTAAGGGTGTTTATGCAGTGGGTAGTATGCACAGCATGCAGTGGGTAGTATGCACAGTATACAGTGGAAGGAAAACTCATACAAATGAGCGCAGAGAGGCCACTCCAGGTGGAAACATGTGAACAGTTAATCATGAGCTCACCACTGCTGCCTTGTTAATCATATGCATGGGTAGTATGCACAGTATGCAGTGGGTAGTATGCACAGTATACAGTGGGTAGTATGCACAGTATGCAGTGGGTAGTATGCACAGTATGCAGTGGGTAGTATGCACAGTATACAGTGGGTAGTATGCACAGTATGCAGTGGGTAGTATGCACAGTATACAGTGGGTAGTATGCACAGTATGCAGTGGGTAGTATGCACAGTATGCAGTGGGTAGTATGCACAGTATGCAGTGAGTAGTATGCACAGTATACAGTGGGTAGTATGCACAGTATGCAGTGGGTAGTATGCACAGTATGCAGTGGGTAGTATGCACAGTATGCAGTGGGCAATTTTTGGGTATACCAATGGGCAGTGTGTACAATAAATGAAAGAGACCAAAGATAGTGCGGGTGGGGTAGCAAGAGCTATAGAATGAAAACAATGAAAACATAGAAATGAACAAGGGCAGATATGTTTGAGGCCCCCCCTAGGTGACAACCATAACTCCCTTTATACTGTAGTTACAGTACAATGAGTGGGTGTTCCTAGGGGACAGGAAGTGTGTTATTTGCAGGATCAGCAGGTTCAAATAAAGGAAAAGGCCTTTTAAAAAAGAGAACAAATACAGGCACATTATCTAAGGACTGGTAAGCTGCATTATAATACATGTTTATATTTGGGTTTATATACAGTTTAACCCCTTCCCAGCACTGCCTCCCGGCTCTTTTAGACGTTCTTGGCACTGGAAAGCGGAGGAGGGCTTTCTGATCATATCACTGCCGCGATTGACTGTCACAGCAGTCACATGATCAGAAAGCTTCCAATGGCAAGTAGACATTGGGAGCTATCCATTACCCACCAGTAGCTGTGCCGGGAGCGAGCCTTAGCACAGCATTGTTTATGTTTTGGATGCATATATGCAGCTTCTTGGTGGTAAAGCCCGCCCACCGAGATGCCGTATATATGTGTACAGCCAGTGGGAAGAGGTTAAGTCTGACCTACCTATATTTGTCTTCCCTGACACTCAGTCTATGGTCTTAAACCCATGAAAGCTCTCTGTTGGAGCTCTTGATGGTGGAAAAGTCTTAATCAGCTAACAGATGACTCTTACACAGGGCTTTAGCTCACATTAAGTTAAAGGACATGTGTCAAACACAAGGCTCACAGGCCGAATCCCACCTGCACGACCATTTCATGTGGCCCTCGCACCCAGGGGGAAGGGTGGAAGTGAGATGTAGACAACCTGTGATAGAGAGATGAACTCTGCACACTGTGCATAGCACACCCCTGAACTCTACACTCTGCATGCAGCGCACCTCTGAACTCTGCACTCTGTATGCAGCGCACCACTGAACTCTACACTCTGTATGCAGCGCACCACTGAACTCTACACTCTGTATGTAGCGCACCACTGAACTCTACACTCTGTATGCAGCGCACCACTGAACTCTACACTCTGTATGCAGCGCACCACTGAACTCTACACTCTGTATGCAGCGCACCACTGAACTCTACACTCTGTATGCAGCGCACCACTGAACTCTACACTCTGTATGCAGCGCACCTCTGAACTCTGCACTCTGTATGCATTGCACCACTGAACTCTTCACTCTGTATGCATTGCACCACTGAACTCTACACTCTGTATGCAGCGCACCACTGAACTCTACACTCTGTATGCAGCGCACCACTGAACTCTACACTCTGTATGCAGCGCACCACTGAACTCTACACTCTGTATGCAGCGCACCACTGAACTCTGCACTCTGTATGCAGCGCACCACTGAACTCTACACTCTGTATGCAGCGCACCACTGAACTCTGCACTCTGTATGCAGCGCACCACTAAACTCTGCACTCTGTATGCAGCGCACCTCTGAACTCTGCACTCTGTATGCATTGCACCACTGAACTCTACACTCTGTATGCAGCACACCACTGAACTCTACACTCTGTATGTAGCGCACCACTAAACTCTGCACTCTGTATGCAGCGCACCACTGAACTCTACACTCTGTATGCAGCGCACCACTGAACTCTGCACTCTGTATGCATTGCACCACTGAACTCTTCACTCTGTATGCATTGCACCACTGAACTCTTCACTCTGTATGCAGCACACCACTGAACTCTGCACTCTGTATGCAGCGCACCACTGAACTCTACACTCTGTATGTAGCGCACCACTAAACTCTGCACTCTGTATGCAGCGCACCACTGAACTCTGCACTCTGTATGCAGCGCACCACTGAACTCTGCACTCTGTATGCATTGCACCACTGAACTCTTCACTCTGTATGCATTGCACCACTGAACTCTTCACTCTGTATGCAGCACACCACTGAACTCTACACTCTGTATGTAGCGCACCACTAAACTCTGCACTCTGTATGCAGCGCACCACTGAACTCTGCACTCTGTATGCAGCGCACCACTGAACTCTACACTCTGTATGCAGCGCACCTCTGAACTCTGCACTCTGTATGCATTGCACCACTGAACTCTTCACTCTGTATGCATTGCACCACTGAACTCTTCACTCTGTATGCAGCGCACCACCGAATTCTTCACTCTGTATGCATTGCACCACTGAACTCTTCACTCTGTATGCATTGCACCACTGAACTCTTCACTCTGTATGCAGCGCACCTCTGAACTCTACACTCTGTATTTAGCGCACCACTGAACTCTTCACTCTGTATGCAGCGCACCACTGAACTCTACACTCTGTATGCAGCGCACCACTGAACTCTACACTCTGTATGTAGCGCACCACTAAACTCTGCACTCTGTATGCAGCGCACCACTGAACTCTACACTCTGTATGCAGCGCACCACTGAACTCTACACTCTGTATGTAGCACACCACTGAACTCTACACTTTGTACGTAGCACAGCCCTGAACTCTGCACTCTGTACATAGCGTACCCCTAAACCCTGCACTCGGTACATTGCACACCCCTGAACCCTGCACTTGTTATGTAGCGCACCCCTGAACTTTGCACATTACTCACTCCTGCTATTTATTGCCTCTTTACAGTCCTCCCACTGTGAAATCTGTCCACAACCAACATTCAATGTGGTTTGGCAGGGGGCTGTGGTTAAGTTCCTGCACCTATTCTAAGAAAAAAAAGTCCTGCATAAATGTATTTAGATTTACAGATACAACTAGACAACCATAATGCTGCGGCGGCCCACAATGAAATTGAGTTTGACAATCCTAGGTTAGAGGATGGTGGATTGGAGGCTTGAACTAATTTTAATTAAATGAGGCTTTAGGTTTGCTTTAAAAAATTATCTGAGGTGACTCTAACTGAGCTCAATAAAAGGCTATTTTTTTCAGTGGATTATTTCTGCATTATATCCTAAAATATTCTAAGGACTCTAGTGGCCAATAGTTGCTATCGAAAGATACTGTGTAGAAATGAATTTGTTTCTCTTGAATTAAACTACTTATGGTGAAAAATACAAGCCCCCTTATTACCTCTATGTGGTATGGTCCCGTGGATCTGGACAGGAGAAGAGCTGGTCCAGACTTCACAGGTCACACTGCCCCCATAGTCCCAGGTATCTTTGGTAAGAGTTAGGATATTCGAGAATGTCCATGTACCACTATGAAGCTTCACAGAGGTTCTTCTGCCCATGTAATGTCTTCCAGAGATGTTCCAGGTTACATGTACTGTATGAAGTGGCACGGTCACTACACAGGCCAGCTGGATATTACTGTTAGTAGTAGGTTGTTGTGGAGTAATCAGGAGATAACCGATATTGTTGGCATTGGAATTATCTGAAAATAGGAGATCATAAAAGTTGCTGAATGCTCTGCTGAAACTAAAAATATATTAGACAATTTTGTTTTGTTTTGGATATAGCAGGTAACCAGCAGCATTTTCAGCCTACCATGTGCGCTTCTTCAGTTGACAATTGGGCTGCCTTTCGTGTCTATCAGATAGCCAGGCCAACTGAAGGGGTTTGTACAGCACAGGATGAGATCCTGTTGTTATTGGAGATTCACCTTTTACTGATGGTCGGGGTGACCATTGTCTCCGGGACAGAATTTTATGGAAAATCCAAACTGTTGGGGGGTGGCACCAAAACAGTTTGCAGAGATTTCCTCTCACTTCCAATTGAGCCTCCAGGAGAGGAACCATTCCCTATACTAGTGTTTCTCTAACTTTTTTTCAGTCCAGGAATCCTTTAAAATTATGGACAAATTCAAGGCACCCTCTAAAATTATGGACAGTCCCGAGGCACCCTTTGAAATTATGGACAGTCTTGAGGCACCCTTTGAAATTATGGACAGTCTCGAGGCACCCTTTGAAATTATGGACAGTCTTGAGGCACCCCGTTCTAAAATGTAAAAAACTATTCTAATAGCTTTATATTACGAAGCAACACATGTAGGACACCCAACATTATAGGTGAGTTATTCTTCTAAATCAAACACACTTTTGCACACTAGTATTACAGTGTTCCTCTCAGTTTTACTCCATCACTGAGCTAATGTGACCCCAGCACTGTTGGAGAGGGGCAGGGGAGAGTCAAACAATGATGTTGTGCAGGCAGCTGACATCTTATTAACTGATGATGTCATTGGTTGTCAGGACACCGGTGGCTTTATGTAACTAAAAACCAGGCTTCTTCCACCTACTGGCTTGTATACAAGTTTTGTGCAACTTTTAGACATTTTGCCAAGGCACCCCTGAAGAACCCTCAAGGCACCCTGGTTGAGAAAGGCTGCCCTATACTATCAATAAATGAAAAAAGTTTAGGATATAGGCAGAGGCGGACTGACAACTCATGGAGCCCCCGGGCAATAGGGGATCATGGGGCCCCTGTGTCCTTGCCCAAACTCAAAAAAAGCCTATGAAAAAGGTACTAGGGGCATCTCATGGGGCCCGCTACTGACCCCGGGCCCTCGGGCAGTGCCAAATGGTCAGTCCGCCCCTGGATAAAGGTATGCTTTAAAGGATCAATTAACCCAAAATTAAATGTCAGCAGGTTGAATAATCTATCTCCGCCTATCTGTCCATCAGAATTCCTAGATTTACCATTCTGTAGAACCTTTCTGGGTGTAATCTCTCCTGGTTTTGGACTTCTTTGTTATTTTACAGCCTAGGAAGGGTAAGGGTTCTCCACAGGATTAAGTGGACATAACAGGTAACTCTCGCTGCTGGAGTCCCTATCCTAGCCATTTATCCTTCCCCTGTCTCTCACCCAAGTTTCTACAAAAACATAGCCAAAAACTGAGACAGATCAGGGTAGTTGTTTATGAATAGCATTCAAAGTCTAAAATAAATGTTTTACTAAAGCGTACTGAAAAGAAGCATGGCTTACCTCCAGCGATTAACATTGTTCCATTAGCAAAGAGCAATGATCGTAAATGAAGATGTGAACAGTAATACATCCCAGAGTCCTCAGGCTGAACGTTGAATAATGTTATAGTAGTGCCATTTGTGTCCAGTCTACAGGAATAGGTTTTGGGTCTCATATTCGTACATGATCCAACTCTTGTCAGCATATCCCCATCTCTCCATGTCCTCCGATACCAGAAAGTCCTTCCAATGTCATTCAATACATTTGTAGTGTTAGAGATGCAGGAGATATCCACAGAGCCACCGGCAGGTCCAAAGATGATCTCCTGGGGCTGATACATAACCATCCCAAGAGCTGTAAAAACAATGAGTATAAGTTGCACACAATCACTCATCTGCCATATTCTGTAAAATGAAACTTCTGTTATTTTGTAGATAAAGATCATTTTCTAGGACAGTGAAGATGCAGCACATACAAAAATATCTATTCTTCGTGATATCCTGCGTTTTTTAAATGCTACTTACAGTATGGTGTAGATCTAGATTTCTTTGAACACATTGAAAATTGTTTTTCATACACAATTGCTTCACATTTGGCAGATTCTGTCAATTTCTTTTCTTCAAGTTAATATTCACCAATCATTAACTATATAGAAACTATCTATAATGTACATGCAGTGTTAACGTATTAGACGTGCAGAATGAAAATATATTGCATTTCATTTCCTTACTTAAATAATATTGTTTAGTTAAATTTGTTTAATTCACTTTCGGAATTTGTTTTCTTATTCGAATTCAAATTTTCTGAATTTGATTGAATTGAACTCAATTTGGCTGAATTCAGAAAATTCCAGTTGGCATTTGAATTCAAATTTATTCTTTTTTAAATTTGAATTTCAGAAGATGGTTATAGTCTCTCTTTTTTTCTATTATATTCGTTTTTTCTATTCTGTCCTATTTTTTTCTATTCTATTCTGTTTATGGATATTGTATTCTCTTCTATTCCATTCTTTTCTATTCCAACCTATTCTATTCAAATTCAAATGTATTCTGTTCGAAATTTGAATTTTGGAAGACAGTTATAGTCTCTGTTTTATTCTATTGTTTTCTATTTTATTCTTTTCTATTCCTTTTTTTTCTATTTTATCTTATTCTAGTCTTTTCTATTCAGTTCTGTTTTATTCTATTCTTTTATTTTATTTTCTATTCCTTTAATTTCTATTATATCCTTTTATTGCCTATTCATTTATGTTCTGTTTTACTCTATTCTTTTATATTCTATTCTATGGTTTTATTATATATTCTATTCTTCTCTATTCTGTTCTATTCTTTTATATTCTATTCCCTTACTTTCTATTCTATTTTATTCTATTCTTTTATTTTATATTCTATTGTGTTTTACACTATTCAGTCCAAATATTTTCTATTCTATTATTTTGTGTTCTATTCCATTATTTTTTATTCTTTTTTATTTGATTCTATTCTTCTCCATTCTGTTCTGTTTTACTTTATTCTATTCTTTTATTTTCTATTCTATTTTGTTCTATTCTTGTTTTTTTTTTTAAATTTTCGACATAATTTTGGTTCATTATTTTGGATTCATTTAAATTTGTTACTATTGTAATGATGTGATACATCCGAATCTTCAAATAACAAAAAAAATTGTCCGAATTTTAATTCGGAATGAAATGAAATGTCTATTTGTTACTAAAAGCAATATTCTCTGGTTTTGTTTGCTAAAATTTGCTTACATCTGCATCACTTTTTGAAGAGCTATTTTTTGAAATGGGCTTTTTCAATAGGATAACAGCACCCCAGTAGGATAACTTTTTGCCCTGACACAAATCAATGCACACAACCCTATGCAGCTGCCTTTTGCAACTTATGGGATGGGGGGCAGTAAAAAATTAAAGGCAGGGGACCATTACAAAATGTATCTCTACTGCCTATTTTACCTTCCCCCAACCTTTTTGTTCCCAGCATATGAATATTAATAAAAGAGCATAAAGCGAGCGCTCAGGAATAAATCAATCCGACTTAAAAAACTATAAATATAACAGCAATTGCACCAACATAGGATATCCTAAGACCCAGTCAGAATAAGATAGATATAAAAAGTGCAGCGCTAAAAAATTACATACATAAATCAATAAATGCGTAAAACAGTAAAATGTACATGGTGCTAATGTATTGCACCAAATGGAACAGTCTAAATATTCATGAGGGAACATACAGGCTTGACTCAGGAAGGTCAGCAATCTCAAAAGGTGACTTTCAATAGCGTGGATATAAATGATCCTTGTGACGTGATTCCGTGCATCTAGTTATGAAATATGCACTCACCAGAAGCACACTGAATATGTGCATTACACCATCACATCTCCGTCAGGTCCCCTTTAAATGCATACAGACAGCTAACCAGGATCACGGATCCCAGGTATGGACATCATTCTCCCATGCAGCTCTCCCTCCTCTGGGGGCCTTCAAAAGTAATTGGCTCAAAGCCAGGTCATATGTAAAAAATCGTATAGTGTAGTATTTTTCAAAATGTTGAATTTATTAACATAAGAAGTTAAAAAACAGTACCTCCAAAAACATGGAAGTATAAGCAATAAAATATTATATAAAATCACGAGCAGCAGTATGAGATCAATGTGGCTGTATCAGCCAATATCCAAGATGGACCTCCGTACAGTTCTGGCGGTGTGACATCACAACGTTATTGGCTCTTCCTTTACGCGTTTCGTGCAATGGCACGTTATCAAAAGGGGTGTGCCTATGTCGTACATCCCATAGAAGTCTATTTATACCATCTCAAGCGTCCGCGCATGCGCAGTACGCGGGCGCCATTTTCTCCAAGTCTAACTTAGAAGGAAGCTGCAAGCACAGACTTAACTCTTGTCAGAAAGAAAACCGCTGAGACATAACTCAGCCTAAGCCCTCCAGTCAGACTAAGAAAAAAGCATAATGAAATACAAACAGAATCCCACTGAATCCATAAATGTCACCAATACTATTTATATAAGCTCTGGCTTCCGCGCATGCACAGTGCACGGGTGTTATTTTCTTGAGGTCTAACTTAAACAAGACAGGGAATCCATAAACACGGACTAAACTCTTGTCAGGTAAAAGAGCCGACCACTGAGACATAACTCAGCCCAAGCCATCCAGTTAGACTCAGAAAACAGCATAATGAAATACAAACAAAATCCCACTAAATACATAAGTATCACCAATACTATGTGGCACTTAAGTTCAGCGGGATGCAAATAACCACTTATGTTGTATTAAGCATGTGAAAAAAATATGTGGTGAATGGTTCTATATTGCAATACATGGCATTTAAAAAATGTATATCATAAAATACTCACAAAAAAAATCTTATCTCTATAAAAATACATACCGTATATACTCGAGTATAAGTATAAGTATTTTTTGTGCTGAAAAACGGCCCCCTCGGCTTATACTAGAGTCAATGTCTGCAGATGACATGCCGTCCCTGTCATCTGGACACACCCCCGGGATCAATCCTCGTCGGTGATTGGCCGCCGGAACTGTAGCTCAGGAGAGGCACACAGGCGCCCAATCACCAGCGAGGATGTGGAGCTTGGAGAGGAGGAGCCGAGCGGCACCGCGAAGATCGAGCGAGTGAAGAGGAGGAGAGCGGCCGGAGAAGGAAGACATCTGACCGGTAAGTGTGTACCATGGGAGAGGGAGGGAGTGAGCGAGCCCAGGCTGGAGCAGGGGTCACCAACGATGGGGCACTATTCCTCCCCCCACTGACACCAACGATGGGGCACTATTCCTCCCCCCACTGACACCAACGATGGGGCACTATTCCTCCTCCCACTGACACCAACGATGGGGCACTATTCCTCCCCCCACTGACACCAACGATGGGGCACTATTCCTCCCCCCTCGACTTATACTCGAGTCAATAGTTTTTCCCAGTTTTTTGTGGTAAAATTAGGTACCTCGGCTTATATTCGGGTCGGCTTATACTCGAGTATATACGGTAATACAGATATAAAAAGTGAGTATAAAGACAATAGCATTCATGGACATGATAAGAAAAAAAAATATATACCCACCAATTTAGTAAAAAAGACATGCACATTCACATATCTGAATAAAATTGATGCAAATATATATAAAACGATAATAATTATTAATGCAAATTATATTAATCTTCCAAGAGTGGGTAAAAAGCTCTCATAGAGTATATGTGCATAGTTATGTTATTTCATAGTCATTAAGCATTACCATATGTTAGATATAATATCAACTCATAAAAATTGCACATAGAATAGAATGAGAATGACAAATAGAATAATTCTAAAAAATATTAAAAATGATAATCGATATAAAAAAGATATGTATAAAAATATAAGATATTTCAAGCCTTAAGATACTGGGTAAAAAACTTATGAATAGCATAATTATGGCTGGTATTATCTCCAGATCTAAAAAATGAATCTAACGAATGCATATCAATCTATATAGTTATATCCTAAACAAAGAATCCCCAAAGTATTAATTTGTTACATCAATCCCAGAGAGTTTATTAATTTAATTTAACCATTATCTATGAAACAGTTGATATGCAAATCTATGTTTAACCCACGCGGTTTCATAGATTGAATCTCATAGATCCATTTGGTCTCTAATTGCGAGACTGCTCTGCGTCTATTAATCCCTCTCCAGTGATGTTTAATCATATCAATTCCAACAAATTTAAGGGAGGAGGGATCTCTATTGTGAAAGTGCCTATAGTGCCTTGACAGAGAGTGTTCCTTATAGCCTCTTTTAATATTATAAATATGTTTTCTGAGCCTATCCCTTAACCTGCGGGTTGTCCTGCCCACATATTGTTTATAACACGGACATTCAAGTAAATAAACAACATATCTACTATTACACGAGATGAATTGTGGAATTTTGTAGCTCTTTCCAGTAGTGTGGGAAATAAAAGCTTCTTTCTTGTATTTCCTAATTCCGTTAAATTTGCAACACATACATATATTACAAGGGTGAAAACCTTTGATATTGGAGAAAAATGCTGTGGTGACAGGGGGGGATCAATGATATTGGTTGCTAGTCTATTTCTGAGAGACATAGCCTTGCAAAATGTAATTTCTGGTCTTTCAGGGAGTAACTCCGATAAAACAGGATCAGATTTTAGTACCCCCCAGTTTTTATAGATTATTTTTTTCACTTCTTTATGTTGTATCGAGAAATTAGTAACGAACGGGCAGAATTGATTAACTCTTTCCTTTCTTGGTTGAGACAACATTCTCTCTCTACTCATGTGAGCAACCTGTTGTGCTGTTTGATCCAAAAAAGTCTTGTCATAACCTTTTTCTCCAAATCTATTTTTAAGTATCTCTGCTTGTGAGAAATATGTGTTCAGATCATCACAATTACGTCTAACCCTTACGAATTGCCCTTTTGGAATATTCGATAACCATAAAGGATGGTGACAACTGTTGGTAGGGATATAGCTGTTTCTATATATTGTTTTAAAAAACGATTTAGTAGTTATCCTATTCCCTTGATTTATCAGAGTTAAGTCCAAAAAATTAATCTCTTTGGTACTGTAAGTATAAGTAAGAGATATATTTAGAGAGTTGTTGAATATTATTTTTAGTCATTTCATGATCACATCCTTAATGTGTAAGGGATCTTTTTGTACTGGACTATAGTCCATACAAAACCAATAAAAATGTTATGAAACAGAAAAATGAATGAATTAATACAACTTGTCAGTGATTAAAGCTGAACTCCAGGCAAATAGCCAAATTCACAGATGAAATACATATACTGTAAGTAAACAGATTTATATTTCTGTCCACCCAGTCCTGAAGATTACACAGTTTGGCTAAACTATATACTGTAGGTCTGTCTGGGAGGACCGGTGTTTTTTCTTTGCTGCAATCAGGTAATACTTTCAGGTCTTTTCTCTGCCCTGCCCTGTGACTGGGCAGTGAAAGGAGAAGCAGCAGACAGATAAGCTCATCTCTCAATCAATGTTATCTCTTTCTATCAGCATGCTACTTGTACTGCAGCAGAACTGATTGGCTTCTTCCTCCAGTCTGAGCTCTGCTGTAAAGGGACTGCAAGAGGCCAAATTCAGGGGTTTATACTGCTTACATTTCAAAAGGGATATTAAAGTGTTACTAAACCCATAACAGTAAAATCAGTCTATACATGCAGCAAAGCATGCTTGTTATATTCACTGTGGAACCTTAGGGGTTAATCATCTGCATTGTGTAAAAAGGCTGTTTGATCCTGTCATCTTTGATACTCCCCTTCTTCCAGTGCCCCCTTCTTATCTCCTGATAAGACATATCATGTGGTGACACTCTACACGTGCTCAGTTTGGTGTGTATTGCTAGAGACAGGGGCGGACTGACCATTTGGAAACTCGGGCACTGCCCGAGGGCCCGGGGCAGTAGGGGGCCCCATGAGATGCCCCTGGTACCTTTTTCATAGGCTTTTTTGAGTTTGGGCAAGGACACAGGGGCCCCATGATTTGTCAATCCGCCCCTGGCTTTTTTTTTTCCTCTTGGAGAGTGCATGAGATCAGCACAGGGCCAGTCAGCACTGTCCAGACAGATGTCAGGGGTTTTGCATCCTCCTAGTGCAGAAAGAAAACTCCTCCTACAAGCTTTAACCAGTGTTCAGCTGAACACTGATAGAAATCACAAGACTGTTGATGAGAAAAGGTATTTAGCAGTTTATATTTACTAAAATAATTGCATTTCCATGTTCTGTGTACTGTGGAAGACCAGATATAGCAAATGCAGGGTCCAGGGAGACCAGATATAGTGAATGCAGGGTCCGGGGAGACCAGATATAGCAAATGCAGGGTCCTGGGAGACCAGATATAGTGAATGCAGGGTCCGGGGAGACCAGATATAGTGAATGCAGGGTCCAGGGAGACCAGATATAGTGAATGCAGGGTCCAGGGAGACCAGATATACTGAATGCAGATTCCGGGGAGACCGGATAAAGTGAATACAGGGTCCGAGGAGACCGGATATAGTGAATGCAGGGTCCGGGGAGACCGGATATAGTGAATGCAGGGTCCGGGGAGACCAGATATACTGAATGCAGGGTCCGGGGAGACCGGATAAAGTGAATGCAGGGTCCAGGGAGACCAGATATAGTGAATACAGGGTCCAGAGAGACCGGATATAGTGAATGCAGGGACCGGATATACTGAATGCAGGGTCCGGGGAGACCGGATATAGTGAATGCAGGGTCCAGGGAGACCGGATATAGTGGATGCAGGGACCGGGGAGACCAGATATACTGAATGCAGGGTCCGGGGAGACCAGATATACTGAATGCAGGGTCCGGGGAGACCGGATATAGTGGATGCAGGGACCGGGGAGACCAGATATACTGAATGCAGGGACCGGGGAGACCAGATATACTGAATGCAGGGTCCGGGAAGACCAGATATAGTGAATTCAGGGTCCGGGGAGACCAGATATAGTGAATGCAGGGTCCAGGGAGACCGGATATAGTGAATGCAGGGGCCGGGGAGACCAGATATAGTGAATGCAGGGTCCGGGGAGACCAGATATAGTGAATGCAGGGTCCGGGGAGACCAGATATAGTGAATGCAGGGTCCGGGGTTTAGTAGCACTTTAATATGACTTCACAATAAAAATGTATTATGATAATAAAAATGTAAATATATATATTTTTTTTTAAAACAAAATCTATGCATGATAAGACTTTAAGCTATAAGAAATAGATTTAGAATGAATAAAAAGTCTTTATACTGTTTGCTGTGGACAAACTAGCCAAAATGTAATTTTATCCAACAGCTGTGATGTAGAATGGAAGACTGTATGGATGTTGGCATGCTCCAGGTTACACATTGTGCTCTTGCTGTAACAATTAGCACAAGGCTGGATTTATGGTCAGGCACTATTGGCCTGTGCCTAGGATGTCACTGTGTGATGAAAGTCTGCTCATCGGATCCCCTCCTGCTATAAAAAATGTAGCATTAAATTAGATGTAAACCCTAAATGCATAGTTTTTAGTTTATTAAGGCACTGTGTGCCATAAACAATTGCGTTTACATTCCTAAAAAAATACTTTTTTTTTTTACATCCCTTGTTGCATCTCGGTGCTGATTATCTTTTACTATTCTTTGTAGCCTGTCTGTATGTTCTCCAGTGATATCTGCATGGTGTTTCTTCACCACCTTAATACCGGGCACTTTCACCCCCTTCCTGCCAAGGCCAAATTCTCAGCTTTCACTTTGAATGACAATTGCGCGGTCATGCAACACTATACCCATATGAAATTTTTATCATTTTTCACACAAATACATTTTTCTTTTGGTGGTATTTAATCACCACGGGGTTTTTAATTTTTTCTTCATGATTGTGTTAAAAGCAACCCTAGGAGAAAATTAGCAGCAGGATTGCTTTTACAAACAGCGGGAGGATATGCCCCCCTCCTGCTGCCTTGACTGGACAAGCCAACATCTACCTAAAACTGAAGGACACTTACTGTATACAGTACAAATTATATGTATTAAAAAAAGTCATGCTTTTTCATTTTTGTCTTACCTCCAGAGATCAGCAGTAAGTACACGAGTGTCATGATGAATACAACAAGACCTGCAGAAAAGAAAAGCTTAGAGAACACAGACTCCCTCCATGCTTCAGTCACTTGGCTTGTAAAGGGCACATAAAACAGTAATAGGTTTCTTTTGTATGTACATCTGACAAGCCACAACCACAGAATGCAAAAAGATTGACAAGAACGGGACAGGAAGAAAACAGCTTGTAAAAGCAAATGTATCTGTTTCCTCTAGACATTGATCACAAAGGGTCTCAAGCAGGGGTGGACTGACAACTCATGGGGCCCCCGGGCAATAAGGGATCATGGGGCCCCAGTGTCCTTACCCAAACGCAAAAAAACCTATGAAAAAGGTACCGGGGCATCTCATGGGGCCCCCTACTGACCCCGGGCCCTCGGGCAGTGCCAGAGTTTCCAAATGGTCAGTCCACCCCTGGTCTCAAGGAACAAATGTATGAATGAATGGAATACTAATCAATCAGACTATCTAGTGGCAGTCCGTCACATTCAACTAAACTTGTTCTATAATTCTGAAGACATTTGGTAGCATATTCAAGTCACTTCTTCATATCAAATGGACGTCAGGAAAATACCCCAGCATATATATCTACATATCCAGTCAATATGAAAATGTTATTTTTCCAAGAACAGGATAAGAGATGTGAAAATGGTGCAACCACCCTTTTATAGTTACATAATCCCATCCTTGGTTTCAGGATGTCTATACAGGTGTTAATCCTTCAATTTACATGGTTTAAGGTGTGAAATGTTGTCCAAACACCAGGATAGAGATGTTCAAATGGCATTATATGTAGAAGACAGATGGTATTGAAGGTCCCCACCCCTGTCCAATGATGGTTGTTCCACTATGAAATAGATGGCTTCTCTTATGCTTCTTATGAACCAGTTGTCCTCACTGTCAAAAATATGCACTTCGCTGTCCTCAAAAGAATGTCCCTTTACCTCAAGGTGTAAGAAGAGAGTCAAGAGTCTTGACCAGTAGAATTTGCCCTCCGATGTTGAGCCTTTGTGTAGAGGTTGCGTTGTCTCCCCAATGTACAAGCCTTTGCAAAAGTCACTACACCACACAACATATACCAAGGTACTTGACTTGTGTTTGGATGTAGGGTCTTTTAGATGTATAAGCTACTGTCTCAACGTATTGTTGGGTTTGAAAGACACAAAGAAGCAATGCTTTTTAAAGATTCTTCAGGGTTCTTCTAACATTCTGGCTTCATACCGGGTGATTATATTACTCTTCTGTTTCTCCACTCTAATATGATAGTACTGTGTTTTTGCTTGACCTTGTGAATGTGTTAATGAAAGCCCAATTTGAGTAACCACAAACTTCAAAGCACTCTGAGATGTGTTCCTTGTCTTTAGATTTTGTGTTTGTTGTTACCATCTGAGCCAGATGATGCACAGTTATCTTATTAATAGTTTGTATTTCAGCCGGTGGTGGGAGTCAAAAAGCAGATACTGGTCTGTGTGTATGGGCTGATTGCAGGTCTTAATGTCAAAGTCAACCCCTTCCTTGACTTGTCACAAAATCAAAAAAAGGGTATTTTGTTATTCTTCCTATGTAAACTTGATATTTATGTCCACTGTGTTGGTCACCAAAAGCTTGTATTCCTGAGGTTCTAATCTTGAATCATGCATTGCTCACATACCTGAACCTATGACTTGATATTATTCCCCTAAAAATGTTCAAGTCTCTCTTCTCCACCACATCCATGTAGCTGCAATGTGAGATGATGGTGATCTCATAGCACAGCCATATTTCTATCTGTAGAAGTTTTCAGATGGGTCAAAGGATAGGTTTACCTTTGGGAACTTGTTACACGTTCAACCTGTTTTTAGGGTGGAACATGTAACATGTTCCCATAGCTGCAGCCGCTGCCTGACCCCCCACCCTCCCTGTGACAACAGTACATAGTAAATAAGTTTCCCGTACTAGCTGTCAGTTTTTGAAATCAGCGTGGCCATGCGGGGATCCACCCACACTGCACATTGCTGATTCATTCACAGAGTTCTGTGAATTAACGAAATACAAGTGCCGCCATCCTTTGCGGATGTTGACTTGTACTTCTCAATGAACTACCAAGGCACTGTGGAGCACTGTGGTAGTTCATTCAGCCTTCATGTCAGTGTTAAACTGTCTGCTCGTATGAGCACACAGATTTAGCCCGGGTTTACACCGGTGGGACATGTCATGCTGTTTGACTGTTTCAAATCACATGACAAGTCGCACCCTATTGTCGGTAATGGAACCATTTAAAACGTTGCAACTCCAACTTTGCGGTGGCACACCAATTTGAAAAAATGGTTCCTGTAGTCTTTTTTGCGATTTCAGGTGCGACTTGCATAGACGTCTGTGCCTGAAGTTCCAGAGATGTCATCCAAGTCGCACCTGAAATCATACTGACATGAGATCGTGTGTCTACAAGTGAAGTTACACAATTTCAAAGTAGGATCCAGTGTGAACCAGGGCTTAGCTGTCTGCTAGAGACCTGCATGGCACTAGCAATCTGCTGATTACTGGTGCGATGCATTACAGGCTCCAAAAAATAAATAAACAAATGTGCATTTGTTATCTGCAACAGATGTGGGACATTAACCTCCAATTGGAAGTTTAACCCGTGTGTGTCACCTTGTGTGCCAAACATTCCAGGGGAGGGAAACTTTTGATCCGGGCCATTTGGGTGATTTCTGTTATCATTCTGATTTAAAAGGGAGCCAAACAACTATTTGATAATAAATGGCTTCATATGATCATCATCCTTCAATAAAAGAGCATTTTTTGGCATGATCAGCCATATTTTCAATATCAGTGCCAAAATTTCACAATTTCTTCCAGGGTATGCAAATGTTTGAGCACAACTGTATATATCTAGCTAAGTAACACCCAAGGGTGTGCTACATGTGTTTGCTGTGGTCAATTTGATGAGAAATATCAGCATTTAGCAGGAAATTGAGCAAAGTACAGCTCACACAAATGTCTTAAGTTAGTTAACGAAAACGTTCAAACCAATACTATATGTCACTCTCTGAGATCAGACATGACTCTGCAGAGAATTTGCTGTTTTCAACAGATAACATGTGAAAACATATATTTTTTTTAATGTTTTATATATTTTACTGGGTTATTAGGTTTGGTTTCGAATGTTTGCTGACTTAAGTGTCAATCCTCCCAAAAATAATTTTCCAAATTTTAGGTGTATGTAAACCCAAAACCTTTTTATCAGTATGTTTGGCATTTTTGATTTTGTGCTGCCCTACGCAAGATTAAAATCAGGCACCCCATCTAAATTTGTCCAGGTGGGGGGTCAACGGGTAAAGGAGGGGGGCAGCAGGACTGGGCTTGGCAGTGGGACAGCATGATGGGGGGGCAGCATGATGGGGGGCACCGAGACAGGAGGGGGGAGTGTCACTCACTGTATGCTCTCACACACATTGGGAAGCACCAGTCCTCCAAGCTCTCACCTGTCCAGCAGTGGTTCCTCCAGTTAGGGTGAGGATCTAGTGCCAGGAGCTGTAGCTGAGCCTGTGTTCCATCTCCTCCAGGATCTCTAGCTGGGTTACACTTTGGGAGTTATAATCAGTCGGTAAGGTACAGTTGTGTTTTAGCGTGCAAAACTTACTTTTTGGAATATTTTGAAGCCAACGCGGATGATGACAGCTCTTGTAATGGAGAAATTAATTACTTGCTGTGTAATTTCGGGCATAGATCTGGTTTTCTGTGTGACACATCTCTAGGTCCAAGAAGGCTAACCTGTCCTTGTCTATGGCAGACATGAAGGTGAGTCCCATATCATTACTGTTACAGTGGGCCACAAATTTGGTGATGTCAGTACACTACCCCTTGCAGTCCCCTTCCCACCCACAGTATATGTTTTGGCTCATCTCCATGGGGTTTAGGTCTTGATGAAGAAGCTTACCGCGCATGCTCTGAAATGCGCCACTACCCCTTTTTGACGTCCCTTCCGGCGTATACACTCCATGCCTGTGGCATGCTTTTCACCAAGCATCCTGGAAGAGCAGCGGCCATCTTGGACCTGTGTTCTCTGCTCCCCCCGCAGCTTCTGGCCAGCATAGCTTCATGAGAGCGATCCACAGTGACAGGAACATAGAACATAGACTTCATTGGTGAGCTTATTGATCACGAAAATCCTGTAAGTGTTTTAACTGTTTCTGAATAAAACTGGAATACTGCACTTAGAAGTGCCTTTCTGTCCTCTTCCCTCCTATTGGCGGCCCTGCTAGCTGCTGCTCACACCCACATGTGACCCTTCTGCCTGGAGGTTGCGCCACCTCACTGAGAAGTGCTGCCCAAGGCAAATGTCTTGTTTGCCTCGCAGTAGATACGCCCTGATCATACCTCATTGTATACAATTTTTTTTTCATTATTTGTTACTATAATTTTTTTCCTGCCAACAACAACATTTCCTGTCGGAGGTGGACAATGCTACACCACTGCTTAGCAGAAGCAATGTCAGCCCGACCTTCATTTGGTTGTTGGGCTCTTTATCTGACAACCTATAGGCCAATGGTGCTAATTTTGATACAGTAGCTTAGAATTTTTTGTGAAACCTTGAAAAATCATCACTTGATTTAAGAAAACTGTACACAGTGGGATATGATACCAAACATATTAAAAATAAATTTTAGGTTTATAATGGGTATAGATTAAGTCACCAAATGAAACTTTGTTTCCTTGGAGATTATAGAGGGGACATCTCTGCAATATGGTTCCCTATTCTGTCCACCTTCCATAAATTAAACAGTGGCCTCACTCCCACTGTTTTGTTTTTTGGTTTTTTTTTACTTTACATAAAAGAAAGATGCAGAGGAAACACAAGGACATCCAAAAAAGACTAGACATAAAGGGGAATGAGGTCTTTAATTCTCTATTTACTACAACATATGCCACAAGTCATTTGCAAGCCAGAGGACTTGGGAAGTTCTGTTGCAATCAATTAGGCAATAAAATTAAATAACTTTCTTGCAATGTCAGGACTGTGGAAAAGGGGAAAATAATGATAGAATGACTTTCAACTATATACAATACCAACTGGGAACAAATTCCAGAATCTTGCTAGCTACAGCCATGTAATCTTTCCATGTATTATTTATCCTGATTATAAATGGACAAACCACCTTTATCCATTCATTTCAGTCAAGTTGGTCTTCTTCATACATACGATTGGCTAAACTAGTTAATTCATGCTTAGTGTGCCAATAAAATTACAGGAAGTGTGGACTCTTGCTCCATAATCCCATACTAATGCAATGTTAACACCAGCATTTTCTTTAGATCTTGCCTTGTAATCAGATGGCCCCCAGAGGGATGGATTTCATGTTCTCTTTCCATGTTGGCTTACTCTGTGAGGGCCACTGCCATATTGCTTAAAAAGTGACCTGATGAATGATCCTTTGTACCATTTTTTTGTGTCCTTTTACTTACTGAATATTTTCACAGTAATTTGGTGGTTGATGGATTGCAAACATAGCATTCATTTTTGCCAGAAAGGTGGGCTCAGTATGTTAGTCCTGCATGGTATACTAAATGTTAGGGTTGCAGCGATAATAAGCATTAGCATTAGCAGTGGCATTGCTACAGGGGGGCAATTGCCCCCCCATGTTATTCTTTGCCCCCCAACAGTAAATTAGGCTGCCGGGAAGTGATGGAACTACCAGGGTTGCAGCGAGCAGGCCCTTGCATTCTGCCACCTGGGGGCCAGCTGACAAGTGGAGTGGTGAGCGGGCAAGACAGAGGCCATGGGGAAGGCAAACAGCAAGGGCAGCTAGGCCTGAGAGCCCAGCAGGGAGAAGAGCTTCACCTCATCCCTGACCCCCAACAGTGAGTGCAGCATCACCAAAGCGGCGGCACCTCCAAGAGCCTGGATTCCATCTTCAGCCTCCTGTCTGCTTCAGCAGTAACAGTGACAGTGACGCAGAGGACAGGTTGACTGGGGGCCCAGAGGACAAAGACAGGTAGGAGGCACAGGCAGCCAGGGATCTGTTTGAAGGAGAAGGAGCAGGGCACCCTTATCATCACCCAGAAGGAGAACAAGCCCTGCCGGCTGCTGGCCATCATAGACAAGCCCTGCTTACTGCTGGCATGGAAAGTACTTTCTCCCCCTCTCTATTTCTCTCACCTCCTTCTATCACCCACCCCCCTCTATCACCTACCCCCTTTCTCTCACCCCCTATCTCTCACCCCCCTCTCTCTCTCACCACCCCCTGTCTCTCTCCCCCCCCCTCTATTTCCCTCACTATTTCTCTCACCCCTCTCTCTCTCAACCCCCTTCTCTCTCCCTCACCCCCCACTCTCTAACCACTTCTATTGCTCTCACCCCCTCTAGTTCTCTCACACACACCCTTTCTCGCCCTCACCCCTCTCCCTCTCACCCCCATCTCTCTTTCTAGTGAACTGGACTGGTTAACCCGGGGGGGGGGGGTTAATTTATTAACAATGGTTAGTCAGTAAAGTGGGAGGGAGAGCAGTGAACCTACATTTGCTGATCTTCCCTAGCTACCAAGAACCCCTGTATTTTGACATTGGCACTTTCTGCTGTCACTTTTGCCAGCAGCTGTGCAGGTGAGACATCAGTGGTCTAATAGAGAGGAGGTAATAGAGGCAATTAAAGAGAACCTGTCACTATACATATGCTATCAGGCAGGGAGCTATTGGTCTCCTATGTGATAACAAAAAAGTTAAGTGTAAAATTTTAAAGGTTCCCCCAAGCACTTAAAGGATAAGTTCAGCTTTCATAATATGCTACACCTGAATCCAGGGTGTAACATGTTACTAAATGAGCAGCCCCACACATCCCCAAGCAGTGACAGTGTGACAGTGGGCCAGGGAGCTTCTCCCTGCCCTGCACTGGCTGTCAAAATTAAAAAAAAAAGCAGGGCTCCACTCACCCAATTGTGTCATTTATTCACAGAGTTCTGTGAATGGGAGAACTACATCTACCATCAGCCATTGTGCCTGATGACTTGTAGTTCTCAATGGGCTACAGTGCACTAGGTAGTTCATTGATGCTTCCTGCCATTCAGTAACTGCCTGCACATACGAGGTACAGGCAGACAGCTACAGTGATAATGTGCAGGAGCCCGAAATTGCACCTGCCAACTGCTGAGTAGGTGCAAAGCTTTACAGGCTCCTAATAAAAAAATAAATGCACACTTTTTTTACCTGCAAAAAGATAGGCATTTATTATTATTTTAAAAAGGTGAACTGATCCTTTAAATACCCCTCCAAAAATATTGCGTTCCCCATGTCCATGTGTAAATGTACGTAACAAATACGTAAATGTACATAACAAATACAAATACTGCAGCTGCTGACTTTTAATATACAGACACTTTTCAGTCCAGGATTCCAGAGCTGTCATCAACTAGGCTGGTTCTTTGCCGGTCTTCAAGTCCCTGGCAATACCATCTTGCTTGTGGGTAGCTGGCTTCCCACTGCGCATGTGTGAGAAGTGCTGCACTTTTTGAATGGTCCCTCAGTCTCCTGGGACATGTGACGTGTCCCAGAAGGATGTCCACTTAGTGGGTTGGCTAGGAAGCTGGAGCACCTTGTAGGAGGATAAGCAGAAAAGCAAACAAAGGGTGCCACCATTGGAATTTCACAGTTTATTAAAGGAATTGGATAAAACACGTGTGCACATATGATAAAAAGCATCATGTCTTTCATCTATTTGCTTTAATAAACTGCTGCACTCAGATGGTGGAGCCCTTTGTTTGCTTTTCTACTTACAATACTATGACTGGAGGATTCAGTGTAGATCAGTTAGGCAATAGTGGGACATTATCAGATCAGTTACTTTTAGGTAAAACTAAAAGGAAATGCATTGCTCAAAGTCCATGGTAAAGAGTGTTGGGGTTACAGATGCTCCAAGTTAAAGCAGATCTCCTTCACTTCACATGTCACGGCACAAGAAAAGGGCTTTTAAGTCAAACCCAACACAGAATCCCTCTCTAGACAACCGGGGCGGACTGACAACTCATGGGGCCCCCGGGGCAATAGGGGATCACAGGGCCCCTGTGTCCTTGCCCAAACTCAAAAAAGCCTATGAAAAAGGTACCAGGGGCATCTCATGGGGCCCCCTACTGACCCCGGGCCCTCGGGCAGTGCCCGAGTTTCCAAATGGTCAGTCCGCTCCTGGTAGACTATGTGCCCAACATACCTCTTTCTGTAGGAGAGTCAATCCGCACCAACTCGGACTCCATTCTAATTTCAATCTTTTGTAAGAATGTTCACCACCTTCCATGGAACAGCTAGCCCCAAGTATAACAAACATTTTACCATAATGCACCACTGGCACAAGAAACTCCTAGTGGTTGGCTGGAAAAATACATGAATATTCATAATCCAAGCACACTGTATGATTTCACACCTTTACCAGCAGTGATAGTGCCCACTACTGACAGAAGGGAGAACTAACAGCCAGGGTGGGAATAAGCAGGGCCGATGCTTCGATTAGGCAAACTAGGCAGCCACCTAGAGTGCACTGCCACCTAGGGGCGCCTGGGCGCAGCACATACTATGACTTTCCCTGTGTGGCCTATGGACCTTTTGTATGAATTCTTAATTTCTCTGCAGAGGCCCCCTCTCCTTATACATAGGGAATGATAGTATCTTTACTCTAACAGCCTGTCCACACACATAACCATTTTAGTACATACAGTATATACACTATATGACCAAAAGTATTGGGACACCTGTATTTACCTGCACATGAACTTTAATGGCATCCCAGTCTTAGTCTATAGGGTTCAATTTTGAGTTGGCCCACCCTTTGCAACAATAACAGCTTCAACTTTTCTGGGACGGCTGTCCACAAGGTTTAGGAGTGTGTCTATGTTGAATATTTGACCATTCTTCCAGAAGCGCATTTGCGAGATCAGTCACTGATGTTGGACGAGAAGGCCTAGCTCGTGTTCTATCGGGTTGAGGTCAGGACTCTGTGCAGGTCAGTCAAGTTCCTCCACCCCAAACTCGCTCATCCATGTCTATATGGACCTTGCTTTGTGCACTGGTGTGCAGTCATGTTGGAACAGGAAGGGGCCATCCCCAAAATGTTCCCACAAATTTGGAAGCATGAAATTGGCCAAAATGTCTTGGTATGCTGACGCCTTAAGAGTTCCCTTCACTGAAACTAAGGGGCCAAGTCCAACCCCTGAAAAACAACCCCACACCATAATCCCCCCTCCACCAAACTTTACACTTGACACAATGCAGTCAGGCAAGTACTGTTCTAGCAACTGCCAAACCCAGTCACATCCATCAGACTGCCGGATAGAGAAGAGTGATTCGTCACTCCAGAGAACACATCTAGAGTCCAGTGGTGGCATGCTTTAGATCACGGCATTAGACGCTTTGCATTGCACTTGGTGATGTAAGGCTTGGTTGCAGCTGCTCGGCCATGGAAACCCATTCCACGAAGCTCTATACACACTGTTTGTTGAGATATAGGTCTTTAGCTATTGACTCTGCAGACAGTTAGTAACTTGTGCTCTTCAGCATGCGCTGACCCCGCTCTGTCATGTTACGTGGCCTACCACTTCGTGGCTGAGTTGCTGTTGTTCCCAGTTGCCTCCACTTTGTTATAATACCACCAACAGTTGACCGTGGAATATTTAGTGGCAAGGAAATTTTACAGATGGATGTATTGCACAGGTGGAAACCTATCAAGGTACCATGCGTGAATTCACTGAGCTCTTGAGAGCAACCCATTCTTTCACAAATGTTTGTAGAAGCAGTCTGCATGCCTAGGTGCTTGATTTTATACACCTGTGGCCATGGAGGTGCTTGGAACACCTTAATCCAATGACTTGGAGGGGTGTACCAATACTTGTGGCAATATAGTGTGTGTGTGTGTGTGTGTGTGTGTGTGTGTGTGTGTGTGTGTGTTGTGGGGTTAGCTCAGGTGGGGGATCTCCTTCCCTGGGACAAAGGTAGACCGCACAGCAGGATTTCGTCAAAATCTGACTGGTTGTCAGTTTTATTAAAAAGGTTTGCAAGAAATATCAAAATAAACAAAACCTCAAAATAAACCCTTGCCATCCAGGCACTAACTAAACAGGAGATGATTCCTCTCTAAGAGGTGAAGGGCTTCTCCCTGTCACCAAAACAAAATAACAGCAAACCTTTTCTTGTAGGTATAGTCCATACACACAGCTCTCTCAGAATACCTCTCTGAGTCCCAGGCCACGAGCGACTCCTTGCTTCAGCCCTGCCCTTTTTGTATCACCTGTTGGTGGTCATTAGTGGAGTTCAAACTCTGGTTCGGAACCACCTCTACCATTGTGGCCCCGAAAACCCGGAGTGGACTCCACCTTACACCTCACAGTATGACCTCATGCGAGGTGACACATATCTTCCATCCATCACTTTGCCGTTCATCCTGTCACATATCCCCCCCCTCTGCTCAAGCCCCTGCGGCTGAGCAACTGTCCCAACCAGGCAATGGACCCGGGAAAGGGCATCTACATTACTTTGCAGTTTCCCCGCTCTGTGTTCCACTGTGAATTTGAACACTTGTAGCGCGAGAAACCACCTTGTCACTCGACTGTTTTTCTCCCTATTATCACAGATCCATTTGAGCGGGGCATGATCAGTAACCAACTTGAACGGTCTTCCTAACAGGTAATATTTCAGGGCCTCCAAGGCCCATTTGATGGCCAAACATTCCTTCTCCACAATGGCATAGTTTCTCTCATGTTTGTTGAGTTTTCTACTTAGGTAGACCACAGGGTGCTCCTCCCCATCTCTGATTTGGGACAGTACCGCACCTAGTCCCACGTCAGAGGCATCAGTCTGTACCACAAACTCTGTTGTGAAATCTGGAGTCACAAGCACAGGCTGGGCACAGAGAGCTTGTTTCAGCCTTTGAAATGCGGTCTCCGCCTCGGGATTCCACTTAGTCATGACCGACCCCCTACCTTTCGTCAGATCTGTCAGTGGGACTGCAATGGTGGCAAAATTGGGGATAAACTGCCTGTAGTATCCTGTGATCCCAAGAAATGCCCGGACTTGCTTTTTATTTACAGGTTGGGGCCACTTTTGAATCGCCTCAATTTTATTGATCTGAGGCCTAATGAGACCTCGACCAATGATGTAGCCAAGATATTTGGCCTCCTCTAAGCCTATGGCACACTTTCTGGGGTTGGCGGTAAGACCTGCTTCCCTCAGCGAATCTACTACCGCTTGCAGGCAGGACAAATGAGACTCCCAGTCTGGATTGTGGATGACAACATCGTCCAAATAGGCAGCTGCATATTGGCGATGTGGTCTTAACGTTTTGTCCATCATTCGTTGGAATGATGCCGGAGCACCATGTAGACCAAACGGCATCCGCTTATACTGAAAGGACCCCTCGGGGGTAGAGAATGCCGTCTTTTCTTTTGCAGCTTCCGTTAAAGGAATCTGCCAATAGCCTTTGGTTAAATCTAAGGTGGTTATGTACCGAGCCGTTCCCAACCTGTCAATGAGCTCATCCACCCAAGGCATCGGGTACGCATCAAATTTAGACACACTGTTCAGTTTTCTGAAATCATTACAGAAACGAATAGTTCCATCGGGTTTTGGGACCAACACTATGGGACTCGACCACTCACTGTGAGATTCCTCAATCACTCCCAACTCTAACATGTCCTTTATTTCCTTTGCCACCGCTTCCCGCCTGGCCTCGGGTATTCTATAGGGCTTGACATTTACGCGGACCCCGGGCTGGGTAACTATGTCATGCTGTATGACCGTCGTCAGTCCAGGTAGGTGGGAGAAGAAATCTCCATTTTTCCTCACAAACTCCTTAACATCATTTTGTTGGGCTACTGACAAGGTTTCCGTTATAGGTACCTGAGGGGCCGCGGGAACCACGTCCTTTTGGGGGCTTGGTACTGCCAACAAACTTTCCCTGTCTTTCCAAGGTTTTAAGAGATTAACATGATAGATTTGTTCGGGTTTCCTTTTTCCTGGCTGGTAAACTTTATAATTTACTTCCCCCACTTTCTCCCTAATTTCAAAGGGACCTTGCCACTTTGCGAGGAATTTACTTTCCACGGTGGGGACTAGCACCAGCACTCTATCGCCAGGGTTGAAGGTACAGATCCTGGCACCCTGGTTATAAACCCTTCTCTGGACCTCCTGGGCTTGCTCCATGTGTTCCCGAACAAGTGGCATGACAGCTGTGATTCTATCCTGCATCTGTGAGATATGCTCGATGACACTTCTATAGGGCGTGGACTCTGTCTCCCAAGTTTCTTTTGCAACATCTAGCAATCCCCTGGGATGTCTACCATACAGTAATTCAAAAGGTGAATATCCTGTAGATGCCTGAGGTACTTCACGTATAGCAAACATGAGATATGGTAGCAAAAAATCTCAATTTCTCCCATCTTTGTCCACCAACTTTTTTAACATATTCTTAAGGGTCTTGTTAAACCTTTCCACAAGCCCATCAGTTTGGGGGTGGTAGACCGAGGTACGGAGATGGGAGATTTTGAAAAATTTGCATAACTCTTTCATAACTCTAGACATAAATGGCGTGCCCTGATCCATTAATATCTCCTTTGGAATACCTACACGACTAAACACCCGGACAAGCTCTTTGGCGATATTTTTAGCAGAGGTATTACGCAAGGGGATGGCTTCAGGATACCGGGTGGCATAGTCAAGTATAACCAGTATGTGCTGATGGCCCCGGGCAGACTTTACTACTGGACCCACTAGGTCCATGCCCACTCTTTCAAACGGTACTTCAATTATGGGTAGAGGTACAAGCGGACTGCGAAAATGGGGTGAGGGCGCAGAATATTGACATTCCGGGCATGACTCACAATGCGCTTTGATGTCTCCATGTAAGCCTGGCCAGAAGAATCTCTGGGTTATTCTCTCCTTTGTTTTCTCTACACCCAGGTGTCCACCCATTATATGCCCATGGGCTAAATCCAGTACCATCCGGCGAAAGGGTTTGGGGACCACTAACTGTTCTACCACCTCCTCCCCTTGCTTTACCACGTGATAGAGCAAGTTATTGTTAAGAGCCATGTAGGGAAAAGACACCGCTACATCATTTTCCACTGGTTCCCCATCAATCATTTTAATGTTTTCACGGGCTCTATTAAGTGTGGAATCTTTCAGTTGTTCCGTACAAAAATCCTCTTTTCTGACCTCTAAGTCAGGCACCACATTCTGTCCACTCTCACTAGAGCCAGCGATCATCTCTTGTTCTATATCCTCAATGTCTGGGGTTGGATCCAACTCCTCCTGCTCCCCAGCCATTACAGAGAAAGGGAAAAGATCTACGCCTTCCTCGGACACACCCACAGTTTCCACTTCCACTCGGCAGTCAAAGGGGTCAGGAGTGAGTTCAGGAGTTTCCGGTGTTTCCCCAGCAGGGGGAGCTCGGTCCTCCTGACTCCCCTCCTTATCCCATAACTTCCAGAAATGGGGAAAATCTCTCCCCACTATGGCTTCATGAAGCAGAGAGGGCACCACCCCCACAGAATGGGTCACAGGGCCCCAGGGAGTACCAATCTCTACCAGAGCAGTCTGGTAATTACGTGTATCACCATGATAAATAACTCCAATCATGCTAGGGTGTAGGCTGGCAGGGTTTACCAAATCACTTTTAACCAAGGTCACAACACTACCCGAGTCTAGCAGAGCAGTTACTGGCTTTTCATCAATGGCAATCACACACATTTGCTTTGCCATGCGTTTCTGACATGCTGCAGTACATACCACCTGTGCAAAAAGAGACATGCGTTTTCCTAAATACGCATTTTCACATTGCATAGGTTCATCATTTAAAGGACAGTTTGCAGCAATATGACCCAACGCATGACATCGATAACATTTGATATGTTCAGTACCTAAACCTCTAAATGGCTTTGGGGACCTTCCTGACCTATTTGGCCAGTCTCTAGGTCCTAAGCCTACAGTCTCATTATCTGACACAATAGTCTTATTGTTTTTTTCTGAGCCTTTGGCCCATGGAACAGTCTTACCGGATCTTCCGGATAGTTTTCCACCCCTAGTGACATTGGGGTACGGCCCAGGTGAATGAAAAAAGTCCTCAGCGGCTGCATATCTCTCCACCAGGTCCACCAGCTCGTTTGCAGATTTAGGGTCTCCACGGCCGACCCACTTCCTCAAAGTGGCAGGGAGTGCACGCAAATATTGGTCCATGACCACACGCTCCACAATCTGAGGGCCTGACAATACCTCTGGCTGGAGCCACTTTTTGGAGAGATGTATCAAATCGAACATCTGAGATCTGGGTGGTTTGTCAGCCCTGTAATGCCACTGATGCACCCGCTGAGCCCGGACTTCAATGGTGACACCCAGGCGTGCAAGGACCTCAGCCTTCAGTTTCTCATAGTCCTGGGCATCCCCTGGTTCCAGGTCATAATAGGCTTTTTGGAATTCACCTGTCAAAAATGGTGCAAGCAGTCCGGCCCATTGCTCCTTTTTCCATCCTTCCCGAACAGCAACCCTTTCAAAAGTTGTGAGGTAAGCCTCCACATCATCCGCAGGTGTCATCTTCTGCAAAACATAGCTGGCCCGCGCCATTTTCTGCTCCACTGGCAGCGGATCTGCAGATTCCTTCTTTAATTCTAATAGGTGTTGGGCCACCTGCTTAAGGAGCTCTCGGTCTGCTTGTTGGGCCTCCGCAAACTGGTGATTTGTCTCCCGTTGTACTGCATTGGCCTGCAGCAAGGCTCTTATTATTTCCTCCATCTTCCCACTTGCTCAGGAAGTGCCCGCCAAATCCACCATACGTGGGGTTAGCTCAGGTGGGGGATCTCCTTCCCTGGGACAAAGGTAGACCGCACAGCAGGCTTTCGTCAAAATCTGACTGGTTGTCAGTTTTATTAAAAAGGTTTGCAAGAAATATCAAAATAAACAAAACCTCAAAATAAACCCTTGCCATCCAGGCACTAACTAAACAGGAGATGATTCCTCTCTAAGAGGTGAAGGGCTTCTCCCTGTCACCAAAACAAAGTAACAGCAAACCTTTTCTTGCAGGTATAGTCCATACACACAGCTCTCTCAGAATACCTCTCTGAGTCCCAGGCCACGAGCAACTCCTTGCTCCAGCTCTGCCCTTTTTGTATCACCTGTTGGTGGTCATTAGTGGAGTTCAAACTCTGGTTCGGAACCACCTCTACCATTGTGGCCCCGAAAACCCGGAGTGGACTCCACCTTACACCTCACAGTATGACCTCATGCGAGGTGACACATATCTTCCATCCATCACTTTGCCATTCATACTGTCACAGTGTATATATATATATATATAACAGTATTCCACGTAGCAGTCAACAGTCTCTGATCGGAGGATCAGTCCATACATCTCCGGTACATCCTCCGGCTGTCCAGCATGGGGCATGTCCAGCACTGGCTCTGCCTTATTCTACACAGCTAGAGCCAATCAATACGAAGGTGGGTGCTCTGGTTGCAGGGTTAACCCTATGTGAGTAGGATGATCAGGGCCCAATGTGCATGAGAGGGAAGTGGTGTAGTGATGGAAGGCCACCTGTCCTCACTGAGAGCTGCAGCCTGGACTACGCACCCCATCAGGAGCCATCGGAAGTGAGCTGAGCCTAGAAGGATGGCTGGTCATGGAGGTGACAGGAGGAGGAGGGGGGCTACAATGGTTGGGGTGAGGTGAGCGGAAGCTGACTGACCGTGTGGGATGCTGACACATCATGAATGATCCTTCAGCTTAGTGGAGGGGCAGCAGAGGGGGAGGAAGAAAGGACAGAGGAAGATGCTGGGTGTCTGGGACCAGTGTAGTAGCTGAGCTGCTGTTACTTCCAGTCTTCCTCTCAGACTCAGTCCTACTGCAAGTCAGCTGCCGGCTGCTTATCACTGAGTTTTGTAACTCTTTCTCTTTTTTTTTCTCCGTCTAATTGGTTATTACAGTTAAGTTATATTTTGGTTAATATATATATTGTCTTTAATAGTGGTGCTGGTATGGCACTTATTTTTGCAAATGAAAAGAAATTTAGCAGTGTTATGTGTTGTTGATGTAATGTTTTCTACTGTTTAAAAAGAAAATTTGGGGGGGGGGCACAAGTAGCTGGTTTTGTCTATGGCACAGAATAGTATAGCACTGGCCCTGGACATAAGGTAAGCTGAACAAGACCCAGACTATAATTGGCATTGGCTGCCTACAGCCATTCTGACTAAATTTAAAGACACTCCTGCTTATGGCAGGGTTGCTACCTACAAGTAAAAGAGAAGTTCAGAAGGAAGTGGCTGAGTCTTTTTAATCCCATAGCGCATGGTAGCCTATACCTGGGGAGCAAGAAGTGTACATATTGGCTCATTTGGGGGACTGGTGGTGTTTGGGGGAAGGTGGGCCAGCCCTGTAGTGGTGATCGATCTCATGTTTGGACTACGCATCAGGAAGACCCATGCCACTTGTGTATATGAGCCAGGTGTGTGCAGCCCCCAATGGACCTGACCTGGTACCACAGGAACAGTGCCCCTTGTGAAGAAGCTCCTGATTTAGGCCTAGTAGGCCATGAATGTGAGTCAGAGTATGAACCATACAACCAACCCTGCTACAATAATTTCACGTAGGCCCTTAGTGCAGATATGGCTTATCAACCATTGCATTTGAAATGTGCAAAACCATCTGACTATCCTAATGGATGTGTTTTAACAAAACCACCATCTTATGCCTGACCTGATGACAACTATGTAGTGCAAGGCTCCAGTAACTGGATACAGATGACTTGTTTTTTACGGTATGTAGCAGCCTCTTAGATATGGAGTCATGCCAAGTTTGATTAGACAAATTTAATTCTTTGGCTCTTCTGTAATTAGCAGAGCAGCATTATTTTATGTTGTGCTGGTTGCAAGTTTGATTGCTTCCCCCTGTCTTATGGATATTTCCAGAATTTATTGGGTGAGAGAGTCAAATGAGAAGCCAGAATATTTATGCAGCTCCAGCCAATCCCTGGGGAGGTTGCCCAGATGGTGGCTGGCAGTGCATAAATAATTTGGAGCCTCAGAGAGCAGTGCTCTTTCCCAAGATAAGAGGTTCCCAGTCAGAAGGGCTGCCAGTTCTTCCTGCCAATGCAGCTGAAGATTCTACTAGTTTCATTGAGGTCTCAACTGTGCATAGCTGGGGGGGCCTAGCCTGCTACAAGTTCTTTGGGAGCCAAAAGAGGGGTTTCACTGAGGATCTGATCTAGAGCTTCACAAAGGAGACCTTCTTCTAGTCTAGAAGAAGACATCCAAACCCCAGGGACACTATGAGTACAGACCTGAGAGAGAGGGATTTTTGTGACTGTTGCTTCTGTTAACCCCTGGTGCACAAGTATTAAGACCAGGGTGGATTTGATTTAAATCAAACTGATTTAAATCACGATTTAAATCACTAGTCAGTAAGGCTTGATTTAAATCCTAGTTTTCTACATAAAGACTAATTCTTGCTGGTATAACTTTAATATGCAAGTAGATGAAGATTTTTAGAACAACAACTTTTCATATTAGTTTTTTTATCCCCAGTTTAATAGGTTAATCATTCGTATTTGGACAACTTTTCTGTTGTACTTAGGAAAGAGAAAAATAATCATTACCTTAATAATAACAATTTAAATAGATTTATTCAACTGAAACAATAACATTCCAGCATATGTTATTTGCTTAAACCAGGGGTGTCCAAACTTTTTTGGAAGAGTGCCAGATTTGATGAAGTGAACATGTGCGAGGGCCGACCATTTTGCCCGACATTCTGATGAACCATTAAAATTAAATGCAAATGAACTATTTTATGCAAAAGTTTATTGAAAACGGCATACTTTTTATTTTGTGACTTGGATGACAAATCTAAACAGGTGTTAAATCACTCTGCCCGCACAGGGAGAAGGAAAGCTCAAATCTCGCGAGATCTCGGAGGTCGCGAGATTTGGGCTTTGTTTCTCCTTGCACTGTCTGATGACGTCAAGCGATCCTGAGCACCAAACCATTATAGCCCAAATTGATACCGTATTTTTCGCTCCATAAGACGCACCTGACCATAAGACGCACCTAGGTTTTAGAGGCGAAAAACAGGAAAAAAAATTCTGAACCAATGGACTGCAGACACAGTACAGGAGATGACCAGAGACTGCGGACACAGTACAGGAGATGACCAGAGACTGCGGACACAGTACAGGAGATGACCAGAGACTGCAGACATAGTACAGGAGATGACCAGAGACTGCGGACATAGTACAGGAGATGACCAGAGACTGCAGACACAGTACAGGAGATGACCAGAGACTGCAGACATAGTACAGGAGATGACCAGAGACTGCGGACACAGTACAGGAGATGACCAGAGACTGCGGACACAGTACAGGAGATGACCAGAGACTGCGGACACAGTACAGGAGATGACCAGAGACTGCGGACACAGTACAGGAGATGGCCAGAGACTGCGGACACAGTACAGGGGATGACCAGAGACTGCGGACACAGTACAGGAGATGACCAGAGACTGCGGACACAGTACAGGAGATGACCAGAGACTGCGGACACAGTACAGGAAATGACCAGAGACTGCGGACACAGTACAGATGACCAGAGACTGCGATGACCATTCACAAAGCGCAGCACATGCGCAGTGGGCACCCGGCTGTCACAGAAGCCAGCGTGGGAAGACTGTGCAGTGCTGGAGCGAGGAACAGGTAAGGCCCTGCAGGAGACAACAGCTGAGCGGCCGGCCCGGTATTCTGACATGGTGGCGGCAGAAATACCGGACCGGCCGCTTTTTATTCGCTCCATAAGACGCACTGACATTTTCCCCCCTTTTTTTTGGGGAAAAAAGTGCATCTTATGGAGCGAAAAATACGGTAAATTCAGTAGTAATTCCCTGCACACCACCTGGGATCCCTCGGCCCACGTTCCGGACCCCACAGATGAGCTGCCCAATATATAACTTACGGCCCTCCACTAGTGATTCTGCGAACGCCACTGAGGACTCCAGGGATCTGTCGAGCGGGAATTGACATCATCAGCCGGCACACAGAGAAGGAAAGCCCAAATCTCACGAGATCTCGGACGTCGCGAGATTTGGGCTCTCCTTCCTGTGCCAGCTGATGATGTCAAGAGATCGCTGGAGTCCTCATTAGCTTTCAGGGAATCACTACCGGGGGCCGTAAGTTATATATTTGGGTAGCTCACCTGTGGGGCCGTTTCAGTCCGGAACGCGGGCCGCAATTGGCCCGCGGGCCGGACTTTGGACATGCCTGACTTAAACAAACATCCATGTTTGGTAACTAATTTGGCTAAACAAAATCTATATATTTGAAGAAACTTAGACTGTCAGCCCCTTCCTCCTCACACTTAGTTTCACTTTCTTCTTGTGCAGATCTATTCCACTCCAAACAATCAGAAAAATATTGTTTCTCTTCTATTCACTGAACTTCTTGAAACTTAGCACTGAAGGGGTTGATTCTGTATTCATAGGTTTGTAGAAGTTAGGATGAAGGTCTTTTTCTTAACTCTGTTCATGTTATAACATTTTTGCTGTGAAGAAGAGGCCTGTGATCTCCGCTGAGTCAAATTCAGTTTTGAGAACTGCAAAAGTAAACCGAACATCTGTGATAATATCTTGTAGGCAGAGAAACTGCCCAATAATCTTACAAAAACCTCTGGAAGAGCATGACATTGTGAATGGATTCATGGAATTTATTTACCAAAAAAAATAAACATATACAGCCTTATTCTACATAATTAAAAAACTAATCTTTATTTCATGATGGAATAACCTTTGGATGGTAATATATTTTCCTCAAAAAGCATTTTATTTAAAAAAAAATCCAATTTAAATAAAAAAAATTCGATTTAAATTAAAAAAAATCCGATTTTTTTGATTTTTTTAAAAAAATCATTGATTTTTATCCACCCTGATTAAGACTGACCTAGAACATTGTTTATGGTGTCCCAGTGCTGTCCACCTCATGTCCCACTGCTTGAGGGACTGTTTTGAGAAGTAGCTGCAAGGGGAAGAGTGTCCTTACATCCCTGTTACCCTGTTAGTGTTCTGGAGAATCCCACAGCTTCCTTAAGCTCATCCAAGTTATTCAGCAAGTAACCTGAAAAAGGCAACCCTTAGACCAGGGGTTGTTAACCTTTTGAAGAGCGAGGTACACTGAAGTGATTTGGTAACCAGTCACGGGCCACAATGAAATTAAATGGTTCAGAATTTAGAATTTTTTTTTTCATAATGAACATTTTCCTCCTACAGCTGCTGAATAACGGTGGGAAGGAGAAGAGGAGAAGCCATATTTCAGCGGTTGCAGGAGGAAAATGGAGGGTATTGGTTCCTGTATATGTCACCCCTGCTGCACCTCCTTTCCAAATGTAAAACAGAATGTGACAGGCAGGCCTTGTGGGCCCCCTGGAGCATGGGGTGGGGTTGCCAGTGGTTGGGAGGGTGAGGTAAAAACACGTCTCAGCTATAGCATTTTACTGCATCCCAAACCACAAATGTGAAAAAACCTTTACTGTCCTGAGGCCCCTATAAGGTTGCTTTCTCACTGATGCACCGTGGTTTACCAGTGTACCTGTGGTTTTCTTGCGGGTTAACTGTGCTTTGCCAAAGCACACCAAACCCGCAGGATATAATAGAAGTCTATGGAGTCAGTGCAGCTAACCCACAGGAAAGAAATGCCCGTAGCGAATAGGGAAGAATGGAAATAGCGCAGGGCATACATGACTAGGCCCAGAGTGGTGTAGGGAACAAAAAGGGTTAAATTTAGCTCCAGGGGGTGGGGAATTGATTGGGGAATTATAGGATTGGCAGATGTGGAGTGTAGGAGGGGTCTGCGGCACCTTAGGGTGGGGGGTTCTGTGGAAGGGGCGTCAGTGGAGCTAGACGTGTGCAAGGACCAGAGCTTCCCTCCCGCCCTCCCTGTTTGGTTGGGTATAGGGTCTTGTCCGGGGGCAGGTGAGAAGGAAAAAAAAAAAAAAAAAAAGAACGTCAGTTGGAAAGGGGTTTTTTTCTGTTGGTTCGCGGGCGGTTGTTGGTCTTTGGAGGCGGTTCTCATCTTGGAAGGTAAAACAATGGTGTGGGACCCCATCCGTGGTATGGGGGGCCCGGTGGATATTCCCAGTTAACCAAGGTTTAACTGGAAGGTGGTGGTGCTGCACTGCGGACGGTATGGTTGTCTCCGAGCTGGTTGGTTGTGGCTGGAGGACTAGTGTATAGGGTTGTCCGCAGGTGCATTTTGGATCGTTTGTGGGTGCCTTTGAAGACCAACAACAATTCTTTGGTTTCCGTTAAGGAACAGTTGATGTATGTTAAAATGTGAAGTTGTTAATAAAAGGCCATGTTTGCCATTTACTCCAAATGGTGTCATGTTTTTTGTAAAGTTTATTTGGTTAAGGGGGTGGGGAGTGGTATGGATAGGTAATGGTGGAAGTAGGAGTGGACAAGCCTATCTATGGTGCATTAGTCAAGCAGCAGGTACATTGCACTGTACCTAGGGATCAGTGTGAAAGCAGCCTAATAGCTACCCTTTTATAAGTGTTAATATGCCCATTGCAAAAGCAAAATGTGTGTGTTGTTTAATACACTGGCCTTAATTTCCTTTTCCAGCTTCTGCTGATATTGCTTTCAGTCTCCAGGCTGCTAGAAAGGTCCCAAGCAAAGGGAACTTGGTATCACTCCACCTGGGACAGTAGCCAGCGCTACAGAAGAAGCATCAGCTTAAGCTTCTTCTGCTTCCTCCGCTGCCAGTGCTGGCTAGATGCACTCTAAAGCTCTAGTATGGCGGGTTGGCAAGATCATGATTAATGGGTTGCCTACCCTGTACATGTGCTTTCCTGATTTGAGGTCGAGGGCCACATCAGAGGGCTCCAAGAGCCATGGGTTGAGCACTCCTGCCCTAGATCAGTGTTTCTCAACGTTTTTTCAGTCAAGGCACCCTTTAAAATTATGGATAATCTCAAGGCACCCTTTAAAGTTCTGCACAATCTCAAGGCACCCCAATCTAAAATGTAAAAAACTATTCCGCACACATCCAGTACACCCAACGTGTATTTTTCTCTCCTTCACTCTACTAATGTGACCCCAGTGCTGAGGGAGGGGACAAACAAGGATGATGTGTATGCACCCGACGTCCTTCTTATCAACTGATGATGTCATTGGTTGTTAGGATGCAGGCAGCTAGAAAGTCATAAAAGTGCGCAACGGAAACCTGTAACTTTGCATACTAAAAGGCAGGATTGATCCACCTGCTGGTTTGCATACAATTTTTGGGCATTTTGCCAAAGTACCCCTGAAGAAGCCTGAAGGCACCCCAGGGTGCCTGGGCACCCTGGTTGAGAAAGGCTGCCCTAGACTGTTTACTGAGCCATAGGAGTGAATGGCTGCTGCTACACAGAGGGAAGAGAACCTGGGACAAATCAGCAGCCTTTGCAGGGATAGAACCAGGGTTTTTTTCAGTTGGTACATGAGGGAACGCAGTACCGGCACATCTAGCACGGAATGTATGTAATAGCAATGGGTGCTGAGGTGTGCTGGAAGGTCTATTGATGCTGGCTTCTGGGGGATCTATTTTCCCTGGAGGGGATCTATTTTTGCATGGTGGTATATTGTTGCTGGTGGGGGATATAATGTTACTGAAAAAGATCTACTGTTGAGGGAAGGGTCTATTGTTGCTGGCTGCTGAATAATATATTGATAGTGGCTGCTGGGAGATCTGTTGTTGCTGCTTGGGGGTCTATTGTTGCTGGGGTGGTATTTTGCTGCTTGGGGGGGGGTCTATTGCTGCTGGCTGCATAAGATCTATTGTTGCTGGAGGGGATCTATTTTTGCATAGTGGTCTATTGTTGTTGATGGGGGATCTATTGCTGGAAGAGATCTACAGTTGAGGGAGGGGTCTATTGTTGCTGGCTGCTGAAGTGTATATTGATGCTGGCTGCTGGGAGATCTCTTGTTGCTGCTGAGTGTCTATTGTTGCTGGGGTGGTATTCTGCTGCTTGGGGGATCTAGTGCTGCTGGCTGCAGATGATCTATTTTACTGCTTTTCTTGTTTTCAACAAATTCCATACAAATTACTTAGCACCACAAAATGATACTTGGATAAACTAGAAATCCTCCTGCACTGATATGGAAATGAGCCCTGATCACTAGCAGCCAACACCAAATTAAGATAACCAATCAATATATAAATATAAAAATAAATAGTGCAACGCTAATAACAAAAAAATGGCATACACAGTGAGGAACAGAAGTATTTGAACACCCTGCGATTTTGCTAGTTCTCCCACTTAGAAATCATGGAGGGGTCTGAAATTCACATTGTAGGTGCATTCCCACTCTGAGAGACGGAATTAAAAAAAAAATTCAGGAAATCACATTGTATGATTTTTAAAGAATTTATTTGTCTTGCACTGCTGAACATAAGTATTTGAACACCTGAGAAACAGCAAGAATTCTGGCTCTCAAAGACCTGTTACTGTGCCTTTAAGAAGTCCACCTCTACTCCACTCATTAATCTAACTTAGTAGCACCTGTCTGAGCTCTTTAAAGACACCTGTCCACCCCACAGTCAGTCACACGCCAATTACTACCATGGGCAAGACCAAAGAGCTGTCAAAAGACACCAGAGACAAAATTGTGGACCTCCACAAGGCTGGAAAGGGCTACGGGGCAATTGCCAAGCAGCTTGGTGAAAATAGATCAACTGTTGGAGCAATTGTTAGAAAATGGAAGAGGCTAAAGACGACTGTCAGTCTCCCTCAGACTGGGGCTCCATGCAAGATCTCACCTCGTGGGGTATCACTGATGATAAGAAAGGTGAGGAATCAGCCCAGAATTACAAGGGAGGAGCCGGGACCACAGTTTCAAAGGTCACTGACAGTAGAACACTACTGCAGAGCACCGAGCACTGGACTGCAGCACAAATCAGCCTAACAGAGCCCCGAATACAGCACCCCAGCTCCAGCACCGGGGCATGGGGAACACTTACCTGTACGGGGAGGTTGGGAGCCGACTACAGTAATCCGGTACGCCGATACACACCTATATATATCCTATATATATATATATATATATATATATATATATATATATATATATGTGTGTGTGATTTTTTTGTTATTAGCGCTGCATTATTGATTTTTATAAAATGATACTTGGCTGTGTATTCTCTATAAGGAACAATACTAGGAGGTGGGTAGAGGTCAAACCAAGGGACTGTGCTCCAGGGTGGGTTGGGGGTGGAGACAAGAAGTGATTCAGAAGGGGGGAGTTCCTGTACCTATTCTCTGAGAACAAAAGCCCTGAGTTGCACTACAGGTAGGACATCGCAGTGCATCCTAAAGGAGATTGTAGAGAGATTGTACAATGAGATTGTAGCATGTAAGGCCAGGTTTAGTGTCATAACTTTTTAGAAGGAATTAAATGGACTGAGACAGTGTCTGAGCAGTAATGTCTCCTAGAATGTTTTCTGTAGTTCCCGTGATGCTGCTGTGTCTGATATCATGGCTTGGATTTTAGCTGTGGTTGGTGTTTTTAGTTCTGTAATGAATATGTTCAGCTTGCAAGCAGTCATGAGCTGCCCTGCACGTTTTGACCATATGTGAGAACGCCTGCTATTTACTGTTCTTGGACCACTTCCTCTGTGGTGATAAAATATGCTAGCGTCACTGAGGCCTAATATAATGTCATGCTACAAAATTATCTTCTCAAAGGTTAAATTTTTGATATTTAAATTTGAATTTAAATGATATTGATGTGCATAAATACAGTTTTGTGCAAGTGCAGAGATCCTGCCTTAAAGTAATATTAAAGCCCAACTCAGGGCAAAAAAAAAATTCCCATGCAGTCGGGCTGTGCCCTCACTGTATGAATCAACTGTTTGCTTTGTCTAGGGGTGAGTAGAAAACGTATACTTAGTCGATCCTTCATTCCACTGGAAAATGGCGCTCCCTCACGGTCCAGCGGTGGACTGTTCCTGGTCTCTGGAGCCTGCTTTGGGCTTGATGACGTCAGAAACAGTCTACAACTCAAGTGCTGGACCGGTCTTCTGCTGGGAGGATCGGAGGATCAAGTAAGTACTGTATATCTCCTCTCTCCAATCCCATACAAAAATGCAGGCATGGCCCCACTGCATGGGAAAGTTTTTTTTTTGCCCAAAGTTAGGCTTTAAACGCCCATTTTTTTAAGTACTTTCAGCAGCAAATAATTTATTAAATGTACTGAGTATGCAGCAATCTTTATCTTTAAATCCCTACCTATACTCAAGTTTAACCGCCTCCCACACACCCCATAAGGAAACGACAGACGGGCTGGAGCTCTCTTGTTCTGGGAGAATGTCATATGATGTCTTCCCACTGTAGCTGCGCATGCACGACCCCGGGGGGAGCCTGCAGTGATCGGTGGTGTGCTCTGTCCCTAGGACACAGCAGATCACTGATCATGGTAAAGAGCTGATGATGTAGGCACTACCATGTGATCAGCTGTGTCCAGTCAGAGCTGATCACATATAAACAGGCAATGGCGGCTATCGGCAGTCCTCTCTTCACAGTGACAGCGCGTGAGGAGAGGAGAGCTGGTAAGCAGTATTCCTCAGAGGGGACATCTACACTGGTAATCAGGGCACTGATCATCAGAGCCCAGGTTATCAACGCAGCCCTATCAGTGCTGCCTGTCAGTGCCCATCATTCCTTCTGATCAGTGCCCATCAATGTCACATAGTGCCCATCAGAGCTGCCTTTTAGTGCCTATTAGTGATGCCTGTCAGTGCCTCCTCATCAGTGCAGTCCAGCAGTGCCACTTATCAGTGCCACCTATCCATGCCCATCACTGCCACCTATCAGAGCCCATCACTGCCGCCTATCAGTACCCACCAGTGATGCCTGTCAATGCCCATCAGTGCCACCTCATCAGTGCCCCCTATCAGTGCCAGTCAGTGCCACCTATCAGTGTCCATCAGTGATGCCTGTCAGTACCTATCAGTGCCGCTTATCAGTGCAGCCTCATCAGTACACATCAGTGAAGGAGAAAAATTACTTATATTATTTTCTAACAGTAACAAAAACCTTTTTTTTCAAAATTTTGTTTTTTTAGTCTGTTTAGCAAAAATTAAAAAACCTAGTGGTGATTAAATACCATCAAAAGAAAGCTCTGTCTGTCTCAAAAACAATTATAAAAATTTGGTTTGGTTGCAGTGTTGCATAACCGCACAATTGTCATTCAAAGTGCGAAAGCGCTGAAAGCTGAAAATTGGCCTGGGAAGGAAGGGGGTGAAAGTGCCCAGTAGGCAAGTGGTTAAGCTGGTGGTTTGATCACTGCCCCAGATTTCCTAAAAAAAAAAAAACCTTAAAGATCACTGTTTTTGCAAGAATATCTTCTTTAGGAATTTAATCAGCTTAGCAAAATATTCTACATGGGAACATGAGGCATTGACCTGTATATGGGCATGTGAATGGTGCTATCACTTTCTCTATGGTAGAAAGTTTACTGATCACTAAGCTCTTATTACTTTGTCAGCGTCAGGGTGTGGCCTCCATCCTTTTTGTATACACAGATGTTCAGACAGGCTGTTTTAGTATAATTTTGCCATTAGTTATAGGCCAAGAAAGGTAAATCAGGTAGCAGATTATTTGTCCCATGTTGTCCTCAATGCAGAAGTGGGACAAGAAGACCAAGACGTTGTGCAGCCACTTGAGATATCCATTTTACCAATCTTTCCTGTTACAGTGCAAAACATGGTGTCCACATCTAATAATGATCCAGTGAGTCAAGATTTACTGACCTACATACATGGTCCATGGCCAACTGTCTTACCAGGACATCTTCAGCCCTACTGCAAAGCAAGAATTGAGTTGTCACCTTGGAAAGGTATTGGCCTTCTAAGAGGACACAGTAATTCCTGCTGCACTGAAGCGATGTGGTTTATTTACTAAAGGCAAATAGGCTGTGCACTGCAAGTTGCTCTAGATCTTAGGAGAACATGCAAGGAAAATAAAATAACATCATTTTTGCTTGCACATGATTGGATGAAAGAAATCAGCAGAGCTTCGCCTCATTTCAGAGCTTCCCCTTGGATATAAAGCAACTGCACTGGCAGTGAACAGTATATTTACCTTTCGTAAATAAACCCCAATGAGTTCTAAAAATGGCTCATGAAGGTCATCTGGGTGTGGTACAAACAAAACAACTTTTCAGAAAAGCAGTGTGTTGGCCTGGTACAACCAAATGGAATCTTTAGTTTGCAATTGTGAATCGTGATTTTTTTCTGTGGCAAAATCAGAAGAAAACATCTGATCCATTACAAGTCAGACATTCCCTCAAAGTCCCATTGCATACAATCCACTTGGATGTATGTGGAGAATATACAGCAGCACCAAAACATCAGATACTTTTTTGGTAGCTTATGACTTTGCACTCAAAATGGCCAGAGGTGGCTACAGCAGAAGTCATGACCACTAAAGTCGTCATCGCTGCCTTGGAGGGATGATTCTCAAGGTAGGGACAACCCCTAGAAATCATTACTGAAATGGTCCACAATTTGTTTCAAGAAAATTTGAGACTTTCCTTAAATCAAAGGTAATGAAGCATATCTTAACGCCATCATATCATCCAAAAGCCAATGGATGTATAGAACATTTTAATCAGAAATTTAAAAATTGTCTAAAGACACATCTGCTTGAGGGTCTCCTCTTCAGCAAGGCTATAGTTACTGTTTTATAACACTACAGGTCAGTTCTTTATAGAGCCACTTGGGAATCACCTGCAAAACTGATGAAAGCTTGTGATTCAAGAACCCCACAAATTTGATGCCACCAAATAAAGTAGAGGAATCCCCTAAACTTGCATGGTAGACTGTGGAAATTCCAGATCAAAGCAAAAACGTACAATGCTGCAAAAATAAATTCCAAGACAATTGCCTTTATTCCTGGCCAGTGGGTGAAGATAAAGAAGCCACAAACCAAATCAGCCTTCAGTATATCTTATCCACAGCCAACTGGGACCAGTAACCTATAGGCTGGAGGATGGATCAGCTTGGGGTGTAAGCAGGTTAACACATGTTCCAGATCCTTTGTGTCAGGAATGGACTTGCCAATAATGGTGGGACTCACCTGCCTTGTGGGCTGCAGTACCAGGGCTGGCCAGCGGGTGCTCTCAGCAATCAGAGACTCAACCCTGCAGTCAGCCAAACACCTGAGGCTGATTGCAGGTGTATTTAAGGGATGGCCAGACCTGCAGTCTGTGCCTTGGTGTGTGTTTTTCCATGGGCCCCTGTATCTTGTTACCTGCATTCCTGTTTCTGTTTCTGTTCCTGTTCCTGCCTGACTGACTCGTTGCCGACCCTGCATGATCCTGACCTCTGCTGACTTCTCCTGTTTGATCCCTGGCTTGTGACCCCGACCATTCTCTGCCTGACCCCCCTGTACCTACCTGCCCGTTAGTTGCTGTACCCGGCTCGTGACCTGACTACTCTCTGCCTGCTCCTCCTGTTCCTACCTGCCCGATTGTTATTGCCTGCCCGACTACGCTTGCATTGTATGTATTGTTATCTGTGGGTGGTTTGGTTTGGTTCGTTTGCACTGTGTTTATGTTTTAGTATTGCACTGCATTTTGTATTGTTAGTATTAATAAATTATATTGTTTATAACATATCTGAAGCCTGCTTTTCCCTGCGTCAGTTCACATACCTCTGGTCATACCCGGAGCCCTGACACTTTGGTTGGGCAAGGCATTCATTCTAATTGGCGTACTGGTACTTGTAATTAGGTCCTACCATAAAACCACAGACATCTGGAATCCTGGACAACTCCCACTCTCATAAACAGGAGAATGGAACTCGGCCAAGTTCAGAATGCACCAAAATCTTACCTAGTCACCTAACTATGTACTTTATAAAGTTATCAAGTTTTGAAGTGTAACTGAGAAGGAGGGTCTATTTGTTAGGTTCTGTGTGTTGCCATTTTAAGAAAGTGTCATGACATTTCTGCTTTAAGAGCTTTATGAGCTAGCAGGAGTAGTTAGAGAAGGAAATCTGTATGGTTAACAAACATAGTAACTTGCTAAAGGTGAGTCTGTACTGTTTGAGACACAACAATGACCTGGCGAGCAGAACTGTTTTTTGGTGTGCTATATTTTTGCATAACTTGTGGTGAGTACACACATAGTATGTACATTTATATTTATTTATATATAGAGGGTAGAAAAACTGTAGTACATTTCATGCATTTTTCAGATCTGTGTTGTACAGTGTTTGTTTCTCAAGGATAAGTCTAAAGATTCAGTTGCTAATTTTGAAGTTAATGATTACAGCATATAGAAACCTACCAAATAATACAACACACATGACGACTGTTTTGTATTTATTTAAAAACTAAGATATCATTTGAGAATCACTGGGACACCGTTACTGTAAATGGTAACAAAATAACACACAGTAACAAATGTACTCATGTAATGGATAAGGGGACAGATACAAAAGGTATTAGGAATACATATATTTTTATAAAGAGAGATACATACTATTTACTGAGAAACACTGGCTTAGGGCATTGGCTATTGTTGAAATGATTGGAGTCCAAGGGCATCTTGCTTCCGAGATATCTCACAAATCCTGTATCTTTTAGTGTTTGTAGTCTATCCCAATGTACTATATACCATTTATTTTTCATACACATACGAACTTAATTTGGTAACAGATTCTGGTATAGATTTTTTTTATTTTTCTATGTTTTTGTTGAAAATAGATAGTGGAATATTAGGAAAAAAAATTATTTTCTTGTACTTTTCCCTTGAGTAACATTTACATCATTTGTGCACTGCCAGATAATTAGTTCCAAATTATAACCAGCAAAGACTGCTGATTAAAATTATATCACACGTGCGATATTTATGTAACAAGGCAGAATGGGAATGCTCAAACTGAGAATTTTAATTTTACTTTATTTTAGCTACTTAACTTGAAGCATGTAAACCCAATATTTCATTCTCCTAATATGTGCCTGCTGTACCATGTACTTGTATCCTGTACTCTTTGTATTGCTTTTGCTTGTGAAATCCCTGGTGTTCCTCCTAGTTCTCGGCTTTCCTACTAAAAACTGACCACGCTAAGCAGGAGAACACACTGGGGTCAGTTTTCTAGCTGTGCTGGGAACTCAGCCAGTTCTGCTCCAATTAGACTTGTCCTGACACCCCTCCTTCCCTGCACAGCCTTTCATTGGGAACTTCAGTATACTGCTGTTTCTCCTCCCCCAGCTCTTATGCAGCTGAAAACAGAGGGAATGTGATCACTTATAAAGAAAATGGAAACAGTATTTATAATGTTATTTTATATCTATACACAAATGTTTGGCCTTTCTAGGTTGATTTGCAAGGTGGGGGTTTACAATCACTTTAATGTTGGATGCCGGCTATCACTGACTGTTCTAGCCTGCATCCAAAAGAACTGCTAATTCTCTCTGTTGTTATTTAAAGCTGCTGTCCCTATATCCTATATAAATAGGCACAGGAGACTGCTCATAAGCATGGTAATTGTCAGTAGATTTCAACCACTTTTGATACACTGGGAATTGCAAATACGATTGAAAGCAATTGGGAGAAAATAAGCAATCTACCACTCATAAGCTCAATCAACCACCAAAACCTGGTTGAATGTAAATTTGATATAATAATTAATTGACAGCTTCAATACAGTTTACTGATAGACCAAATGAGAATATGGGAAAAAAAGGCTACTGCGATTTAATTAAAAGTGACCAAATTCTTCAGGGGCAATTAGATGTCTTTTCCATGCAGCCACCATTATATATCTTTACATTTCTTTGGATTTTGATATAAAAAGGAATCAAAAGTTTGATATATAATCAAATTGCCAAGTATATGGCCAGATTTGGATCTTTTCAAGTTGCTTCAACCTTTCAATTGCTCTTAGACACAACAGAGCTGTAAATTGTGCATGCACTATATGACGGTCCTCTGGGATCTGTGAAAGCCATAAACACAAATGCTGGGCTCACATGAGCAATCTGTTCTATAGATGAGGAAGGGGAATGGCACAGGTAGAGGCTGAATGTACTGATAGCTAAATCTGTTTGAAAATAATACATATAAAAATTATGAATTTTATAAATCTCTTCATCCATGCAAATTTGTCTAATCTGTATAGAATCACACAATTAATGAATCACAAGTGCCTGGATTTATAAATTGTGTGCTTCTCTGTAGAGCAGTGGTTCTCAACCTGTGGGTCGCGACCCCTTTGGGGGTCGAACGACCTTTTCACAGGGGTTGCCTAAGACCATCGGAAAACACATATTTCCAATGTGTAAAGAGCAGCTACTGTGTAGAAAGCAGCTGCTGTGTTGAAAGCAGTAGTATTGGATGTAAAACGACACTACATGAGTTATAATTACAGGGTAAATAATTTTATGGTGGGGGTCACCACAACATGAGGAACTGTATTAAAGGGTCACGGCATTAGGAAGGTTGAGAACCACTGCTGTAGAGGTACATTTCAGAGGAATGAAAGGGATGAATCTGTGATTTTTCTGATTTGAACACCATCTGCCTTCACAGCTCATCACATGGGAGAATCATCGTAATGTCAATCAAATTCTGTGAGCAGAGAGCAGGAGGTGGGGCTGAGCTGCACTGTATGTGCCAATGGAAACACACAGCCTGGCTTAGGAGACAGCCCACAAGGGGAGCCTCCATAGGAAGCAGCTTCCTATGGGGTCGCACCGAGAAGGAGAGCCTAGAGCACTGGCGGGGGACCTGAGAAGAGGAGGTTTGGGTGGCTCTCTGCAAAACCATTGTTTTGTTTAAACCATCGTATGTTTATAAAAAAATTAAGCTTTACAATCACTTTAAAAGTGCACCTAGATTTTAAAAGGGCCTGAAGTGTGGTAGCTGTGCCCAAAAGCAAGCAGAGGGTAAAGTACTAATCACCAGTATTGTCTGTGGACTGTGTAGCTCACCATTTCCCCATTACTTACATTCCATGCATTGTTCTGCACTGGCTCTGTATGCAAGTGGTTATCTTGGTATAGTTACATAATTAGTGAGACTAAAAAAAGACCATCCAATTGAACCAACAAGAAAAAGATATTGAAATCCTCCATATACACAATCCTATACTCACAGTTGATCAAGAGGAAAGAAAAAAACAATAATGCATGATCTTAATTGCTCCAGTGGGGAAAACATCCCTTCCTAAATCCCTCAGGAGACAATCGGAAATGTCCTGGATCAACTATCCCTGGTGTTATTACCTCTAAATATTAATATCCTGTTATATTATGTGCATTTAGGAATGTATCCTGACCTTTTTTAAAAAACAATTTACTGAGCTGGCCAGAGTCAGTTCTTGAAGGAGTCTATTCCACATTTTTATTTATTTATTTATTTCAGGAACGTATATAGCGCTGTCAATTTACTCAGCGCTTTACATATATATTGTACATTCACATCAGTCCCTAACCCTCAAGGGGTGTACAATCTAAGATCCTTAACTTACATTCATACATACACATACTAGGGCCGGTTTAGACAGGAGCCAATTAACCTACCAGCATGTCTTTGGAGTGTGGGAGGAAACCGGAGTACATGGAGGAAACCCACGCAGGCACAGGGAGAACATGCAAACTCCATGCAGGAAGTGCCGTGGCTGAGGTTCGAACTAACGATAAGTAATAAAAGATAATATGCGAGCGCTATCCGGGGATCTCAAAAGGACAGCGGCTAGAACACCAAAAAAGGTAACCAAGAAAGAACCTTCCAGTAAAGTACATGTAAATAAATATATATATAAGGTGCAGTGCTAAAATAGCATAAATGACATATTATAAATTAGGTGCAAATATCAAATCACACTAAGGTGAGGTTGAGTGAAATGAAAAGTCCCAAAATAAGGCCGAGCGTGGGGATCCGATAGATCCTAATAGGTGCGTGGGATAAAATTCCAGTGTATCACACGGTGAATCTGGGATAAAAATTGCACACTCACCAGAAGTGCGTCAAAAATACACATGTAAGATTTATCCTGTAGTATCGGATAGCGGTCATCAATTGCCAAGATAAGGACAGGGTCATACACCTTCCAATTGCAACTTGGGTTGGATACTCCAAAATTCATATACGTGTCTCAAGCGTGTCACCATCTGGGGTCCCCTTTTTGAGCAGGTTCTGCAAGTGGGGACTCAGTCCTTAGATTTAGTGTCTGCATTGGTTTTCCTTTTCTCCATCAGGTCAGGCACATTTTCAATCCAACAGGCATTTACTTGTACCATTTAATATGGCTGCATGATATAGTTTGATTGTGATCACCACCTCACTAAATCCTGTCGGTACCTGTGCGGCTGCTGTGACCCTAGTACTGCCAGGCGGAAGTGCTAACCATACATTTTCACAGCTCTTACTGTGAAGAAGCCTTTTTGTATGGGTAGGTTAAATCTCCTTTCCTCCAGATGTAAAGAAGAGTGCCCTCTTGTCCCCTGTAATGACCTGAAAGTAAATAGCTCTACACCAAGGTCACTTTATTGAGATATATGTATACACAGTATATATACAGGTGTATACATATATACACTGCTCAAAAAAGTTAAAGGAACGCTTTTTAATCAGAGTCTAGCATCAAGTCAATTAAACTCCTGAGATGTTGATCTGGTCAGTTAAGTAGCAGAGAGGGTTGTTAATCAGTTTCAGCTGCTTTGGTGTTAATTAAATTAACAACAGGTGTACTAGATGGGCAACAATAAGACAACCCCCAAAAGAGGAAAGGTTTTACAGGTGGAGGCCACTGACTGTTTTTCACTAGTTTTGCATTTGGCTAGGGTCCATGTGACTACTGGTAGTATGAGGCCATACCTGGACCCTACACAGATTGCATAGGCAGTCCAACTCCTCCAAAATGGCACATCAATATGTGCCATTGCCAGAAGGTTTGCTGTGTCTCCCAGCACAGTCTCAAGAGCATGGAGGAGATTCCAGGAGACAGGCAGTTACTCTAGGAGTGCAGGACAGGGCCGTAGAAGGTCCTTAACCCATCAGTAGGACCGGTATCTGCTCCTTTGTGCAAGGAGGAACAGGATGAGCACTGCCAGAGCCCTACAAAATGACCTCCAGCAGGCCACTGGTGTGAATGTTTCTGACGAAACAATCAGAAACAGACTTCATGAGGGTGGTCTGAGGGCCCAATATCCTCTAGTGGGTCCTGTGCTCACTGCCCAGCATCATAGAGCTCAATTGGCATTTGCCATTGAACACCAGAATTAGCAGGTCCACCACTGGCACCCTGTGCTTTTAACAGATGAGAGCAGGTGCACCCTAAACACATGTGAGAGACGTGAAAGGGTCTGGAAAAGCCGTGGAGAATGTTATGCTGCCTGTAATATCGTTCAGCATGATCATTTTGGTGGTGGGTCAGTGATGGTCTGGGGAGGCATATCCATGGAGGGACACACAGACCTCTATAGGCTAGACAATGGCACCCTGACTGCCATTAGGTATCGTGATGAAATCTTGGACCCATTGTCAGACCCTACACTGGTGCAGTGGGTCCTGGGTTCCTCCTGGTGCACAACAATGCCCAGCCTCATGTGGTGATAGTATACAGGCAGTTCCTAGAGGATGAAGGAATTGATAGTATTAAATAGCCCCCACGCTTGCCTGACCTAAATCCAATAGAACACCTCTGGGATGTCATGTTTCGGTCCATCCGACGATGCCAGGTTGTACCTCAGACTGTCTCGGAGCTCAGTGATGCCCTGGTCCAGATCTGGGAGGAAATACCCCAGGACACTATCCGTCGTCTCATTAGGAGCATGCCCTGGCGTTGTCAGGGTCCCTTCCCTACAACCCTGGGCTGTGGTTGTGGGGGTCTGCGGGCGGGGGCTTATCAGAATCTGGAAGCCCCCAGATCCTGCTCCCCACCACGTGAATGAGTATGGGGTACATGGTATCGCTACCCATTCACAAAAAAAAAGCTGTGCCCCCCACCCACAACCTCTGTGATTCCTTTACAAACACATCCTCAATCTGCAGGGCAGAGGATGGGGTCCACGGGGCAGTGTACAGGGGTCAACAGGGCATAGGACAAGGATCAGTAGATAGGTCCCAGGAGACTGTGGGACCATTTAGAAAGAATTGGTTATCTTAAGTATGTGTGGGGGGACTTGCTGATACAGAGGGGTGTGAGGTGTGACTTGCCAGATGTAACCAGGGGTGGACTGACAACTCATGGGGCCCCCGGGCAATAGGGGATCATGGGGCCCCTGTGTCCTTGCCCAAACTCAAAAAAGCCTATGAAAAAGGTACCAGGGGCATCTCATGGGGCCCCCTACTGACCCCGGGCCCTCAGGCAGTGCCCGAGTTTACAAATGGTCAGTCCGCCCCTGGATGTAACATTTGCTTTTAAACTGTCCAGTCATCTAGTCGTCCAGACATGATGTTGAAAATCTGTCGTCTTATGTCTTATGAACCTGGACCAGAGACTTATCAGCTGCATTTTATTAAAGCAGCCAATCAAGGCAAAGAGAGTTTTGTTAAATTAGAAGGTGTCATTGCAGTTACCAATTTTCTGTGAATGCAAAGTTCCATGATTTGTCCATGGAAAAGCCCTTGGTTTTAAAAACCCAAATCAAATGAGCCCTGAAATATGTATTTGTTTCTATTGATGTTTTGATTTTATTATGATTCAATGTTTGCAGAGCAGCATTTCAGTTCAGTGAGAGCAGATATTAAATCTTTCAGTATTTATTTATTTCAGGTACTTATATAGCACCATCAATTTACACAGCACTTTACATATATATTGTACATTCACATCAGTCCCTAACCCTCAAGGGGAGTACAATCTAAGGTCCCTAACCCTCAAGGGGCGTACAATCTAAGGTCCCTAACCCTCAAGGGGCGTACAATCTAAGGTCCCTAGCCCTCAAGGGGCATACAATCTAAGGTCCCTAACTCATATTCATACATACACATACTAGGGCCAATTTAGACAGGAGCCAATTAAGCTACCAGCATGTCTTTGGAGTGTGGGAGGAAACTCACACAAGCACAGGGAGAACATGCAAACTCCATGCAGGAGGCACCATGGTTGGGAATTGAACCCATGACTCAATTACTGCAAGGCAGAAATACTAACCACTAAGCCACTGTGCCACCCCATCACACTATTTGATTCAATGGGCTAGTGAAAATCAGTGGTGTACAGCAGAGTTGACAGATTCTTGAGACAACAAGGAGGACCAAAAGAATGATTGTGTTAGTACCAAACAGATGAGTTGACAGGGCTGTGGTGGAAGGAGAGTTTGGAGAAGCAGAAGCTCCAGGGGACTGTTCTGCCAGTATGGTGGATGAAGAAGAGTAATTGGAGTAATGCAGGCCATAGATGGGTCGAAAAACGGCAGATTTTTCTTTTAAAAAACGAAAAATCGGTTGTTCAAGCGGCCGACGTTACCATCAATGGTAAAAAAAATCGGCCGATTTTCATCCCGTCTACAGCCGGCAAAAGTGTCCTTGCAGAGAGCTCCGCTATTTCTGACAGTTCTCTGACAGTTCCTTGACATTTACAGCGGTTGCAACAATGTATCTATTTGTTTCCATTTAGGATACAGATGTTTTTATTCGGAAACAAATAGATACAATGTTGCAACCGCTGTAAATGTCAAGGAACTGTCAAAGAAATAGCAGAGCTCTCTGCAGAGACACTTTTTGCCCGACTGGAATTCCTTTTATTTTTCATCCTTCTTCTTCATCCTTCTTCATCATCATCCTCTTCTTCTTCTTCTTCATCATCATCCTCTTCTTCTTCTTCTACTTCATCTTCATCATCATCCTCTTCTTCTTCTTCTACTTCTTCTTCATCATCATCCTCTTCTTCTTCTTTTTCTTCATCATCATCATCCTCTTCTTCTTCGTCGTCATCATCATCCTCTTCTTCTACTTCTTCATCATCACCATCCTCTTCTTCTACTTCTTCATCATCATCCTCTTCTTTTTCTTCATCATCATCCTCTTCTTCTTTTTCTTCATCATCATCATCATCCTCTTCTTCGTATTCTACTTCTTCATCATCATCATCATCCTCTTCATCTTCTACTTCTTCATCATCATCATCCTCTTCTTCTGCTTCTACTTCTTCATCATCATCATCGTCTTCTTCTGCTTCTACTTCTTCTTCATCATCATCATCAGCATCATCATCATCCTCTTCTTCTTTTTCTTCATCATCATCATCCTCTTCTTCTTCTTCTTCTTCTTCGTCATCATCATCCTCTTCTTCTTCATCATCATCATCCTCTTCTTCTTTTTCTTCATCGTCATCCTCTTCTTCTTTTTCTTCTTCATCATCATCCTCTTCTTCTTTTTCTTCATCATCATCCTCTTCTTCTTCTTCATCATCATCCTCTTCTTCTTCTTCTACTTTTTCATCATCATCATCCTCTTCTTCATCTTCTTCTACTTCTTCATCATCATCATCATCATCCTCTTCTTCTTCTTCTACTACTTCTTCATCATCATCATCTTCTTCTTCTACTTCTTCTTCATCATCATCCTCCTCTTCTTCTTCTTCTTCTTTATCATCATCATCCTCTTCTTCTTCTACTTCATCATCATCCTCTTCTTCATCTTCTTCATCATCATCCTCTTCTTCTTCTTTTTCTTCATCATCATCCTCTTCTTCTTCTTCATCATCATCCTCTTCTTCTTCTACTTCTTCATCATCATCATCCTCTTCTTCATCTTCTTCTACTTCTTCATTATCATCATCATCATCCTCCTCTTCTTCTTCTTCTACTTCTTCTTCATCATCATCCTCCTCTTCTACTTCTTCTTCATCATCATCCTCCTCTTCTTCTTCGTCATCATCATCCTCTTCTTCTTCTACTTCATCATCATCCTCTTCTTCTTCTACTTCATCATCATCCTCTTCTTCATCTTCATCATCATCCTCTTCTTCTTCTTCTACTTCTTCATCATCATCATCCTCTTCTTCTTCTTCTTCTACTTCTTCTTCATCATCATCCTCTTCTTCTTCTTCTTCTTAGTCATCATCATCCTCTTCTTCTTCTTCTTCTTCTTCTTCTTCTACTTCATCATCATCCTCTTCTTCATCTTCTTCTACTTCTTCATCATCATCCTCTTCTTCTTCTTCTACTTCTTCATCATCATCCTCTTCTTCTTCTACTTCTTCATCATCATCATCCTCTTCTTATTTTTCTTCATCATCATCATCATCATCATCATCATCATCCTCTTCTTCTTCTTTATCATCATCATCATCCTCTTCTTCTTCTACTACTTCATCATCATCCTCTTCTTCATCTTCTTCTACTTCTTCATCATCATCATCCTTTTCTTCTGCTTCTACTTCTTCTTCTTCATCATCATCATCCTCTTCTTCTTCTTTTTCTTCATCATCATCATCCTCTTCTTCTTCTTCTTCGTCATCATCATCCTCTTCTTCTACTTCTTCATCATCATCCTCTTCTTCTTTTTCATCATCATCATCATCCTCTTCTTCTTCATCATCATCATCATCCTCTTCTTCTTCGTCATCCTCTTCTTCTTCCTCTTCTTCTTTTTCTTCTTTTTGTCTTCCTCTTGCAGGTCACTGCTCATGCGCAGATTTTTCATCGGTACAAAATCGGCCGATTAGCCCATTATTGCCGCGAAAATCGTCCGATCGGCAAAATCGGCCGATTTTTTTCCAACTTTCCCGACTAAAAAAACGGCCAAAATACCGAAAAACGGCCGAACAAATAGCCCACTAACGATCCGAAAATCGGCCGATTTTATTTTCGGCCGAAAAATCGGCCGATTTTCGACCCATCTATGGCCTGCATTAGTAAAGCTCCAAGGTTGAGGGGGAGGGCTGCTATTGTCCTACAGGGGGAAGGAGGTGGAGGAGGAAAGTGAGGCAACAAGAGAGGAGGGGAGAGCTTCATGGGTGAAATGAAGGCAGATAATAGGTATTATTTTTATTATAAAGGATTTATATAGCGCCAACAGTTTGGCAGCACTTTACAACATGCAGGCAGACATCACAGTTACAATACAATTAAATACAGGGGAATTGAGGGCCTTGCTCATGAGAGCTTACACTCTAAGAGGTAGGGACAAGTGATACAAAAGGTAATAACTGTGGAGGATGAGCTGATGAAGAAAATAAAAATATAGTTGTTAGGTGGGGGCAGAAGGGTTTTCAGGGATTGCCTAAAAGTGGAGAGAATAGGAGAGAGTCAGATTGGGGTAAGGAGTTCCAGAGCATAGGAGAAGCTCGGGAGAAGTTCCAGAGGTGAGCAAAGGAGGAGTTGACAAGGGAACTAGAGAGCAGGAGGTCTTGGGAGGAATAAAGAGAAAGCTTTGGTTGGTATTTTGAGACTTGGTTATAAATGTAGCTGGGGGCCAAGTTGTGGATGGCTTTGTAAGTTGTTGTTAGTATTTTGAATTTAATTTGTTGGGTGAGCAAAAGCCAGTGGAGGGATTGTCAAAGAGGAGTAGCAGACACTGAATGGTTGGTAGGATGTATGAGTTTGGCAGCTGAATTCATGACGGACTGAAGGGGTGTTAGCCTATGTAAAGGTAATCAAATGCGGAAAGAGTTGCAGTAGTCAAGGCGAGGGATGACCAGGGAGTTAATTAGAGGCTTTGTGGCATCATTGGTTAGGAAGGGGCGTATTTTGGAGATGTTATGTAGGTTGACATGGCAAGATTTGGGCAGTGTTTCCGAAAGGATATTCCAGGATTACACCCAGCACCTTGGCATGAAGGGACAGGTTAATAATTGTCCCATTGATCTTGACAGAAAAGTCAAGGGAAGAGGCATGTGGGGAATATTATGAGCTCTATTTTGGATAGAATTAATCTGAGGAGTTCAGTTGAGAATGTTGTTGAGGCAACAACGGCGCCAGATGATTGAGCTGCCTCAACTTGATGGGAGGAAGGTCTTGGGGCTTCAAGTGAGGCTGTGGCAATGACTGGTGTCATGTCAGATGCAGCTGAAGGCCTTGCTAGAATGCAGAAGACTAGAGAGGGTCTTCATGAGTGGACTTTTCTGGTGCCCTCCTATGTTGTTTTTTACCCCCTTGGAGTAAGTCCAGGTTTCCAATTAGCTTTAGAGGAAGTATTGATTTCCTACCTACATATTCTGCAAAGCTATCCACTTTTATTGGTTCTTGTGCCCCGTGTCTCCAAATAATGGAAATGCCTTGGGACTGTAAACATCTCTGAGACCATGCGACCGGACCTCACTTTTTCAATGAAAGTTATGTAGTATTAAAAGATAAGCACTTGCATGTTTCTCCACTTTTTAGAAAAAAAAAAACATTTCCCCCATGTTGCAGGACCCAAGTAACTTTACTACGAATTTGACCACTTCCTGAACCTGATCTCTGTTACCATGTAGGCAGCTACTTTTAGCAAACAGTAAGATTTTTGACAAAATTAGTGGTATATTATTTGCGCACCCATAATCTAATTTAACAGAAGTATTGGTTGGAGCAAAATAAACTGAAGGAGCACCAGACCAAATTCATAAAGAATGTTGGTTTGTTACAGCCATTTTATTGGCATAATTCTGCCCCACCCAATTTCTCTACAAGCAGCGGATTTGAGAATTCTCTGGCACATACTTCCCCATTTAAACATTTACAATCAATACTGATCTCTAAAGAAAAAGAGAGAGTGATTTGCTCTCAAAACACATTGGTGTTCTGTAATTCATAAAAATTGTTTTGGACTCCTTTTAGGAATTTGATCTGATACTCCTTCTGTTGTTCCCCTTGTACTGTAATAGCAGTAAAGTTAAGTAAAAAAAAAACCTTTAAAAAAGCAAAATTAACAGACAAAAAATTAAAAAAAACATTTAAAAAAATGTATTGCAGACTGCCCCCACCTACATACAAATATAAATGCATGCATGTGTCTACATACAAAAACGATGATTGCGCCATACATGTAAGGTGTTGCTGTGCACAGCAAAGTGAAAGCAACATTTCTGGGGCCGTCAATTACTGTTAACTCTAAACTGATGACTTGTAACGGCTTTTAAAGTGTTGCTTATAAACAATTTTGGTAGAAAGTTTGTAGCTGTTTCACTAGCACATGCAATTATAAGGCTTGACATGTCTGGTATCGATTTAGTTGATGCAAATTCATCTTTTATATATTACGAAAAACTGGGTAATATATTTTTTTCTGTGCACTAATAATTGTGGTATATTTTTACCTAAAATATACATTTGCTACACAGTTGTGATAATACTGTATGAGGTGATAAATTGCAACTACCATTTTTCAGTTTTCTTTCAGAAAATCTATAATGTCTCGGGGTTTTAACTACTCTTTAGGCCTAATATGCACATTTTAATATTTGTGCAAAAAAAAAAACCTGTGAAAATTGGTCTGACAATGAAAGGATTAAAATCCCCAATGACACTTTTACTGACCCTTCCCCAATCAATCCTACAACATAGTTGGTCAGTGGCATTTCCCCCCCCCCTCCCCCTAATTGCTGGTTTATCACTTAAATCCCACCCATAACAATCCTACAATATTAGTGTTCAGTGGCCCTTTCAATCCCCCACCCCTACCCACTTTGTTCGCACTTTCTTCCCCTCCTGCTCTGTAGCCAGAAGATTTAATGAATGGATCCCTTCATTACCCTCTTGCTGGCTGACCATGCATATGTGCGGGTGGGTCCTAACACCCATGTGCCACATGCATATGTGCGGGTGGGCCTTAACACCCATGTGCCACATGCATATGTGCGGGTGGGCCTTAACACCCATGTGCCACATGCATATGTGCGGGTGGGTCTTAACACCCATGTGCCACATGCATATGTGCGGGTGGGCCTTAACACCCATGTGCCACATGCATATGTGCGGGTGGGTCTTTACACCCATGTGCCACATGCATAAGTGCGGGTGGGTCTTAACACCCATGTGCCACATGCATATGTACGGGTGGGCCTTAACACCCATGTGCCGCATGCATATGTGCGGGTGGGTCGTAACACCCATGTGCCACATGCATAAGTGCGGGTGGGCCTTAACACCCATGTGCCGCATGCATATGTGCAGTTGGGCCTTAACACCCATGTGCCACATGTATATGTGCGGGTGAGCCTTAACACCCATTTGCCGCATGTATATGTGCGGGTGGGCCTTATCACCCATGTGCCGCAAATATGCATCCATGGTGTTGTGTGTTGAGAGCATGCTTACTGTGCACTCCCAGTGCACTGGCTAAGCTGTCACTGTCACCATTGGCAATCGGGAGTTGGTGGGAGGGGCTTCCAAGCATGTGACCCCCTTGAGATTAAGGCTTCTGTAGGAGGCAGAAACGCGTCAATATGCATTGGTACAGATTCCTCTTTTATGTGATGGATGAAATAAAGCTGCATTTTTATATTTTTTGAGAAGCTGTGGTGCTGGAATTTCACTCTCAAAATGGATTTTTCTCCATATATACCATTTAAAGCAGAGGAACACTGTAAAAATCTTGGTGGTTTGACATATGTCAGGTAGAAAAAGTTCCACAATTCCATCAAACAATTAAAAAAAAATGTAAATTGAAAACCTACATTCACAGAATGCTAAACCCATGGTCCAAATTACTCCAGCAGGGAAAAAAATCCTTCCCGATATCCTAAGGCAATCAGACATTCCAATCTACAGTGTCATTACTTACAAATATGAATAGCCTGTTATAGTATGAATTTCGAAAAACACTCAGTTGTTTTTTTTTTTTCAAAGCAACCTGAGTTAGCAAGAACCAGCTCAAGTCTATTCCACATTTTCACAGCTTTTCACAGCATCTATGAATGAAGGTAAAAAACGTTCTGTGTGCTCCCCCCCCCCCCCCAAACTCCACAATACTTAACTGAACCCAGTCTTGATCGAAGTAAGTGCACAGGAGCAGGAGCTTTCCCAGCTCTCTCCCTCCTGATTGGCTGAGACACAGCAGTGTGAGCCACTGCTGTCAATCACAGCCAGTAAGGAGGGAGGGTGTAGGGCTGAGCCAATGGACACACAGAGCAGGGCTCGGGAGCAAGCCCACATGAGTGCCCCCATAGCAAGCAGCTTGCTATGGGAGCCCTCGGCAGGGAGGAGGAGTAACAGTAGGGTGCCAGCAGGGAACCGGACAAGAAGAACATCAGGGCTGCTCTGTGCCAAAATACTGCACAGAGCAGGTAAGTATGACACGTTTGTCAGTAAAAAAAAAAAACTGAGCCTTTAATATTACTTTAATGCTAATAACTTTGTATAATTTACTATGTATATTGTATTATTTACTAAAAGGACAATTTTTATGTATTTATACATGGTGATCATATCGTCCCCTTAAAAGCCTCTCCACAAGGGGGAGTAAATTCAGTTCAGTCAACCGTTACTGGTATCTGAGCTCCTCCGTGTGTCTTTTTTTCTGCTACTAATGCAAACTCATAACGTATAACTAAGGGCAATTTTTTTTTTCATTTTGGATAGTGGAGAGGACCCCCATTAAGGTAATTCACCTCTTTGTTTGTTCTGTTTACCGTTATCACTGAAAATGAAAGAAAATCACAAATTTTGGGTGGTTTCCAGAACAGTAATATTGGGGAAATCTTTCAATGGGAACACAAGTTCTGATGGCACTGGTGACAACCAGGAATTTCACTCACTTTTGAAGGATTCCCCTTCAGTTCCTGTTTTGCCTTTGAGAAATCTCTCCAATGGGACACATGGCAAAAAAAACCCTCTAAAGGGTTATAACCCTCCCTTCCTGTTACCAAAGTGAAAACAAAAATGTCTTTAATGCTACTGTTAACATGTATATGGATATGTGCCTTACTGAAAAATGTGAGCAAAAAATTAAAAGAATCTGTTTCTGATTTACTTTTTTCCTACAGCTAACCAGGATATATTACTTGTCCAAGTGATTGGACTTCTACACCAGACAGTAGAACTGCCCAGTAACTTCCTATCATCGGTAGAAGAGATTAGCTGGCATTTTAAGAGCAAAGGAAAGTCATACAAAGTTGCACTGTCCGATAGTCATCAGGAAAAGTTCTACAGCAAACAGTTTGATGGACGGCTGAAATTGCTTCATAATGGGACAACATTAATTATTAAGGATCTCAGGATGGAGGACAGTGGAAATTATACTGCGCAATTTGTTGTCAAGGAAGAGGAAGATCGTTTCACACATTTTATGCTCATGGTATATGGTACGTATACACTTGAAGATATCACAAGAAAAATAAAAAAAATATATTGGGGAAGCCTTTAAAAGGTACATGATGAAGTAAAGAAAAAAATCTATCCAATCCACCCTATATTAGTCCCTCTGTGCAGAATCTAGCACCTTTGTCCATGTAATGGTCCTTAATTTCCACGTCCCCTTGGAGCTCTTTGAACATCGCAAGGATGCAAAAAAAAAAAATCAAAACAAAAAGAAAGCATATAGTGCATGGATTTGGTGCAATAAAACACACTTTACATAAAAATAAAACTTGGTAATGTAGTCTCATGTAACACAGGGTAAGGGCACTGCACACAAAAGCCACCATGCAGGGAGACCAGCAATCACTGGGGCTGGCAGCTCATGTCAGATAACAGATCTCACTTCCTGCTTTGGCTATGAGACAGGAAATTAAGGCAAATCTTCCCAATGGGACACATATGGCATAAAACCCTGACAGGGTTTATAAACCCTCCCCTACTCTATCTATTCAAAATGAGAAAAAACTGTTTATTTCTATTTTATATTATTTCTATTATATACACCCCTCCAAATCATTGGATTCAGGTGTTCGAATCACCTCCATGGCCACAGCTGTATAAAATCAAGCCCCTAGGCATGCAAACTGCTTCTACAAACATTTGTGAAAGAATGGGTCGCTCTCAGGAGAATTCAAGTGTGGTCCTGTGATAGGTTGCCACCTGTGCAATAAGTCCATCCGTGACATTTCCTTGCTACTAAATATTCCACAGTCAACTCTTGGACTGCAGCACAGTGGCTAAATGATTAGCACTTCCGCCTGGCAGTACTAGGGTCATTGATTCGAATCCCAGCCACAGCACCACCTGCCTGGAGTTTGCATGTTCTCCCTGTGCCTGTGTGGGTTTCTTCCAGGTCCTCCAGTTTCCTCCCCCACTCCAAAGACATGCTGGTAGGTTAATTGGATCTGGTCTAAATTGGCCCTAATATGTGTATGAATGTAAGTTAGGGACCTTAGATTGTACACCCCTTGAGGGTTAAGGACTGATGTGAATGTACAATATATATGTAAAGCGCTGCGTAAATTGATGGCGCTATATAAGTACCTGAAATAAATAAACTGTTAGTGCTATTATAACTAGACATGTGCATTGTGTTTCATTCTGAATCAAAATTTGGACAAATTTTCTATTATTCAGAGATTCGGACATATCCAAATTACAATAGTAACGAATTTAAAAAAATCTGAAACAATGAAACTAAATTCGAGCGAAATTCGAATTTGAAAACACATTCAAATTTGAAAACAAGAACAAAATAAAATATAACAGAAATAAAAGAAATAGAAAAGAATAGAAAAGAAAAGAACAGAATAGAAAAGAATAGAACATTATACAGTAGAAAATAATAGAGTAAAACAGAACAAAACAGAAAATAAAGGAATAGAAAAGAATAGAATCCATTAGAATATAACAGAAAGAGATTAGAATAGGGGTGCGCATGAGTTGGGTCACCAGAACAGACATGTCCGCCGGAGGCTCTGCTGCATAGTGGGGGAAAAAGCGTCCCGGACGCTGCTTCTGGCCCTCCTCAGCCCCGCAACTCCTCCGGTTGTCATAGTGACATCCCCAGCACCTGCAGTGATGGTCTGGGGAGCCGCCAAGCATCAATCTCAGCCGCAGGCTAAACCTATTAAGTAGGCCTTAGCTCGAGCCTCATCCAAGATGCTCCTTATTTCCGGCCTTCACTTTAACCCCCAAAAGGTGATAGCATTAAATGTCTCCGTACCACCTCAGGAACTGGCTGATCTGCAACAGGTAGGCATTAAACTGACTTCTAGCCCTTCGGACCTTTATTCTGCCAATTACTTACCTATGCTAACTCACCTTACTAGTCTCATGACCAAATGGTCCTCCCTGCCATTGGCCTGGATGGGTAGAATCACAGTTGTGAAAATGTCCATTCTTCCTAAAATATTGTATTTGTTTAGAGTCTTACCCATACCAGTGCCTGTACATTTGCTCCACATTCTGCAGGGACGTGCTTACAGATATATATGCGGTTTCGTCCGTCTTCGTATACCTCGCATAACCATACATAAATCTAAGCTTATGGGCGGCCTAGGTCTCCCAGATTTTACTAAGTATTACCAAGCAGCGCATCTTGCACAATTGCCAAAATGCCATGCGACGCACAAAATCCCTCAATGGGTTGTACTTGAATCGATTGGCTGCGATCCCCTCTCCGTCGCTAATATCCTATGGCTTAGGCCTTCGGACCGTCAACCGCTTCATAATCCAATTACATATCTTTATATTTCTTTCTGGAACAGGCTAAAATCCTACAACTCTCTTCAGTTGCCGTATAATCCCCTACTCTCGTATCTTCATAACCTGGTCATCCCCCCCTGGCCTGGTCTTCCTCGGCAAACCTGCACTGCGCCCACCACTTCTTGACCAATAGGGGCTTCAAATCCTCCCCTTCTCTCCTTGAGTCACACTCTATACCGGCGTCAGAAATCTTTAGGTATATTCAGTTGCAGCATTTTTACGCTCCGCTCACCGTCCAATCCCATTCAACCCGTTCTATGTCCTTTTTTGAACCCTCTAGCTACAGGGACCCGCATAGGCGAGGCCTTGTCTCTGCCCTTTATAATCTTCTTTCTACTCCTGAGTTTTCGCCAAGTCCTACTTATGTCGCTAGGTGGGAGAAAGATCTAGGGCATCAGTTGAGCTCTACAGATTGGGATCGCATCTGGTCGGCTACCAAGTCCTCTTCACAGAATGTAGTAGCTGTAGAGACTAACTACAAAGTTTTGACTCGGTGGTACTTGGTCCTGGCGAGGATTGCTAAATATACCCCCAACTATTCTTCTGATTGTTTCTAGGGCTGTGCGATGGTAGGAACCTACTTTCATATTTGGTGGTCTTGCCTGGTTGCCCAGATTTTTTGGGCCAACATTTTTCATATGCTATCCCTGCTTTTTGCAATACCACTATCACCAGACCTGACCGTAGCCCTTTTAAATCTTCGTCCCCCTCCAAATCCCAATTCAAACTCCTCTTGCAAATCACTACGGCAGCTAAACAGATTATGTCCAAATCGTGGAAGTCTCCATCTCTGTGTATTCTAGCAGTTAAGAATAAGGTAACACAAGCAATGATTCACGCCAAAGTGGAGGCCACCATTCTGGATTCTGTACTTAAGTTCCTGTCGATCTGGGCCCCATGGGTGGAACGTTTCCTCCCATCAAATTTCGATGATTCGTTGCTCCTCCCTTAACATCTCCTAGTCTCGCTCTGTGGTGGCCCTATGTGCTGAACTATGCATTGGTCCGGTCCTGAGTTTGCCTCCTCCCTTCCTAAAGTCACACATCCCTCCCCCCCCTCTATTTCCCCCCTTGGTCTCTCCTAATCTTCCCCTCCTCTTTCCTACTCACTTCCGCTTTTCTTTCCTCGCCATGCATGGAACCTTCATGTAGCTTTGGGAGTAGTGCACCCTGTCTCTAGCATAACCATGTCTTACCTCCCTTTGTGTTACATTATTCCCTAATATTTCTCCATGCTTACTTGATAAATGTTTTTGTATTTCATTTTTCCCTTTGCCGTAGGGCAACCTATTCCCCTTTATTCTTATGTTTTTTTCATGTACATGTATTTCAACTGTCCTACGCTTGTATTTGGCTTTGGAAAACTCAAAAAATGTTTGAACAACAAAAGATTAGAATAGAAAATCAAAGAATAGATTAGAAAAGAATAGAAAAGATTAGAATAGAAAATCAAAGATTAGAATAGAAAAGAATAGAATCAATTGAAATAGAATAGAAAATATTAGAATAGAAAATCAAAGAATAGAATAGAAAGTAATAGAGTAAAACAGAGCAAAGTAGAAAATAAAGGAACAGAATAAAATCAAATAGAATAGAAAAGATTAGAATAAAATAGAAAATCAAAGAATAGAATAGAAAAACAATAGAATATATTAAAATAGAAATAAGTTAACTGCCTTCTGAAATTCAAATTTTGAATAGAATGAATTTGAATCGAACAGATACTCATCAGAGTATGTGGTAAGATACTGCTCAGCATTTAAAAAAAAAAAATGTTGGCATTCACTAAAAACCTCTACCAAAATATTGCATGAGTTATTTTATTAAGTCGTATGGTATTTTAGTAGTGAAAACTATGCAGTAATGTATCAGCTGTTAGTGGAGCTCCCTGCTGACAGCTGAATAAAAAAAAAAGAATTTCCAGCAATTAAAAAAAAAAAGCAAAAAAAAATGGTGTGCCCCCATCCATACCAAGCACTTCAGGTCTGGTATGGGTTTTGAGGGGAACCCCCACTCCAAAAGTAAAAACAAAAAAAATGCAGTTGGGTCCCCCTAAATCCATACATGCAGTCTGGCAGGTTAGGAAAGGGGGGGGCAAGCTAGCGCCCCCTCCTGAACCATACCAGGCCACATGCCCTCAACAAGGGGGGGGGTGCTTTGGGGCAGGGGGGCTCCCCCCCAAAGCACCTTGTCCCCATGTTGATGAGGAGAAGGACCACTTCCCCACAACCATGGCCGGTGACTGTGGTAGTCTGTGGGTGGGAGGCTTATCAGAATCTGGAAGACTGAGTATGGGGTACATGATTCCGCTACTCATTCACAAAAAAAAAGTGTAATGTAAAAAATGACAGTAGACAGTCTTTGACAAGTCCTTTATTAAAACAACAAAAATAAAAAAAAGTCCCCTGAAGTAGATCCAATGTCAATCACGATACCCGTCGCCACCGTCATCCTGAAAAAAGAAAAAAAAAAACTCCGCTCTCAACGTTGGCTCCCGCCACCTAACTGCTTTGCAGGCCTGACAGTTCCTAAATAAGCAAGGGACAAGGCCACCCGTTGATGTCGCCGGGTGACCCTACCCCCTTGTGATGTCATCGACGGGGGCATGCTGGTTGTGCTGTGATTGGCGAAAGCATTGCACCTGACCTGCTTTGGACAATCACAATGCACTATCAGTGCACAGTGCATTGTGGGGCATGGTGGGCGAATAACCCGCCAAATGGCCGATGTTTGAGTCGAACTTACATTCGATTTGAATATCAAGCCCATCATTACTGGCTACATGTTTTTTTTAGTGTAACTAGAGTAAGTGTCCATATGTTTGTTTCAATGTTCCCCCCTGTAATAGCCAGCAGCATTTATACTGGGTGATGGAAAGTCAACTCTCTTAACCAATGAGGTTCTTCTGCATTCCACATGTGCCAACAGGAAATATGCTGATAGAAGGAAAGGATGAAAGAGGTAAGCAGAAACACACCAAACATTTGCAAAAACTCTCTTCTTAACAAATGTGGTTTGTTTTTGATGAGTTGGTTGACTCCTAGACTTGCATTGATGGAAGGAACAATAAACCTAGTGCCGGGACAAGGTTATCCGGCACCCAGGACAAAGATGCCAAACTGCGCCCCCCCTTCCCTGGTTCATGATGTGCAAATTTAGGGGATCCTACAGTTGTTCGATGGTCAAAATCACTGCCACTGTTACTACCCCTGTCAGCCTTGAAACAGAAGGAAGGTGCCCCCATCCCTACAGTAAACCATTACGCCAAGGGCTGCCGCCTCTTCCATCCAATCCTTTTCCCGGCCCTAAATAAACCACAACTACTGTGTGCAAAGCATAAAGTAAAGCTGTAATAGGCAAATATATCTACTTCAATGTGGATATAATGTATTATTACAACCTATACACTGATTAAAATGTTTTTACTATTTTAATCAAAACTGATCTCTGATCAGTATAAATTGAAAAAAAAACCCTAAAAATTAGATATATTGCACATTCCAAAGCAGTAGTTCTGGCACTTTTGTACTGTTCAAATATAACATGATATAACTTGAATTTCCCTGTTTTCTGATTATAGAGCCCGTCCCGGACCCATCTATAAGGATTGTACTGGAGGAGAGGACCAGTCACTGGTGTAATGCGACTCTCATTTGTTCTGTGCCAACAAACTCCTCATCATTGAACTATAACTGGATATACAAGCACACTAACTCTGTCTATGAGCTGAGTGGAGATACAATTCATGTATCACTGAACTACTCCTGGGACACGGAGTTCCAATGTACAGTACACAATCCTGCTGACCAGAAGAACGTGTCCAAACAAGCAAGGTGTCATGTAAAAGGTAATACATTCATTCATAGCACATCCAAGCAAAGTATTATGAATAGGGTAATAACCTATGGTAATCAAGGTCAAGATAGTTAACTTGTTCTGACTAGTAAAGGGCTGAATTGGATTGGTTGGATTGCATGCCATTATTGCTAGGACGTGGCCCTGGCAATAGACTGAGAGTAATACTGTGTTATAAATATGTACATTTCCTTTGGCCAACCACTAGAAGGATTATTGCCAGAGGTGCACGCTGGAGAGGACATTATATTTGTGGGCGGACCCAGGGGCGGACTGACAACTCATGGGGCCCCCGGGCAATAGGGAATCATGGGGCCCCTGTGTCCTTGCCCAAACTCAAAAAAGCCTATGAAAAAGGTACCAGGGGCATCTCATGGGGCTTCCTACTGACCCCGGGCCCTCGGGCAGTGCCCGAGTTTCCAAATAGTCAGTCCGCCCCTGGGTGGACCTTGTGAGCACTTGTCCTCTTGGACTTTGGCTTAGGGAAGATGTGTGTAGGGCATTGTGATACATTTAGGCCCGTGGTCTAGAAGGCCTTTACATGTCTATGGTGCAAAGCCTGCCTGTGCCTTCCTGTCTGGTGGCTTTGCTGCTGCAGGTCCTAGTTATAAGCAGCCTCTGAGGATGGGCGTCTGGAAGGTGGAAGGTGATGCTTGAGATGGAATACCAAAGGTGACTCTGCTGTTGAAGATCCTGTGGATAAGGAACTCCTGGAGAGGCTGGAGGCCACCTTGGAGATCATCTAAAGATCATTGAAAAAACAGATGGATCCGTGCAATGATATAATAAGGATGGGCGGCTAACACCCAGGGGCGGACTGACAACTCATGGGGCCCCTGGGAAATAGGGGATCATGGGGCCCCTGTGTCCTTGCCCAAACTCAAAAAAGCCTATGAAAAAGGTACCAGGGGCATCTCATGGGGCCCCCTACTGACCCCGGACCCTCGGGCAGTGCCCGAGTTTCCAAATGTTTCCCCTGCTAACACCTAATACAAACCTGTTGGGAAGTGTAGAAAATGTGGAAAAAATGGTTTAGTGCTGTCTTTGTAACAAAAATGTATATAAAGTGCTACAGTGCACCTCCCTCACCTATATAGGAAACTGTGTTTACACATTAAAGAACAACCTATATGGGCAGCACAGTGGCTAAATGGTTAGCACTTCCGCCTGGCAGTACTAGGGTCGTTGGTTTGCAATCCCAACCACGGCCTGAAGTTTGCATGTTCTCCCTGTGCTTGCGTGGGTCCAAAGACATGCTGGTAGGTTAATTGGCTCCTGTCTAATTTGGCCCTAGTATGTGTATGTATGAATGTAAGTTAGGGACCTTAGATTGTACACCCCTTGAGGGATAGGGATTGATGTGAATGTACAATATATATGTAAAGTAAGAGGAGCTATCAGGGGACAAGAAGATCGCCGCAGCGCTTGAATCTGCACATGCGCAGGATTCCGACAAGGCATACTCCAGTTTCCTCCCCCACTCCAAAGACATGCTGGTAGGTTAATTGGCTCCTGTCTAAATTGGCCCAAGTATGTGTATGTATGAATGTAATTTAGGGACCTTAGATTGTACGCCCCTTGAGGGTTAGGGACTGATGTGAATGTACAATATATATGTATGTAAAGCGCTGCGTAAATTGACGGCGCTATATAAGTACCTGTAATAATAAATGTGTGTGAAAGAAAATAAATGGAATATCCACTAATGTCAATATAGTGCAGGTGCTATAATACGCCTCCCCAACTAGGTATAAACCTCTATATACTGAAAATTCACAGTGTCTGAAATAAATGCTGTATGCCCAACCAAACAAATTGCTATTACAACATAAAAAGGTGTCAAAGTACCTATAGTGCTACGGTGCACCTCTCTCTCTGTGCTTATGAATAAACATAATAAAAGTTCAGTTCAGTCTCTAGTGATCTTGGTGCTTCAGTGATCATGCTCTTTACACAAAATTTGTGATGATCAGATCAGTGCTCCCATTTGTGCTCCCCCTTATCCACCGCACTCACCGCAATAAGTTGACCCCTTGTAAAAAGCAGGTCAAAAAGCGCTTGGATTGATCTCCAATCCGTGGTATGCAGTGAATCTCTGGTGTGATCTCCTTCCAGATCCTAGATATTCCTCTCCATCATCACTGCCACTCAGGGGTGGACTGACAACTCATAGGGCCCCCGGGCAATAGGGGATCATGGGGCCCCTGTATCCTTGCCCACACTCAAAGCACATCCAAAAAAAGCCTATAAAAGGTACCAGGTGCATTTCATGGGGCCCCCTACTGACCCTGGGTGCTCGAATGGTCAGTCCGTCCCTGCTGCCAATGCTGCTGCCGGAACAACTCTCTTAAGTCATCATACTCCCCCTATTGCCAGAATCACATTGAGAGTGTAACCATTTCAATTAGTTTCACACATCTTGGGTAAAATTTGATCTATATTTGTTGGTTTTATTTGGGATTCATGCATCTGTTAGGATTTTGGTAAAATTTTACTCTGAACCATTGGAGACTATGGGGGTTGATTTAGCCCCGTTTCACTTATATGCAGTGCAGAAAAAGCAGTGAATCCTGAGCGTTTTCCATACCGCATTGAAATCGCGCTCCATTCATGCAATCTATGTCAATGTTAAATTAATTACAACACAACAAACCCTTTACTGCTGCGCTAGGAAAGGACTCAGTAGACCCAATAGGAATGTTCTGGAATTTTCTGGAATATGCACTGCTTGCTGCCCTCAACAGACCGGGGTCGTCCGAATACACTGGATACAAATGGAGAAACAGAAAAAGGGCGCACCGACCTAGTGCATTATCGTTTAAAATAATTTATTAAAGAAACAAAATAGGTATACTCACAATGGACATAATAACACAGGCATGTCAAACTGAACAAGGTGTATGATCCAAACAACATCTGAGTCCATACGATGGAACCCTGGATGACCAACTGGCTAACGCGTTTCGAGGACACAACCTCTTCCTCAGAGCCAACACTACAGGAGTCTGCACTTCTCTTTATATAAGTTACTAAATGGTAACAAAGGGGCTGTATCAGAACCACCCGAAGGTGGAGCCTGACATCACATGACCCGTCAAGCATCAAAATAGACAAAAAAAAAAAAATAGTATATATATAATAATTAATTAAATGATGGTTAAAAACTGTATTATAGTTAAATGATGAATGAGAGAACTGTTATAAGAAAATAATAAATATGACAAATGTATAAACACTTACACTTATAGGAAGGTCATAGGTGGTATATGATGAGAAAAAAAAATATAAATAAATAAAAAAATAAATAAAATAAATATATATATATATATATATATATATATATATATATATACACATATACACATATATATATACATATATACATACACACATAAAAATAAAAAATATATATAAAGGAAGGTGAATTGTAAATAGAGTTTGCCAACATTTGTGAACCACTACAACTTAGCTGAATATTGATAGACTATAGGATGAGATGAGATGATGGTGGAATGAGATGTTCATAATGGTATATAACATGTGGGGCTGGAGCGCACGCCAGCATGTGCGACTCACTACCACGTTGCAGGACTCTGACAAACAAACCAAGGTCAGCTGGACGTGGAGAAGCTCTCATGTGTCCTGGCTGTCAGGTTCAGTAAGGGCAGCCAATGGGCTGCTGGCCCAAGATCACATGGGCAGCCCCAAAACCGGTCGCAAAACGCAGTGTGATTGCAGGAATCAGATTGCATGGGTGTGAACACCCATGCGACCTGATTCTGGTGAAGCAAAAAAAAGATGCCTGCACCTTTTTTATGTGCTGTGGTACAAATTGAGCTCATACAAAATGAATGGGTTCAAATCACACTGCAAAGAATTGCATGTGATTTAAACAGGAATGTGGTGCAATTCCTGTCTGAATCACATGCGGTGTCCCACACTGCACAAGTGTGAACTCCGGCTTAATAAAACTAGAGGGTGCAAAATCTGGTGCAGCTGTGCATAGTAGCCAATCAGCTTCTAACTTCAGCTTATTCAACTAAGCTTTGATAAAAAAAAAAAGCTGCACCATATTTTGCACTCTCCAGTTTTAGTAAATCAACCCCTATGCCTAGCATTTTGGAATTGCAATACATTTGCATCCTGTCTAACCGATGTGAAGTTGTGCCCATGTAATGGGAATCCATATAAGCATCAGTATATTCATGTAGCACTCTCCTTGTCAGCTAGGGGGAGCTAGACCTCTATTGTTAGCTAGGGGGGCTGAATAGCAGCCTGGGTGTAATAGCTAGCAGGGGTCAAACTCTGGTCAGGAGATGAGAGGCTCTGCAGACCAGCCCTCTGAAATTGCTCTCTGCTCTAGAACTTTGCAGAAAGGTCTAGAAGCACTAGGTGGATCTGAGCGAGCCTGGCCAATCCACCACAGAAGGCTTTGCAAGGGGCCAGGACAATCCTTAAAAGTGAGCGAGCCTGCTCAGCTGCAGGAGAGTTTTGGTGAAAGATGTGAGAGAGGCATAGATGTAGGAGCCTTTAAGGGGTCCAGTGGGATGGGGCCTACCTACAGCAGCAGGGAAGGAGCAGCCCAGCTAGTAGTACTTTAGCAGCCACCGACCCACCAGCAGCCCAGGAGAAGGACTGAGTGAGTAAGCCTGCACCCCCCTGGGCCAAGTAAGGGAAGGAGCATTCTGGAGGGAAACGTTACTAGCAGATTCAATAGAATATAAAACTGCTTTGTTTAAAATGAGATACTGATCACTGTGTGCATCGCACACAGAGTATACTCGCCGTCCACGGGTGCAGAGTGACGTCGTAGCCCCTCCCCTACGCGTTACGCCACAGGTCACGTGGCTTCATCAGGGGGTTGTGAATCACAACCCCATGAAGAAGCTACATGACCTGCGGCGTAACGCGATATAGGATGTATCCTTTTATCGCGTAACACGATAAAAGGATATATCCCTGCAGGGATAGTGGCATATGAGGAAAGGAGCATTGGGAAGCAATTTAGGGATACCCACCATTCTTTATATGGTGCAACATATTACACAAAGTTCCATGTGTGAACAAAAAACAGAGTAAGCCTATAATAGGCTTAAAAGGAGGTGAGGCATAACCTAATCACAATAAGTAGTCACCAGGAATTGCAATTATTTATTTTGGATCACTTTTATTTGGATTTGTCACATTTTATACCACCAGAGACTTTTTGTTTAATTCACTTTATATATTTTTGGATCACATCAAATTTTTTGGGGACTTTCACTATTTAGTTGTCACTAGAGACATTATGTTAATTATTTATTTAATTTTATTATTTATTATCTTTATATATTTTTGATTTGGATTAATTTGTTCTAGCTTGAGGATTTACCTCTCTCCATGAGTCCAGCAAACTTAATTGTTGCAACTGATGTTTCAAGGTCTTGAAAAGAACCCGGGACTGTTGAACAAATCCTGTTGTTGAGGTGGAATCCAAATTCAGTTTAGGCTGCATTTTTGCATTGCATTGAAATCTCCTGCAACTATTAGCTGGTGATTCTGTAATGTAAAAGTTTGATTTGATCTTGATTTTGATGTGATATATAATTTCATCTTATATACAGTATGTTTAAATAAACAGCTTATTATTTTAAAAAATAAATGGTGTAGATTAGGGACATCAAACTTAATTTCACTGCGGGCCATATCAGCATTATGGTTGCCCTCAAAGGGCCGGTTGTATCTGTAAGCCTATAAATGTATCTGCTCTTTATCATATTACGTAATTGCCTGTGCTTTTGATTATTACTAGTTTTACAAATAACTTAAGATGTAAGCTGTGAAGGGCAGGTGCAGTTCGGCACGGAGACCACTCACACTCCTGTAGGTGATGCAAGTCTGGGATGGAGGGTCGCACACCGCTCGTATCATCCACAAGAAACTTTACTGGAGACTGCTGAGGCAGAAGATGGTTCTGCTATTAAGTACTGTCTGAGCAGTCTCCAATAAGGTTTCTCGTGGATGATACCACCAGTATCAAATTGTCAGCAAATTGTACTATTCTCATAATAATTATTAGCAGATGTCCAGAGCCCCCCACTATCAGAAGTCAAGAGTCCCCCACCCACCCTTACATCACAGTGCACCTGTCAGGGCTCCGGGTATGACCAGAGGTATGTGAACTGACGCAGGGAAACGCAGGCTTCAGATATGTTATAAACAATATAATTTATTAATACTAACAATACAAAACGCAGTGCAATACTAAAACATAAACACAGTGCAAACGAACCAAACCACCCACAGATAACAATACATACAATGCAAGCGTAGTCAGGCAGGCCGGGTCAATAACAATCGGGCAGGTAGGAACAGGAGGAGCAGGCAGAGAGTAGTCAGGTCACGAGCTGGGTACAGCAACTAACGGGCAGGTAGGTACAGGGGGTCAGGCAGAGAATGGTCGGGGTCACAAGCCAGGGATCAAACAGGAGAAGTCAGCAGAGGTCAGGATCAGGCAGGGTCGGCAACAAGTCGGTCAGGCAGGAACAGGAACAGGAACAGGAATGCAGGTAACAAGATACAGGGGCCCATGGAAAAACACACACCAAGGCACAGACTGCAGGTCTGGCCATCCCTTAAATACACCTCCGTAATCAGCTTCACGTGTTTGGCTGACTGCAGGGTTGAGTCTCTGATTGCTGAGAGCACCCGCTGGCCAGCCCTGGTACTGCAGCCCACAAGGCAGGTGAGTCCCACTATTATTGGCAAGTCCATTCCTGACAGCACCCCACTTACCTTGTGCCACTGCAGGGAAGAAGCTGGGAGCAGAGCTGCAGGAGAGGTGCAAGGGCCACATAAAAAGTCCTGGAGGCTTCTCTTCAGCTTTGACCTACTCTATACCACTCATTATTCTAAATAAACATTAAGGGGCACAGTTAAAAAGCAGTAGTATGGCCATATAGCCACTATAAAAGGAAAAAAGTGCTTCACAAATGTGCTTGGCACTCTGATGGCTTCAGAAGTCTGAATTTGACAGAGCCCAACAGAACTGAATAATAGTCCTGTGAAAAAGAAAAAGAAATTCGAGAGGAGAACCAGGTTGCGGGAAAATTACATAGTTGTCTCTCCTCCAGTCATGTATCACTCTCTGATCAGTTAAGCACTCTGTGGGGCTCAGTCAACTACACTCCATGACCCTAAATTAATTTCTCTTGCTCTTCTCCACAAAAAATATAAAAACGAAAAAGTATTTTTTCTCATTTACTTGGTTAGAAAATGTACACAGTCCCTATTCCTGCATATAGATCATTTTTAACTTTCATTGTTATTTATGGGGAATTCTTTGCAGCTGTATAGGTATTAATATAAGCTTTACTTGACGCATTTAATATTTTAATATAGCAGAAAATTTCAACCATTATACTGTATGCATATACTGTATAATTTTATTAGATTTTATTAATAATAAACCATTTTTTTCATTTATTGCAGATGGTGTTGCAGTAAAACGAATAACTTACATCATACCTATTTGCTTGCTTTTGACGAAGTTCATATTGTTTTTGGTGATTTGGAAGATAAGAAGAAAAGGTATATTCTTATTTAGGCCACTCTATACCCTGTAGTCTATACTGTATTAGACTATTGTCTATTGCATACATTTAAATAGAAATTCATACAAACAGTAGTACTTACTACTTGTGGGTCTATGGTTTTCAAGAACTGGAAAATTCTGAATTCTCCTGGGCCTCTAAAACTGTAGTCATCTATGCAGATTGTCCCTATATCGATCTCATCCACACATTGTTTTTCTCTGCCATCATCCATAGAAATACAGTCATCTACTATAATGCACACCTTGCGTTAATACATGAAGACAGGTTAGGAACAGTAAGAAAATAAAATTCTCTGTGCAGAAAAGGTGAGATTTGCTGACTAGTGTTTTTGGAGTTAATGGTTGTATGCCTGCAGCTCCAGGGATGAAAACTGAGCACTGTGTAGAACAGAACGTATAGAGGTACTCACAGGGTACATACTGTATGTTGGCAGAATAAAGCATTTAATGCGAATGTTTTGCACATAGTGTATATCTCTACATTACATAGTTACATAGTTAGTCTGGCTGAAAAAAGACAAAAGTCCATCCAGTTCAACCATTAAAAAAAAAAAAAAAAGTTATAACCCTATACCCACAGTTGATCCAGAGGAAGGCAAAAAAACCAGCAAAGCATGATCCAATTTGCTCCTGCAGGGAAAACAATTCCTTCCTGATCCCCCAAGAGGCAATCAGATATTCCCTGGATCAATTTTACCTATAAATGTTAGTATCCAGTTATATTCTATGTATCTAAGAAAGAATCCAGACCTTTTTTAAAGCAATCCACTGAGCTGACCAGAACCAGCTCTTGAGGGAGTCTATTCCACAGTTTCACAGCTCTTACTGTGAAGAAACCTTTCCGTGTTTGGAAATTACATTTCTTTTCCTCCACACATAAAGAGTGACCTCTTGTCCTCTGTGATGACCTCATTGTGAAGATGAAACCTGACTATCACAACGATATGACCTTGTTGAATACCCCATTCCAAAAGCAAAGCATTAGAACCAAAGGATCCCCTTCAGTGCTGTGACAGCTGCAATATCACTTGTTTCTCTGTATCCACTGCTGACATGTTCTCTGGACAACTTTAGATTTAATGTCTTCGGCCATCTTCATTGACTGACCCAGGACCATATCTAATTTATCCTAGCACCAAGGCATGTTAGGAATGTGCACTTAGCTGAGGATGCATAAGAAATATATCTGGCAAGCAGAAGAGGAGCTTGTATTGCAAAAAAGACATACAGAGCCTTTTCTGCAATTAAAACCTACCTACCAGCAATATTTCGTAAAAAGGCTTTAGTTTCACTTCTTTTTAACTATATCCACCACTCCTCTGGGAAGGCTTCCAAACGGTGTCTTTGGGAAATTGTGCTCATTCATTCAAAAGAAACTTTGTGAGATCAGGTACTGATGAGAGAAGACTTGGCTCACAAGTGGCATTCCAATTCATTCCAAAAGAGCTCAGTAGGGTTGAGGTCAGGACTTTGTACAGGCCACTTGAGTTCCTCCACTCCACTATCATCAAACCATGTCTTCATGAAGCTGGATGTGTGCACAGTTGATACGGTCTTGCTAGAACAGAAAATTACCTTCCCCAAGCTATTACCACAAAGTTGGAAGTGTGGTCTATGTCTTTCTGTCCCAATAACACTTCCACTCATTTTTTTTGTCCTTGTGTCACATTGATAAGAAACTAGTTACACATGAATAAAAACTTTACAGAAATGTTATATTTTACCCACTCAATGTAAAAAATGGCTTCAGTTAGGCTTTAAGAGTCAGCCCTTAACTCTCCCAACATAGGGAAAAATTCAGTTGGCCCAAAATTGGTATTCAGCTTTTGCTAGATGCCAAAGAGGTTTGTATGTTGGATCTTGAATTTACTTGAAATTTGAGATTGTACACTCCAACATACATTGGATTTAAAAAGTCTACACACCCCTGTTAAAATGTCAGGTTTCTGTGATGTAAAACAATGAGACAAAGATAAAGAATTTAAAAACTTTTTCCACCTTTAATGTGACCTATAAACTGTACAACTCTTATAACTGGGGATGTAGCCGTGTTCAGAATGAAGCAATTACATTCAAAATCATGTTAAATAGGAGTCAGTACATACCTGCCATCATTTAAAGCGCCTCTGATTAACCCCAAATACAGTTCAGCTGTTCTAGTAGGTCTTTCCTGACATTTTCTTAGTCACATCCTACAGCAAAAGCCATAGTCCACAGAGAGCTTCCAAAGTACCAGAGTGATCTCATTGTTAATAGTCAGGAGAAGGGTACAAAAGAATTTCCAAGGCATTAGATATACCATGGAACACAATGAAGACAGTCATCATCAAGTGGAGAAAATATGGCGCAATAGTGACATTACCAAGAACTGGACGTCCCTCCAAAATTGATGAAAAGACCAGAAGAAAACTGGTTTGGGAGGCTGCCAAGAGGCCTACAGCAACAGTAAAGGAGCTGCAGGAATATCTGGCAAGTACTGGCTGTGTGGTACATGTGGCAACAATCGTATTCTTCATATCTCTAGGCTCTGGGGTAGAGTGGCAAGTTGGAAGCCTTTTCTTACGAAGAAAAACATCCAAGCCTGGTTAAATTTTGTAGAAACACATCTGAAGTCTCCCAAAAGCATGTGAAAAAATGTGTTCTGACCTGATGAAACCAAGGTTTAACTTTTTGGCCATAATTCGAAAAGATATCTTTGGCGCAAAAACAACACTGCACATCACCAAAAGAACAGCATCATGCTTTGGGACTATTTTTCTTCAGATGGAACTGGGGCCTTAGTCAAGGTAGAGGGAATTATGAACAGTTCCAAATACCAGTCAGCATCGGCACAAAACGTTCAGGCTTCTGCTAGAAAGCTGAACATGAAGATGAAGTACATCTTTCAGCATGACAACTACCCAAAGCATACATCCAAATCAACAAAGGAATGGTTTCACCAGAAGAAGATGAAAGTTTTGGAATGGCCCAGCCAGAGCCCAGACCTGAATCCAATCGAAAAGCTGTGGGGTGATCTGAAGAGGGCTGTGCACAGAAGATGCCGCAGATTTGGAGTGTTTTTGCAAGGAAGAGTGGACAGAGTGCATCAACAAAGTATTAGTTTAAGGGTGTGCACACCTATGCAACCATATTATTTTAGTTTTTTTATTTTTATACTAAACGATTTCAGTTTGTTGTTCAATTGAGTTGTACAATTTATAGGTCACATTAAAGGTGGAAAAAGTTCTGAAATTATTTTTTTACATCACAGAAAGCTGACATTTTAACAGGGGTGTGTAGACTTTTTATATCCACTCTAACTTGAAGTTCCCTACTCGTAACTATGATTTTTCTAATTTCTATGCATTTTTTTAAATGGTTGAAAGAGCCCAAAGATCTCTGCTTGGCTTCCTAGGTCTAGGAAAATTATGAACTAGTCCTACTCTCTCTTTTGGACTTTTAACTTTATTTTGTATTTTGGAGACTGCAAAAAAAAAGCTGGGAACACCTGAGCATACATCAGTGTAGCAGGAAGACTAACATTTTATGGTGAGCTGCAGTAGGGCCTTGGGGGAGCTTACTACTGGAGTACCCAAAAGCTATAAGAATTCAGAAGATGAATCAATCTACCAAACCTGTACATGTTTTTATTTTTTTCATTTTTTTTTAGGTGGAGAACAAATTCAGCATGTATTGTGAACCAACATTTCGCACTGATAATCCCCCAAGAACTGACACCCAGGTAAAGGAGAAAACATTTTACAACCAAGGGCAAAAAAGATTTGGTGAACCTAAAGGTGTCGATACAATGGCCAATTATCTTGTGCAGTGCACCAGGAAAGGTCATCGTATATTTGCCTGTATACAATGACGAAGGGTGATCCTATAATGCAATGATGTTATTTTCCACATAGAGCATATTGAAGAAACAGCCCTTCTACTTAACATAAAAATAGTGCAGCGCTAAAGGTAGTGATAATAAGACAGATATAAGTCCACTAAAAGTCTTGGTCATAAGAACGTGTCCAGTGACAAATGAGGATTCAAAATTGGTGATCCGTGTGGAAACGGCTGAAAAACGCACTCACCAGAAGCAAGACACATAAACGCAGTGTGCATCTAGAGCTCATGGATCCTCAATCCAGAAGGGAATAAAGCTGGTCCAGTTACAGGAATGGTGGATCCCTCCTCTGTGGATGCAGCAACAGATCCTCCTCTTCCCAATTAGGTGTAGGATTCCAAGATCAGGATTCTGCAAGCAAAAGCTCCTCGGGGGAGTTTTAGGGAAGGACACCCATAGTGTAGTAGGTTATAAAAAGCAGCTTTATTAAAAATTATAGTATCCAATTCAAAGTAGGCAGGTATCATAAAGATGTGTCAGCAAGACAAACTAACCCTGACACTCTGAATAATGGCCGCCGGGCCTCCACGTGGCTCCGGCGGCGTAGCGTCTTGACGTCCAGGCTCCTCCTTAGCCCTTCTACTTCACCCAAAGCAATGTACTACCCCATCTACCTGAGCTACTTAAGCCCTTACTACCGAAACAAGGTTTCTGGGTAAAGGGGAGTATGTCTCTGACCAATCACCAGGTTGGATACTGTAGTGTGGGAGGACCAGTGATGTCTGGGATGTTGCAACAGAAAGGAGGTGTGGGAGCTTGGCTTGGTAAGTATATATACCCTCAGGGTTGTGTTATGTCCATAAAGGAAGCTCTTTCATGTCTAGGGTACCAGTAATAGGAATTTTACTCACCAAAGTCCATGCTCCTTCAGCAGCCACCACTTTCTTCTTCTCCCTGACACTCAGGCTTGTAGGTGGCCCTCAGCATCCTCTAGTACAATGCAGGGCTATTGTACTTGATTATGCCCAAGTGCCTGTGATTGCTGGAGTGCCATAGAGGAAAGGGGGGCTCACATAGAGTGGTGGGGGAGTGCTGTAGTGAGGGATTAGGTTAGTAAGCCCTTGTTACAGGTACCTTAGGCGTAAATGAACATTTAAAATTACACTAAACTCAGGTTTTTTGAGATAAATAAAAAAATCTATTCAAGTATGTATTCCTAAATAAAATTATGCAGGCTATTGCTCTCAGCCTCCTCCAAATCTCCATTTTTTAAAAATTTTTTGCTGCTTTGGTCCAACTTCCTGCTCCTGACTGTGTTTATTCTCCGTGGTCCCATTCTCAAGGAGGCATAAAAACACAGTACAAAATGATTTCATTAAAAATAGATTACAGGGCCTTTAAGTATTGGATGTGTATAGATTATGTTTTAGCATAAGGCTACTGTTAAGTGTCACTTTAACCCTTGCAGTGAGGGGGAACCCCACTACAATGAGGATTTTTCTTTACCCCGGAGTTCAACTTTAGAGTGAACTATATGTTGCTCATTAATCACTTCCCTTCTGGTCCATGTATATGAACGGCCAGACGGGAGCAGTGCAGTAGCGGGTGGCCGTTTATAAACATTCTCCTGCTTCCCTGCCTGGGTACACTCCCTGGGAGCGCGCGGCAATGCGATCCGGTGCCCGCTGTGTCCTCCAGACACCAATCACTGTACAGGACCTCTGTGTGAGGTATCGATCATGTGATCACTGATTTGCCAATCAGTGATCACATGAATAGTAGTAAGCAAGATGTCACTTCTGACATCATTGCTTACTACTAGTGAAATATGTAAATGATCACAGAGGTCACATGGTACAGGGCTATTCACAACAGCCTTGTACCATGTGACAAGCTGTGACCAATCACAGCTCACACATTTATTTCTCAATGGCTGCAAGAATGCAGCCAGAGAGAAAGAGAAAGAGAAATGATTGCTTTTACAGCCTTTATGGGTGTAAAAGCAATCAGTGTTAAAAAAGAAAAAACAAAAAAAAAATCTTCATCACCCCTCACAAGTAGTACACTGTCACTATGGTGACACTGTACTGCTAGGGTGACAGTATGTTAAAAAAAAAACATAAATAATAATATAAATAAATAAAATAAAAATGTCAAAACATTGTTTGAAAAATTGTTTTTGGTTATAAACTAATTTAGGCTATTTTAATTTTTACTAAAAAGATAGTTGAATATATTTTGGCCAAGATTTATGAAGAAAGATTATTTATTTGCAAACCTTTATAAGAAAAACATTTTTTTTCAAAATGTTTGGACTTTTTCATTTATATAGCAAAAAAATTTAAATCCCAATGGTGAATAAATACCACCAAAATAAAGTTTTATCTGTCTAAAAAAAAAAAATGCTAAAAAATTCATATGGGTATAGTGTTGCATGATCGCGCAATTGTCATTCAAAGTGTGATAGCACTGAAAGCTGAAAATTGGCCTGGACAGGAAGGGGGTAAGGGGACTTGAAGTGGTTAAAAGAAATGCAATTACTAGGTTAACTTAACGTGTGTATCAGGACATGATATCACTGTATGTAAATTTTGTATATCCTGCTAAATCATGCTTATATCCCCAATGTTTTGTCTATTTAAAAATGCTGCAAGTACAGAAAAATACCTGTTGATCTACCATATATCTAGTACTCTCATAACTTCCATGGTTGAGGCTGAAGCCTCAAGTAGTGTTATAATTTCTGTTCATGTTACTTGCCTCTGTGAACCACAGAACAACCCCAAAGTTACAGAAGGGAGAAAAGAGGGGTCTTCTGTAGTTCTGTCCTAGGATGACAACCCTGCATCTCCTAAGATACAATTCAGGAAGAGAGTGTTGTCACCTTAGCTCAGGAAAGTGTTTTACAGGCAGGATCGTCAAGGAAAAATAGAGGGAAAAGGCTGAAAATAGAAAAAAAAATGTACTCACTATCTAAGAGCTGGTAAGCTGAAATATATCACATTTTTGGTCTTGGGTTTAGTACTTTAAAGATAAATTCCAGTTATGGATATTTTATACATTGTTACATTGGTCCAGCTTGGACCAGTGTAATTATGTATACAGTATACCTGGCCGATGTTTGTGGAAGTTGGGAATCACTGTAGTAAACTTCACTGCTCCACTGATCACTGGCCCCTACACTGAACAGCTGCTCAGCATGGGCCCCATTCAGAGAATACTTTGTATTTTCTTATTAAGTGCAAAGCGCCCTCTGATTGGACAAGGTGGGGAGGTGAAGGGTGACATCCTTGTCCAATCCAAGAACGCTTTGCATTCATTCAGAAAATGAGCTAGCAAATGGATAGAACATATGTCAACATCTTTTTCCAAATTAGAGAAACATTCTCTGCAATCTGAAGCCTTGTCAGGCTTTATTTTTGCTTCTGTGCCCCGTTGGGGAGGTTTCCTTTTACTTTCTGTTCTGGAGACACATCAAAAAGTGAGAAGAACCCTCTACAAAGTGAAGGAAAACCTCTCTAAGACCATTGTCACTGGAACAGATGTCCCTATTAGAGGTTTCTCCTGTTCTGATGACAACTGCAACATTTTGGATTTCCTATCACTTTCTTCCCTGGAGACAATGGTCACTGAAACAAATAGAGTGAATTTCACCAGTGAGGACAAAGACAGCTATCAAATCCTCCAGAACAACATACTCAGAGGTGCTGGGAATTTTTAGAGTTTGCAAGTGTAGTTGGATGAAGAAAAACTTCAAACAAGCTCATTAGCATCTCTTCAGGGAAGCCTACCCCGCCCTCACCTAATTGCTGATCTCCTCCACTCTTCCTACAACTCCATCCCCCACAGCTATTTCCTCCTGTACCACTATCCCCTCCCTCCTAGATTGTAAGCTCCAAGGAGCAGGGCCCTCGAACCCCTCGTGTATTGTTATTGTGCTGTCTCGTGTACTGTCTCCCATTATAATGTACAGCACTGAGCAAACTGTTGGCACTATATAAATACTGTATAATAATAATAATAATTAGCTATGGTGAAGCAAGGCTTCCCCTGATGGCCACCCAACAGTGGCTCAAACTATAAAAGTACAGAAAGGAACACCAGACCAACACTGGAAGTCCAAGGCCATCCTAATTGTTGGTAAAAAAAAGTGATATATGACTTTTTTTAATGGCAATTAAAATTATTTTGGACTCTTTTATAAAGTTTTAGTTTGGCAACCCTTTCTGTATTTCTATGATTTGGTTATTAAATCCTATCAGAGGTTCTAACCTTTCCCTATCCCAGCCTAGCCAAAAAAATATGATATACTCCCCCCTCAGTGTCATGTCCATTCTATAATGTGAACTTCTCCAGCTCACACTTGGGGCTGTTCTTTCTAACATGAACACTGCGGAAACCCTGCATTGCATCACTGATTGCACCATTGCAGTTGACTATCCTGCGGACAATGTAATAGTCTCTTCACATACTACCTTTTTAAGGACACAATCTAAGACTATGTTTTCATCTTCTTTTCTTTGTTTAACTTTTCTTTTAACAGAACTTCTCTTGGCATGAAAGAGGCAACCATGTGAATCCATGCTCTCAAAAATGCATAACCCTCTATACAAGCCTTCATAGGATGTAGCTGAGATGTTAAAATAAGTGGGTTTTTGTTAGTCAATGTTACATGTTCTATTTATCATGAAACAATTCTGCTGTGAAAGAAAAAAAAAAACATCTTGACAAAGAGGACTGATACATAACTGACCAAGATTCACGGACCATGGTAGGAATGGGGTACCAACGGTAGTATAGGGTCGAGGGATGCCCGTAGTGCATGCACAGAAATTGACCAGAAGATCCATTATTGCAAGGGCCCCAAGGTTCCCTTTCAAAGAATATTAGTGGCCATAACAATGAAACAATGCACTCAATAATATTTAAGCTATGAATCCCCAGAAATCAGACTTGTATGGGAGACCAGAATGCTTTGTTTAGACTTAACACACTGGCTTCGCAGGCCACATACTAGCAGTTACAAGTTGGCTAAACCAGACAATATTACTTCCAGGGTTAGTAAAAACACCCATTCAATCTCTTACCACCAGTCACCACTAGAGGGAGACTCACTCACACTGGATAAACAACACAATGAAAATCTTGGCATACAATCTTGTGCTTACTGACCTATGTGATTACAAAACAGAAAAGAGAGAGAGAGGCGCCTTCTGAGTGCAGTATGCAGGTAAAATGTATTGAGCCACAGTTAAAAAAAAAAAAACCTTACAAGAAGAAGATGATAAAATTGCCCATCAATAATAGAGGAAAGATATCCAGGGCCCGCTAATGGTCCTCCACATCCTAGGAGGTCTGCCTGGCATCGGGTGAAGTCACTGTTGGTGGTGGGGGAGATCCCGGAACGCTGCAGACCGGACCAGAAGTCTCTGTAACCAGCATTAACCACAAGCCTAGGCGGATGTGACATCTCAAGGATGAGAAGAGCAGTGTGCCAAGCAGAGGTAAGGCTACCTGCTTGGAGCATGCTGATCCTGCAAGGGGGCCCCTGGAGGAAGCAGCTAGCTCAGAGCTCATAGCCTTTCTGTTTTGTATTTGCCTTTAGAGTTTGGCATACTCTGGGTTGGCGGCCATCTGGGTGTTTTGATTCATCATGGACATTGAACTTTTATGGACTTGTTATTTACCATATACAGGGGCGGACTGACCATTTGGAAACTCGGGCACTGCCCGAGGGCCCGGGGTCAGTAGGGGGCCCCATGAGATGCCCCCGGTACCTTTTTCATAGGCTTTTTTGAGTTTGGGCAAGGACACAGGGGCCCCATGAATCCCCTATTGCCCAGGGGCCCCATGAGTTGTCAGTCCGCCCCTGACCATATATTATGGTTTGCCAAGGTCACCTACTTCTTATGCACTGAATTTGCATGTATATTCTGACGTATGTGATTCCCCACACCTCCAAGCTATCCTGCAAGCCAGGATCCTTTGCAGTCACCTTTCCTAATGCCCACAGATTCCGATTCCTGCCTGGCAATTTGATCTGTCTCTGCCTTTGATAAACTTTCACATAAATGTATTATATCTGTATGCAATCAGAGTTGCCATCTCGATCTCTGTCAGCCAGCTGCTGCAATTCGGAAAAGAGTGCAGCAACACTCCCACATAGATTAACAGTGATTTACAACTTAGCATACTGGCAATGGCAATACAACTAGCCACACTACAGTCAATGTTTATTTGTCAATTCAGGATAGCAACCAAAGACCAGCTGGTTCATTTTTAGATTTAATATCTCTAGGCAGGCAGTGCATAGAAGAGGGTAACAAATAGTTATAAAACAGAAATTACAAACCAAGCAAAAAGTATTAAAATAAAAAAGAAAAAATTTACAGGAAAAAATAACCTTTCTTGCTTCTAGGGTTGGATAGAAGATGTTGAGCATACCTCCCACTGTCAGGAATGGACTTGCCAGTAATGGTGGGACTCACCTGCCTTGTGGGCTGCAGTACCAGGGCTGGCCAGCGGGTGCTCTCAGCAATCAGAGACTCAACCCTGCAGTCAGCCAAACACCTGAAGCTGATTACGGAGGTGTATTTAAGGGATGGCCAGACCTGCAGTCTGTGCCTTGGTGTGTGTTTTTCTATGGGCCCTGTATCTTGTTACCTGCATTCCTGTTCCTGTTCCTGCCTGACTGACTCGTTGCCGACCCTGCCTGATCCTGACCTCTGCTGACTTCTCCTGTTTGATCCCTGGCTTGTGACCCCGACCATTCTCTGCCTGACCCCCTGTACCTACCTGCCCGTAAGTTGCTGTCCCGGCTCGTGACCTGACTACTCTCTGCCTGCTACTCCTGTTCCTACCTGCCCGATTGTTATTGACCCGGCCGGCCTGACTACGCTTGCATTGTATGTATTGTTATCTGTGGGTGGCTTGGTTTGATTCGTTTGCACTTTGTTTATGTTTTAGTATTGCACTGCGTTTTGTATTATTAGTATTAATAAATTATATTGTTTATAACATATCTGAAGCCTGCGTTTCCCTGCGTCAGTTCAAATACCTCTGGTCTTACCCGGAGCCCTGACACCCACATTGATGGGACCCCTTGGGTATGATCAAGATTTGGTTTCAGGTCTCCGTTGTTATGCTGATTTGACCCGATTAAACGATTTAAAGTCATAGTAGACATTGAGCTAGACTTTAACCAGAGACCAATTCAGTTAGGCTCCAGGGGAATTGGTGAGACTGGCGTATATACAATTCTAGTTAATAATAATACAAATTTGAAATCGTAATCAAAAAGAGCAAGCGAGCGCTTAAAATCCAAAAAAGCTGCTAAACACCAAAAGGTACCATATAAAACCTTCAAATGAAATCGTAAAAGCAGGGTGTAGTGCTAAAATATCATTAAATCAATATAAATGACTAAACGGCAAATATCTGTACTTATATCAAATAACAAAGGCACATGGAAATAAAGTGACTTAGTGATATGAGAACGTGTCAGTTTCATAAATATTCATTCGGTACATGCATCATATAAACGCATCATAGATAAGCGTAAAATCCAGTGACAAAGTGCTTATATCTGAATAAAGTGAGATGCAAAATGATAATTGTGTCACTAAATAGTGACCAATAAAGTGCAAAGTGCCAGATGTATTAATCAGACAATAGTCCACAATTAAAGTGCATAGGAGATCATGTCGATCTTCATATTCCAGTGATCTGATCTGCTGTAGCTCCTCCCTGACGCGTTTCGTGCAATGGCACGTATTCATAGGGGGTGTGCCTACCACACCCCCTGCGGCCATCTTGGATATTATCAGATGGTCAGTGATTTTGTTTTCCCTCACTTTTTTTGTACTGTACACTTGAAATAAACATCACCTGTTAAAAAGGTAATACACTATCTGGCCTCCTCTTTTTGGGGCTCCTTGTGAGCTACTAACACCCACAGAGCGGCTGTACCAAGTGTGGCAGTGGATACCAGGCAGTGAGTGGCACCTGACCAGACAATCAAAGAACCTCCAGTTTTCTGAAATTGGTATTTCTAAATGCGCAGTCTGATTGCGTATCTGGTGAGTGTGCAATCTTATCATTTATCTTATCACCATAATACCAGATCAGATCACTGGATTATGAAGATCGACACGATCTCCTATGCACTTTAATTGTGGACTATTGTCTAATTAATACGTCTGGCACTTTGCACTTTATTGGTCACTATTTAGTGACACAGTTATCACTTTGCATCTCACTTTATTCAGATATAAGCACTTTGTCACTGGATTTTATGCTTATCTATGATGCGTTTATATGATGCATGTACCGAATGAATATTTATTGAACTGACACGTTCTCATATCACTAAGGCACTTTATTTCCATGTGCCTTTGTTATTTGATATAAGTACAAATGTTTGCCGTTTAGTCATTTATATTGATTTATTGATATTTTAGCGCTACACCCTGCTTTTACAATAATACAAATTTATTTTCTCTTTTTAACCTTTTTGATATTAAACAGCAGATTTTTGTTGTTTTTTTTGTTCTTAATGAAAGTTCCTTAACTTCCCTGGCGGTATGATTATGTCAGGAATTTTGTACCAAAAGCGGTACCATTTTTTTGCATGGAAATTTGGTGTTATGTATTGTGTTACTGCATTGTGAAATTTGGTGTTACTGCAATTCTTAGTAATTACTTACTTAATAAATTATCATAAAAAATAACAATATAATAATAATACATTTAATTCAATAATATAATCAAACCAAAAACACTGAAATTTTAAATATAGCGCCAAGTTCGCACATCGCTGAGCAAAGTCGCAGAATCGTTTTCAGTGTCTGATAACGAATTTCCCCACCAATCATTATCACTCAATTCTGCAAGTGGTTCTGATTTACTATCGCTGTTCTCTAGCTGGTCTAAAACCGCTTTTGACCTAAAGGGACGCTTTTTGGACGCCATGGACTTTTCTAAGTTTCCAGGCAGAAAGAACAGTCAAAATGCAGGCAGGGCGCAGGACAAAGCAGTAGGGACAAAATGTATGTGAAATGCTTTGAAATAGCAATGTTTTACTATGTAAAAATCATTTTAAAAAAAATAACATTTTAAAAAAATTTCAAATTTGCCGCCGGTTCCGGCGCCCGTACGTCCCGACGTCACAGGGACCGGAACACGGAAGCCGGATGCCGGCATTGGCCGGAGGAGATGGCCGGGGACGCTGCAGGGGACACATCGCGGGAGCAAAGGACAAGGTAACCGCTGCAGGGAATCCCTGAGCAATGCCGCATGGTAAGCCCGAGTGTAGCTCGGGGTTACCGCTTTTGGTATTGAAACTCTACCCCGAGCTACACTCGGGAATACCGCCAGGGAGGTTAATTACATAAAGCTTGTGAAATATCATTTGCTTATTGACCTCCCTAACGGTATTCCCGAGTGTAGCTCGGGGTAAAATGCCTGTACCAAAAGCGGTAACCCCAAGCTACACTCGGGCTTACCATGCGGCGCTGCATAGGGAGTCCCTGAAGCACTTACCTTGTCCTTGGCTCCCACGATGTGTCCCCTGCAGCGTCCTCGGCCATCTCCTCCGGCTGATGCCGGCATCCGGCTCCTGTATTCCGGTCCCTGTGACGTCGGGACGTACGGGCGCCGCCGGCGGCAGGAAATTTGAAATTTAAAAAAAAATGTCATTTTTTTCAAAACGATTTTACATAGTAAAACATTGCTGTTTCAACCCATTTCACATACATTTTGTCCCTAGTGCTTTGTCCTGTCCCCTGTCTGCATTTTGATTGTTCTTTCTGCCTGGAAACTTAGAAAAGTCCATGGCGTCCAAAAAGTGTCCCTTTAGGTCAAAAGCGGGTTTAGATCAGCTAGAGAACAGCGATAGTAAATCAGAACCACTTGCAGAATTGAGTGATAATGATTCGTGGAGAAATTCGTCATCAGACACTGAAAACGATTTTGCGACTTTGCTCAGCGATGTGCGAACTTGGCGCTATATTTTAAATTTCAGTGTTTTGGGTTTGATTATATTATTGAATGAAATGTATGATTTAGAATCTTGTTCAGACAGATTTCAGTGAGTTATTCCTAAAAATTACAGCCTACAATAAAAAAACTACATATTTCCATGCAAAATAATGGTACCGCTTTCAGCACCAAAAATATTAAATAATCATACCGCTAGGGAGGTTAAAAGCAAAAAAGTTGGAGTATGAAGATAACAAATTTCAAAAGTCTAAAGACAACTTGTAGTATGGAAGAAGACCATCCTAGATCTTGCAACATGCAGGATTTCATAAGCAATAAATAGTATAGTATAATATTGAAGTAAATTGTGTGTGGCAATAAAGGGCATATCAAAGTTCTGGCGCAATTGAAATCTGGTACAGCTGTACATCAGTACAACCAATCAGTTTGTAACTTCAGCTTGTTCAATTAAGCTTTGACAATAAAACCTGGAAGCTGATTGGTTTCTATGCAGAATTGCACCAGATTTTGTACTCTCTAGTTTTTGTAAATAACCACCCACTGTGTTTAATGAGGTATAGAGTTGGTTGTTGTCTCTGTTCCCATTGGAAAGACTTTCCATCAGTTCTTGCCTAGGACAGGTATCAGACAGGACAGGAATTGTTTTATGGTTATGGTGTTCATTTACATGTGTTCCATAATTTCTCTACTGATGATTTCACTGGGCTTCTACCAATATGCTAATGCTGCAGAGACAGGTAGAAGCTGTACAGTATGTAGTGGACAGAGTGCAGACCTAATATCTGGGGCCATAATTAAACTTACACTGATAGTATCAGAAGGTACAGTATAAAAATGAGAATTAGCAGTTTACAGTTTACTGAAAATACATTGTCTATTATTATTAATTGTACATGCTGGGGGGCAAATGGGCAATTGAACCCCCAAGTGCTAATACCTTTAGGCTCTTCACTGCGGCCGCACACAAATGTGTGGCCTCCCGGCGTCTGGGCCTAGACGCCGAGTGGTCACTCATTTGCGTTCTATTAAAAAAAAAAGCATATGTGCTGAGAGCGCGCACCCTGCGCGCTCCCAGCACACATGTTCGGTACTCGCGGAAAGGTCCCAGTCTCCTCTTTCGATCAGGACCTTTCCCGATCATGTGACCGCCGTGACAATGCGCCACGGCGGTCACATGATCCCTAAACCCCGCCCGTCCCACCTCCCGGCTTCTGAAACTCTTAAAGGGCCAGAAGGCGCCGACGTGAAGGGGTTTAGGAAGGTAGCCTACAATTGCATTTGCATGTGTGCTCCCATCATTATGAGGTTTTGTGCACAGCTTTTTTAAATACAAGTAGAGGGATTTATTAAAGATTTTCCAGATGCCATGTGTAGGTAAAAAGCATTTTTGTAGATGTTGGAAGAATGATTTATAGATGTGCCCATGATTAGAAATCATGGTGCCCTGCACAGCCTGATTGACATGGGGTCTCCACACCGTCTGTTATCCCCCACACACCCCCAGTTGTTACCATGTGCTTTTGCATGTTAAACGGGTATGCAGTGCAATTTATTCTGAATGTTATCCCAACAAATCTTGCAATGGAATTGCTTTGTGCTGCCAAAGAATATTGAACATACCAATCTCTGACAACACAGCACACGTTAGTGCTCTACAATGTATATCCATCGCAAGGTGCGTTGGGGTACCATTCAAAGCAAATGGCACTGAATCACATGTACGCTTCTAATGTGCATTGTAGCAATGCCATATTGTAAACAGGCCCTAAATGTCAGTGCGCACTTCTGTTTGGCTGACAGGAGCTGACCCCAATATATGTTAAGTCAATCAGAAGCTGGACAGCCATTCAGAAGCAGGCCTGAAGGTGACCCCACCACATGCCCAAGCCGAGGGCTATTTCTTGCTGGTGCAGGTGTGATCTGCTAGTCACATACACTAATGAAAACGTTGTTAGCTGCCGGGCAAGAGACAAGGGTAGGGCCAGAGCAAGTCTGATTGAAATTGCCCCAAAACAATTAGCTTGTGTGGCTCTCTCTCCATCCACCTGCAGCTTGATAAATGAAAGTTGAGCTCAAGTGGCCAGCAATGTAGGCTATCACTGGAGGATTGCAAAGGGATTATACAGTTGTGTCCAAAATTATTCAACCCCCACTGAAATTGAGTGTTTTGGCCAGTTTGACATTGCTTTTGATCATTCAGTCATCTTGCTTACATTTACATTAAAGAGGCACTTGTAGGTCAGACAAATATAACATAACAGTTATAATGAAATAACCACAAATGTCTTTTCTGTGCTCACAGCATTATCAGTTTTATTCAACCCCCAAGTGACATTCAATCTTAGTACTTAGTACAGCATCCTTTTACAGTTATAACAGCTTTTAAACGTGAAGCATAGCTTGACACAAGTGTCTTGCAGCGATCTACGGGTATCTTCGCCCATTCTTCATGGGCAAAGGCCTCCAGTTCAGTCACATTCTTAGGCTTGCGCACTGCAACTGCTTTCTTTAAGTCCCACCAGAGGTTCTCAATCGGATTTAAGTCTGGTGACTGCGATGGCCACTCCAAAATGTTCCAGCCTTTCCTCTGCAACCATGCTCTAGTGGACTTGGAGGTATGCTTGGGATCATTGTCCTGTTGAAAGGTCCAACGTCTCCCAAGCCTCAGGTGTGTGACGGACTGCATCACGTTTCCATCCAATATCTCCTGGTACTGAAGAGAATTCATGGTACCTTGCACACGCTGAAGCTTCCCTGTACCTGCAGAAGCAAAACAGCCCCAAAGCATGATTGACCCTCCACCATGCTTCACAGTAGGCAAGGTGTTCTTTTCATCATAGGCCTTGTTCTTCCTCCTCCAAACATAGCGTTGATCCATGGGCCCAAACAGTTCTAATTTTGTTTCATCAGTCCACAGAACACTATCCCACAACTTTTGTGGTTTGTCCACATGGCTTTTGGCATACTGCAGTCGACTCTTCTTATTCTTTGGAGACAGCAAGGGGGTACGCCTGGGAGTTCTGGCACGGAGGCCTTCATTACGCAGTGTGCGTCTTATTGTCTGGGCTGAAACTTCTGTACCCACATCTGACAAATCTTTTCTCAGTTCCTCAGCAGTCACACGGGGACTTCTCTCCACTCTACGCTTCAGGTAGCGCACAGCAGTCGAAGTCAGCATCTTCTTTCTGCCACGACCAGGTAGCGTTTCAACAGTGCCCTTTGCCTTGAATTTGCGAATGATGCTTCCTAAGGTGTCTCTTGGTATGTTTAACATCTTTGCAATCTTCTTATAGCCATTGCCCTTCCTGTGAAGAGAAATCACCTCTTCTCTTGTCTTCCTGGACCATTCTCTTGCCTTCACCATGTTTGTAACCACACCAGTAAATGTCTAGAAGGAGCTGAGTATCACAGTCATTTTAAAGCTGCCTAATTGGTGCTTATTATGCTTGATTGCTGCTCGGTGACATCCACAGGTGTTTTCAATACCTGATGGAAAGCACCTGTATGAACCTCTGTTCTTCAGAGTGGTAGTCTTTAAGGGGTTGAATAATTGTGGCAATGAAGAAACCACATAAGAACCATTTACTACTGTATTACATAAACAATTGATGTCATTTTAGTTGCATTTGGGTAGTTACAACGTCCTTGTAGGATTTGATTCTGAATACAATTCCAAATGTACACTATAGTCCCTAAACCCCTTTACAGCATTGGGGGTTGAATAATTTTGGACACAACTGTATATGTTCACTTAATTTTCTGGCCATCCCTGATGCTTAAGTGACAGTCAATGAATGAGGAAGATGAGCAGTAGCTACATGGTTAGCACTTCCACCTGGAAGTACTAGCGTCGTAGGTTCAAATCCCAACCATGGCACCACCTGCCTGGAGTTTGCATGTTCTCCCTGTGCTTGCGTGGGTTTCCTCGGGGTACTCTGGTTTCCTCCCACACTCCAAAGACATGCTGGTAGGTTAATTAGCTCCTGTCTAAATTGGCCCTAGTATGTGTATGTATGAATGTGAGTTAGGGACCTTAGATTGAACACCCCTTGAGGGTTAGGGACTGATGTGAACATACAATATATATATCTAAAGCACTGCGTAAATTGACGGCGCTATATAAGTACCTGAAATAAATTATATATGTTTACTTAATTCTCTGGCCATCCCTGATGCTTAAGTGACAGTCAGCGAATGAGGAATATGAGCAGCATTCCCTTGTGAACCTGTGACAACTGTTGTGGAGGTTCCTGAACTTATTCTATGCTTTGAACAGTATGGGACTCATCTTGCTTCAAAGTCAAACCTGGGCCCCCCTGCTGATCCAGGGACTGGCCCGGTATGGAAGGGCTGGCTGTATCCCTCTTGGTGGCCCTTTGCATATAGCTATAAGTTGGCAAAACTGACCATAGTTACGTTAAATTAACTTAAAATTTTTACTTTGATAAGTTCAGAGTCTAATTTAATTGTGTAAATTGTTGAAGTCAGTTATTGTTACAGTATCTATAGAAACTAAAGAATACACAGCAGTATATGTATGCTCGTTGTAATTTTGTCTTAACTAAAAATCTTCTTGTTTTACTGGCATGCAATTAAATGTATACATGTATTCACTTAGTTATATACTTCACAAGTATACAACACATTATACCTTTATATGTACTTTATGTAAAAGCTTCCAATGGCATGCAATAAATGGACTTTGATGGATAAATTTGGTGATTTAATCTGTATTTTGTCCATTTACTCATGTGTAAAAAAATGACCTAGTATCCAATGCATTGGAAGATGGTTTTGGGGCAAGATGGCATTTGTCTCCTAAGCAAGTACTAATAAATTATAGTATATTGGGCAATGAGTGGAGATTTTTTACTATTCCGACATTGATCAGAATATGACCTGCAGCCAATGACACATGGTGGACATTATGAAGTTCCCTATTCAGACTTGAAGTCACAGCATCTGGCAGATTCCAGGCACCAATGGCGCCAATATTTTTGTGTCTCTGAGATGTCATGTGACAAGTGAAGTCAATGCTAGGATAATGCAAAACTGTCAAATGTGTTATGCTCCCACCCTGCAAGGTTGATGGAAGGGTGCAAGTGCCAGGGAGTCTGACTACTAATCTACAAAAAATGACAGTACATATAGAAACTAAACCTGTTTTCCATTTACCTGGCCTCCATGTCAGCAACCTCAGAGAATATAACTAAGTAATTATGACAACAAGAAAACAAAAAGGGGAGTGAGGGGCATATTCAACCAAGAAAAGAAAACACTAAATACCAAGAAAGTGTATTGCTGATCAATTTAATTGGTTGCATGTGCAGCTGACAAAACTGCATACTGAAAGGAAGCGATGGTGAAGAGGAAAATTTCATTAAGTAATGGCTAATGAATGTGTTTTGGGAGAACCAACTCGCACCTCTCTTCCAGTGATATCTTTGCCCACGAAGCCCAAAAGGAAAGGATGACACACTTCTGGTGGAATAAGCCTTCAAATCTTCGGGAGTAGTGAAGTCTGGAGTAAGAATGCAGAACACCAGAAGCAGAGTGTTTTCTAAATAATGAAACTTTAGCAGATGATATAAGCAAAGAATTCCCACTACCAATGACAAAATCTTCAAGAAAGGTCTGGGGGCTCTGGCCAGACTAAAAGGTAAGCAGTTGAGCAACTGGAATTGACAATGCCTCCAATGTACTGAGAACCATAGATAATTCTGGTGAGACTTTGCTATGGGATTATGGTGATAAGCATCCGATAAATTTACAGAAATCATCCAGGCCCCCATGACACAACCACTGTAGTTGACTTGTAATTGATCTTCTGTATTTCATCCAATAATAAATTGGTTGATTGATTTGATAAATGAGTTTAGGTTTTTGATGTCTGAATTTGCTGTTAGCTTTTTTCACAAGAAATATTAGGGTGTATATGTCTTTGCCACATTCTGCCCCCACAACTGGACAGATTGCTTTATATTGCAATAATTCTTCTACGTAATGATTCAGTGACCACCTCTTCTCTGGGTAAGCTGATAAACGATAAACAGATCTCTGGCTTCTTGACAAATTTGATGTGGCAGCCACTCTTCAACACATTGACAATTCATTGATCTGTAATTCTGTCCATAAAGACCCTGAAAAATGGAGAGCCTGGGCAGGAAAAACCTCAACGACATTTCAACAACAATTCATCAGAGTACTTGGTGGCCTGGGAAGAGTGTTTTCCTGTTTGCAGGAAAGGTTCTAGGGTCCTTGGCCACTGAGACCTGACATACTATCTCCCTCAGTCTGTAAGTTCTTGCTTCTCTGCACTGGCGAGAAAAATGTTTGGTCTGAAAGGACCGCTGTCTCTTCTTGTCCTGGAGATCAGTCCAGATTTACCCCCAATAACCCTCCGAATGGCCACATATAGTGTTTTCCCAAACAGAGAATAACTGTTATAGAGGATAACACAAAGTCCCTGCTTGGAGGCTGCATCAATGGCCCAGTGTTTTAGCCAGAGAGTCCCTTCGCTGTTACTACATGCACCATGAGATTTGTTTAGATGCGTACCATATCTCCTGCAATTTCAGCCAGAAATTCAGCTGTCAGTTTCAACTTATTTAGGACCTTTATTATGGAGGATCTGTCTGTTTTAGACTTTAGAGCCACTTGAATATTGTCTGTCCCCTTTTTCAGAGACTAGAGCAATGCTAGACCCACTATTAAGTAAATCCACCCTGAATTCCATTGGACCTTTAACAGCTGCAGTGTTATCCAGGGGCAGGATCATGTGTCACTCTAACCCCTTCAGAAAAGCATCTAACTTGGAGGAAAGTCCCACAGATTATAAAGGATAAAGTTTTGTGAACATACTCTGGATAATAGACCTTTTCTCCATGTTCTATAACTCTTCCTCTGAATTTCCTAATTTCTGGCATTAGTGGGAAGAACAGCATGGGCTTCTTCAAACTTGGATAACAATTGTGAACTATCTGGGTAGGCTCGGGCTCTTCCACCCATTCAAGCTCATCCTTCACAACTGTAACATATTGGAGGAATCAGTGCCAAATTTAAGACATTTGGATCTGAAATGTTCACCTTTGATTCCTGCAGACTGTCTATCACTTCCCAAGTTTCTTTGGAACTTGCCAAAACTGATGGCCTTTCTATCTCTCCTATAGGAGAACCTTCTAGCTGGGTTGCTGCTATATAGTAATACATACGCTTTTCCACCACCTGGAAAATATAATGTCAAACCCCTTGGGACTCATTCACTGTATTCTGTATCCCTTAAAGCATGAATCACAAGTGAGCTTAGAAGATAAAGTCGTTAGACCACAAAACATACACCAGGAGTTGGCTGAGTAGGCAATCTGTGGCATGGGTGAGATCTATAGCATCCACAACACACTTTGGACCTAGACCTTCTGAGAGATCTAAGTATATGTTGCCAGCTGATGATCTGTGGTATGGGTCCTCTCTAAAGATCACCTCTTCTCCTCTGCTGTACCATTCTAAAGTGATATTAAATCCCTAGCAGCAGATTTAATCACATATGACATATGTAGCTTCTGTATACTTTAATCCTTGCCTATATTCCAGTTTAAGCTGGTTCTGTGGCCACTTCCCCAAGTTTTCTGTTTCAGGGTAGCTCCATTAACTTGGAGTATTATATGGATTCACCCTTGCATTCAGGGGTTGGAGCTGTGTCTCCATACATTGTGTACATCAATAGAAATATACCCGATCCTCCCTCCCCCTGCAAAAAGGCTGGCTGGAGACTACATTGTCCACTGATAACACTTTCTTGTGAAGACTGGAAATTTAGGGAAGCCCCACTGAGATAGTGGCAGCCAGCAACATTGAAAATTGTAAACTGCAAGTGATGGGGTAAGAATTTTACCAAATTTTGTACTAGGGAATGTTCATTTTATTGTGCCTAATGTATAGGCAGGTGGCACTCAACCGCAGTGGCATTACAGTAGGATAGGAAGTCAGGAGGAACATGGTTCCTCTATGGTTTCCTGGCTCACTGGGGCAGCGATCTGGTTGGATGATGGCTGCTCCTGTGACTCTGGTCGCCCTCTTAGGTGTGGCAGAGTTTTTGGCAGAGGTTTGGAGCACATTCCAGTGTGGGCAGTGTAGGAACAGGTCACCCATCCATCCCACCAAAGTGTAGGGATTGACCTGGAAACCTTCCTACTTGGGCACAGACTGGCCAGGCCGCATTCCACCCCTTGATACACACACTGTGAGTTCATCTGGGACCTGCTCTGATACATTCTGCTGTAATCCATGAGTGTTTCCTGGTTCGGCTGCCTTCCGCTGCACTTGGGAACTGTTGTCAAGAAAGTCCATTTTTATGATACATTTTCTTGGATTGTGAACTGTTGTATTTTGACTTCAATACAAGTTTTCAACTTAATCGGGACTGAGTGTGTGTTACTGCTGTCGCACCATGCTGCTCCCGCCCACAAATGTGTTACACTGAGGGTTTACCAACCTCTTGAATAATGTCTTGATCCCACATGCTCTTTTTTTTTTCTTTAATTTAAATTACTTCCTGCCTTCCTATTTAATAGCTCAGACTTAAAAGATGAATATATCAAACATAAATTCACCAAGCAAAAAAATGTAAATAACCTAACATCTTAATAAGTGAATAGTGAACACCTCACATAACTAAATGAATGAATAAGATGTATATAAATGCTGCTGCCTTAAGTAGTGAGTAGAACAATCACCCCATAAATCTTTATAATGACAAGTGAAAGCAGCGCAAAAAATAAAATATATAACACATTGACAAAAAATTGATATACAATAAAATATTGCACTGAAAGCAAATAGATATAAATATGTGAAACAAATACATTAAATAAAATTCCAATTTATCAAATGCACAAATACTTTGACATAAGTCCAGCAAAAGAAAATTAAAAAATGTGATAAAGTGAAAAAGTCCTTCTAATCTGCTGACATCACCATGTGATATAACAATAGTTGATTGAATAAGTGCAAGAAACTTTATCAAAGGGTCCCTTTGATAAAGTCAGGTGACGAAACGCGTCAGTGTCGGGCCGCACGACATATGTTGTAATGAGGGATCCACCTCACATCCCTGGCCGGAAGTGAAGTATCTCCCGCGAGCAGCGAGGAGGATCGGGAGTAAAATAGTTTGGAGGATGTCCCGCCATCTAATTAGCCTCTAATTACTGAAGGGCTAAGCGATTGATGATCTTTATAATGTCTGACACTCACCATAAGCGCGATTGCCTATCAAGTTTGGATGGGCCACGAAATCTGGTGAGTGCCACTGGTCTTTCCTCTGGAGCACGTGGTGATACTTGAGTGAAGTTTCTTGCACTTATTCAGTCAACTATTGTTATTCGCTCACGTGGTGATCTCAGCAGATTAGAAGGACTTTTGCACTTTATCACATTTTTTAATTTTCTTTTGCTGGACTTATGTCAAAGTATTTGTGCATTTGACGAATTGGAATTTGATTTAATTGATTTGTTTCACATATTTATATCTATTTGCTTTCAGCGCAATATTTTATTGTACATCAATTTGTTGTCACTGTGTTACATTTGTGTTTTTTTTTGCGCTGTTTTCACTTGTGAAGAAAATCAAATAATCAAATTTAGGATTCGGCAATAATATTGATGGCAAGCTTGCAAAATATTTGATTTTTATGATTAATCATAATTAATATTAATATGTTTGAATGGATGCCTTAAGCCAATGATATTATTTAATTCTTCAGTAAAATTAGCTGAAATATAAGTTATAGCTGAGACCGAAAGATATGAGTTAGTTAAGCTGAGACCAGCTAAACCAGCTGAAGGCTGAGCATTCTATATTAAGGCATAGCTGGTTAAAAGTCTCTAGTAAATGTCAAGGGTATTAGGAGTGGCTCATTATAGACTTACTATTACTTAATGTATTTTTAATAGTATCTGTGTGTATTTAGTATAATTTATAATATTGATATATATATAGATTAGTGATTATACATTGATATGTTGTAAAGATATGTTCCTAAGTTATTATAATTTAAATATGATAGTTGAGGTTACATCATCAACATATGTACCTGTCCATCAAAAACATCATATATATAGCGTTCCCTGTCTTCTATGATATTGCTTTGCCAAGCAGTACTGACTTCCTTACAAGGTCTTAAGAATCTCAAGCTATGACGCTTATTCCCTTCATAAAAGGTCCATAGGGGACAGTGGACAGAGGATCTTTCATACATAACACACACACACATGTCTGAGAACCTTCTGAGAAGCTGGAACAGGTGCATGCTGTAAGACAAGATCGTCACTTCCGTCTACTTCCGGCTTCTTCCCAAAGTCTCGAGAAGGACAAAGAGAACATGGAAGGTGCACATGCTAAGACAGCCATGACAATAATGGTGACTTTTCTTTAAACTTCTACTTGATATTTCTACAGTAGTTTTATCTACATGGAACTGTTCATGATACGCTTTACATTGTTATTTTTATGTTACATTGTGTGATCGACTAAAATCACACTTTATTTTTTATTTCAACGGCTCTTTCATTCATAATCGCCTCAAGACACTAAAAGAAGTATTATATGTGGCTAAAATCCAACAACTTGTCATTATAATAACTCAGACTTGACTGAAATGGCAAACTGACTCATATTGCAGGCTGACCACTGAGAAAAGGTACAAGCGAGCCAATACTGAAGAGCGAAGGGGGGGGGGTGGATACATAAATAAATAAAAGCAAGAAAGCCTGGGTATAGGCAAACAAAAGAGATCAGGACAAAATACTTTTCTTTGAGGAAAGGGTTTTGAAAAAAAGTGTACTGCACACCACCCTCCTCTGCTGCTGGCATCTCCCTCACTTTGCTGCCTGTATTTATAATAGCCACCGCCAGAATGCCACTGCACATGCCCCCCTAGCAAACCAATGCATCAGTAGCAATGGCAGGGGAACTCAGGTTCCTGCAGGTTGGTTGGAGAATATACTGCAAGGTTGGTACAGGAGTCCTGAAGCGAGGACAAAAAACACAAAGGTTAGAGCTGTAAGGAGGTGCTAAGGATGGGCCAGATGGAAGAGCTAACCTGTGAATATGCTGAAATGAGGCCAAGAAAGGTCATTTCCATAGCTTGTTCTGGTACAGTCTCTTCCTATCTGACCTTTACTTGTGCAAACCTAACAGGATCAATAATATCTTTGCAAAATGTTTTTTTCCCCTGCTTCAGTGTCATACAAATTAAATTCAAGTAACACTTCAACACAGAAAATTATTACGTATTAAAATGTAAAAGTTCAAATTTTCAGGTTCATACTTGCTGTGACCAATTATCACCACAAGCCGATAGAAAAGACACGTATGAGACTGTAAACATACACTATATTGCCGAAAGTATTGGTCAGCCTGCCTTTACACACACATGAACTTTAAAGGCATCCCAGTCTTAGTCCGTAGGGTTCAGTATTGAGTTGGCCCCACCCTTTGCAGCTATAACAGCTTCAACTCTTCTGGGAAGGCCGTCCACAAGGTTTAGGAGTGTGTCTATGGGAAGGTTTACCATTCTTCCAGAATCGCATTTGTGAGGTCAAGCACTGGTTTTCGATGAGAAAGGCCTCACTTGAAGTCTCCGCTCTAATTCATCCCAAAGGTGTTCTATGGGGTTGAGGTCAGGACTCTGTGCAGGCCAGTCATGTTCCTCCACCCCAAACTGGCTCCTCCATGTCTTTATGGACCATGCTTTGTGCACTGGTGCGCAGTCATGTTGGAACATGAAGGGGCCATCCCCAAACTCTTCCCACAAAGTTAGGAGCATGAAATTGTCCAAAATGTCTTGGTATGCTGATGCCTTAAGAGTTAATTTAACTGGAACTAGGGGCCAAGCCCAACTCCTGAAAAACAACCCCACACCATAATCCCCCCTCCACAAAACTTTACACTTTGCACAATGTAGTCTGGCAAGTCTCTTGGCAACCACCAAACCCAGATACGCCCATCGGATTGCCAGATAGAGAAGTGTGGTCACTCCAGAGAACTCGTCTCCACTGCTCTAGAGTCCAGTGGCAGCATGCTTTACACCACTGCATCTGACGCTTTGCATTACACTTGGTGATATATGGCTTGGATGCAGCTGCTCGCCATGGAAACCCATTCCATGAAGCTCTCTACGCACTGTTGTGCTAATCTGAAGCCCCCCCTTCACAAAGCACACAGGAAAAGAGCTGAGGCTGTCAATCATAGGCCATACCTTCCATTGTCACCTTTTCTCTCTTGGTGTCAAGGAAACTGATAGCAGAGGAACGAGGCAGCAGACAGAAATGATACTTAGTGCTCTGGACTGAGACAAGTACACACTATTGAGGGACATGATTTGTTCATATTTCATGTCTGAGGTTTACAATCACTTTATGCTTGTTTTGGGTCAGTGACTCATTAGGTAGTAAGTAAAAGATGGAGACGACAGCCTTGATATATGCACCTTCAAAACAAGATAGCCATGGCAGTAGGGATGCACTGATTCCATAATGGAATCAGTGCTAATATTAAGCATTTAGCATGAGTATTGGTACTCGTGCAAATGCTCCGATACCTTAAAACCAATACCTTAAGGCTCGGTTCTTTCAGCTGTCAGTGGGATTTCCACTGACAGATGAAAAAAAAAAAAGTCAGCAATTACCGATTATTAGAGAACGGGGCCAACGCATCCTTAACAACCATTGACTCATTCAATGGGAGGGTGGCAGATTTTTTTTGTGTTGCCTAGGGCAGCTCAAATCCTAAATACACTACTGCATACGTCTGATGCAGTTACAGATTTGTTTGATTAATTGGGACTGTAGCAAAACATAACCCGTTATTCTAAAACCAGAAGAGATATCTAGACACAGCTGTCCTCATCAGTTTTCAGACATTTTTTTTTTCAAGCGAAGGATCTATAGAGCCCCCAATATAGTTACTACAATTCTAAGTAAAAGGACTTTTCTCTGCTTGTAGCCAAGTAAATTGCCAAATGGATGCAAAACCTTTAGAGGCCAGCCATGATTTTGAAACTGAAATGTGGTATCATGCCGTAGACAGGTACAAGGATTAAATGAACAGGTTGGCAGAGGCAATCATTAATGTTGGCAGAGGGGCAGAAACATCCTTTGGTTTATAAACGTTCTAGGAGTAATATACAAACAGCAGCAATGACTGCACTATAATGTCAGCATATGTCAATCTGTTTATTCCATAAGATGTCAAATCACACTCCCTGCCTATGTCTCCACAGCCTGGCTTCCATGTAGTATTGTTCCTGTGAATGAGTATAGTGGACCCACTTTTTTTTTGGATATAGCGAGGAAGGCAAAAATCTCTGTCAGGTATTTAAAATCACTCTCATCTGGCTTTCTCCAGGGGGCCCACAATTTAAAAAAGGGACTGTAGACGGGTGCAATCTGCTTTCTTCACTGTAGGTGGCACTTGACCTGATGGGTACCACAGCTGGAGAGGAAGTCATGTGAAACAAGGTTTCTCTATGGTTTCCTGGGTCTTGGGAGCAGCATTCCAGTTGGGTACCTTGCATCCTGGTGACCCATGGTGGCCATCTTGGTTCAGTTTTGGCGCTCTTTGGGGAAGTGGATAGAGTAGGGAGAGAGGCGCCACCTGTCAGGAGGAGTAATTGGCAGCAGGGAAAGGTTCCTGATGAGAAGAGTTTAGGGATTTGCTATCCTTCAAGGAAGTCTTCTTTTTGGGACTGGGCCAGCCAAGTTACACTCCGCTCTCTGAATAGATGCTGTCGGCACATCTCCTGCTGTATCTCTGTGTTTGAACTGAACTGTGAGTGTTTCTCCATTAGTGTTATTCTGCCTAGGGTGTGTGTAGTTTTTTATTCATTTTAATTTTTTTCAGTTTTCAAGTTCCACGTTTTATTGCAACTGGGCTCTGTGTCTTCACCACGCTTCACCTCCGCATAGGCCAGTTCACTGTTCATCGGACTGTTGGAGGGCAGGGCTGTGCCAGTAGGAGTAATGCTGTGGTCCATTATACATGGTATTAAAGAAAACCTAGTGTGAGCAGTCATTAGGAGTTAAAAGAAAAAAAACTATTTGGAACACAGAAGGAGCCCGGGGAGATGTCAGCAGCCAATGAGGGAGCTAATGGACACTGCATCACTGGAATGCAGTTAAGTATAGTTCCGCTTAAAGTGGAGTTCCAGTATTTTTTTAAACTTCCAATATTTCCAATGCCCCCCAATGTACAGTGCGAAATGGAAATTATTTATTATTATTGTTTTTGTTTCTAAATACCTTTATTATAATTCTTCAGGAGACACTTCCTGTCCCGGCCTCCTAGGCAATGACGTCATTAGGTGATTTCCATTGACTCCTGGAATATCGGCGTCATCTATCCCAGGAGTCTTTGGGAAGCCTTATAATGAAATGTGATTGACAGGTTGCCATAACTACAGGGTGGGTACTTCCACCCCTGCTGGCATTGCTATGGCAACCTATACTAAACAAACTGCACCGCACAGTATCATTACTGCACAGGCGCAAAATCAGGATGTGCATACGGGGTAGCCAGCTGCACCAAATCCCGGAAAAAGACACAAGTGGGCTTCAGATGCCCACATCCTATATGGCCACCTGCCTACTTCTGAGGTCAGGTAAATTTTTTAAAGATTTTAAACTAAACAGCATAAATACTGTTCTAATAGTACTCTAATTTAAATGTACAAGTAATAACAATAACAGGGGAATTAAAAAAAATTGATTATGGGGACTGGAGATCCACTTTAAGAAAAAAGACAAATTTATTAAAAATACAGCAATGTGTGTTTACACCATAAATAGTGATATGTATCTAAATATACATATACGTGCCGCGCTCCATATTAATAACACAAACTACATATAATATATAATAGTGATAATAATATCGTGAAAACACAGTGCCCAAAACAAGTGCAACATAAACATGAAATGTGTAAAGGTATGATTCTGCCAATATGTATAACAGTCCTCTTTACACTTCTATAAATATTCCAGTGAAAGGTGAGGTATATAGTGCCACACTCCTGTGCTTTGTGGATAGGTGTGCGCTCACCTCCTTGTCAGCCAGACAAGCTGACTAAACACACTTTTTGTCCTCACTGGACAAGGTGGGAATCTTTGCTTTATCTGCGTGTCTCCATCCACTGCTGGGTTGCCTAATTGCCACCAGAGGTCTCCCTCCTTCCACACTGGGACCTCAATGGATTTCTTATGGGGATGGTAAAGCTGGTACTTCTCCTCTCAATTATACCATGTAAGAAACAGAAACCACAAATGGTGCCTTATCCTTTGTGTGGCCAGAGCCCATTTATTATCAAGGAAACGCCACTCACATTTTAGTCCATCAGTTCAGCAAACAGCTGGCGTGTCTATCAGATCCTGTGAAGCTAGCGCCGCTCGTCCACCTCGGCGTCGTGACGTCAGAGCCCCTCCCCTACGCGTTACGCCACAGGGTCACGTGGCTTCATCAGGGGGATCATAATACAACGTCACTGCGCTCTGCTCTCTATATATAGAGACAGTCGGCGCCATTTTCTTGTAGTCCGCTTGGGCGCGGCCATTTTTCCATGGTCTGTATGCACCTATTTATCTCTGATGTGTGTGATATACATCAGGAGTTATTATTACGGGTAACGGATTCACTGTACTCTATTCTGACTAAATTGTCACATAACCCCAGCTTCCAGGATCATGAGACACACGCAGCTTCACAACTGAATAAGTATAATACAAAAACCGAATGGCATGATACTAACTATTAAAAACAATCTAACTTTTATTTAAATGTGTGCTAATATAAAAACATATTGCAAATATGTAATCCCTACCAGATAAAATATATCCATGTGTGTGCCCGGGAATTGCCACACACACACATAAATATACTGAAAAATTACATAAACTTATAATATAGAAAAATCATAAAATGTAAATAAAAAATGACAATAAAATTATAAAATGTATACGAAGGTACAAATCCAAACACCCACTAAGTGATCAGAGGCCCTCATATGCGCCTCCTACCACCCCATACCCTTTTCTGTCTCATTTCTTTATTAGTTTCCCTATTCATGTGTCACTACAACTTCCACTATACCTATTCGTTTGATATATAATGGGAACCAATTCCTATGCTTTATCAGTACTGTATTGATGTTATGTTGTGATTGAGTACTTTCTATATCTCCATATACTGCTTACAAAATAGTGTTTATTATAAAGTCCCTATGGGAGTTAATATCTGCTAACTATAACTTCTTTTTACATATTGCTAATGAAACACGTTAAATCAAATTCCTTGTTCAAACCATATGGGGCCATACATTTCATTTCATAAATCCATTTGGATTCTTTTTTACTTATCTCCCGTACCAGGTTATCCCCTCTCCAATGTCTATTGTGCTTCTCTATTCCCCAGAATTGTAATTTGGATGCATCTTGGTTATGGCATTGTCGGAAGTGGTCTGAGACATAGTGGTATTTATATCCTCTGTTAATGTTGTACACATGCTCCTTGATACGTTCTTTTAATGCTCTTTTAGTTCTACCAATGTATACAAGGTTGCATGGACATTTCATCGCATACACTACTCCCCTCGTTTCACAAGTCATAAACTGTTTGATTTTATATTCCTTGTTATTGTGTGTATTAGAAAATGTAAATCTCCGTCTCGGATTAGCTACGACTCTCTTACATCCATAGCACCTCCCGCATGCATAGAACCCTTCACCTTGGAAAAAAGTGCAGGAAGGATTTTTGAGCGGTTCCAATACATTTTTTACCAGCATATCCCTTAAGTTGGGAGCCTTTTTATATACAAATTTTGGTTTTGGGGGAATAATATGCTTAAGGTGTTTGTCCAGTTTTAATATCTCCCAATGTTTGGAGATAATACTCTGGATCGCTTTGTACTGTTTATGATAATCCAACACTATGGGCATATTAAACTCTTCCCCATTAGTTTTTGGCTTGTCCATCAGTAAATTATCTCTATTCATTTGTCCCACTTCATATCTTGCTTTTTCTATTGTGACTGGGTCATATCCCTTCGCTACAAATCTATTTCTTAGTACTTCACTTTGCGCTTTGTAGTCCTCTTTTCTACAGCAATTCCTTTTCACCCTTATAAATTGGCCCTTCGGGATATTTTGAATCCACGGTTGATAATGACAGCTAGTAATGGGTATATATGCATTCCGATCCGTGGTCTTAAAATAATTTTTTGTATATAATAATTCTCCCTCTTTCTTAATTGTAATATCCAAGAAGTTAATTGCATCATCACTAATAGTCCAGCTCAGATCAATATTGTCTCTATAGTTGTTTAATTCTTTATAGAACAATTCTAGACACTCTTTATTCCCCTCCCATATGAGGATAATGTCATCAATAAATCTGCGGTACAGTCTAATTCCCTTCCTGGGGTGCTGGTAGACAGTCTCCTCCTCCCATTTAGACATGTACAAATTCGCCACACTAGGAGCGAATTTGGCTCCCATCGCTATTCCCCTGATTTGTAAGTAATACTCCTTCTTGTACCAGAAATAGTTGTGGAGTAGGCAAAATTTCAGACTTTTGATGATGAATTTTTTGTGTTTATTGGGGATACTCGAATATTTATTAAGGGCCCATTTAATTGCTTCTATTGCTCCTCTATGATCAATGTTTGTATATAGTGAAGAAATATCTGCTGTGCTCATTATCGTATCATTGTGTACCTGTACTTCCTGTATTAACTTGATGGTATGCTTCGTGTCTTTTAAATAAGCTGGTGTATTCTCTACTAAGGGTTGTAGGAAGCTGTCGATGTACTCCCCTAGTCTGGATGTCATAGAATCTATGCCATTAATAATTGGCCGACCTGGGGGTTTGGTGATATCCTTGTGAATTTTGGGGACTGAATATATAACCGGCAATTTGCATACAGTGGGTATTAGATACTTTTCTTCTTTACTGTTTAATACACCTTTTTTGGTCCCATACTTTACTAATTTAATCAGCTCTTTTTTATACTCTTTCGTGGGGTTTCTAGTCAATTTCTGATAAGTGTTGGTGTCCCCCATCATGTCTTCCATAGTGTCTTCATATTGTTTCTTTGACATAACCACTATGCCTCCCCCCTTATCCGCTGGCCTGATCACTACATCTGTCCTTTTCTTAAGACTATTTATGCCTTTCTGTAATTGTATATCTTCTTTATACTTTTTAATGTTCAATTTTTCTAAATCATTACTCACTAAATTCTTAAAAACATTAATATATTTACCGTCTATATTCGTGGATGTATGCGATGAAATGTCCATGCAACCTTGTATACATTGGTAGAACTAAAAGAGCATTAAAAGAACGTATCAAGGAGCATGTGTACAACATTAACAGAGGATATAAATACCACTATGTCTCAGACCACTTCCGACAATGCCATAACCAAGATGCATCCAAATTACAATTCTGGGGAATAGAGAAGCACAATAGACATTGGAGAGGGGATAACCTGGTACGGGAGATAAGTAAAAAAGAATCCAAATGGATTTATGAAATGAAATGTATGGCCCCATATGGTTTGAACAAGGAATTTGATTTAACGTGTTTCATTAGCAATATGTAAAAAGAAGTTATAGTTAGCAGATATTAACTCCCATAGGGACTTTATAATAAACACTATTTTGTAAGCAGTATATGGAGATATAGAAAGTACTCAATCACAACATAACATCAATACAGTACTGATAAAGCATAGGAATTGGTTCCCATTATATATCAAATGAATAGGTATAGTGGAAGTTGTAGTGACACATGAATAGGGAAACTAATAAAGAAATGAGACAGAAAAGGGTATGGGGTGGTAGGAGGCGCATATGAGGGCCTCTGATCACTTAGTGGGTGTTTGGATTTGTACCTTCGTATACATTTTATAATTTTATTGTCATTTTTTATTTACATTTTATGATTTTTCTATATTATAAGTTTATGTAATTTTTCAGTATATTTATGTGTGTGTGTGGCAATTCCCGGGCACACACATGGATATATTTTATCTGGTAGGGATTACATATTTGCAATATGTTTTTATATTAGCACACATTTAAATAAAAGTTAGATTGTTTTTAATAGTTAGTATCATGCCATTCGGTTTTTGTATTATACTTATTCAGTTGTGAAGCTGCGTGTGTCTCATGATCCTGGAAGCTGGGGTTATGTGACAATTTAGTCAGAATAGAGTACAGTGAATCCGTTACCCGTAATAATAACTCCTGATGTATATCACACACATCAGAGATAAATAGGTGCATACAGACCATGGAAAAATGGCCGCGCCCAAGCGGACTACAAGAAAATGGCGCCGACTGTCTCTATATATAGAGAGCAGAGCGCAGTGACGTTGTATTATGATCCCCCTGATGAAGCCACGTGACCCTGTGGCGTAACGCGTAGGGGAGGGGCTCTGACGTCACGACGCCGAGGTGGACGAGCGGCGCTAGCTTCACAGGATCTGATAGACACGCCAGCTGTTTGCTGAACTGATGGACTAAAATGTGAGTGGCGTTTCCTTGATAATAAATGGGCTCTGGCCACACAAAGGATAAGGCACCATTTGTGGTTTCTGTTTCTTACATGGTATAATTGAGAGGAGAAGTACCAGCTTTACCATCCCCATAAGAAATCCATTGAGGTCCCAGTGTGGAAGGAGGGAGACCTCTGGTGGCAATTAGGCAACCCAGCAGTGGATGGAGACACGCAGATAAAGCAAAGATTCCCACCTTGTCCAGTGAGGACAAAAAGTGTGTTTAGTCAGCTTGTCTGGCTGACAAGGAGGTGAGCGCACACCTATCCACAAAGCACAGGAGTGTGGCACTATATACCTCACCTTTCACTGGAATATTTATAGAAGTGTAAAGAGGACTGTTATACATATTGGCAGAATCATACCTTTACACATTTCATGTTTATGTTGCACTTGTTTTGGGCACTGTGTTTTCACGATATTATTATCACTATTATATATTATATGTAGTTTGTGTTATTAATATGGAGCGCGGCACGTATATGTATATTTAGATACATATCACTATTTATGGTTTAGTCTTCAACACAGTTTATGAGCTATGTGTATAGTGCTGAAGCACCAGTAGTAAATGTATGGTTAATACTTATTACGTTAAGGGAAGTATCTTGTTTTTGGCTCACGAGTTTAATTTATCACAAATGTGTGTTTACAAATGGGTTTATGGATTATTTTACCTCAGAACTCCTGCATTGTCACGATATCACATGTTCTCCCTAAAGTCAGACAGTTGTGGGAGCCATCGAAAAATTGGACCGTGGTTTTGGAAAACTGGTGGTAACCCTAATAGAAGGAAACCCAAGAGCAGGAGCGGACTGACAACTCATGGGGCCCCCGGGCATTAGGGGATCATGGGGCCCCTGTGTCCTTGCCCAAACTCAAAAAAGCTTATGAAAAAGGTACCAGGGGCATCTCATGGGGCCCCCTACTGACCCTGGGCCCTCAGGCAGTGCCCGAGTTTCCAAATGGTCAGTCCGCCCCTGCCCGAGAGCCAATATAGGTATCCACTCACCATAACCCTTTTGTTTTTATTATGAGGGGCATTTAAGTTAAACTGGGACTGTTAATTTTCCTGGTATAACAAAGGGATGCTAGCGTGGCAGTACTACATGCAGTAGTAAGTGGCAAGTGTGTCCTATTACTGATTTGTGGTGCACACGTCACGGGCCAGTCCAGAGACCGTTAATCGAGATGGTAGACAACAGTAACAGTGTGTGCATTGAACAGTGTGTGGTGAAGAACAAAGGGGCAAAACTCATAGATATCTACAGAAGACTTCAAGCACAGTACAGTGATGAGATGTTCAGCCGCAGTAAGACATTTGATTGGTGTAAAAATTTCAAAGATGGCCGTACGTCCATCAGTGACGATCTCAGCCATGTTGGATCCCAGCCCACAGCAGTCACTCCTGTGAACATTCAGTGTGTGGAATGCCTGATTCTGGATAATCGACGTAGAACCTGTCATATAATTGCACAAGAGACAAATCTTTCTGTTTTCAGCATTTCAGCATGATGACGAAGTGAAGCAGGATCTCCTAGGATGGTTCAGGTGCACTGACAAAACTTTCTATGCTGAAGCTTTCCAGGCATTAGGTAAATGTTGGGATAAGTGTATAAATGTAGCAGGGGAGTATGTCAAAATATAAATGCAGTTTCCACTCCTTGAACATTGTTTTATTTTATTATATAAACTCAAAAGTGCCACTTTAACTTGAATGCCCCTTGTACTATTATTTTTTTTTTTTTTGCAAAGGCTCCTCAATCAGTGATTAATGCCTGCAAAATATTTAACCCTAATTGTCTCTCTTTAAAGAATAAGTGGACTTTTAATACTATTACCCTCTTTAGGCCCCCTTCCCCCCATCATTTTCACAATAGGACATAAACTGTATGGTCAAATATTTGTGGACACCTGACTATCACACCTCTATGAGCTTGTTAGACATTCCATTCCACAATAGTGGCCATTAACTAGTAGGTGGCCCCTTTGATGCTACAACAGGCCTCGCTGTTTGTCAAAGCCTTGGTCCGAACCTGGGCCTTCTGTGGTGAGTGGCAATGTTTCTTCTTGCTGAGCCACCTGGAATGCTGGACAGCTCCCTTGACAATTATTTGGATGATCCTACCTTGACCTTGTTTATCATGAACCTTGAACCCCTTGCTCCTCCCATGAACTTCCTGATATAAGCCATGTTTCTCACTTCCTGTTTACCAGATTATTGTGCTCTCCAGCCAGTATCTTGCTCCTTGTCTTCTCTGTTATTATCCATATTTTGCTACCACTCGTTATTGACCCTTGCCTTGTTCTCGACTATGCGTCTGCCTGATCCCAACCTGCGAGTGGTCATTACCGACCTTGGCTTGTTTACTGACCACGCTTCCGTTTGATCCTTGCCTGCTTATACGCTACTGGACCCTCGCTTGCTCACCTCCTGGTGGGTGATCCTGAGGACCGCTACCTTGTGCTAACACACAGCAAAATCCATCTCCAGCATCAGGAGCTCTGGTGAACACCTGTTAGTACTTAGACTCCGCACCTTAGGTGATCCCACTCCTCCGTCACGGTGACCTGCCTGTGTACCTACAGTGAAGGAAATAAGTATATGATCCCCTGCTGATTTTGAATGTTTGCCCACTCACAAAGAAATGATCAGTCTAAAAATCTAATGGGACGATGTATCGTCAAATCTTGGGTAAGAACCTTCTTCCCTCAGCCAGGGCATTGAAAATGGGTTGTGGATGGGTGTTCCAGAATATGAATAACCGAAAACAAATGGCCAAGGCAACAAAGTGGCTCAAGAAGAAGAACATTAAGGTCCTGGAGTGGCCTAGCCAGTCTCCAGACCTTAATCCGATTGAAGATCTGTGTAGGGTGCTGAAAGTTTGAGTTGCCAAACTTCAGCCACCAGACCTTAATGACTTGGAGAGGATCTGCCAAGAGGAGTGGGCCAAAATCCCTCCTGAGATATGTGCAAACCTGGCGGCCACCTACAGGAAATATCTGACCTCTGTGATTGCCAACAAGGGATTTGCCACCAAGTACTAAGTCATGTTTTGTGAAGGGGATCAAATACTTATTTCCCTCATGAACATGCAAATCAGTGCATAATTTGTTAGACATGCATTTCTTTAGAATTTTTTGTTGCTATTCTGTCTCTCAATGTTACAATTAACCTACCACTCGATTTTTAGACTGATCATTTCTTTGTGAGTGTGTAAACATTCAAAAATCAGCAGGGGATCAAATACTTATTTCCTTCACTGTATCCTGCTGGTTTCAGGTGAGCCTTTCCACTATAGCAACTGGTCTTCGAGCCTGACCCCTGATCGTGACACTCTTCTATGAAGACATTCCGTAAAAATTTGGAATGTGTCTGTGGGAGTGTGGGCCCATTTGACCAAAAAGAAAGAACATTTGTATTGCTGGATACTGATCCTGGACCTGGCTCATAATCAATGCTTCAATTTGTCCAGAAGGTCTTAAGAGTTGAGGTCGCGGCTCCATGTAGGCCATCTGAGTTCCTCCTCACCAAACTGGTCAAACCATGTCTTTATGGAGCTATCTTTGTTCACAGGGGCACAGTCATGCTGGAACAGGGCCTCCCCAAACTGTTGTCACAAGGCTGGAAGTATACAATTGCTTAAATCTCTTCAAATGGTGTAGCATTATCTGTATCCTTCAATAAAAACACCTAAATTCAATTATTTGATGCCACATACATTTATGCATGGTAGTCAGCATGAATGTCGCACCACTTCCTTAAACTAAATCTATCTAAAACCAAGCAAATATTACTTCCCCCTCGTGCACTCCTACATGACTTTTTAATAAAGATCAATAATACAACTATTAGTCCCTCCACTCAAGCCAGGGTACTTGGTGTAATCCTAGACTACTATCATTTCATCCCCAAATCCAACATCATTGCTGTCAAAAGCCTGTAGACTTCACCTCCATAACATCTCTAAAATTCACCACTTTTTAATCAATGAAACCACCAAGCTACTCGTTCACTCTTGTTATCTCTTGCCTTGACTATCGCAACACCCTTCTCATAGGCCTACCTCTCTATTAGCTATCCCCTCTACAGTCTATCATGAATGCTGCTGCCAGGATCATCTACCTTACCAACCACTCGTTGTCTGCCACCCCTCTCTGCCAATCCCTCCACTGGCTTCCGATTGCCCAGCGAATTCAATTCTAAATACTAACAGCTAAATACTAAGTACTAACTCTGCCCCAAGTTACATCACCAATCTTGTCTCCAAATATCACCCAAACCATCCTCCCTGCTCCTCTCATGACTTCCAGCTTTCAAGCTCCCTTGTCTCCACCTCCCATGCTCATCTCCAGGACTTTGCCAGAGCCTCTCCCATCCTCTGGAACTCTCTCCCTCAATCTGTCTGGCTATCCCCTACTCGTCGCTGTCTTTACATGATCCCTGAAAACTCATCTCTTCAGGGAAGCCATTTATCACTTCTATCAGCTCATCCCTCACAGTTAAAACTTTTTGTACCACTTGTCCAATCCTATTAAATTGTAAACTTTTATGAGTAGGGACCTCTTAATCCTCTTGTTTTGGTTGTAATGTAGCTGTACTGTCTCCCTTTATATTGTAAAGCGCTGTGCAAACTGTTGGCGCTATATACGTCCTGCATAATAATAGTCAGGAGTTTAGGTGTTCACAAACTTTTGCCCATAGAGTATATCTTAAATACAACACCCTGTTTTCATGACTGCTCAGTATGGCATGGCATACATTATACCTGAGTTCAAAATCTTCTCATGCCTGTAAGTCATCCCCGGTGCATGCACAGCCTGAATTGTATTCACTTCAACTGAATGCCCATTGGCTGTCATGCAGTCGATAGGCTTTCCCAGTGAAGCGAATGGAGTGAAGGCCACATGTGCAGTATGCATCAGGCATTGGAGAAAGAAGAGTTATTATGCCACATCAGGCTGGCCACACAGTGAAGATTTCTCAGCTGAATGTTGAGTAAACAGTTTATCAAACCAGTGAGAGAAGGGAACTAAGTAGAGTAAGTGCATTAAAAGTGAAATCTACATGTTTCCACTAGATGTCACCCTTGATATGTTTTTGACATTTGCACTCCAAAACAACCATCTGGGTTAGAAGGATCCATTCAATGACACAGAATAGAGTTTACTGAGGTTCCGTTGCAGGTTGTTGTTACAAGCTGGAGTTGACTATTTAATAGGCGGAGCTTTTTTTTCATATTTTGGTAACGTTTATAAGTCAGATTCTTCTAAATTCTTCTCATTATAGAGGATTTATAACAGTTTGCGCAGCACTTTACAACATAAAGGCAGACAGTAATGTCACAATACAATTCAATACAGGAGAAACCAGAGGGCCCTGATCGTTAGAGCTTACAATCTAAATGAATACTTTCAATGCTGCCTACAGGATCTGATGAAAAATTGTACTTTTTTAATTTACCTTGTTTTTTTTTTTTTGTTTTTTTCTAGTTTTGAGTTGAGATATGCTGAGATAAGTAGTCAGTGCTTACTAATACAAATACCTAAATTGTCCTCAAAGTGGTTGTAAACCTCAGACTTAAAATATGAACAAAGCATATTCCTCTATAGTGTAGTATACTTGTCTCAATCAAGGGCACTAAGTGTCATTTCTGTCTGCTGCTATCAGCATGAGTCACTTCTGACATGTTTCCTGACACCAGGAGAACAATGGTGACAGGGGAAGGACCTCCAGTAGACTGACTCAGCTCCATTCCAGTGAGCTGTGTGAAGGGGGGGGGGTGTCTCTTCCCTCCAATCAGCTCTCAGAGCTCTCCTTACTAAGCTCTGGTCTCTGCTTCTTCTTTTTTTTCTGGCAGCTCAGACAAGCTTTATAATTCAGCACCTTGACCAGTGGTAGAAGAAATAAAATTGCAGATAAACAGGTACAACTTATGTTGGAGGATTTGTTTCATCTTTGTGTATCACCGGAGGCCAGTCACTTCACTGGGTGCATGTAAGGGTTTACAACCACTTTAAATGGCATATCATTTTGGAAATGCAGAAAACAAACTTTATAGTATTGCTACGTTTCCATCTGCCATGCAATGTTTTTAGGTGTGTGGCCTCTCCTCTTATTCATTTTGATAGAGATGGGAAAGTCTCAGCCAGACATGTATATAGGACCAAAAAATATTTAAAAAGTGGAAAATAAGCTGCTGGCAAAACAATCAAATCAATAGTGTACAAATCATATCAATAAATTGCTGCGCTACAATAGTAAGACTCTCAAAACCTTATCATAGGAAAACTTTGAGTAAAGTTGAAGTAAGTCCAAATTGTGAAAATGATAAAACAGTCCCTGTGATTTATATATGTGATTGTCCACAGTGTGTCTTGAATAAAACTAGTGCTTCATGCATTTGTGACTCTTAAATCATTTAAGGGTCCACACAGGGGTGGACTGATAACTCATGGGGCCCCCGGGCAATAGGGGATCATGGGGCCCCTGTGTCCTTGCCCAAACTCAAAAAAGCCTATGAAAAAGGTACCAGGGGCATCTCATGGGGCTCCCTACTGACCCCAGGCCCTGTTTTCAAATGGTCAGTCCGCCCCTGGGTCCACATGTTCTGGTAAGAATCCTACCATTAACAGGTTTGTTTTATTGCAGAGAAGACATAGCACTCTGTCAGTAAAGTTTGTTATTTGTGGCATTTACATCCACTTCAAGCTTCCTGTTCTTACCTCCAACTCTTCATTTATGATAAATCCTGTCTAGCGAGTGGTCGACATCTTCCTTTTCTGTAATATATATGTGCGGCTTGCACCTTCACCATCCTTTACTAGAAGTGAGAAATTCTCCAATTTACTGTTCTTGAACTACTTCCCCTGTAGTTATATACTGTAGTATCTCACAGGAGTCCACATCTCACATTTTTGTAAATACTTGATTCTATCTTTTCATGTGACAACACTGAAGAAATGACACTTTGCTACAATGTGACGTAGTCAGTGTACATGTAAATTTGCTGTCCCCTCAAAATAACTCAACACACAGCCATTAATGTCTAAACCGCTGGCAACAAAAGTGAGTCCACCCCTAAGTGACAATGTCCAAATTGGTCCCAATTAGCCATTTTCCCTCCCCAATGTCATGTGACTCGTTAGTGATACAAGGTCTCAGGTGTGAATGGGGAGCAGGTGTGTTACATTTGGTGTTATCATTCTCTCATACTGGTCACTGGAAGTTCAACATGGCACCTCATGGCAAAGAACTCTCTGAGGATCTGCTGTACATAAAGATGGCCTAGGCTATAAGAAGATTGCCAAGACCCTGAAACTGAGCTGCAGCACGGTGGGCAAGACCATACAGTGGTTTAACAGGACAGGTTCCACTCAGAACAGGCCTTGCTATGGTAGACCAAAGGAGTTGAGTACACGTGCTCAGCATGATATCAAGAGGTTGTCTTTGGGAAATAGATGTATGAGTGCTGCCAGCATTGCTGTAGAGGTTGAAAGGGTGGGGGGGTCAGCCTGTCAGTGCTCAGACCATAAGCCACACACTGCATCAAATTGGTCTGCATGGCTGTCGTCCCAGAAGGAAGCCTCTTCTAAAGATGATGGACAAGAAAGCCCGCAAACAGTTTGCTGAAGACAAGCAGAGTAAGGGCATGGACTACTGGAACCATGTCCTGTGGTCTGATGACACCAAGATAAACTGATTTGGTTCAGATGGTGTCAAGTGTATTTGGCGGCAACCAGGTGAGGAGTACAAAGACAAGTGTGTCTTGCCTACAGTCAAGCATGGTGATGGGAGTGTCATGGTCTGGGGATGCATGAGTGATGCCAGTACTGGGGAGCTACAGTTCATTGAGGGAACCATGAATGCCAACATGTACTGTGACATACTGAAGCAGAGCATGATCCCCTCCCTTTTGAGACTGGGCGGCAGGGCAGTATTCCAACATGATAACGACCCCAAACACACCTCCAAGACGACCACTGCCTTGCTAAAGAAGCTGAGGGTAAAGGTGATGAACTGGCCAAGCATGTCTCCAGACCTAAACCCTATTGAGCATCTGTGGGGCATCCTCAAACGGAAGATGGAGGAGCACAAGGTCTCTAACATCCACCAGCTCCGTGATGTCATCATGGAGGAGTGGAAGAGGACTCCAGTGGTAACCTGTGAAGCTCTGGTGAACTCCATGCCCAAGAGGGGTAAGGCAGTGCTGGAAAATAATGGTGCCCACACAAAATATTGACACTTTGGGCCCAGTTTGGACCCAAACAGTTCAAAACCGGCCCCCCGACCTCAGCAACCAGCCCCACTCCCCCAACGCCAAAAAATAAAACCTATCTCAGCCGACCTCAAAACCCGCCCCCCGACCACACCCCCCACACCCCATGCGAAAATCAATCTATCTCACCCAACCTCGAAACCTGCCCCCACCCCGACCACACCACCCCTGCCCAACCCTCCCACTACCCCTCAAAAAAAACTGTCTCAGCTGTCCTCAAAACCGGCCCACCCGATCTCACCACCCTCTTCCAACCCCCCAAAAAAAAAACTATCTCAGCCAATCTCAAAACCTGCCCCCCCACCTCACCACGACACCAAACAAAAAAACCTATATCAGCCGACCTCGAAACACGCACCCCCTGACCTCACCATCCCCATCCCACCCCCCCAATGCCAAAAAAAAAATATCAGCTGACCTCGAAACCCGCCCCTACAACCTAACCACCCCCGCCCCACCCACCCTCGCCAAAATAAAAACTATTTCAGCCGACCTCGAAACCGGCCCCCCGACCTCACAACCCCTGCCTCACCCCCTAACCCCAAGAACAAAAAAACTATCTCAGCCCGACCTCGAAACCCACCACTCCCACCCTATCCCCCACACCAAAAAATAAACTATATCAGCTGACATCGAATCCTACCCCCCTCCCCACCCACCCCCCCAAAAAAACTAAGCTGACCTCAAAACCGGCTCCCCCGACCTCACCTCCCTTGCCCCACTCCCCCACGCCAAAAAAAAAAAATGATCTCAGCATACCTCGAAACCCACCCCCTGACCTCACCACCCCCCGCCCCACCCGCCCAACGCCACAAAAAAACTCAGCTGACCTCGAAACCCGCCCCTACGACCTAACCACCCCTGCCCCACCCCCCCCCCACGCCAAAAAAACCCCTCTTAGCCAACCTTGAAACCCACACCCCGACCTCACCACCCCCACCCCACCCCCTCATGCCATAAAAAAAAAAACTATCTCAGCCAACCTCGAAATCTGCCCCCCCCTGACCACACCACCTCCGCCCCGCCCCCCCATGCCAACATAAAACTATCTCAGCCAACCTCGAAAACCCACCTCCCCGACCTAACCACCCCCGCCCCACCCCCCCAACGCCAAAAAAAAAAACTACCTCACCCTCCTCGAAACTCACCCCCTCAACCACACCACCCCTGCGCAACCCGCCCATCCCCCCAAAAAATATCTCAGCTGTCCTCACAACCGGCCCCCCCAACCTCACCACCCTCTTCCACACCCCAAAAAAAAAAAACTATCTCAGATGATCTGGAACCCCCCCCCCCTGACGTCACCACCCCCGCCCCACCTCCCCACGCCACAAAAAAAACTATCTCAGCCGACCTCGAAATATGCACCCCCAACCTCACCACCCCTGCCCCCCCCCCCCCCCCCCCAACGTCATAAAAAAAATCTCGAAACCCACCCCCCCCCAATATCACCACCCCCACCCCACGCCAAAAAAATTTGATTTTTCTAGGGGTGGGGGGGTGGGGTGTGCGGGGATGGTAAGGTCATGGGGCGGGTTTTGAGGTCAGCTGAGATAGTTTTTTCTTATTTTAATTGGGGGGTGGGGCAGGGGTTGTGAGGTCAGGGGGGCCGGTTCTGAGGTCGGCTGAGATATTTTTTTTTTGGGGTGGGTAGGGGGTGGTGAGGTCTGGGGGATGGGTTTCAAGGTCGGCTGAGATAGTTGTTTGTTTGGCATGGGGTGGGGGTGGTGAGGTCGAGGGGGGTGGGATTCGAGGATGGCTGAGATCATTTTTTTTTGGCTAGGGGAGGTGGGGTGGGGGTGGTGAAGTCAGGGGGGCGGGTTTCAAGGTCGGCTGAGAGGTTTTTTTTGGCGTGGGGCGGGGTTGGTGATGTTGGGGGGGGGGGTTTGTGGTCGGCTGAGAGTTTTTCTTTTTGGTGTGGGGCGGGGGTAGTGAGGTCAGGGTGCTGGGTTTCGAGGTTGGCTGAGATAGTTTTTTTTTTCTGGTGTTAGGGGGGTTGGGGCGGGGGTGGTGAGGTCGGGGGGTGATTTTGAGGTCTGCTGAGATAATTTTTTGGGGGGTGGGGAGGTTGGGGGGGGGGTTTCGAGGTCGGCTGAGAAAGGTTTTTTATGTGGAGGTGGGGCGGGGGTGGTGAGGTCGGGGGGCGAGTTTCGAGGTCAGCTGAGATAGTTAATTTTTGGCATTGGGGGGGTGGGGCGGTGGGTTTCGAGGTCGGCTGAGATAGGTTTTTTTTTTGGCATGGGGAGGGGGTAGTGAGGCCGGGGGGGGTGAGTTTCAAAGTCGGCTGAGATATTTTTTTTTGGCGTGGGGGGGGTGGGTTTCGAGGTTGCCTGAGATATGTTTTTTTTGGCGTGGGGTCTCAGCCGACCTCAAAACCCGCCCCCCCCCGACCTCACCACCCCTGCCCCACCTCCCCACGCCAAAAAAAAATATCTTAGCCAACCTCAAAACCCGCCCCCCCAACCTCACCACCCCGCCCCACCCCCATGCCAAAAAAAAAAAACTATCTCAGCCAACCTCAAAACCGTCCCCCTCTCCTCACCACCCCCGCCCCACCATCCACACCAAAAAAAAAACTATCTCAGCAAACCTCAAAACCCACCCCGCCAACCTCACCACCCCCAACCCACTCCCCCACTCCAAGATGAAAAACCATCTCAGCCAACCTCGAAACCCACCACCCCCCCACGCTAAGAAACTATCTCAGCCGACCTTGAAACCCGCCCCCCCGACCTCCCCACCCCCTCCCCACAAAAAAACCTATCTCAGCAAACCTTGAAACCCACCCCCCCAAACTCACCAACCCCACCCCCCCATGCCAAAAAAAAAAACTATCTCTGAGGTCATCACCCTGAGGTCATCACAGAGGACAAGGGGGCACTTTTTACATCTGGAGGAAAAGAGATTTAATCTCCAAACACAGAAAGGTTTCTTCACAGTTAGAGCTGTGGGATTTTGTGGAATAGACTCCCTCAAGAGTTGGTTCTGGCCAGCTCAGTGGATTGCTGTGGGAAAGTCCTGGATTCTTTCTTGGATACACAGAATATAACTGGATATAACATTTATAGGTAAAGTTGATCCAGGGAATATCCAATTGCCTTTCAGAGGATCAGGAAGGAATTTATTTTCCCTGCAGGAGCAAATTGGATCGTGCTTTGCTGGGTTTTTTTTGCCTTCATCTGGATCAACTGTGGGTATAGGATTATAATTTTTTTTTACTGGTTGAACTGGATGGACTTTTGTCTTTTTTCAGCCAGACTAACTATGTAACACATTTTCTCCATATTTTGTCTAATTATTATTATTATTTTCTATGGTTATCAGCTCCATCTAGGGCATAAAGTCAACAGTTTCCTGAAATATCTCAATAGGGAAAATACCGCCTTATGGCCAGTAGATGGAGCTGACGATCATGGGAAATAATCATATTAGACATAGACAAAACATTTTACTTTTAAATAGAGCAGGGGATATTTTAAACCCTGTCAGTTTTTTACATCTCTGTTCCATTGGAGAGATTTCCCTTTAATTCCTAGCTTACAGCCAAAACATAGAGGGAAATCCATCTCCAAGTGTCTTTATTGGAAGATTTTCTCTCATTGCTGATCTAGTGACAACTCAAACTTCTGGATTTCCCTCTATCTTTTTTTTCCTTGATATTGGAAAGGGGTGAATCTCCCAACATGAACCCAGATAGTCATAGGAACCCAACCAAGGTTCTAATTCTTGCCTGCTCTCGTCCAAGCTAATAAAACAGTTTGGGGTTTAAATACAAGTACCCTCGGTTTACGAACACCTTGGTCAATGTAATTTTCAGTTTATGAATGAAAATTCATTGAATATAATGCCTCGGTTTACAAATTGTTTTACGCAATATGAAGTGTACGTCGGTGCCGATTTTTAAATGCAATTGCTGGTTTTTTCTCTTCACTATAGCTCACAGAATTAGCTGTCACTTTCCCCAGAGCTAAAGGAAACTTTGTTTCTTTTATCTCAGGAAAGAAACTAAAAGGAAACATTGTTTCTTTTAATTGGGAAAATAAACTAAAAGGAAACTTTGTTTCTTTTAGCTGGAGGGAAAGAGACAGCTGATTCTCTGAACTACAGTTGCAAGAAAAAGTATGTGAACCCCTTGGGATTACATGGAGTTTTGCATGAATTGGGCATAAAATGTGCTCTGAACGTCATCTAAGTCACAACAATAGAAGAACACAGTCTGCTGAACATAATACTACACAAACATTAGATGTTGCCATGGTTTCATTGCACATAACATGTAAACATTTACAGTGCAGGGAGGAAAAAGTATGTGAACCTTTGGACTTAATAACTGGTTGACCCTCCTTTGGCAACAATAACCTCAAATAACCGTTCCTGTAGTTGCAGATCAGACCTGCACAACGATCTGGAGTCATTTTGGACCACTCCTCTTCACAAAACTGTTTCAGTGTAGCAATATTCTTGGGATGTCTGGTGTGTCTTCTTTACCTCATGCAGCATTCTGCGCTGTGCTCTTGCAGTAATTTTTACAGGACGACCACGCCTAGGGAGAGTAGCAACAGTGCTAAACTTTCTCCATTTGTAGACAGTCTGTCTTACCATGGACACATGAACATCAAGGCTTTTGGAGATACTTTTGTAACCCTTTCCAGCTTCATGCAAGTCAACAATTCTTGATCGTAGGTCTTCTGAGAGCTCTTTTCTGCAAGGCATGGTTCACATCAGACAGTGCTTCTTGAAACCAGTAAACCCAAAACAGGTGTGTGTTTTTTAAGGGCAGGACAGCTGTCAGCAACACATCCAATATCATCACACTGATTGGAGTCAAAGTTGGCTCACTCCTGGCTCCAATTAGCTCTGGGAGAAGTCATTAAGCTAGGGCCTCACATACTTTTTCTTCCCTGCACTGTGAATGTTTACATGTTATGTGCAATTAAACCATGGCAACATCTAATGTTTGTGTAGTATTATGTTCAGCAGACTGTGTTCTTCTATTTTGTGACTTAGATGATGTTCAGAGCACATTTTATGCCCAATTCATGCAAAACTCCACGTAATCCCAAGGGGTTCACATACTTTTTCTTGCAACTGTATAGCGAAGAAAAAAAAATATACGGTAATTACATTTAAAAACCAACACTGACCTATAGTGACAGCAACTTTTTTTGTTACTTTTTTCTGACCTCCGGAACAGATTAATTGTTTTTCAATGCATTCCTATGCAAAATCGTATTTCGGTTTACAAATTTTATGCAATACCAAACGTCCCGGAGAAGGCATTAAATTCGTAAACCGAGGTACACCTGTATATTTTAACACTTCCTCGCTTTATGGAAGTAATTCAAGTACTAATGCTGACCATACACTTTAGATTTTTGGATGAGAATGTTACTATGATTATTCGAATGAATATTCTTCAAAAATGTATTTGACGAATGGATGAATGTCATTCCAAAATTTCACTTGCTTTTAGCATTCAATTTTAAAATGAATGTCATTTCTGATCAAAAACCACATACACTGTCTATTCTGCTCCTTTGCATTTTCCCATTGCTCTGGTCAAAAATGAGCATTGACCACAGTAATGATCAGAAAATAGAACAAATAATCTTAATACAAAAAATTTTGAAAAAAAAAAATCTGTGTGGACAGCATTAGGATTTGTAATTCTGTTCAGCTACTTTTGTGATTTATACACCTCTACCAGACAGTTCAGCCAGGAGGGTGTTACCAATCTCTGTTGCAGTTAAAGTGGAGCTAAGCCAGCCAATGTTTTCCAAAAAGGAATGACATTCAATGTCATAGTTGCCAGGTCTCAAGTGAACATTAAAGCCATCAGATGGATCCCATGTGCAGCACCATGGCAACTGCAGATCTAAACAGAGACTAAGATGTTGTCAACTTTCTGGTCACACCGCTGCAATTTAAATTCGTGCGATTTGTGTGCAATTTCAGCACCATTTCAGGTGCAATTTCTGAAGACTATATTGCTACTTGTGAAGGTTTTCAACGATTTCTTGCAATTTGCAGTGTGATTTCCATTGTATTCTATGTATGTGAAATCGCAACAAAACTGCAGAAAAAGTAATGTGGGGACTACTTTAGAAGTCATGCTGCAGCAAATCGCAAATGACACTCACATTCATCAAATGACACTCACATTCATCATGTTAAGACACTCACATTCACATTCATTAGATGTGATTTCAAGTGTCATTGTAATTTACAAGTCACACCTGAAATTGCACCAGTGTGACCGGGCACTAAGTCACTGGTCACACCTCTGCGATTTATAATCACACGATTTGTGTGCCATTTCGGCACGATTTCTTATACGTTTATTGCTACTTGTGAAGATTTTCAACGATTTCTTTCAATTTGCAGTGCGATTTCCATTATATTCTATGTATGAAATCTAAAAAAAAATGCAGAAAAAGCAATGCAAGAACTACTTTAGAAATCACGCTGCAGCAAATCGCACATATTAAGACGCCGACTTTCACATTTATTAGATGTGATTTCAGTTATGATTGCAATTTGCAAGTCGCACCTGAAATTGCACCAGTGTGACTGGGCACTAAGGCGCTGGTCACACCTCTGCGATTTGAAATCATGCTATTTTGTGCCATTTCAGCACGATTTATTGCTACTTGTGAAGATTTTCAACGATGCAATTTCCATTGTATTCTATGTGTGTGAAATGGCAAAAAAACTGCAGAAAAGTAATGCAAGAACTACTTTACAAATTGCGCTGCAGCAAATCGCATGTGTTAAGACACTGACATTCCCTTCAATGAGATGCAATTTCAGGTGTGATTTCAATTCGTAACAGGGGCGGACAGACCATTTGGAAACCCGGGCACTGCCTGAGGGCCCGGGGTCAGTAGGGGGCCCCATGAGATGCCCCTGGTACCTTTTTCATAGGCTTTTTTGAGTTTGGACAAGGACACAGGGGCCCCATGATCCCCTATTGCCCGGGGGCCCCATGAGTTCTCAGTCCGCCCCTGATTCGTAGTTGCACCTGAAATCGTACTGGTGTGACCAAGCACTAAGTCTCCGGTCACACTACTGCGATTTGAAATCGCACGATTTGTGTGCAATTTCAGGTGCAATTTCTGAAGACTTTATTGCTACTTGTGAAGATTTTCAATGATTTCTTGCAATTTGCAGTGAGATTTCCATTATATTCTATGTGTTTGGAATCGCAACAAAACTGCAGGAAAAGTAATGCAAGAACTACTTTAGAAATCGCACTGCAGCAAATCGCACATGTTAAGACACTGACATTCACATTTATTTGATTCGATTTCAGGTGTGATTGAAATTCACTAGTCGCTCCGAGAAATTGCATCGGTGTGACCGGGCCCTAAGGAGTAGAGTGGTGTCACCCCCCCCCCCCCGTCTGTAGTCTAATTGGATAATGAAGGAACGGCCCCCACAATAAGTCAACTCTGCCTTCTGCCATGTAAGAAGCAGAACCTGACTGGCTCCAGGTGTTGTCCCCCCCAGGGGCGGACTGACCATTTGGAAACTCGGGCACTACCCGAGGGCCCGGGGTCAGTAGGGGGCCCCATGAGATGCCCCTGGTACCTTTTTCATAGGCTTTTTTGAGTTTGGGCAAGGACACAAGGGCCCCATGATCCTCTATTGCCCGGGGGATGCATGAGTTGTCAGTCCGCCCCTGCTTCTGCCATGTAAGAAGCAGAACCTGACTGGCTCCAGGTGTTGTCCCCCCCCCCCCATGTCTGCTGTACAGGGGTGACCGGAGGCCGATATCAAGACACATTCATCTACTTACACTAGTTGTATGCAAAATGAAATTTCATTAAATGATGCTTTCCACATACACGTCAGTGGTATGGCTTTAACCCCCCCACCCCCACCCTGCAAAATTACCAGAACATAATCCAATATCCAGAACTAAGAGGATTATTCTATGACGTGATGGAAACCAGATGTAGCTGTGCAAAACCTGGTGGGAACTGCTCTACTCCATCCATGTTAACCATTCCTGCTGGTTATATGGAGTAGGTGGTGGAAGGGAACAGTAGGATCTGTAGAACTACTTCTCATGGGGAGTAAAGAGAGATTCCGAGTTTCAAACATTTATGAATAGTGTTGGGCCATATGTTCGAGTCGAACCTACCGAACGGTACCAGCGTTCGACCTCACAGTGCATTGTGATTGGTCAAAGCAATGCACCTGACCCCATCACCACCACCTCCTTTGCAGCTGAGGGAATGCAATCACTTATAAAGGGGGGGGGGTGTGTGGAAGGTATTTATATATTTCTTTTCTATGTGTGCACAAATGTTTTGCCTTTAATTTCTATTTAAACAGAATTGGTTGTTTTACAAGGTGATCATTTACAATCACTTTAACCACTTGCCAACCACATGACGGCTACAGCGCGGTTGTCAAGTTCTGGGAGGGCGTAATATGCCCCCCGCGGTGCGTACCCAGCAATCTTCATGATTGCAAGCGCCCCCCTACTCGGAAATGCAAAACCACACACACACATATATATAGCAGCACAGTGGCTTAGTGGTTAGCACGTCTGCCGTGCAGTAAATGGGTCATGGGCAGGGGTGGACTGACCATTTGGAAACTCGGGCACTGCCCGAGGGCCCGGGGTCAGCAGGGGGCCCCATGAGATGCCCCTGGTACCTTTTTCATAGGCTTTTTTGAGTTTGGGCAAGGACACAGGGGCCCCATGATCCCTTATTGCCCAGTGGCCCCATAAGTTGTCAGTCCACCCCTGGTCATGTGTTCGATTCTTGACCATGGCATCTCCTGCATGAAGTTTGCATGTTCTCCCTGTGCTCATGTGGGTTTCCTCCGGGTACTCTGGTTTCCTCCCACACTCCAAAGACATGCTGATAGGTTAATTGGCTCCTGTCTAAATTGTCCTAGTTTCATTCCTGCCCATGTGGGATCTCCTGCATGGTAGGGGTTGGGGAAAGACCTGCCAACCTACCCTGTAAAAATAATTGCTAAGAGAATTCATGGAAAAAGTCGCTTACGAGTGACTGTCCATGCAATCGCCAAGGGTCAGATAGACAGATATGTGATTTTGCGCACCCGTGCCACCCTGTAGCAGTACTTCTGCTATAGGGCGGATGGGAACCAGTTAAAGAATAAGAAAAGCCTAGTGCTAATTATTCTAAAAACATTCCCTTCCCCCACCACCTACCTATTCAGCATACCCTGTGTGAAAAAGATCTGTATAATTACCTTTTTTTAATCCACTTCAGTCCGGTCATGTGATCCTGTGGCTCTGGCTCCCCTGTGTCAATGAGCAGCTGGGCCAGGGGAGCCTATGGGCTCCCGGTATTCACAGCCGTTGTTGAGTCAGGGGCGGACTGACAACTCATGGGGCCCCCGGGTAATGGGGGATCATGGGGCCCCTGTGTCCTTGCTCAAACTCAAAAAAGCCTATGAAAAAGGTACCAGGGGCATCTCATGGGGCCCTCTACTGACCTTAGGCCCTCGGGCACTGCCTGAGTTTCCAAATGGTCAGTCCGCACCTGTGTTGAGTGCTCCCTTATGATAGGTAGGAGACGGGAGAAGGAATGTCTTTAAGAATAGAAATTTGTTTGGCTTTGTCACCACTTTGGGCTATGTATTCCTTTCTCATTCATGGAGGTGGTGTTGGTATCTGCCCCCCCCCTTTTTTTTTTTCAAGGCTGCTTCCAGTACCCCCACCCAGGTATGTTAATGTTACCCTTGCAATTTTATTGTTGCCCTGGTAGGTTTTTTAACCCCTTAGTGACTGAGGGAAAAACAAATGTCAATGCCCAAGCACAATTTTGCAGCTTTGACATGTGTTAGAATATCTGTACATATCATCACAACTACTTTGTGTATCCAGGTGGATTATACCTCGTTTTTCTTTTTCAGGACATACTGGGTTTTCTTTTGGTGGTAAATGGTAACTGATATCTCCTGATTTTGTTTTTATTATCAAAGGGAAACTAGCCCAAAATAGTAAAAAGTATTTTTTTTTAAACTTAGCTGTGTATGTCTTGCTGTTACCATAAGTTACCACCAAAGAGCCACCCAAAATAAATTCTCCTGCACCTGACGATAGCAGCGTTGGCCCATATGTGTATGTTAGTTGTTTGTACCTGTAGTAAGGAAAAGAAACAATGGTGCATATTTTGCACACTGACACTAATTAAAGAAAAAAAAATTCTACCCAATGTATACTGACCTTGACCTTTGACTCTGACCTTGACCTTCAACCCTTACTTTGACCCTAACACTAACTCTAGCAAACCTTCATCTAGTTTACTTTATTTTTTTTATTCTTTTTTTTTTCACACTTTCATTTCATACCAGGGGTAGGCAACCTTTTGAACAATGTGTGCTGAAAAATGTTTTCAAAGAAATCAACACTTCCAGTAATATAAAAAAAAAGTCAACTTCACACTCTCAATCACATAAATAATTTTTGAACAAGGAAATGCTGGAAATGACTTGTATACTAGCAAGAAGTGAAGAAATTAAACTTTACACCTCAGATCACCCAAATTCCTACACCTTCACCCCTCAGATCACCCCAATTCCTGCATCTTCACCACTCAGATCACCCCAAATTATGCACCTTCACCCCTCAGATCAACCCAATTCCTACACCTTCACCTGTCAGATCAGCCTAATCCCTGCACCTTCACCCCTCAGATCAGCCTTAATTCCTGCACCTTCATCCCTCAGATCTGCCTAATTCCTGCACCTTCACCCCTCAGATCAGCCTAATTCCTGCACCTTCACCCCTCAGATAAGCCCCAATTTCTGCACCTTCACCTCTCAGATCAGCCTAATTCCTGCACCTTCACCTCTAAGATCAGCTACAATTCCTGCATCTTCACACCTTAGATAAGCCCAATTCCTACACCTTCACACCTCAGAAAAGCCCCAATTCTTGCACCTTCACACCTCAGATCACCCCAATTCCTACACCTTCACACCTCAGATCAGCCCCAATTACTGCACCGTCATCCCTCAGGTCACCCCAAATTCCTGCACCTTCACACATCAAATCAGTCCCAATTCCTGCTCCTTCGCACCATAGATAGCCTCAATTCCTGTACCATCAGACCTCAGATCAGCCCTATTCCTTTACATTCCCACATAAGATAAGTTCCAATTCCTGCAACTTCACACCTCAAATCAGGCCAAATTCCTGCACCTTCAGACCACAGAGGAGCTCCAGTTTCTGTACCGTCACACCTTAGATCAGCCAAACTTCTATACCTTCACACTTTAGAACAGAACAATTCCTGCACCTTAACACATCAGACCTTCTCAATTCCTGTACCACCAGACCTCAAATCACCTCAATTACTGCACTGTCACACCTCAAATCATCCCCAATTTCTGCACCTTCACACCTTAGATCAGCCTCAATTTTTGCACCATTACACCTCAGACCAGACCCAATTTCTGCAATCTCAGATCTCAAATAAGCACAATTCCTGCATCTTCACGCCTCAGATCACCTTATTTGCAGCACCATCACACCTCCTATAAGCCCACTGTCAGGAATGGACTTTCCAGTAATGGTGGGACTCACCTGCCTTGTGGGCTGCAGTACCAGGGCTGGCCAGCGGGTGCTCCCAGCAATCAGAGACTCAACCCTGCAGCCAGCCAAACACCTGAAGCTGATCATGCAGGTGTATTTAAGGGATGGCCAGACCTGTAGTCTCTGCCTTGGTGTGTGTTTTCCTGGGCCCCTGTATCTTGTTACCTGCATTCCTGTTCCTGTCTCTGTCTGACTGATTCGTTGCTGACCCTGCCTGATCCGGACCTCTGCTGACTTCTCCTGTTTGATCCCTGGCTTGTGACCCCGACCATTCTCTGCCTGACCCCCTGTACCTACCTGCCCGTTAGTTGCTGTACCCGGCCTGCCTGACGACGCTTGCATTGTATGTATTGTTATCTGTGGGTGGTTTGGTTTGGTTCGTTTGCACTGTGTTATGTTTTAGTATTGTACTGCGTTTATGTATTGTTAGTGTTAATAAATTATATTGTTTATAACATCTGAAGCCTGCGTTTCCCTGCGTCAGTTCACATACCTCTGGTCATACCCGGGAGCCCTGACATTACACCAAGGCCAATCCTGACCAGAAGTGGCTGCACAGGGAAGCCATCTTGGCTTATTGTTGCTGGGAAGGATGGATCTTGATGAGGTTGTGTATTTATCTCTGCTAGTGTTTGATGACAGAGAATATGCTTATCAGACTCTGAAGGAGTATACCCGGGATCAACTGCTAGAATGTATACGGATCGCTCATTGCCTAGTAGATCAGGGCACAGAATTCTCTGAGGTGCAGCCATTGATTCAGGTTTGTGCTGAGTTGGTTTCATCTGGTACCCCCGAATGCAGGGATGAATTTTTGCCGCCATTTAGTGCCGACCAGGTAGAGTCCCTGGTATGGTTATTAGAGGATGATGTGGATTACTTTCTGGAGCGTTATTCTGCATGTTCACCACAGGTACTAAGAGATTGTATAAACGCAGTGCAGTCTTTGACCAGACAGGCTTTGTGTAAGCAGAGCTTTGTTCAACCCATACTGCAGACATGGTCAGACTTGTTGCACCCAGCCTCAGTCAGCTTACAACATCATTCCTCCACTCAAGGCACTCTTCCTGCATCCCCGACAGCACCCCCAGTGACTGCCCAGTATACTCTAACTACCACATACCAGTCCTCTGCTCCCACTCGCTGCACCTATCCTTTCTTTAACCCTGTAAAGAAGTCCTCTGTAGCAACTGCTCCCTCCTCTGTTCCATCTTCCAGCTCTTCTCTGTCCTCAGCTGCTCCATTCGTTTGCAGACCTGCGTTTACTTGCAGTGCTCCAGTAGGTAAAACCAGAAAAAAGCGAAAATTCTTTCCAACCAGTACCATCCTGCCAGTATCCAAACCGGTGAGCTTGCCGTCTGAGAACCTACCTTCCGTGGTTCAGCCTGGTGCCTCGGCACCCGCACCCCAGCCTGATGTCTCTACCCAGCCTGATGTCTCTACCCAGCCTGATGTCTCTACCCAGCCTGATGCCTCCATTCAGCCTGATGTCTCTACCCAGCCTGATGTTTCTACCCAGCCTGATGAACTGATCCAGCCTGATGATCCTATTAGGCCAGTTGACTCGATGCCCGTTGTCGTGCCTGATGACCCGGTGCCCGCCGCTCCGCCTGGTGATCCGGTGTCCAGCTTGATGTGCCTCTGCCTGGAGTCCAGCTCGATGTGCCTCTGCCCGGAGTCCAGCCCGATGTGCCGCTGCCCGGAGTCCTGCCTGGAGTCCTGCCCGATGTGCCGCTGCCCGGAGTCCTGCCTGGTGTGCCGCTGCCCGGAGTCCTGCCCGGTGTGCCGCTGCCCGGAGTCCTGCCCGGTGTGCCGCTGCCCGGAGTCCTGCCCATTGTGCCGCTGTCCGGAGTCCTGCCCGCTGTGCTGCTGCCCGGAGTCCAGTCTTTGATATCCCGCCAGTTACCAGACCCGGGCGGTGGAACATTTTGCCCAGCTAGGACTGTTTGGAGTGTCCTGAGGCCGCTCCTTGAGGGGGGGGGTACTGTCAGGAATGGTGGGACTCACCTGCCTTGTGGGCTGCAGTACCAGGGCTGGCCAGCGGGTGCTCCCAGCAATCAGAGACTCAACCCTGCAGCCAGCCAAACACCTGAAGCTGATCATGCAGGTGTATTTAAGGGATGGCCAGACCTGTAGTCTCTGCCTTGGTGTGCGTTTTCCTGGGCCCCTGTATCTTGTTACCTGCATTCCTGTTCCTGTGTCTGTCTGACTGATTCGTTGCTGACCCTGCCTGATCTGGACTTCTGCTGACTTCTCCTGTTTGATCCCTGGCTTGTGACCCCGACCATTCTCTGCCTGACCCCCTGTACCTACCTGCCCGTTAGTTGCTGTACCCGGCTCATGACCTGACTACTCTCTGCCTGCTCCTCCTGTTCCTACCTGCCCGATTGTTATTGACCCGGCCTGCCTGACGACGCTTGCATTGTATGTATTGTTCTCTGTGGGTGGTTTGGTTTGGTTCGTTTGCATTGTGTTATGTTTTAGTATTGTACTGCGTTTATGTATTGTTAGTGTTAATACATTATATTGTTTATAACATATCTGAAGCCTGCGTTTCCCTGCGTCAGTTCACATACCTCTGGTCATACCCGGGAGCCCTGACACCCCAAGTCCTGAACCTTCGCACCTCAGATCAGACCCAATTCCTGCACCTTCACACCTCAGATCACTCTAATTCTTGCAGTGTCACCCCTTAGGTCACCCCAATTCTTTTATCTTCTTATCCAGGATTTCTCAAGGGCTTCACCCATCCTCTGGAACTCCCTACTCCAAGCTATCAGGCTATCGCCTACTCTGCTCACTTTTAGGCGCACTCTGAAAACCCATCTCTTCAGGGAAGCCTACCCCGACCCCAGCTAATACTGGAATCCCCTACTCCTCCAACCATTCCATCCCCCACAGCTAATTACCTCTTGTACTACTATCCCCTCCCTCCTAGATTGTAAGCTCCAAGGAGCAGGGCCCTCTAATCCCTCTTGTATTGAACTGTATTGTTACTGTACTGTCTCCCTCCATAATGTAAAGCGCTGAGCAAACTGTCGGCGCTATATACAGTAAGTCCTGTATAATAATAATAATAATCTTCACACCTCAGATCATCCACAATCTCTGCATCTTCACACCTCAGATCAGTCCCAATTCCTGCACCTTCATACCTCAGATCACCCTAATTCCTGCAGGTTCGCCCCTTAGATCACCCCAATTCTTTCATCTTCACACCTCAGATCATCCACAATTTCGGCATCTTCACACCTCAGATCACCCTAATTCCTGCAGGTTCGCCCCTTAGATCACCCCAATTCTTATATCTTCACACCTCAGATCATCCACAATTTCTGCATCTTCACACCTCAGATCAGTCCCAATTCCTGCACCCCTAAATTAGTGGTTCCCAATAGCTAGTTAATTACCAGTCCAAAATGAGAGCAGGTTTTTTGGACCATCTGACTCCAGTATTGTACCTAGCTTGTCTGATGAGGGGGTGCAGTATAAAATGTCAGGGAGAAAGGATTGGTTGGTCAGCACGGCAATGGATAGTGTCAGCAGTTTGTAGGGCCATGTACAGAGGCCAGCAGGGCATAGGATGGGAGGTCAGAAGGGGAGCATACAGGGGTCAGCAAAACAGAGGACCGGGTCCAGCAGAGTAGACAACAGGGGTTAGCAGGGCAGAGGACAAGGGTTAGTAAGGTAGAGGACAGGGAGGGAGGGGACCAAACTGGTCAAGGAATACATGCTTTCTTACTCATGATGTTTGTGAGTAGTTTTAATACCCTATGTTATTATGAAAATAATAACCCTCTACACTTAGGTCAGCAGGATAGTGGACAGCGGTTAGCGGTGCAGGAGACAGGTGTTAGCAGGGCAGAGGATGGGGTCATCAGGGCATAAGATAGGGGTCAGCAGGGCAAAAAACAAGGGTCAGTAGGACAGAGGATGAGATCGATAGGGCATAGAAAAGGGGTAAGCAGGGCAGAGGATGGGGTCAACAGGGCAGTGCACAGGGGTCAACAGAGCATAGGGAAGGAGTCAGTAAGAACATAGGACAGGGGTCACCAGTGCAGAGGATGGGGTCAGCACAGTGGAGTAAAGAGTCAGCAGGAAAAAGCATGGAGTTAACAGGGAAGATGATCAGCGTGGCATAGGACAAGGGTCAGCAGGGCATAGGATCAGTGGTGTATTTAGGTTTCGTGCTGCCCTAGGAAACACAAAAATCGGCTCCCCTCCCCCCCATCATGGAGAGACCCTGACACCGAGCAACACCCCCCTCCCCCATGAAGAGAGCCTGACATTGACCAACAACAGCCCCACCTCCACTACCACCGCCCCCCATACACTGACAACCCCCCACTCCCACCCCGGCGAGAGAGAAGACACTCAACTTCACAGCTCTGGACATCCCCGGGAACAAGAGTCGGGCTCTGCATACACCATCAAACAGCCCACAGCCTCTCTCAGATCTCACCTGGTCCTCATGCTGCATGTGTCTCTTCTTCCATTCCTTTCAGGAGGGCAGCGCTGCCCCCCGGAAAAATGTTGATGCCCCCCCTGAAAATTGCTGCCCTAGGCAAATGCCTGGTTTGCCTTGTGGTAAATATGCCCCTGCATAAGATGAGGTCATCAGGACATAGGACAGGGTCTGCAGGGCAGAAGACAGGGGTCAGTAGGACATAGAATCAGATCAGCGGGACATAGGATGGAGTTAGCGGGACATAGGTTGGGGTCCGCAGGGCATTGGATGGGACAAACAGGACATAGGATGGGGTCCACAGGGTAGATGACAGGGGTCAGCAGGGCATAGGAAGGGGTCTACAGTGCACAGGATGGGGTCCACAGGGTAGAGGACATGGGTCACTAGGACATAGGATTGGGTCAGCAGGGCACAGGATGGGGTCCGCAGGGTAGAGGATGGGGGTCAGTAGGACATAGGATGGGGTCCACAATGCACAGATAAGGGTCCACAGGGTAAAGGACAGGATTCAGTATACTAAGGATGGGGTCCGCAGGGCATAGGATGGGGTCCGCAGGGCAGAGAGCAGGGGTTAGCAAGGCATAGGATGGGGTCAGCAGGGTATAGGATGCAGTCTACAGTGCACAGGATGGGGTCTGCAGGGTAGAGGACAAGGGTCACTAGGACATAGGATGGGTTCCACAGGGCAAAGGACAGGGTTTTCAGGGTAGAGGACAAGGGTCATTATGACATAGGATGAGGTCAGCAAGGCATAGGACGGTGTCCGCAGGGCAGAGGACAGGGGTCAGCAGGGCAAAGTATGAGGTCAGCAGGGTATAGGATACAGTCAGCAGGGCATACGACAGGTGTCAGTAGGGCAAAGGAGGGGGTCTACAGTGCAAAGGATGGGGTCCGCAGGGTAGAGGACAAGGGGTCACTAGGACATAGGATGGGGTCTGCAGGGCACAGGACAGGGTCTGCAGGGTAGAGGATGGGTTCCGCAGGGTATAAGACAGAATTGGCAGGTCAGGGAATGATGTTACTGGAGGCAGGGCACTCCACAGATCTGCTCCTTCCTACACTGCACACAGCTAACAAGTACATCCTGGATCTGCACAGTGGGACTGTACTGGCTGTTGTAACTGTGCTGCTTTTCTGATCTGAGAACTACAACAGCCAGCTACAGTCCCACTGTGCAGATCCAGGATGTACTTGTTAGCTGTGTGCAGTGTGAGAAGGAGCAGCACCAATTACATGTCCATTGAAGAGGATGAGAAGAGGAGCTTACCGACCTGTGCAGACTCATCTTCCATAGGAGGAGGGGATCGGCTGTGCTCACCACTCAACACTGCTTCAGTGTCATGCAGGCAAGTAGAGTAATAAGGGCTCCATGTACACTGCAGCTGCTAAACTGACGTTCAGGAGATGTTGAGGGTTTTTTTCAGCAGCCCCTGAACTCTCCCTAATGTTTTCCTATGTGTCCATGTACACATCGTCATCTACAGGCAGTGGAGTTTACAGTCATTTTCTTGAACGCACCAAAATTACGTTCAGGAGTAGATATTACTGGCGTTTCAAACGCCAAACATTTGTAAATGCGTGTAAACGTGGTTAACGTTTGCGTTTAGACTCGTTTTTTGACAGGTCCATATCCAGATGCTATCCAGAGCCTTTTTCTTCAAATGCATGCAAAGCGTTTTCCATGTATTCAAATGGACCCGGTACACCAGCGCAGTCAGTTCCAGGTTTTTCGTAAAGGAAAAAATGGTAGAACGTGCCGCATTATGCTCATGATGGGATCCATAGTGAATACAACCAGAAAAGACAGGAAATCTCAACACATACTGCTCTCCCTGCTTCTGCTCTCTCTATTTCTCTCAAAATGTCTGAAATAGTTAATTATTTACTATTTTTCAGTGCATTCTGGACATTTGGAAAGATCTCCTGAGGTTATATTTTAAAAATGCTTCTAAATGCAAACACGCATAAATGTTTCTAAATGTGCATAAAACACGGTATGCAAACGCGGCTAAACTGACGTTTTTTAACCTACGTTTTCCAGCAGTCAGTTTCCAGCAGTCAGAAGAGTTTTCCAAACCCCCTGTGTACATGAGCCCTAAGGCAGGCGGGCTAGGAGCTGGGAAAGAATTGATCATGTTAACCCCTTAAAAGCAGCTGCAACCCCTGTCCGGCTTTGTTGATGTGGGAGGTGGGTGGCCCAGGCTTTCCTCACGTGCCATCACAAATGCAGCTGCATGCCATGTTTGTTACACGTTCCGGGGGTTGCCGACCCCTGGGTTGTACCTTCCTCTCCTGCAAGAAGAGAAAGATACAATCAGGGGTGGACTGACCATTTGGAAACTGGGGCACTGCCCGAGGGCCCGGGGTCAGTAGGGGGCCCCATGAGATGCCCCTGGTACCTTTTTCATAGGCTTTTTTGAGTTTGGGCAAGGACACAGGGGCCCCATGATCCCCTATTGCCCGGGGGCCCCATGAGTTGTCAGTCCGCCGCTAGATACAATGTATCTTTCTCTTCATTTAGAAGAGGAAGTAAACACAGGGGTGGGCTCACAGTGACTGATCACTGTGATAGCCAATCAGCGGCTTTCACAGCAAGTAGGTAACCCAAAACCAGGAGTCCTGGGTCCCGGATGTTAGTACGAGACCCGGAGCTCTCGGTGAGAACCCAATCTCTGTGCTAAGAGAGCACTATGCTCCAGCAATTAGAGGATACGATTGTAAATCCTGTAGCACTCATCGATCTTTTGAGAGCCAGTTCACACCACCATTCATGCGTTCTGGATGCGTTTGTGCCTGTGTGTCATTTGATGTGTTCTGGTGCATTTTTTTCCCTATCTTAATTCAAGACATGTGCGTTTGGGGGCCAGTTCACACTACATGCATTTCAGTTGCTTTTTTTTTTCGGCATCCAAAACGCACAAAAAGTAGGTTAAATGGTTGTCAATGTCATAGTTCACACCAGTGCTTGCAATTCCAGTGCGTTCCGTACACAGAAAAAAAAGTAGAGCAGGCTGCATTTTTCCTGCACATAACTGTACTGGAATGCAGTAAACGCAGCAAACAAGCACCAGAATGCACCAGAAACACACTGGAATACACATGTCCCTATTCAAATTGAAGAAAAAGAGGGGAAAAAAATGAACCAGAACATGTCAAAAACACACATGCAGAAACGCATTTGGAACGCATCTGGACTGCGTTTCTATGGTGTGAACTGACCCTGATGCATTTGTGATACATTTCAGTGCATTCTGAGGTATTTTGCCACGTTCCAGATACATTCCATACAGTAAAGATGCATCATGTTTTATTATTGCTGACTGCACTGCAGTGAAAATACTGTCCATGCGTGTTTTATGCAGATTCAGGGCCAGTTCACCCTATAGAAACACAGTCCAGATGCGTTCTGGATGCGTTTCTGCATGCACGTTGTTGAAGCGTTTTTGGCACGTTCCGGTGTTTTTGATGCATCTGGTGCGTTTTTGATGCTTTCCAGTTAATTTTTTCCCCTCTCTTTTTCTTCAATTTAAATAGGGACATGTGCATTCCGGTGCATTTTTTATGCTTTTTTGATGTGTTCTAGTACAGTTCTGTGCAGGAAAAATGCAGCCTGTTTTACTTTTTTTTTTAAAACGCACTGGAACTGCAAGCACTGAGGTGAGCTATGACATTGACAACCATATCACCTACTTTCTGTGCATTTTGGATGCAGAAAAAAAGAAAACTGAAATGTGTGAACTGACCGAAAGGGCACTGGACTGCATCTGGTGAACCAGCCCTGTGACTCAATCAGGGGCGAACTGACCATTTGGAAACTTGGGCACTGCCCGAGGGCCCGGGGTCAGTAGGGGGCCCCATGAGATGCCCCTGGTACCTTTTTCATAGGCTTTTTTGAGTTTGGGCAAGGACACAGGGGCCCCATGATCCCCTATTGCCTGGGGCCCCATGATTTGTCAGTCTGATAGCGAGTATCATGTTACACATGCATTGTTGTCCCTTCCTCACTCTGTAGGTAGGGGATGCTCTATGTAGTTAGTCCCACCCTTCTTCATGCCTAGTCTCCTCACTTGTATTGTATTCTGCTGGAACTAGACACACTATGATTTTTTGACTCAATTATTGGCTGTATGCAAACAGGGAGGAGTGCAATGAAATGTGCTGCGTTTGGCTCTTTTTTTACTCTAGTTATAGCTCACAAAGATGATCTGGAGAGAAAAGCTGTTTTTCGGGTTGTTCTATGTTTGCATGACACCAGGTGAGTACCTATAGATTATATCCAGTAAAATGTAGACATATATGCCCTCAGGAATACCCAGAGTACAGAGTGGGGAAAGCTCTAGTTCATTCTCTGTATGTACAGGTCTTTGTTGTGTTTGTTTCTGAAGGATACATCTAAAGATTCAGTTTCAAAACTATATGGAAATGTAACAAAAGAATACAACATGCAGAATGTAGTTAGGACTGTTTTGTATTTATTTTCAGAAGTAAGATATTGTTTGAGAAGCACTGATCCTTTGTCCTGTAAATAGTAATAAAATAACACATAGTAACAAATGTACACATGTAGTGGAGATAAGGAGACTGGCAGAACTAATAAAATACAGTCTTATCTTTATTTGCTTCTTTTTGTGCTTTTGTTGAATATACTTGAGTTTCAGAGTGTTTTTTGTTTCCAAGTTGTCCCAAATCCACAACTTGTACCTTAAATAGCTCGTTCACACCACCATCAAAGAATATGATACAAGATATATATACAGCATACTGTATGTTGTATCAAAGTCATCGACTTCTTAGGTGATCCCGGAGGATGTCTTACTGCAGATAAAACGCACGTAGGACCAGGGCTTTCGGCTTGTGACTTTATACTTTACATAAAATGGAGAACAACGGTGCAGTGTTTGATATTCGGCTACAGAAAATTTTACCCCCTTCATGACCGGCTGTTTTTTGCAGTTTGGCACTGCATTTCTTTAACCACTTGCACTCCAGAGGATTTACCCCCCCTTCCTGAAAAGGTCACTTTTTGTGATATGGCACTGCATTACTTTAACTGACAATTGCGTGGTCATGCAACGCTGCACCCCATTAAATTTATGTCATTTTTTTCCCCCACAAATAGAGCATTCTTTTGGTGGTATTTGATCACGTCTGCGTTTTTTTTTGCGCTGTAAACAAGACCAACAATTTTGAAAAAAAAACAACAATATGTTTGCTTAAAACATCAAAAAACCCAAATCAAATGTGCACTGAAATATGTATTTGTTTCTATTGATGTTTTGATTTTATTATGATTCAATGTTTGCAGAGCAGCATTTCAATTCGGTGAGTTATCAATATTTGTATTTCACATGGGGAGAGCAGATATTAAATCTTTCATTATTTATTTATTTCAGGTACTTATATAGCACCATCAATTTATGCAGCGCTTTACATATATATTGTACATTCACATCAGTCTCTAACTTTCAAGGGGCGTGCAATCTGAGGTCCTTAACTCACATTCGTACATACACATACTAGGGCCAATTTAGAAAGGATCCAATTAACCTACCATGATGTCTTTGGAGTGTGGGAGGAAACTGGAGTACCCGGAGGAAACCCACGCAGGCACAGCTAGAACATGCAAACTCCAGGCAGGTGTCATGATTGCGATTTGAACCAGCGACCCTAGTACTGCCAGGTCACTGTGCTGCCCATAAAACTTATCCAGTAAAAAAATAATTTTTAAATAAAATGTCAGAAATTTAGGCCAAAATGTATTCGACGACATGTCTTTGCAAAAAAAAATCCCAATACGTGTAAATTAATTGGTTTACATGAAAGTTATAGCATTTACAAACTGCATTATATATAATGGATTTTTTTTTTACCCTATATTAGTAGTGGCAGTGATCAGCAACTTATTGCGGGACTGCGGCGGGCATTCTGACACTGGGGGGGAACTGACTGCCACTAGTGATGGGCCAAATACCCCCTTGTTCAGTTTGTGGTCGAGCATCCGAACCTACAGAATGTTCGACCGCAACCTTCGAACACGAACCAAACAACTGAGCAGTATCTTACTGCATCTGAGTGTGTGGTAAGATACCGTTCGGTTACTAAAATAGCGCATGAGTTATATTATGAAGTTACATAGTTAGTCTGGCTGAAAAAAGACAAAAGTCCATCCAGTTCAACCAATAAAAAAAAAAAAAAGTTATAATCCTATACCCACAGTTGATCCAGAGGAAGGCAAAAAAACCCAGCAAAGCATGATCCAATTTGCTCCTGATGGGAAAAAAATTCCTTCCTGATCCCCCGAGAGGCAATCGGATATTCCCTGGATCAACTTTACCTATAAATGTTCGTATCCAGTTCAGGGGCGGACTGACCATTTGGAAACTGGGGCACTGCCCGAAGGCCCGGGGTCAGTAGGGGGCCCCATGAGATGCCCCTGGTACCTTTTTCATAGGCTTTTTTGTTTGGGAAAGGACACAGGGGCCCCATGATCCCCTATTGCCCAGGGGCCCCATGAGTTGTCAGTTCGCACCTGATCCAGTTATATTCTGTGTATCTAGGAAAGAATCCAGGACTTTTTTTAAAAGCAATCCACTGAGCTGGCCAGAACCAACTCCTGAGGGAGTCTATTCCACATTTTCACAACTCTCACTGTGAAGAAACTTTTCCATGTTTGGAGATTAAATGTGTTTTCCTCCAGACGTAAAGAGTGCCCCCTTGTCCTCTGTGATGATCTCAGAGGGAATAATTCTACACCGAGTTCACTATGTGAATCACTGATGTATTTATACATGGAGATCATATCCCCCCTTATGTATTATACATGGAGATCATATCCCCCCTTATGTATTATACATGGAGATCATATCCCCCCTTATGTATTATACATGGTGATCATATCCCCCCTTATGTATTATACATGGAGAACATATCCCCCCTTATGTATTATACATGGTGATCATATCCCCCCCTTATGTATTATACATGGAGATCATATCCCCCTTATGTATTATACATGGAGATCATATCCCCCCTTATGTATTATACATGGAGATCATACCCCCCTTATGTAATATACATGGTGATCATATCCCCCCTTCTATTATACATGGAGATCAAATCCCCCCTTATGTATTATACATGGAGATCATATCCCCCCTTATGTATTATACATGGAGCTCATATCCCCCTTTATGTATTATACATGGAGATCATACCCCATTATGTATTATACATGGAGATCATATCCCCCCTTTTGTATTATACATGGAGATCATATCCCCCTTATGTATTATACATGGAGATCATATCCCCCTTATGTGTTATACATGGAGATCATATCCCCCTTATGTATTATACATGGAGATCATATCCCCCCTTATGTATAATAGATGGAGATCATATCCCCCCCTTATGTGATATACATGGAGATCATATCCTCCCCTTATGTAATATACATGGAGATCATATCCCCCCCTTATGTAATATACATGGAGATCATATCCCCCCTTATGTATTATACATGGGGATCATATCCCCCCTTATGTATTATACATGGAGATCATATCCCCCCTTATGTATTATACATGGAGCTCATATCCCCTTATGTATTATACATGGAGATCATATCCCCCTTATGTAATATACATGGAGCTCATATCCCCCTTATGTATTATACATGGAGATCATATCCCCCCCCCTTATGTATTATACATGGAGATCATATCCCCCCCTTATGTATTATACATGGAGCTCATATCCCCTTATGTATTATACATGGAGATCATATCCCCCCCTTATGTATTATACATGGTAATCATATCCCCCCTTATGTATTATACATGGAGCTCATATCCCATTATGTATTATACATGGAGCTCATATCCCATTATGTATTATACATGGAGATCATATCCCCCCTTATGTATTATACATGGAGATCATATCCCCCCTTATGTATTATACATGGAGATCATATCCCCCTTATGTATTATACATGGAGATCATATCCCCCTTGTGTATTATAAATGGAGATCATATCCCCCCTTGTGTATTGTACATGGAGATAATACCCCCCTTTGTGTATTATACATGGTGATCATATCCCCCCTTGTGTATTGTACATGGAGATAATTCCCCCCCTTGTGTATTGTACATGGAGATCATATCCCCCCTTGTGTATTATACATGGTGATCATATCCCCCCTTATGTATTATACATGTTGATCATATCCCCTTTATGTATTATACATGGAGATCATATCCCCCCTTATGTATTATACATGTTGATCATATCCCCCTTTATGTATTATACATGGAGATCATATCCCCCTTTATGTATTATACATGGAGATCATATCCCCCTTATGTATTATACATGGAGATCATATCCCCCCTATGTAGTATACATGGTGATCATATCCCCCCTTATGTATTATACATGGTGATCGTATCCCCCCTTATGTATTATACATGGTGATCATATCCCCCTTATGTATTATACATGGAGATCATATCCCCCTTTATGTATTATACATGGAGATCATATCCCCCTTATGTATTATACATGGAGATCATATCCCCCCTATGTAGTATACATGGTGATCATATCCCCCCTTATGTATTATACATGGTGATCATATCCCCCTTATGTATTATACATGGAGATCATATCCCCCTTTTGTATTATACATGGAGATCATATCCCCCCTTATGTATTATACATGGAGATCATATCCCCCCTTATGTAGTATACATGGTGATCATATCCCCCTTATGTATTATACATGGAGATCATATCCCCTCTATGTAGTATACATGGAGCTCATATCCCCCCTTATGTATTATACATGTTGATCATATCCCCCTTATGTATTATACATGGTGATCATATCCCCCTTATGTATTATACATGGAGATCATATCCCCGTTATGTATTATACATGGAGATCATATCCCCCCTTATGTATTATACATGGAGATCATATCCCCCCTTATGTATTATACATGGTGATCATATCCCCCCTTATGTATTATACATGGAGATCATATCCCCCCTTATGTATTATACATGGAGATCATATCCCCCCTTATGTATTATACATGGAGATCATATCCCCCCTTATGTATTATACATGGAGATCATATCCCTCTTATGTATTATACATAGAGATCATATCCCCCCTTATGTATTATACATGGAGATCATATCCCCCTTATGTATTATACATAGAGATCATATCCCCCCTTATGTATTATACATGGAGATCATAACTCTAAACACTCACACAGGTGAGGCCCTACTGACCATTTGGAAACTTGGGCACTGCCTGAGGGCCCAGGGTCATAAGGGGGCCCCATGAGATGCCCCTGATACCTTTTTCATAGACTTTTTTGAGTTTGGGCAAGGACACAGTGGCCCCATGATCCCCTATTGCCCGGGGGCCCCATGAGTTGTCAGTCCGCCCCTGCACTCACATGTAGAATTGCCTATGAAGCCGGCACCAGCATGTATTGCCTGCATAATCAACAAGATGGGCGATGTGTCTTCCAAGCCTCACTTTTGCTACGGCCATACGCGACATCACTGAAGCTTGGATATGATGAAATCACGCTTCTTTGATGTACGTTTCACCTGGTGGCATCTTCATGACATCACCGGAGCCCAGATATGATGAAATCACGCTTCTTCGATGTACGTTTCGCCTGGAGGCATCTTCCTGACATCACCGAAGCCAGGATACGACAAAATCACGCTTCTTCAACGTCCATTTTGCCTGACAGTGTCTTTCCGAAGACGCCGCCAGGTGAAACTGATTTCTCGCTGGCACCCGGTGATCGCCTGTATGTAAACAATCTCCCCTGTCAGCTCCTGCACACTGCTTTGTATGGTTCTGCACAGCAAAGCAGTGTGCTTGCAATGAAACACACACACATCCTCATAGTAAAGCAGCACATGGTTAACCCTTTGATTGCCCCACATGTTAACCCCTTCCTGCCCAGTGTGATTAGTACAGTATCAGTGCTTTTTTTTGGCACTGATCACTGTATTGGTGTCACTAGGGATGTCAGTGACACTAAGTAAGTTCCCTCCAGTGTCAGAATGCCCGCCGCAGTCCCGCAGCCCTGCTATAAGTCGCTGATCGCTGCTATTACTAGTAAAATAAATAAATATAAAAAATTCCAGTATCTATACCGCCATTTGTAAATGCTATAACTTTCACGTCAACCAATTAATTTACACGTATTGGGATTTTTTTTTTAGCAAAAGCAGAATAGCAAAAGCATGAAGCAGAATACATTTTGGCCTAAATTTATGTCGAAATTTGATTTTTTTTTTAAAGTTTTCTATTGGACATGTTTACAAGCAAAAAGTAAAAAATACTGTTTTTGGCTCAAAATTGTCGGTGCACAAATACCACAGAAAGAAAGTCCTATTTGTGGGGAGAAAAAGAGAAAAAGTAAACCGCACAATTGTCAGTTAAAGTATTCCAACACCGTCTTACAAAAAATGGCCTGGTCGGGGGGGGGGGGGGGGTAAATCCTCTGGAGGGCATGAACTTAAAGATTTCCATAAAGCCTTTCCAGCTGAAAAGAGTGAACATGGTATAAATAAAGTTACATGGGTTAAATAAATAAAGTTCAGGAAGCCCCACAGGTTCAAAGTCTCCACTTACAGGTGAAACTCAAAACATTAGAATATCGCGCAAAAGTTCATTTATTTCAGTAATGCAACTTAAAAGGTGAAACTAATATATGAGATAGACTCATTACATGCAAAGCAAGATAGTTCAAGCCGTGATTTGTCATCATTGTGATGATTATGGCTTACAGCTCATGAAAACCCCAAATCCACAATCTCAGAAAATGAGAATATTGTGAAAAGGTGGAATATTCTCAGCTCAAAGTGTCCCACTCTAATCAGCTTATTAAGCCATAACACCTGCAAAGGGTTCCTGAGCCTTTAAATGGTCTCTCAGTCTGGTTCAGTAGGAATCACAATCATTGGAAAGACTGCTGACCTGACAGTTGTGCAGAAAACCATCACTGACACCCTCCATAAGGAGGGAAAGCCTCAAAAGGTAATTGCAAAAGATGTTGGATGTTCCCAAAGTGCTGTATCAAAGCACATTAATAGAAAGTTATGTGGAAGGGAAAAGTGTAGAAGAAAAAGGTGCACAAGCAGCAGGGATGACCGCAGCCTGGAGGAGATTTTCAGGAAAAGGCCATTCAAAAGTGTTGGGGACTTTCACAAGGAGTGGACTGAGGCTGGAGTCAGTGCATCAAGAGCCACCACACACAGACGGATCCTGGACATGGACTTCAAATGTCGTATTCCTCTTGTCAAGCCGCTCATGAACAACAAACAACATCAGAAGCGTCTTACCTGGGCTAAAGAAAAACAGACCTGGTCTGTTGCTCAGTGGTCCAAAGTCCTCTTTTCTGATGAGAGCAACTTTTGCATCTCATTTGGAAACCAAGGACCCAGAGTATGGAGGAAGAATGGAGAGGCACACACTGCAAGATGCTTGAAGTCCAGTGTGAAGTTTCCATAGTCTGTGTTGATTTGGGGAGCCATGTCATCTGCTGGTGTTGGTCCACTGTGCTTCATTAAGTCTAGGGTCAAGGCAGCCGTCTACCAGGAGATTTTGGAGCACTTCATGCTTCCTTCCACAGACGAGCTTTATGGGGATGCTGACTTCATTTTCCAGCAGGACTTGGCACCTGCCCACACTGCCAAAAGCACCAAAACCTGGTTCAATGACCATGGGATTACTGTGCTTGATTGGCCAGCAAACTCGCCTGACCTGAACCCCATAGAGAATCTATGGGGCATTGCCAAGAGAAAGATGAGAGACATGAGACCGAACAATGCTGAATAGCTGAAGGCCGCTATTGAAGCATCCCGGTCTTCCATAACACCTCAGCAGTGCCACAGGCTGATAGCTTCCATGCCACGCCGCATTGAGGCAGTAATTGCTGCAAAAGGGGCCCAAACCAAGTACTGAGTACATATGCATGCTTATACTTTTCAGAGGTCCGATATTGTTCTATGTACAATCCTTGTTTTATTGATTGCATGTAATATTCTAATTTTCTGAGATTGTGGATTTGGGGTTTTCATGAGCTGTAAGCCATAATCATCACGGCTTGAACTATCTTGCTTTGCATGTAATGAGTCTATCTCATATATTAGTTTCACCTTTTAAGTTGCATTACTGAAATAAATGAACTTTTGCACGATATTCTAATTTTTCGAGTTTCACCTGTATATGGCCCATGGTGTGGTGATGATGCTCACAGAGCGGCTGGCAACCAGGCTTGGTATAGAGGCTACGCACAGTAGGAAGTGTCGCCCTGTGCAAACTGGGGCCGCGTGCACCGGAAGTGATGCAATAGATGACACCAAGAGAGGTGGACCAGGATTCAGGCCAGAAGAATTTGTCACGGGTTGCGGGGCTGTTGCTATGACGTATGCGTTTCGTGCACATGTTCTTTATCAAGCCATGACTTGATACCACCTCTCTTGATATCCTTGGAATCCTTGGTGCATGTGGCTCCAGTCCACACAGAGCGGCACTTCCTACTGTGCTTAGCCACTATACCACGGAAAAAGCCTGGTTGCCAGCCACTTTGTCAGCATCATAACCAGGTGATGGGTCAGCTGTGGATTATCCTTGAAATTCAGTGGGATTGCCCCCATGGTAATCTATAGACATAGACGCTGGCACCGGTTTATTTTAGACATTTATGATGAGGATGGCAGTTGATTGGCTACCATGCACAGGTGCCCAAGATTCTGAGTGAACCAGTTTTAGTAAATAAACCCCTTGGCATGGACTTTATTTTTCACATAAATTTTATGAACAAATATATGAGTTAACTTTTGATTTTACATTATACTTGTGTAATCAGTGACTTTTTACAATTATTTTTATTGATGTAAACACGTCAGAAATATATTTTGTTGTGCATTGTTTGGACCTAGGGATTTGTCTGGGGATGGAAGTCTCCTTTTTGAATTTAAAGTGTTACTAAACTCTGGACCCTGCATTCACTATATCTGGTCTCCCTGGACCCTGCATTTACTATATATGGTCTCCCCGGACCCTGCATTCACTATATCTGCTCTCCCCGGACCCTGCATTCACTATATCTGCTCTCCCCGGACCCTGCATTCACTATATCTGGTCTCCCCGGACCCTGCATTCACTATATCTGCTCTCCTCGGACCCTGCATTCACTATATCTGGTCTCCCCGGACCCTGCATTCACTATATCTGGTCTCCCCGGCTGTTGAGAACTTCCCCCTCTGGCACTCCTCTCTGTTTAAGGGGCACACCCTTTCTCAGCAACTCCAATACATCCCCGAGGCAGGCTCCTCTACTTGCTATTCCCAGTCACGCTGGTCGTTGGTGGAAGCAGCATGCGGATTGATGCAAAGTCCTTTATGCTGATATGGTATAATGTTTATTTCGATTTTGTGTTGGATCTAGGTTGGGTCCACCCTCTTGTTCTCTTTCTCTCCTCTTCTTCTTTCTCTCTTTTTTACTTCTCCGGGGAACAAGGGAGCGCTAACCGCTACTACCCTCCAATTTGGTAAGTCACTTCCTTCTTTACCACACACACCTCACCAGACAGAATGACATGTATCTTTTCCTGGAATGTTAAGAGCCTCAGATCCCCCAACAAACGCATGGCAGTGTTACGTCACTTGCGACGGCTACGCGCAGACATAGCTTTACTCCAAGAAACTCATCTCGCCCACACTGATTTTATCCATATGAAAAAGCTTTGGGTAGGTCATGTTTTCGGCTCTTCCTCCCTGAACAATAAAGCAGGCATACTCATCCTCATTCACAAACGGCTTAGCCCAGATATTGTTTCGGTAGATTCCGACACTGAGGGTCGATTCATAGCAGCGCATCTAAAACTAGGATCCCAAATGTTAGTACTTACTAGCATTTATGCACCCAACTCGCCATCGAGATGGGTTTTTCAAGACCTATCTTCACGGTTGTCAGGATACATTCATTTGCCGCTTGTTGTCGGAGGTGACTTCAACTCAGTTATGCAGGAGGACAAGTCGCAGAGAGTTGACCAATGCCGTCGCCCTTCTCAGGCTCCCTGCCTTATGCCAACTCTGCTATGTAGTTTCATCAAAGCTATGCAATTTATTGATATTTGGCACTTAGCCCATCCAGACGGTAAAGATTACACCCTTTATTCCCCTGTCCACCACTCTTTATCTAGAATAGATTATATTTTCTGCAACCCCTCGATATTGCAACACATTGTATCCTTTGTATTGCAACACATTGTATACTATACACAATATTGCTATATCAGAAAACTCTCCAATCTCTATTAACCTCAGATTATTCAACCACATGCCCCACCCTAAGATATGGCGATTTCCATCGTTTCTGGCGAATAGTCAGGAGTTATCCCAACAGTTACAAGACACTTGGGCAGACTTTCAATCCACAAACGAAGCTCATGTTTCCAATCCGAACCTATTTTAGGATACGGGGAAGGCGGTATTACGTGGCAAGATTATAGCCTTTACTTCCGCTTACAAAAAAGACTCTTACACAGACTCACTGAAGCTAGTAACATTCTTAGACTGACCCAAAGACGGATGGTGGACTCAAACACTCAAGACAATAGGAAGGCTTGGGCGGACGCTAAGCACCATTTTGACATGTGGGCTGCAGCTCAGGAAGCACTACATAAATCATAACTAGACCAACAATACCACAGATATGGCAACAAACCCGATAAGCTGCTGGTGTGTCTGTGCAGGCAGCCTTTTACCCCCACGCAATTTACCTCCCTGAAAGACCCCCAGGGAAAGCTTAAACAAACCCCGGCAGAAATCATATCCATATTAGAACGTTTCTATGCAAATCTATATGGTCCTGATCCAATAGACCAAGCACAAGCAAACTCCTTTCTTGACAGTGTGCATCTACCCTAAATAGACCCAATAGCACTGCAATCCTTAAATGCCCCCATATCACAAGCGGACATCTTTCTGGCCATTAGATCTTTAGCAAGTGGTAAGGCTCCGGGCCCGGATGGGTACATCTCCGAATTTTATAAGCTTATGGCCAAAACCCTCTCTCCTACTTTACAGACGGTTTATCAATCAATCCAGGGGGGCGGTGCATATCTCCCTTCGGCTTCACAAGCCTACATTAAACTAATAGCAAAAAAAGATAAAGACCGGTCTGATTCCGGTTCCTACCGTCCGATTTCACTCCTTAACTTAGACGCAAAGATCCTTTCTAAAATAATTGCTAACCGCTTAGCCACTATTTTACCTTCTCTTATTCTACCATCTCAAGCGGGCTTTATAAAGGGACGCTCAGCCACGTCAAACATCCGCAAAGTGTTCACAGTTTTACAACAAGCTAAAAACAGTCCACGCCAGGATCTAGCGATTATCTCCCTTGATGCGGAAAAAGCCTTCGATAACCTTAGTTTTCAATGGCTACAATTAGCTCTGCTCAAATTTGGCTTTTCTGGACCTTTTACACATCTCATTCAGGCTATGTGCTCAGCCCCAGTGGCTCAGGTAGTAGCAGCGGGACAAATATCTAACTCCATTCCACTTTGCAAGGGAACAAGGCAAGGATGTCCTCTATCCCCCTTGCTTTTCAATTTAGCTTTGGAACCTTTAGCCCGCTTCTTGTTGTTCAATTCTCAATTACATAGTGTCCAAATTGCCCAACAGGAACTACGCTTAGCTCTATTTGCAGATGACATATTCATTTTCACGTCCAATCCGACCCTAGATTTACCATACATCCAGTCTGTTTTCTCTGACTTTGAAGTTGTTCAGGCCTTCGCCTCAATTTTGCGAAAAGTGAAATTCTCCCTCTATACCATGCCTGCCCCCCTGATTGGGCCCGCGACTCTATTTTCAAAATCAGCACAAACAACATCCCCTATCTAGGTATCAAAATTGGAAAATTGGCCTCATCTCTTTACTCCCTTAATTACTCGCCAGTAATACAAAAAGTTTTAAGGGAATTAGAAATGTGGAAAGACCTGCCACTGTCACTCATGGGAAGGGCACACCTCTTTAAGATGGTGAGCTTCCTGAAGCTTTTATATTCTCTGCAGACTATCCCTCTCCTGCTCAAACATACGGATATAGTCAAGTTAAATAAAGCGATTTCTACCTTTTTGTGGAAGGGGCGTCGCTCACGTATAGCTCTCCATAAATTGTTTCTCCCTAGATGTGAGGGTGGAATGGGCCTCCCTAAAATCAGAATTTATAACTTATCTTGCATCCTACGTGTTTGTATAGATTGGCTATCCCACTCGTCCGTGTTTTCCAATTACCAACTTGAATCTGCCATGGTGGGTCCGTTTGATCTTTCGGCCCTTTTGCATTCCAATCCCAATTCGCTTCCTTCCCATCTCAAACACAATCCACTCATACGAGACACACTCATCACCTGGAGGGAGGTCAGAAGTAAACTAGGAGTTCCTCCCTGGCTATCTTGATTCCTTCTTATTCACAATAATCCTTCCTTACCTGTTCCTCAGCATCATGCAGCATACGAAATGTGGTATACCCAGGGTCTTAGACTTGTTAGCCAATTGTATGACTCCGCATCAGGCTCTCCCCTTCCGCTCCAACAAATTCTCAGCTCATTCAATCATAGATACAGGACTTTGACAATACTATCACTGCAGAGCAAATTCTCATGGGCTTTAACACTACTTGTGCATTCAATACAAACGAATTTTGGCGGGAGCAGCAGTTCAAAATTATGCATCACGCTTATATGCCATGCTTGTACTCACAATCAGACCCATCGGTTTCTATCTGCCCGTTATGCGGATCTCACAAGCCATCACTACATCACAGATTCTGGCTCTGCCCAGTGATCTCCACTTTTTGGAACCAACTTTTGAACTTCATACTCTTCATCACTACTCTTCAGCTACCCAAAGACCCGCTGCTCCTTCTATTTGGAAATCTAGAAGCTCCCATGTCGTCTACTCCACACACACAGCTTGCTCTGCTCAGAACTGCCAGACCATGGCTATCCACCTGCTTGATGGCTGCGAGGAGATCTATTTTGAAAAAATGGGTCTCCAATTACATCCCCAGCATCTCCGATGTCCAGCAGGACCTGAACTTCCTACTTCGAATGGATCGACTCGACACCTATACTTCTCCTTCCACACATGGAGCAGAAAAATACATCCGAAAATGGGGTCAATATATTTCAAAAGTATTCACCCCCCATCGGGGGTCTTTAACCTAGCCATAGGAGCATTTTTTTTATCCTTATTTGTTTCTTTTCTCTGTTATTCCATGACGCACTGTGATTTTTTTTAAATTGTTTATGGGGGCAATTGTATATTATAATACCTTTAGCGGAGTTCTTCTACAACTACTCCTATACTAGTACTATGCTTTACCTTTCTTTGCTACTTTTGGACTATACCCTCACATTCTCCACCACTCCCCTCTAATGTTAGCGGACAAGGAGCTCCTCCTTCATTGTCACTCTCCAACACGTACAATAGCGCTGCATTTTAATGTATTAATGTCCTCACCGCTGAGTCATGATTCGAACCTGTGGTCCTATAGCCTTTGATTCCTGACTTTGTAATCCTATGTTCTCCGTATCTCTCCCTGCTGTTCTCTCTCTCTCTCGTTTTCTATGCTGGATTCCCCCTAGTTCTTTTATCCTGTTTTTCCTTTTGATCTATTTTTTCTCTCATTTTTTTTCTTTCTTCTCTTTTTCTTTTCTTTGGCTCGTCTGCACTCACACAAAACTTCAACGTCTTCAGTCTTCTTGACAATTGGTCAACATTGGCTTACATCTGCATATCTCCTCCCTTCTCTACACTTATAATCTCATCTCTGCGTACACTCCTCACCTCGACTACTTCTCCCTGAACCCTCACAATTTGGTAAATTGTATACCTTTTTTGTTCAGTAAGGTTATTCTTCTCTCTACATCTCCCTCTGAATCCTTCCTGCTTCATCGGGGGTTTAGACACATCAGTATATATATATGATTGAACTTGATATCCGCTTAACCTTCACCAGTTTTGGCATGTTGCCATGCTATTTTGTATTGACTAATTTCATTGTTGGTTGATGCTTTGTGTGCAATAAAAACCAATAAAGATTTCTTTAAAAAAAAATTAGTTCTCAGTTATGTAGCGCTACCCCTGGAGATTCTACTGGGTTGTTTAGGTCCCTCTGCCTTTTATTGGTGATCAACAGTCCTCAGCTGGACCCCAGTAACACCAATGCACCAACTTTTACAATGGGCTTTGTAAGGCACATAAACCCTGCAAAAGAAAGCGGTTAGACAAACAAGTGCAATACAGTGTCAGACAATTCATAGAGAAGAACTGTGGAATGTAGTCCAATCATCCTGGGCTGGAATACCTGTTCACAGGTGCCAGAAGTTGGGTGACTCCATGCAACACAGATGTACAGCAGTTCTCAGAAACAGTGCGACTACAACCAAATATTCATGAAGTCATTCAAAGGAAAGCAAAATCTTCAAACATTTTTCAGTTTATATAGTGAATGTTTGAGTTTGTAAAGAAGAATACAAACACTGCTATTTTTTTGAACAGTCTAATATTCACTTTTCTTCAATTTGTTTAGAGGAACAACACAAATTTGATATATTTTTCTTCATGTTTTGATTTGGAATAGAATGTGTAGTGTTCCCAATGCATTTGTGTGTATGGAAATAAAAGCTAATAGAAGGATGTTGAGCTTAATTCACTTTTTTCAACACACTGCTATTATTTTGAAGACAACTGTATATCATTGTGATAGGACATGCATTCTCACCCCCTGTGACAGAGAGCAAGTGTGGACTCCAAGGTAAAGTCTCAGATAGCATGTAAACCATTGATTGGCAGGAATGGTGTAGAGCAGGGGTCTCCAAACTGTGGCCTGAGGGCTGGTTGTGGCCCTTTGCTAGTCTTTATCTGGGGCACTATTCCTCCCAATGATATGAAGCAGTATTCCTCCCACTGCCACCAACAATGGGGAACTATTGATAACACTTATGCGGTACTATTTCTCCCACTAATACCAATGATGGGTACTACTCTTCCTCCTACTGACCACCATCCTTGAGGCCATGTTTATTCTCTCTGATGCTGGGCTCAAAACATTTTCTACCCTTACTGGCTCTCTTAAAGTCTGAAGGACCATTGTTTGAAACGTTTGGAGACCCCTGGTGTAGAGCCTTGGTCTTCTGTGTCACATCTGAATCCTATGGCATCAGTAGAGAGGAAGCAGGTTGGCAAACAACCAACTGTCCTGGTGTGTGGTATCATAAAGCTTTGCATGCAATGAGATCTTACATTGTTCTCCTGCACATAACAGTATAATACTTGAATATACATCGTAAATGATTTTATGATCACCCTCTAAAACCTTGGATAACAGTAACTATAAAAAAATAAATGTTTCTGACATGCCATTGTTATTGCAGTCATTATTATTATTATTATTATACAGGATTTATATAGTGCCAACAGTTTACGCAGCCCTTTACAATGTAAGGGCAGACAGTACAATTACAATACAAATTAATACAGGATGATTCAGAGGGCCCTGTTCATTAGAGCTTATAATCTAAGAGGCTTCAGCATTTCCCATTTGTGGTTGTAGAGTGTCCCATGATAATGAAGGCAAAAATAGCTAGCTTATCTGAACCCACATACAACATACCGTTGGGCTGATAAAAGAGATATCAAAGTGCTTCTGCTACTAGAAACATATGCTGAAGATAGAAAAGCCAACAATATTTAGTAGAAAATGTTCTCAAAAATGTAAATGAGATGTTTTCAGCCTCCTTCAACCATTTCCTATCTACATACACTGACTCCAGCATTGGCTGCACATCATTGCCGATCGTGAACCAGATTCCTGAAAGTGACAATGGTGGACTGTGTCAGCACAGCCCCTTGAGTCGCTATCTGACAGGCTGATGATGCAAGCGCACAATTAGAAGACAGTTGTCACCTCCATTGAAAACCACTGCTGAAATTACACTGTAGTGCTACCCTCTTGAAGGCCGCACGCATTTTCCACACTTGCATCCAGAGTCAGAAATCTGTCCATGAACTTGTTTTTGTTGTTTTATTGAGGGGTTAAATTAAACAACTTGGATGGGGTCTACGGGTATATTGGATGCCCAATAGAACTGAAACAACTTGGAGGACAAATTTCCTAGGTACAAAAAAAAACAGCAGAAAAATAGATCCTAGAATTTCTACTCCCTCTGGAGTGGCTCTTGTCTCTTTACAGAAAAGCTCACAGTCCTTACCAGGAGCACTTAGTCCCCTTGAATGAACCTCTCAGACCCCAAATAACAATCTCCTCATCCACCTGGCTGTCAGGAGAGTATCCCAGGGCAAGGGATTCTGAGACACATAAGTATGCTGTCCCAGGGAGAACTAGTTGGGTATGACACCTGACTGCCCTTTCCCTTGTATTCCCAGGGGGTGTAGAGGTACTTACACTGTCCTCACAAAAATTATATATATACTTGTGAGCTACTATGGTAAATGGTGATTGTGATAATCAATTAGTTACATAAATAAACACACATGTGGTTCGCTGGCACTCACACCAACTCATTAAATAGTGTTTTGTGACTCAAAATAATTAAACCAATAGTGCCGTGCTCCCATATAAAACTATGGCATCCAATATACCTCTAGACCCCATCCAAATTGTTCAACCTCTCAATATAAAACTTATATACCTTGTGATATTGTCTCCAAAATTGTGAATTAAGTATATATCAGAAGTATAATATATAACATATATTACACCCTATAATAATCAAACTAATACAGTGTTGATTATCCCCTGTGAGATCTGAAATTAATATCAGTGAAACAAAGTCAATATATAAATAAACACAAAAAAATAATGGGGGTATTTTGTTTTTCTGTTTGTCTCTTTAGGCCTACTAGCCTCTTTACCTATCATTGGAGATAACTTATTGTGGGCTAAGTTTAGAGCTGTCTGCCTCTTACTCCCTAATGAGGGACTGCATACATATTGGCCTTCATGATTTATACACCTTTTCAAGCATAGAGGTGAACTTTTCACATGGAAGTAGGCCCATGCCGCAATACCCGCGTTGTAGCGGGGTGATTAATTTATATTTATATATTATGCTCTTTCTTAAGCCTATATCTGTCTTGGCACCATTAACCCGAAGATAGCTGGACTAGTGTACGGAGATTGTACATCTTTACCTGCAGACTGTTTGGGGAGTCTCATGGGTCTCTTGCCTGCCCATAGCCTGGTCTTTGCACCCCCATACCCGACAGTTGGATGACACCCCTCTGTGTTGGTCTGAAGGGACCTGGAATTGCTCGCTTTAGGGAGTCCATTGTTACACAATGCATACTGGCTAACTATGTAAGTGGTTACAAATGTTACATATGTTGCTTTTTGTCTAAAATTATATATACAAATATACTGTTCAAATCTGTTTATCATTCTCAGATACATTGCTAGCCCCTGAAGAAGCGACCTTTGTCGCGAAACATGTCGGGCGTTTACTGCACAACTTGAATATCCCCTACCTTCTGAAAGAAATATCCCATTCTCACCATCTATACTTAACACCTTGTTGGAACAAGTTTTCTATGGTTGGCTGGTTGTGGGATATTAGCTGTGGGTTAATTGTGCAATGTAACTATACACAAGATATATTTTAGAGGTGATATGTTAATAAAGGAAAATTGATTTTATTATTTTTTGTGTACTGAGTCTCTGTGCGTAAAAAGTCCACTCAATATCTTTTTCTTCTTTAAAAGATAAGTCTGAGCTTACTAGTTAGTTAGTAAGTAACTAACACTAACCTAACCCCCCAACTCTCATATACTAAACTGGACTAATCACTCCCCCCATCCCAGCCCAATCCTTACTTACCTCCATTGCACAGCTGAGAATCTCCAGTTAGTCCAATTTAGCTGAGGGACTAGAGGGATGGGATACTCTTTAGTTTATGTAAACCTGAACTTGTCTTTTAAAAAGACCCTGACACCAACAAAAAAATAAAAGGTATAAACACAGAAAAATTGTAATTTTAAATGCTCACTAGGAACGATCCAAGTCAACTTCCTTCTCAATACAAAGAGATTATGCAGTGGGACTGCAGGGTCACGGTGGGTGTCAACATGTTCCAGCATCTTAGTGGAGGGGGTTGGCAGGGCCGGGACAAGGGGTGGGCGCAATGGTTTCCCGTAGGGATGGGGGCACCTTCCTTCTGTTACAAGGCTGACAGGAGTAGTGAAAGTGGCAGTGATTTTGACAAGCAAGTGACTGCTGGGTGTAGGGTCCCCTAAGCTAGCACACCATGAACAGGGGAATGGCGGGGGAGAGCAGTTTGGCATCTTTGCCCTGGGCACTGGATGACCTTGTCCTGGCACTGGGGGTTTGGCATTGTGCACTGATCTGGAGGCAGTGCTGGGGATGGATAAAAAACAACACAGGGTTGGGTGGTACCTGGGAAATCGGAGCCAGGTAAGTATAGAGTAAATGAAGTGTAGTGGGAGGTGATGTCATACAAATCAATGATGTGGTCTCCAGACTTTCTACTTACTGAGAGTACACAATATGAGAAATATTCCAGTACAATTACTTTAAAGCAGGTCTATATTCTACAGAGGATCTTAGCTCTTCACAGCTCCCATGTTTGCTAGTCTCCAGTGCAAGTTCAAGCCCAACACCAGAAAAAATTAAATGTAAAAAGTGCGTTGTGAATCAATTACCTGTTTGCACTAACATCCAAATTCCCAGGGCATGCCTTCAGGGGTGCACCTTTTTTTTCAAGGTTCAAGCAGTGCCTTGACCAAGCAGTACTGCTTGGATCTTAGAAGAAGCGGGTACACCCCAAAAACATGTCCTGAGAATTTACATGTTAGTACAAGTTGCAAGTCCGCTATTATGGCTACAATTGCCTCAAGCTCCTCTTGATTGCAAACACTCCTTCCTAAGGGTCCTTTCACACGGGCGTTCTGTATGTCCATTTTTCATCTGTCCATTTACGAATGAAAAACGGAAACCCATGTAATTCTATGGACTAGCGGATGTAAACAGATGATCATCTGTTTATATCCATTAATGTCCACATTCATTTTTTTTTAGAACGGGAGAAAACCCTATTTTTCTTCTGTAAAAAAAAATGGAACAGACAAAACGTGGATGTAAATGGATGTAAACGGACATACAGTCCGATTTTGTATTGGTAAAGAATGTAAAAAACCAATATAAAAACTGATGAAAAAACAGATGTAAACGGATGAAAAATGGTTATGAAAACGGAGGTAAAAAGCAAAGTCTTGATCCTTTTAGCTCCGATTTTGAAAAAAAAAATTGACTGAACTGAAGAAAAAAACGGAACGCTTGTGTGAAAGGACCCTAAATGTCTTGCACTGTAATGGATCAAAGTCACAGTTTCCTCAATGAGCAAAGCTAATATCCTGCTATAGAGACTGGACATTTTTCCCTACTTGTTATCATCTTGGGCACTGGTCTCCTCACCACCACCTTGGGTTCTGCTGCCTCTGGAGTCTATAAGATAGGACCTGGCCAGTGGAAGAGTCACTTCTACCAATTGGGGGGTGTCCCCATCAAGCAGACAGTAAAGTAGACACCCAAAGAAGGACACCAGGAAATAAATAGAACAAGAGAGAAAGATCGTCATGTGAATGTAGCATCAGGTATGCAAAATGGGCATTTGAATAGTTTTCTTTTAATTTTATACCAGCAGTTAGTTACGGCTCTGTGCAGGTCGCTTGTCTTCTGCCACACCAAACTCATCAGAGCATTTTTTTATGGAATCGGATTTGTGTAGAGGGGCACGGTCATAATGAAACTGAAACAGGACCTTCCCCAAACTGTTGTCACATGGTTGGAAGCCCACAATTGTTTAAGATATATTTCTATGCCGTACAATCAACAGAAGCCTTCACTGGAAATGCCTAAACTTAGTCAATTGTGTCTACCTACTTTTGGCCATATACTGTATTGTATTTGGTGCCTTGCGAGATAACAAACACAAACAAAAAATAACACATTGAGCTATTAAATGGTTGAGATGATGGCTACCAGTCTGTAAACTATAAAAATAAATAATTATTTTATGTCATTGCATTTATTAAGTTTCTGTTGTTTTCATTAACAATATAATCATAAATGCATTTTTTTAAAAAAAAGCATAAAGAAATCCAAAACTCACAAAATATAATAGAAAAATAATTTGAAAAAAAACAAAAAGGCCAAAGAACCAGTTCAAGTGTTCAGTGGACAACAGCACATTTTTTTGGCACTGGAATTCTTTATAACACCAGTATGATTTTTTATACACTTATTCAGTCTTTTTTTTGGGGGTTTATAGTATTAGTAATTAAAACTGTTGTATTTTAGCAACGTTATAGCCATGTTATAATATACCACTAACAAGAACTGCAGCTGTGTGCATACTTATCCTTATAATGTTTAACAATATGTGAAGTACATTTTTGTTTTTTTAATGTGTTTTTTTATGTCCTTATACTTTATTTAATATAAAAAAAGTTTTCTGATTAGAAATTTAATTGTACAAATTTGGATTTTTTTTGTTTGTGTTAATGCCAATGGTGAATGCAAATGTGCCGACATATGATTCATCTATTTTGCATATTAGGTGGGTTCATCTGGAAATGTAGGTATCTTGGTAGCTACATTTATTTTGGGCCACTATCTAACATTCTGAAGATGAGCGGTCTAATTTAAAGTGTATGTAGCATCCTGCAGTTAATGTAGTATTTCCTGGAAGGCTACTTAACCACTGAGCACTTTACCATAGCAATATCTAAATGCAGTTTCCTGTCTAATTGGGGTCATACCTATCTACTGTTCACAGAATTTACTCTGTTATATAACCTGTTACTTATTACACATGGCTTTCTAGAGAAAAATGAACCATTTACGTCAATCTCTGCAGACAAAGGAGCTTACCAGTCCAGTCTCTTTATTGGCATAAAGCAGTACAGCCAATGAGCAGCATATTTAATCCAATATTTATATTGCACACCCTGTTCCACCACCTGTTCCAATGAATATTGCCTGTTTTGCCTAGGTGGATGTATTAGAGAGGACTACTGACCTTATTTTTTCGTACTGTGGCAGCTGATGTTCCAGTCTTCTGGTGCAAAATGTGGACAGGCCTTTGAAGCCATTACTCACAACGTCAGACCAGCAGTCACAGAACCGTTTTATATGACTGTAGGTGCGAAAAGGCTCAAATGTCACGAAGAGAGAAAGGAATCGGGCAATAATGATCCCCTCTTCAGTCTATCATGAATGCTGCTGCCAGACTCATCCACCTTACTAACCGTTCTGTATCAGCCACCCCTCTCTGCCAATCTCTCCACTGGCCTCCATTCAGTGTCCTCCATCCCTCTCTGCCAATCCCTCCACTGGCCTCCATTCAGTGTCCTCCATCCCTCTCTGCCAATCCCTCCACTGGCCTCCATTCAGTGTCCTCCATCCCTCTCTGCCAATCCCTCCACTGGCTTCCTGTTGTCCAATGGATAAAATTCAAAACATTAACAATCACCTATAAAGCCATTTATAACTCTGCCCCAAATAACATCACCGATCTTGTCTCCAAATATCACCCAAACCGTACTCACTGCTCCTCCCACGACCTCCTGCTCTCTAGCTCCCTTGTCTCCTCCTCCCATGCTCGTCTCCAGGACTTCTCCAGAGCTTCCCCCATCCTCTGGAACTCTCTACCCCAATTTATCAGACTATCACCTACTCTGCTCACTTTTAGGTGAACTCTGAAAACCTATCACTTCAGGGAAGCTTATCCTGCCCTCAGCTAATGGAATCTTCTATTCCTCCTACCAGTCCATCCCCCACAGTTACTACCTTTTGTACCACTAGCCCCTCCCTCCTAGATTGTAAGCTCCAAGGAGCAGGGCCCTCCTATCCCTCTTGTATTGAACTGTATTGTTGCTGTATTGTCTCCCGTTATATTGTAAAGAGCTGAGCAAACTATTGGCGCTATATAAATCCTGTATAATAATAATAATAAGAAGAAGAATATGATGACAATGATGAGATGATTGAAAACACAACTTCAGAAAAGGAGCAGCTTCACAAGACCAGCTGTCACTACTGAAAGTGGTGGGGAGGAAGCATAGCTGAAAATCATTTTCTCCAGTACATCCTGCCTAGAATAACCAAGCGTTAGTAGCCTGAGTATTTGGGGAAGGGGTATATCCAAGAAACAGGAAAAACAGGATCAGGTGGAAATGAGGAACTGAATATGGATTCTCTACCAATACAAAAGAATTCTTTAGTGGTTCAGTCACCTCTTAAAAATATGAGTAATTTGTTAAATATTTCATAAACAGTTAAACTAGAAAGAGAGGAAATAATCCAAGAGCCTGATCACAGTAAATGACCATAGAGAAATAAAACAGCTATCCGATGCATTTTGGGGGCCCTGAGATCTCCCCTTTGCTCAGGGCTACAAGACATATGTAAAACATATAACATCTCAAATTTAACTATTGCTCTTCATAACAGCCATTGGATGAGTCAGCTGCTCTTTGAAAACCTACATCTCCCATGATTCCTTGCAGTGACACCCCTCCCCATCACTGTACTGCTGTTCTAAATGAGCCAGAGTAAAAAAGCACATCCCCAGGCACCATTTAGATGTACATGTTCCAGGGAGAAAGCTGGTGCTACTGGATGGTGTAGACTTTAGTTATGCAGTTTGCCCATCAGTTGCTTGATTATATTCTTTCAGATCTGCTTCTGGAACAGTAATCGAGCACAGTAATCGATCAGCACAGCTAAAGTCTGCACCATCCAGTGGCAGGCTGGGAGGAACATGTTCTTTTAAAGGGATACTATGGCTGTGTTCTTTCACTTAGACTCATCACTTGTCAGGACATAGGCTTGTACAGTAGCTTCTGCTCTCATTGCAAATGAATGGGTGGCTAGAAGAGGGGAGATAATGAGAGCGAAGAATGCATTGTAGACACGTATAAAAAGGAAATGAATGCAGATGGAGATTTCTGGAAGTATTCTAAGCTATTTAGGGGGACTAAATGTTACGGTTACTCTAACAGAGTCTTATAATTTTTATCTTTAAAAAAAAAATCCCACTCTTTACAATCACAACCAGGGATGGGACAAGAGGTGGGTAGGAGAGGTGGCTGCCCTGAGCATTGTGGTATCATGTGAGGTGGGGGGGGGCACCGCAAGGAGATTGGTGGGGTAGAAGATTTGTGCTGGAAGGGAGAATTTTGGGGGGCAGCAGAGAGTAAGTATTGTTCTAGGAATTTTGAGGAGGGGGGTTATGCTAAGAGTGGTGATTTAGGGGGATTCATGTTGGGAGGGGGAATCAGGGGAAGAAAATGTTTGCTAGATGGGGGGATTGGGGAGTAGTTTGTGCTAGGAGGTGGGATTTGCAGTGGGGGGTGGGGGGAGAAGATGTGTACCTGGATGGGAAATTTTAGGGGTAGAGAATTTGTGCTAGGAGAAGTGATTTTTTTTTGGGGGGTAGGAACATTTGAGCTAGGGAGATTTGGGGAATGAGGGGGTGAAGATTTGTGCTGGAAGGGAGATATCAGCAGGGAGGCGGATTTGTACTGGCGGGGATTTATGCTTAGGGGGTAAGCATGCATATTAGTGCTCAGTTTTATTTGGGAGGGGATATTTGCTTTCACGTAATGTTCATACATTTTGGGGGGGGGGGGGTGCAGTTTGGCATGTTCGCCCTGCGCAGTTGTCCCAGCGCTGATCACTCCTTATTCATGTCATCAGCTTTTGGCAGCACCTATATTTGTAAGCAACCACTATATTATCAAGGATGAAGCACAGGAAGGGCAAAATTAGAACCAAAATATCCGATGAACACCTTGAGAATTCATTGAGAATTGCTACTCCATCCATCCAACCAGATATTGATGGATTCGTTTATCAAAAACAGTGTCAAATATCGCACTCGTTTTATATTGCGCCTTCTACTTTTATAATAAAAAAAAAACTACAAAAAAAAGGAAGTTTTATTACTCAGTAGGTACATTATCTATATCTGTGATTGGTAACTTGTGATCTGCCCTCATTTTACTGCTCATCGGCTATCCTTCTTGTTAGTGTATTTTATGTGCAGCCCAAGACAACTCCTCTTCTTCCAGTGTGGCCCTGGAAGGTCAGAAGATTGGACACCCCTGCTCTAAAACATTCCATTTATTTTTTATGTATATTTCTATGTTGGTACATTTGATTTGTTTTATATTGAAGTCCATACACCACCATCATAAATATACAATTTGTTCCTTATTTGGAGTATGTGTGGGTGTGTTTTTTTTTCCTGGCGTGGGGTGGGAACAGGGCTGTGGATAAGGGAGTACCACCAGTCCTCCTGTACGGGGCCCAGGCCAGCAGGGGGGCCCAGGCAGCTAGGTGAATTGAATATGAGCATGGAGGGTGATTGGCACAGTGGGGGGGGGGGGGTAATTACTAGAACCGATCCCCTGTATGGCTCTCTCTGCAGCATCTGAAACCTGGCTTTTTCTCCTCTCCCTTCTGCTTGCTTTCATCAGCTACAGATAGACCCATACAGGGGATCGGTTCCAGTAATTGTCCCCCCCCCTCCGTCAGCACCCATCACCGTTCCTGTGCACCATATGTTTCCCCCTGCTGCCCAGGACCCCCCCTGTGTGCCCCCACAGTGCTGCCGGTTTCCCTCCTTTCCTTCCCACCAGCAGCTGTAAGCGCACAGTAAGATCCTTCAGGATAGAGAGTGGAGAAACGGTCTGGTTAAAGAGCTACATTTACCAGCTCCTTCCCTTCCTGAATGAACACAATGAGTGATCTGTACTGATCACTCACTGTGTTCATTCATAGCTGAAGCATATTACACAGTGTTTTTTTTTTTTGTTTTTTTTTAGGTGAGTGGGGATGGGGCCTGTCTGGTTGGCTGTATGGGGCCCAGTGGTTTCTAACAGCAGCCCTGGGTGGGGGTGTGTATTTAAGGTAGTTTTGTTTATTTCACTCATATAAGTGCTTGACTCCTCCAAATCCACTAGTATCAGAAAAGTCTCGTTCTTTTTCAAGCATGGTTACATTTTTACCTATGCAGCTCAATGAGGGAATCTTAGTTTTTACTTCTGCAAAAAATTGAAGATGAATATAAGCAGCTGAAGGTAGAAAACAATTAAAGCTGAAATCCAGCTAAACAACAAAATAAATCCGATGAAATAGACATAAGGGAGAGCTGTCTTACCTGCCATAACCAAGATTTACACATCACTACCCCACACCACCGTCCAGTCTGTCAAGAGATTCTGCTGCATTTAAGTAAAACTGACACATCTTGTCCCTCTCCTATCCTGTGACTGGACAGTGAAAGGAGAAGCAGCACACCAACAAGCATATCTCTCTGCCGCTCTTCCCTCCTATCAGTATGTTACTTGTTTGGGCATAAACACTATAGGCACAACTGACCGGCTGTGTGGATTCTTCTTCTGCCAATCTGAGTTCTGCTGTGCACAGGATAATAGTTATTTCAGGTGCTTATATAGTGCCATCAATTTACATATATATTGTACATTGACATCAATCCCTAACCCTCAAGGGGCGTACAATCTAAGGTCCCTCACACTCATACATACACATACCAGGGCCAAACTAGACAGGATCCAATTAACCTACCAGCATGTCTTTGGAGTGTGGGAGGAAACCCACACAAGCACAGGGAGAACATGTAAACTCCAGGCTGTGGTTGGGATTTGAACTAATAACCCTAGAACTGCCAGGCAGAAGTGCTAACCATTTAGCCACTGTGCTGTCCTTGTAGTTCAAACCATTTGGGCGCTAGTCCACAACAGCAACAGCAAACAATTCATGTGAATAGATACCCACAACAGCCACACAGGAAGGGCACCAGGAGTGGTATGATCAAAACTTGATCCAAAGTCCAGGTGGTAGGTGCTCAAGGTCGGTTGCATTCCAGAGCCGCATGGTTTCCAATAAGTAGCCCTCCAGTTTTGACGACATCACATCCGGTGCATTAGTTCTGGTGACGAGCCAAGCGCCGGTCCGTGTTTCAGTGGCTTCTTATTTGGGTGTCTTCTATTGCACCGTGGCCTTCTTACTATAAGAGCTGTCACTATTGGGTACAAAATCACTGGCATACCTTACCATTTTCAGGTGCCAGTCACCACATCACTGGCACACCACTTCCATCTATGGGCAAGTAAGCCACCTATTTAGATGTCATTAAAACACAATTTGCATTGTCCTATTATGGTTTTTTGAGACTGCAGTGCCTCATCACATATGGCACTGTACATGAAGAATATACAAGTTTACAATAAAAGCATTGTGTGATTTTAATGGAGGAACTGTGTATGAGAGTATACCTTTATCAGTCCACATGGTGATATTGCATTGATAGGAGTACCTTCAAGCACCTACCATCTGGGCTTTGGATCAAGCTGTGCAGAGGATACCTACTCAAATGAACCATTTTCCTGCCGTCCTATAGCAGATATACTGCTACAGGGCGTCAAGGGTGGTCAAAATCACGTAAATATAGGGGAAGCACACTCACCGCTATTCACAGCCTCAGCTGTCAATCACCGGGTCCTGGCCGGTGGTTACTCGCCGGTACCTGGTGATTGTTGAGCATTACCAACGGAGGGAGAGAACTGTATGCACACTGCAAACTGCTTTGTATGGTTCTGCACAGCCATACAAAGCAGTGTGCTTGCAGTTGAAAGCACTAACACAGCACACAGTAAAACAGTACACAGTTAACCCTTTGATCGCCCCACATGTTAACCCCTTCCATCCCAGTGCCTTTAGTACAATATAAGTGCTTTTAGCACTGATCACTGTATTGGTGTCACTGGGGAAGTCAGTGACACCATGTCAGTTCCCCCCAGTGTCAGAATGCCCGCCGCAGTCCCGCTATAAGTCGCATTACTAGTTAAAAAAAAAAATCGCAGTATATATACCGCCATTTGTAAACGCTATAACTTTCACGTAAACCAATTAATTTACACGTATTGGGATTTTTTTTTTCAGCAAAGACATGGAGCAGAGTATATTTTGGCCTATATTTATGACGAAATTTGATTCTGTACATTTTTTACTGGATATGTTTAATAGCAAAAAAACAAAAATATTCTTTTCTCAAAATTGTCGTTCTTTTTTTTTTATAGCTCAAAAATAAAATGCACAGGCGATCAAATACCACCGACAGAAAGCTCTATTCGTGGGGAAAGAAAGGACTTAAATTTTATTTGGGTGCAGAGTTGCATGACCGCGCAATTGTCAGTTAAAGTACCGCAGTGCCGTAACACAAAAAATGGCCTGGTCAGGAAGGGAGGTAAATCCTCTGGAGGACAAGTGGTTAAAGCCCAACTCCAGGCAAAAAAAAACAAGTTTCCTCATGCGGTCGGATTGTGCCTGCACTGCACAGGTCAACTGCTCCTTTTGTCTAGGGATGAGGAGAAAGCTTATACTCACCTGATCCTTCATTCTACCAGAAAACAGTGATTCTCTATGGTCCAACAGTGGACTGTTACTGGTCTATGGAGCCTGCTCTGGACTTGATGGTGTCAGGAACGGTCCACAACTTAAGACTGCTGGAACACGGGGGTACCAGACCAGTCTTGTGCTGGGAGGATCAAAGGATTAGGTGAGTATATCTCCCTTCTCCTTTCCCCTAGACAAAAACGAGCATTTAACCCATCCAATATGGGCACAGCCTCACTGCAATGGAACCTTTTTTTTTTTTTTTTTGCTAGATAGGCTATAAATAAATGCATAATTTACCCTTCTTGAATATTTTTAAAAAGTACAATGATGTATTCACAAAGGTGCAGTTATTTGCTTCATTTATATATGCCTGGAGTTCATCTTTAACCACTTCCCGTCTGGCCCATGTACATAAACAGCCGGACAGGAGCAGTGCAGGAGCGGGTGGCCGTTTATAAACGTCCTCCCGCATTCCCTACCTGTCCGCACTCCCTGGGAGGACACAGCGGAACACTGATCATTGTGCTGGACCTCTGTGTGAGGTCCCGATCATGTGATCACTGATTGGCCAATCAGTGATCACATGAATAGTAGTAAGCAAGATGTCACTTCCTGACATAATTGCTTACTACTAGTGATATCTGTCAATAATCACAGAGGTCACATGGTGCAAGGCTATTCACAATAGCCATGTACCATGTGACAAGTTGTGACCAATCACAGCTCACACAGTATTTCTCAATGGCTGCAAGAATACAGCAAGAGAGGAGAAATGATTGCTTTTACAGCCTTTATAGGTGTAAAAGCAATCAGTGTAAAAAAAAAAAAAAAATCTTCATCACCCCCAAGTAGTACAGTGTCACTATGGTGACACTGTACTGCTAGGGTGAGAGTATGTTAAAAAAAAAACATAAATAATAATATAAAAAAATAAAATAAAAATGTAAAAAAAAAAAATGTAATTATAATTTTTGGTTATAAACTAATTTGGGTTTTTTTACTAAAAAGATAGCTGAATACTTTTGGGCCAAGATTTATGAAGAAAGATTATTTATTTGCAAAATTTTATAAAAAAAACACTTTTTTTTCAAAACGTTTGGACTTTTTCATTTATATAGCAAAAAAAATAAAAATCCCAATGGTGAATAAATACCACCAAAATAAAGTTTTCTCTCTCAAAAAAATGCTAAATAAATTCAAAATGTGATAACGCTGAAAGCTGAAAATTGGCCTGGCCAGGAAGGGGGTGAAAGTGTCCGGTCTTGAAGTGATTAAGTGAACCTGTTGCTTTGCCCTGTCTTGAACAAAAACACATTTACTCAAAGAAATGCTGTTCAAAAAGACTGGCATATGGTGCATCCAGGGGCGGACTGACCATTTGGAAATTCGGTCAGTAGGGGGCCCCATGAGATGCCCCTGGTACCTTTTCATAGGCTTTTTTGAGTTTGGGCAAGGACACAGGGGCCCCATGATCCCCTATTGCCCGGGGGCCCCATGAGTTGTCAGTCCGCCCTTGGGTGCATCTGCTTTATATATGGTGCATACTGTACATTAGAGATTGCTTTTCATGGTAACTGACTGGTGTACGTTCACATGGTAACATACAGCATAAAAGCATGCTTCCATTCACGCTGTAGGCAATTTTTTAAGTTTTATTTAAAGTGAAGTCCTGGACAGGTGTTTTTTGGGCAGCATCATGTGTTTTGCCCCATTATGGAAATACCTGAAAAGCACATGAAATGTACGCTTTTGTGGATTTTTTTTTTTGCACACTCTCATTGAAGTCAATGGAGCCAAAAATGTCTTCTTCCACTTGAAAGACAGCTAATGTTCTATTTGCAGCTTCATGCGTCGAGCTACAAGCCAGCTGATCTCATGGTTAAATCAGTACTTTCCAAGCATCCCAGTGAAAACTTGTTATAAATTTAGTACTTTCTGTAAGTGTATGTTTTCACACTTTCGAAAATCCCCAGCTTTCAGTTTTAAAGGGGATTTGTATGTTGTCCTATAATAAAAAAATAAAATGTATATCAAAGGGGAACTACAGTATATTGGCAAAGATAAAATTATCTATGTGATAAAGAAAGGGAGTGGTAACCAGATACAGTGAATAATTGGGCAGGAAAAGCTTTGTTACATAGTTAGTCTGGCTGAAAAAAGACAAAAGTCTATCCAGTTCAACCATTAAAAAAAAAAAAGTTATAATCCTATACCCATAGTTGATCCAGATGAAGGCAAAAAAAACCCAGCAAAGCCTGATCCAAGCATTGTTCTGTTGGGTAATCATTCACACTATTCAGGAGCATACCTACAAGGGTCGCAAACAGAAAATTGATGTTGCGCTAGTCACAATAATGCCATAGACATTCCAAGACAAATAATGAGATGAGAAGACAATAGATAATACACCATAACATAATCAGTAAATGGAAGGAGTATAGGAGTGAAGGGAAAGGTGAAATAATAAAGGTCCAAAATGAGGACCAAAAGGGTATAAACAGACAATAAACCGTGACCATGGCAAAATGCACGGAAATGATCAGGGAAAAATAAAATATGAACTAAATCACAGTAATAGTGGGACATAGTGGGACATATGAGTCCGTCATAACATAAATAAAATAACGTGAATACAATATGAGAAAGTGATCCAAAATGTGAAAAATACAAAATGAAGTGTTTAATATTAAAAATTAAAAGTGGACAAACCACTTATCACAGAAGAATGACAATAACAACGCACAGCGAGTGCAAAAAATGTGACCATGCGACTAAAGGATCATAACATAATGTGCATCAAAAGGCCATGTGACATAAAACAATTAATAAGTGACCATATAAATACCATAAATAAATGGCAAACATGTATAGAGTGCAACTAGTATAAAACAGAAAATGGCGATACAAACGCACAATGAAGAAATAAATAACGTGACTAAAAAAAAAATATATGATAAATGCGACATAACGTCCATCTGCAAAACGTCCAACAAAAACACATCCAAAAAAACAAAACAACGTGGATAGGTAAATGATTAGTGAATCCCACACCGGCTAAAAGGCTTTCAGGACACTCACTGCAGGAGCCCTTTAAGTGGAATCCCAAATGGCGATGTAGGGATGATATCCCCCTCACTGGTGGACCATACTGTTCAGTGGTGGTAATATATCTTTCACCTTCGGATACGGAAATCGGCCAGCGCACAGAACTCCTGCCAGGAGTCCGTTGGACCAGAAAAAACAGCCAGCTCACAGCACTCCCAGGGAGACAAGAAAGAGTGCTTCCATAAAGTAATATTGTAAATTAATCAAATTTATTGTAAAGACAAATGTGCACCTAAATGGGAACAGATCAAACAAGGCATCAATCACGTGTTGATATGGGTGTACTGGGTGTACCAATATGGCTGCGGCCGTTCGTGTTGAAAATTACATCACTACATTCCGCTCTCCGACCTACACGTTACATCACTGTCACGTGACTTCATCAGGGTCGCAGCTGTCACAATTGTGACCCAGGCCCATGCTGCAGGGGGCCTGTGCAACCCCCTGTACACCTGGATAGGAGGAGTGGCAGGGGCAGCTGCATACAGAGGAACCAATCTCTCCATGTTCCTCCTGCAGATGCAGGAGGCATTTAGGGGCTGCAGGAGGAACATGGAGAAATTGTTCCCCTACATATGCAGCCGCCCCCGCCGCTCCTCTGCTCTCCAGCCCCCTTTGAGCTTTTCCCTATTCCCCCCCCCCACTCTCTCCTGGCCCCCTCTCATCCCCCGCAGCTTTGCTGCTTCCCCCCCTTCCCTTTCTTGCCAACTGCTGCAGGGGATGCTATCAGAATTGAGAGTCAGTGATCTGTACCGATCACTGACTGTCCATTCATAACTGAAACATAATAAATTGTGTTTACTATGTTTCAGTTTGTGAATGAACAGGAGCCTCTATGCAGAGCTATTCTTATACATTTGTTCTGTGCAGCTGAGGATGCAGAGAAGGAGATTAAGGGCTGTGTTCTCAATTTCCTTTCTCTGTCTCAAAGGAAACAGAGGTCTGTTTACAGCCCTGATATCTCACTAAAGCCCAGAGGTCTGTTTAGAGTCCTGGTATCCCTCCAAAAATAATAAAAAAAAACCTTAAAAAATGGTTAAAAAAAACAGGGTCACAAAGGTTACACTTGAGATTGGGCCATGGCATTCTGCCACCAGGCTCGGAGAAAAGGGCCCCGGTTGAGGCTCATAGGGGCCCTTCAATCATTTCTTGCACTGGGGCCTGAAGGTTCTAGTTAAACCACTGGTGCTATTGCATTGTAACTGTACTAAAATGCAGTGCCAGAAAACCACAAGAAAAATAATTTCTATTATATTCTTTGAAGCTCTTCCCATTGGGGTGTAGCATCACAGTACAGAGCAAGACATTTTTGAAAACTGCTGCTTGCTGTATTTTTTTTATTTGGTTTATAATACACGTGCTTTACATTATAGTCAATGGTATTGAAATCTCAATAAAATTTGTCTTTGGTCTTTGTGCAGAAGAGGCTTGAGCTTTCTACTGAATTGCATACTAATGACGTGGAATGTATATATATATATATATATATATATATATATATATATATATATATATATTATGTGGGAACTCGCTTCAAGTGGTAGAGCTTCTTCAAAGCACACGGCAACTCGCTTATTTTTTAAGGGCCTGTTTGCCCACTTTTATTTAAAGGACAGTTCAATAACATAAAGGTTTCCCACGCAGGGGTATCCACCATCACACGAATTCAAATGAACAGTATTCAGCCTCCTGGCTTGTACGCAGTTTTAAGTCTGCCTCCTGCAGACTCTTCCCAAAGTATGGCACTAGCACACAGCTAGTCTGGCTTCCACCTCTCCTAGGTGTAGCCCACCTGACTCCACGGCAGAGACCTCCTGCCTGCAGGGGTGGAATCCTCCTGACTCCTTCTGCTGGGGTGGAGCCCTCCCGACTCCGTTTGCCGGGGTGGAGCCAAGAATCATGGCCTGGCCTCCCCTAAAAGGCCTGCACACACCTGTGCAATCAGCACGCTGGCTGCTCCCAAAATATGGGCCCAGGATTGGAGATTTCATCCCTCCCAAATCTCTAAGAAATCTCCAGGCTACAGGTCCCAAAACAGGCTTTACCAACCAAAGAGGAAACTGATAAACCAGTTTCCTCTGCATTAGGAGATCTGCCTGAAGCCCCTCAACCTCTATGGTTGAGAATCCTGGGTTTCTATCGTGCTTTCCACCATGGCAGGATACCGCACTGCCACAATATATATATAAAATACCCCCCCATTACCCTATACCCTGGGACACAGGCAGTGCAAATCTGACAAAAGGTCTAACCTATCATTGTCTATTCCAAACTAAACAAAAAATATTTCAGCTGGAGTTTTTAGAACAAGGGTGGGGAAGATTGTTGTTAGGTAGAAAATTTTTTTTTAAGTGTTTGTCTTGAATTAAAAAAAAATTTAATTATAGGCGTTTCAGATTGTGGAGATTGGAAGAGAGAAGGATACAATGTATCATAAAGTGTGTCCTCTCTCCGTCACACTTCTCTGTACCGGACTTCATACTAGACATGTGCGATTCTGAATTCAAATTCAAACAAATTTTTTTGTTATTTAGACTTTCAGATGTTACCATATTTCCAAATTACATTAATAACGAATCTGAAATAACAAAACAAAATTTGACTTTGAATACCAAAAGAATAGAATAGAACATAAAAGAAAAGAATAGACTAGAATAGAAAATAAATAGAATAGAAAAACAATAGAAAAGAATATAACTGTCTTCCAAAATTTGAATTTTTGCCGGAAGATTTACCCCCCTTCCTGATCAGGTCATTTTTTGCCATATGGCACTGCATTACTTTAATTGACAATTTCATGATCATGCAACACTGTACCAAAATGAAATTTATATCCTTTTTTTTCCCGCACAAATAGAGCTTTCTTTTGATGGTATTTAATCACTTCTGTGATTTTTACTTTTTACATTATAAACAAAAAAAACACAGACAATTTTGAAAAAACAATATTTTTTATTTTCTACTATAAAACATATCCAATAAAAAAAAAATAAAAATCAAATGTCTTCAGAAATTTAGGCCAAAATGTATTCTGCTACATATTTTTTGGTAAAAAAATCCCAATAAGCGTATATTACAAAAGTTATAGCAACAAACTATGGGACATACACTGGATTTTTTTTAATTAATTTTTTTTATACTAGTAATGACGGTGATCAGCAACTTAGTACGACTGCAATATTACCAAGGACATTTTTACACTAACTGACACTTTGTGGGAACCAGTGACACTAATACAGTGATCAGTGCTAAAAATATACACTGATCTCTGTACTATTAACAGTGGTTGGGAAGGGGTTAACATCTAGGGTGATCAAAGGGTTAACTGTGAGCCTAGCTATGTGCTTGGTGTACATTAGATGGCACTGGTACAAGAGGAAGTGATGAATTGTGTTCCCAGCTCTGCAGGGATACATGATGGATCACTTTCTCCTGTCACGGCACAGTGTTCTTCCTCTCTGTCCGACGATCTGCGGGTACCGGTGAACATCCGTTCACCTGTACTCGCAGATCGGCTTCTGTTTGTGACAGTTCACAGCAGAAGCGCTCCTCCAGTGGCACGCATTCGCTCCCATGGGGCAGAAGAATATATATATACGTGATTCTGCACAGGAGACCCGGCCCTTTAGTAGTAAAACTGCTAAAGGGCGGAGTTAAACTGGTTAAATAGAATCCTAAAACCTCTCCTTCTTCTTGGTATTTTGCAGTGAAGTGGGTGTATAAGTATTGCTTATTCAAAACATTACTGAACACGTATTTAGGATAAGTGGGTCTGTATGCAACTGAAAGCCAAAAATGTGCATTTCATTGAAGATGTGTGCTCACAGCAGAAGCGCTCCTCCAGCGGCGCACAGTCGCCACCAGGAGGTGGAAGTGCAAAATCCCGTATATACACATGATTTTGCACAGGACAGCCTCCCTGTAGCAATAAAACTGCTATAGGGCGGAGTTAAACTGGTTAAATAGAATCTTAACACCTCTCCCTCTTCTTGGTATTTTGCAGTGAAGTGGGCGTATAAGTATTGCTTACTCAAAACATTACTGAACATGTATTTAGAAAAAAAGTGGGTCTGTATGCAACTGAAAGCCAAAAACGAGCATTTTATTAAAGATGTGTGCTCAGTTGAGAACGTTTGATGACTCAAGTATTTAAATTTTATCTCAAATAGTGTAACTAATACTCTATATATAACTAGACTCTAACCATAAAACTTTTCTAAGACATACTGTAGCTCTACTTCCAATAATAAAAAGTGACAAGGGGGCTGATTCTTTCCCACGCTACTCAACAGGAAAAGAGGCTGTGGCTATATATACTCTTTAGAGCAGAGAAGCACTGTAAATTATAGTTTTACAAAGTCAAGTTGAAAGAATGCACGTGCCTATTCAAGTTATAGCAATAGAAAATAAACTATGAAATTGAAACCTACATCCACAGAACCATAAACTCACATCAGCAGAGGAAGGGAAAAAACCCTTAGAAAGCGTGGTTCAAATTACTCTATCCCGTAAGGCAATCAGATTTTTCTTGAATCAACAATCTAGCGGGTGTTGACCGCAGGGAGCTGACAGGTCGAGCATGACCACGACTCTGCCTCCCCCTAGCCTCGGCCACTCTCATGTTACCTGCAGCGAGAGCAGGAGGCAGCATAGTGCTACATAGAGGGAGAGAGCTGCTTAGTGATTGATTGCTAGGCAGTCCTAGCAACCAATCACCAGCCTGGTTTTATGAACTCCGGCAGCCCCGGTTCTGCCTTCCACCCAGCACTGTGTTATCTTCTGATCTCCACTCTTCTCTACACACATTGGCAGGTAGGAAATTCTACGAGTGTGTGTGTGTGTGATGTGAAGGGGACAGAGAAGGCACTGTGGGAGGAGGGGCAAAGGAGACAGGGTGGGAGGGAGGACACAGGAGACACTGTGGGAGGAGGGGCAAAGGAGACAGGGTGGGAGGGAGGACACAGGAGACACTGTGGGAGGAGGGGCAAAGGAGACAGGGTGGGAAGGAGGGCAAACGAGACAGGGTGGGAGGGAGGACACAGGAGACACTGTGGGAGGAGGGGCAAAGGGGATAGGGTGGGAAGGAGGGCAAAGGAGACAGGGTGGGAAGGAGGGCAAAGGAGACAGGGTGGGAAGGAGGGCAAACGAGACAGGGTGGGAGGGAGGACACAGGAGACACTGTGGGAGGGAGGGAGAAGGAGACAGGGTAGGAGGGAGGACACAGGAGATAGGGAGGGAAGGAGGGCGAAGGAGATAGGGTGGGAGGGAGGACACAGGAGACAGGGTGTGAGGTAGGACACAGGAGATAGGGAGGGAAGGAGGGCAAAGGAGACACTGTGGGAGGGAGGAAGGGCAAAGGAGACACAGTGGGGGGGGGACACAGGAGACACTGTGGGAGGAAGGGAGGGCACTGCTTTGGAGGATGGAGAAGCAGATGACACTGCTATACGGCAGGGTGGAGGACACCACACAGTGGGGGGGGGGCTGATGTGAAGGGGGGCAGAGGACACTGGTTTGGGGGTATAGGACACTATTGGTGGGAAGGGGGCAGAGGATATGACAGTGGGGGGGAATTGTGGTGGGAAGGGGGCCAGCGGACACTGATTGGGGAGGTAAAGGACATTGCTGTGGGGGGCAGGACATTGCCATGGGGGGGGTGTGATGTGAAGGGGGCAGAGGACACAACATTGGGGGGTATAGGACACTACTGTGGGAGGAGGGGGCACGGGACACTACAGTGGGAGAGGGTGATGTGAAGGGGGCAGAGGACACTGCATTGGGAATACAGGACACTGCAGTTGGGGGTAGTGGAAAGGGGGGCAGAGGACACTACTGTGTGGAGGGGTGATTTTTTTCCTTTTTGTTTTTTAAGGGTACCGCCTAGTAACACCCCACCCCGAGGATCTTTGCTTTACTCCTTGTTGTCCAGGTAGATCTCAAACTCTGAAAGGTTGCCTAACTCTGATCTACAGTAGTATTACTTATCAAATCAAATATGTGTGTTTACGTTGCAAAAACTTGGTCCTGTGGAAGTCTGTTCAGCGATTTCACAGCTCTTATGGTAGGGAAGCCTTTCCATAGGTGGAAGTTAAACCTCTTTTCCTCCAGACCCAAAGAGTTTTTCTGTTATTGGCAATGACCTTAATGTTAACAACTTTGCATTACATTTCCTGTATGTATTTATACAAGGTGATCATATCCCCCTTAAAAGCTTGTTCTTCAGGGGTAATAAATTCAGTTCAACTGAGGTTCTCCATGGGCCCTATTATCTGCTACTAATGTACATTATAAACATCTGTATAAATACCTGCCCTACTAAAAAAATGAACAAGAATTAAATCAATCTGCCTCTGATTTACTTTGTCTTTTTTCCTACAGCTAACCAGGATATATTACTTGTCCAAGTGATTGGACTTCTACACCAGACAGTAGAACTGCCCAGTAACTTCCTATCATCGGTAGAAGAGATTAGCTGGCATTTTAAGAGCAAAGGAAAGTCATACAAAGTTGTACACTTCGATAGTCTTCAGGAAAAGTTCTACAGCAAACAGTTTGATGGACGGCTGAAATTGCTTCATAATGGGACAACATTACTTATAAAGGATCTCAGGATGGAGGACAGTGGAAATTATACTGCGCAATTTGTTGTCAAGGAAGACGAGGATCGTTTCACACATTTTATGCTCATGGTATATGGTACGTACAGACAGGTATTACAAGAAGATCAAAGTATATGCTGGGATAGCCCTCAAAGGGACTCTTTTGAAAAGCATAAAAATACAGGAAGTAGTGCCAGACCAAAATCAGATAGAAGTCCAAAATCATTTTAATTGTTAATAAAAAAAAAGTCATGTAAAAACTGCCAACGTGTTTCGGGGGCAACACCACAACCCCTTCATCAGGGCTCAACACAATGCAAAACTTGAATGGACCCAAAGAGACCAGTGATTTCACAGATTTATATTAGAACCAGTTATAAACTCTCCTTAACCACCTCCCGTCGGGCCGTTGTATATAAACGGACGACGGTGGCAGTGCAGGGTCGGATGGCTGTTTATAAATGGCCTCCCCACACCCTGCTTGTGTGCGCTCCCTGGGAGCGCGCAGCACCGCGATCCAGTGCCCGGACACAGTGGAACACCAATCGTCGGACAGGACCTCTGTGCGAGGTCCCGATCATGTGATCACTGATTGGCCAATCAGTGATCACATGCAGAGTAGTAAGCAAGATGTCACTTGTGACATCATTGCTTACTACGTGTGAAATCTGTGAATGATCACAGAGGTCACATGGTACAAGGCTATTCACAACAGCATTGTACCATGTGACAAGCTGTGACCAATCACAGCTCACTCAGTAGTCCTCAGTGGCTGCAAGAATGCAGCCAGGGAGAAGGAGAAATTATTGCTTTTACAGCCTTTATAGGTGTAAAAGCAATCAGTGTAAAAAAAAAAAAAACCCCACAAGAGTAGTACAGTGTCACCATGGTGACACTGTACTGCTAGGGGGACAGTATGTAAAAAAAACATAAATAATAATATAAAAAAATTTAAAAAATTTAAATAAAAATAAAATTTTGGGTTATAAACTAATTTGGGTTTTTTTAACTAAAAAGATAACGGAATAAATTTTGGCCAAGATTTATGATGAAATACTATTTATTTGAAAAATTTTATAAGAAAAATACTTTTTTTCAAAATTTTTGGACTTTTTCATTTACATAGCAAAAAAAAATAAAAATCCCAGTGGTGAATAAATACCACCAAAATAAAGTTTTATCCGGACAGGAAGGGGGTAAAAGTATCCGGACTGGAAGTGGTTATTATTATTACATCGAGTTTATATAGCGCCAAAGGGTTTGCTCAGCGCTGTACAATAGAGGGGGGGGACAATACATGAAACAGAACAGCAACTACAAACAGCACACAAGGGGTTAGAGGGCCCTACTCTTTCGAGCTTACAATCTAGGTTAAAGTGATACTAAACCCAGGACCCTGCATTCACTATATCCGGTCTCCCCGGACCCTGCATTCACTATATCTGGTCTCCCTGGACCCTGCATTCACTATATCTGGTCTCCCCAGACCCTGAATTCACTATATCCGCTCTCCCCGGACCCTACATTCACTATATCTGGTCTCCCCGGACCCTGCAATCACTATATCCGGTCTCCCCGGACCCTGCATTCACTATATCTGATCTCCCTGGACCCTGCATTCACTATATTCACTCTCCCCGGACCCTGCATTCACTATATCTGGTCTCCCTGGACCCTGCATTCACTATATCTGGTCTCCCCAGACCCTGAATTCACTATATCCGCTCTCCCCGGACCCTGCATTTACTATATCCGCTCTCCCCGGACCCTGCATTCACTATATCTGGTCTCCCCGGACCCTGCATTCACTATATCTGGTCTCCCCGGACCCTGCATTTACTATATCTGGTCTCCCCTGACCCTGCATTCCCTATATCTGGTCTCCCCGGACCCTGCATTCACTATATCCGGTCTCCCCGGACCCTGCATTCACTATATCTGGTCTCCCTGGACCTTGCATTCCCTATATCTGGTCTCCCCGGACCCTGCATTCACTATATCCGGTCTCCCACAATACACAAAACATGGAAATGCAATTATTTTAGCAAATATAAACTGCTAAATACCTTTTCTCATCAGCAGTTAGAGCAGTCTTGTGACATCTAGCAGTGTCCAGCAGGGCACTGGTTAAAGCTTGCAGGAGGAGTTTTCTTTCTGTTCTAAAAGGATGCAAAACCCCTGACCTCTGTCTGGACAGTACTGATTGGCCCTGTGCTGATCACATGCACTCTCCCAAGGAAAAAAAAAAACCTCTCTTGCAGTACACACCAAACTGAGCATGTGCAAAATGCCTATGGTTCAGTCTGTTTTATCAAGAGATAAGAGGCGGTTGCTTAAACAAGGGGAGGGACAGAGTAATCAGGATCAAACAGCCTTTTTACACAATGCAGAGGATTAACCCCTTAGGTTCCACAGTGAGTATAACAAGCATTCTTTACTGCATATACAGACCAGGGGCGGACTGACCATTTGCAAACTCGGCACTGCCCGAGGGCCCGGGGTCAGTAGGTGGCCCCATGAGATGCCCCTGGTACCTTTTTCATAGGCTTTTTTGAGTTTGGGCAAGGACACAGGGGTCCCATGATCCCCTATTGCCCGGATGCCCAACGAGGGAAGCCTTGCGGCATGGGAGCCGCCTCACCAGAGCTATTGAGCTTTTTTGAAGTTTTTTTTTTTTTTTTTTAAGTCTGCAAACGTGCGAATAAGGAAAAAACCCGTAAGTGAATCACAAAAAAAGTGCAAGTGTAAAACACCGCACAAAAAAGTGCACTTAGGGGTGTGCTTTGTCCTTCCCCCGAAGGGGATGGACCTCTACCCTGATCCCCCCGGGGCACGAAGCTCCTGACAGGGACAAGGTTCCCATTTGGTCCACTTAGCCAAAAGGCCTGGCGGACCAACGTTCCTTGTGGCCAGCCAAAGCCAGCCACACAGTACTTGGCCAGGGCGCTCTCCCGGAGAGAAAACCCCCAAGGGACAGGGGAGGAAGGAACCAAAAGGCCACACATCCTCCCCCTAGACTTCAGGGCTGGCCCGAGGACCCACACCCTCCATCCGGTGAGGAAATAAAACACACACATAAGAGTGAAAGTGACAAAATGGGAGAGTAAATAAATTAAAGAAATAAAAAATAAAAAAGTGGTCGTGCCAAATTGTGCACAGACCAGGCCCTGAGGCCTGTAGCAAAAATTGCCCCAAACTTAGCCAGAAGGCCTGGTCCTGAGGGCGCTGTGCAGAAAAAGTGGAAAACACAGTGGCCATGTGCCTTTTCACACTGTGGGGTCCCTCACCCAGGTGTTACTAAGAGCACCCCTAAAGGCGACCACTCAGGGGGTACTGGTTTGCGGACTTTCTGCCTTCCCGGCCCCTGGCCAGACAAGGTAGATCCGCTCAAATCAGGAGGTACTGGGCCCCTCTGGCGTTCCAAAAGGGAATTACTCCCGGGCCCCAACTCCAATGGGCACCACGGTTTCTGTTCCCCCCGTATTAACCATCAGGACCCCCATCATACCAGCAGGGGTACTATAAAACCAGTCATCCCCGCAAAGCTAGAATGACCGTGGAACACCCCTGCTGGACACTGATAAGAACAGATACTACACTTGATCTTAGCCAAAAGGCCGAGAAGCGATAACTTTTTTGAAGTTATCCTTCATCTGGCTGCACTTGCAAATCTAAAAGTCCCCACTGCCTCTTTGAGTATTCATCAACTAAAATGCTACACACTACTTTTCAGGTCATTGAGTGAATAGGTTTCGCTTTAGTACACCAGCAGACTGTAGGACATGTGTCAGCAAATATCTACTTTCATCACATCTTAATAGCAAAGTTTTTTAAAGCGGAGTTCCAGCCGTTATTGTGTTTATTAAAAGTCAGCAGCTACAAAAACTGTACACACTGACAGACATGGAAGATAGACATGAAAACAAAGAAAGATGTACCGTATTTTTCGCTCCATAAGACGCACCTGACCATAAGACGCACCTAAGTTTTAGAGGCAGAAAACAGAAAAAAATTTTTTTTGAACTAATGGACTGCAGAAATAGTACAGGAGATGACCAGAAACTGCGGACATAGTACAGGGGATGACCAGAGACTGCGGACAACACAGGGATGACCAGAGACTGCGGACATAGTACAGGAGATGACCGGAGACTGCGGACACAGTACAGGAGATGACCGGAGACTGCGGACATAGTACAGGAGATGACCAGAGACTGCGGACACAGTACAGGAGATGACCAGAGACTGCGGACATAGTACAGGAGATGGCCAGAGACTGCAGACATAGTACAGGGATGACCAGAGACTGCAGACATAGTACAGGAGATGACCAGAGACTGCAGACATAGTACAGGGATGACCAGAGACTGCAGACATAGTACAGGAGATGACCAGAGACTGCGGACACAGTACAGGAGATGACCAGAAACTGCGGACATAGTACAGGGGATGACCAGAGACCGCGGACAGTACAGGAGATGACCAGAGACTGCGGACAGTACAGGAGATGACCAGAGACTGCGGACAGTACAGGAGATGACCAGAGACTACGGACATAGTACAGGAGATGACCAGAGACTGCGGACACAGTACAGGAGATGACCAGAGACTGCGGACAGTACAGGAGATGACCAGAGACTGCAGACAGTACAGGAGATGACCAGAGACTGCGGACAGTACAGGAGATGACCAGAGACTGCGGACAGTACAGGAGATGACCAGAGACTGCGGACAGTACAGGAGATGACCAGAAACTGTGGACAGTACAGGAGATGACCAGAGACTGCAGACAGTACAGGAGATGACCAGAGACTGCGGACAGTACAGGGATGACCAGAGACTGCGGACAGTACAGGAGATGACTGCTGACCTTTGGGGAGGGGGGGGGGAGCGGGTACCTAAATTTGACAAGTACCCGCTCTTACTTCCGCGGAGTTGTTCTTTGATCTTACCTGTTCCTCTATCCAGCTGTCTACCCGGCTTCTGTAGTGTGGGCGCTTGGCAGACAGCCGGGTGCCCAGTGCGCATGAGCGAGAAGCGCTGCGCTTTGTGATTGGTCCGGCAGCTTCTGGGATCTGTCATGTGTCCCAGGTACCGCCTTACCATTCACAAAGAGCACCGCTTCTTGCGCATGCGCACTTGGGACCCGGCTGTCACGCACACTACAGAAGCCGGGAAGACAGCGCGCCGCTGGATAGAGGAACAGGTAAGGTCCCACTGCAGAGCTGAGCGGCCGGCCCGGTATTCTGACACGGCGGCGGTGGAAATACCGGACCGGCCGCTCCATATTTGCTCCATAAGACGCACTGACATCTTCCCCCCTTTTTTGGGGGGAAAAAAGTGCGTCTTATGGAGCGAAAAATACGGTAAATAATTATCTATTCCACACAAGAAGTAACATTTAGCTAAACATTCAGATTTCCTCACCAAGGGGCACCATTTGTTTTGGCAGTTTTGCTCCCTCACTTATTCCCTTGGTTCTATCTAAGATTATAAATGTGATAAGTGATTACAACCTTTTGTCTATACATGAATTTAGCCAATCCTCATGTGGATATTACCAATAATGTTACCAACAAAGGATGACAACTGGGCAAAAAATAAAGATCAGCAAAGAAGCGGACTACCAATCAATTATGACAAAATAAATAGTAGCCGGTATAACTTTAAAAGTAGTAATATTACAATGCAAATACAGAATGTTACCAATACAAAGAAAGATGACTATAGGAATAAATAAAGTTACAGAAAAGAGACAGAGCAATGGTGATACATTACACAGACATCCTGATGTTATGAGGTCTGGCTCAGGAAGAGACAAAAGGACAAAGAGAAAGTGTCTCCCTTGTTTTTGCTGTTTTATACACTTTCCAAAAGACCATCCCTAGACCCACCCACCTAAGTAAATTCACACCTTTATCTTAACCTCCAATGGGTGGGTTCAGAACAATGGTCAGTTTAGTTAACAGAAAAACAATAAATTCCAGTTGCCTTCCTTCCCCCTCACCTCCATTGAGTCTTTTGAAGTGTAATCCCCCCCACAGTCACAATAACCTTCATGAAGGTGAAAATGACTATAGGCCCAAAATTGCCATTACACACATACTCACCTGTCCCAGGGTCCAGCAATGTTCTCACCTGCGCCGTCCCTTCTCTCCTCCATGGGGCCGGCATCTCAGCTGTGGGCACCCGGCTGTGACAGGTTGCAGCTTCACAGCCTACTGCCCACTGCGCATGCGCGAGCCTCCTGATTGGTCCGGCAGTCTTCTGGGACCTGTGAAAGTTCCCAGGAGACTGCAGGAGGGAGGGGGCCGAACTTCCAAGCGGGTACCTGTCAAAAAAATGGTATCCACCCCCCCAAAAGGTTCCAAATATGGCAGTGGAGGGGGCGAGGAGGCAAATAAGCAGAGCATCCGCTTTTGAGTGGAACTCTGCTTTAAGCTTGTACGTAAGGGGGATGGGCTTCTCTGGTAATCTTAACCACTTCTCGTCCAGCCCATGTATATAAACGGCCAGACGGGAGCAGGGCAGGGGTGGGTGGCCAATTATAAACGTCCTCCCTGCTCGTGCACGCTCCCTGGGAGCACGTATCACCGCAATCACACACAGTGTTTTGCATTTAGGCCAAAAAGTTCAATTTTGGTCTCATCTGACCAGAGCACCTTCTTCCACATGTTTGCTGTGTCCCCCACATGGCGTCTCCCAAACTGCAAATGGGACTTCTTGTGTCTTTCTTTCAACAATGGCTTTCTTCTTGCCACTCTTCCATAAAGACCAGATTTGTGGAGCGCACGACTAATAGTTGTCCTGTGGACAGATTCTCCCACCTGAGCTATGGATCTCTGCAGCTCCTCCAGAGTTACCATGGGCCTCTTGGCTGCTTCTCTGAATAATGCTCTCCTTGCGGCCTGTCAGTTTAGGTGGACGGCCATGTCTTGGTAGGTTTGCAGTTGTGCCATACTCTTTCCATTTTCAGATGATGGATTGAACAGTGCTCCGTGAGATGTTCAAAGCATGGGGTAATTTTTGTATAACCTAACCCTGCTTTAAACGTCTCCACAACTTTATCCCTGACCTGTCTGATGCGTTCCTTGGTCTTCTTGATGGTATTTGTTCACTAATGTTCTCTAACAAACCTCTGAGGGCTTCTTAGAACAGCTGTATTTATACTGAGATTAAATTACACACACAGGTGGACTCTATTTACTAATTTGGTGACCTCTGAAGGCAATTAGTTCCATTAGATTTTAGTTAGGGCTGAATACAAATGCACACTTTTCAGATATTTATTTGTAAAAAATTTTGAAAACCATTTATCCTTTTCCTTCCACTTCACAATTATGTGCCACTTTGTATTGGTCTATTGCATAAAATCCCAATAAAATACATTTACGTTTTAAGTTGTAACAACAAAATTTGGACAATTTCAAGGGGTATGAATACTTTTTCAAGGCACTGTAAATACCATGACCAATAACAGAGACAGCCTTATGCAGGCCATACATGGGTCAAATTCTGAACAAATTTTCTTTAGAAAATCAGAATTTTTGTGAATTTCGTAATCCGATGGTGCCACCATTGATTTTGAAATTCACCCACCCCCTCAATTTCACCTCGTGTTGCTACAGAAAAGAATTTTTGTGGCCAAGAATTTTTCTCTTCTTTCCAGGTCACAGCTCATGCTCATCTCTTTCTTGTTTATATTTCCCGCACGATTCTCCCATTATTGTTTTGAAATTTGTTCATTTTTCAAAAAACCTCCAACATGCCCGATAACTCAAATTCAATGGTCACACTAAAATCGGTCATTTCTGTGACCCACCAATGGTGCGAAATTCGAATGAAAATTCTTAGAAAAGATTTTCTAAAGAAAGTTCTTTCGGAATTCGATTCATGTATGGCCGGCTTTAGCGAACTGCTGGACAATTTTCATAAACAGGTTAAAGTAGGCCTAGTACTGCTTGATAAAAAAATTTGGATGCTGCTGTTAAAACCAACTGGGAAAAAATAATTTTTTACTAATATGAGGGTTGGGATGCCAAAAGAAAGAAAGCAGCTCTGCATGTTGGAAGGTGCAGGTGCTTAGTAGTCCCAGTAAACCAGTTGCTTGTGTACAGGGATTTTATTTTCTCAGAGAATAGGTGCAGGTACTCCCCCTTCTGAGTCACTTCTTGTCTCCACCCTCTACCCACCTCCCAGTACCACCCCTGTGAAGGAATATAGAGCCAAGTATCATTTTGTGGTACTAAGCAATTTATATGGAATTTGGTAGTTAACAAGAAAAGCAGCAAATTAGATCCCCTGCAGCCAACAGCAAAAGGCCTTCCCCAGCAACAATAGACCCCCCCCCCCAGGAACAAAAGACCCCTGGCAGCAACAACAGATGGGAATATAATTTCCATCTGTATAGGCTTATATTTGTGGGGGGTCAATTGTTACTGAAAGGGATTTCTTGTTGATGGAGGGGTCTATTGCTGCTGGCTGCTGAAGAGTCTGTCTCTTCAACAGCCAGCAGCAATAGACCCCTCTGCCAACAATAAATCCCTTTCAGTAACAATTGACCCCCAAAAAATATAATCCCCACAGCAACAATAGACCCCCCACTCACCAGCAACAATAAACCTCAATAGCAACCATAGACTGCCATGCAACAATAGATACCCTACAGCAACAATAGATCTCACATCAACCAGCAACAATAGACCCCTCTCTCAAAAGAAGATTCCATTCACCAACAATTGACCCCACAGCAACAAAACACCCCCCAGCAACAATAGACCTCCCCAGCAACAATAGAACACCATGCAAAAATAGACCCCCTCCAGGAACAATAGAACACCATGCAAAAATAGACCCCCTCCAGCAACAATAGAATTTGCAGCAGCCAGCATCAATAGAACCTCCAGCACACCCCAGCACCCTTTTACATTACATACAGTCAGTGCTGGAGGTGCAGGAACTGCATTCCCCCACGTTTCCACTGAAAAAAAAGACCTACTAGTCCTCCTAGGTTCCAAGAACAACTATGATGATTAGCTGCCAGGCTGCAGTGTTGAGGTTTTCTACTTTCTCTCTGCCAGTGGTACAACCTCTACACTACCATTTAGCCTCTCCACACCTCATCTACTTGTCATAATACGAGTGATTACCAGAACAAATAAGATGGATGAATCTCCTTCAGCAGGAACATGGACCCCCCTCCCCCCCCGACATAAAAAAAAAAAAAAAGACAAGGGTCTAACCATTCTGGGCTGTATCTAAAATGAAAATAAACACAATTTTTCCTTTACGGTTTCTCTAAAGGTGGCCATAGATATCAAGCAGATCAAAGAAAAACAAATGGATTCCTCCATCCACACAAACGAGATAGAGGAATCATCAGTGCTGAGACATTGTATTGTGACAGTGGGACTCTCTGCTGTCAGAGTACACCAATCAGCATGGGTTAAATGTTTTCCAATATTCAACAGAAGATGATCTAATGATCAACTTTTGTTGAACGGGGATGGCCACACATGGAAAGAAACTACGCTGGTCCCTGCTGAACTGGTCAAACATCAACCTATCTATGGTCAGTATAAATTAGAACTATAGTCACAAATTTTTTATTTTGGAGTAAGGGAGGGCTATAACACCCGTCAAGTTTTTTTTTTTTTTTGCCATTTGGGAAGATTTACCTTCACTTCCTGTCCCATAGCCAAAAAAGAAGTGCTCTCTGTAAATTAAGGGAATTTATTGGGGACCCCCCAGGTCATCAAAACTAGTGTCCCCATTGAAAGATTTAGCCTCTTTTACTGTTCAGGGGACAACCCAAAATGTTGGGATATTCTTTTACTTTCACTTTTGATGATACCGGTAAACAGCACAAATAGCAAGCAGGGGCGGGCTGACCATATGGAAACTCGGGCAGTGTCCGAGGGCCTGGGGTCAGTAAGGGGCCCCATGAGATGCCCCTGGTACCTTTTTCATAGGCTTTTTTGAGTTTGGGCAAGGACACAGGGGCCCCATGATCCCCTATTGCCAGGGGGCCCCATGAGTTGCCAGTCCGCCCCTGATAGCGAGTATCATGTTACACATGCATTGTTGTCCCTTCCTCACTCTGTAGGTAGGGGATGCTCTATGTAGTTAGTTCCACCCTTCTTCATGCCTAGTCTCCTCACATGTAATGTATTCTGCTGGAACTAGACACACTATGATTTTTTGACCTGTGACATCTGATGTTCATCTGTTTACCTGCACAAGTTTTGGATTAAAGCGTTCTACGATCTGCAGGATGTCATTTGGATCCAGTCACTGTCTGCTAATTCTACAGAGACTGTAAGTTACAGCTATTTTGCCACAACTAGATCAGCTATAAAGATCATATTTGCAATGGTTAGATTGAAAAGGCAGAACAGAGAGGGTGAATTTCCCAAATGGGGGCAGAGGTAACAATAAAAGCCTAACTGGTGTTCTAATCCATCTCCACTCCATCCAAATTTTTTTTAAAAAGTTCTGCTTTTAGTTATAGTTTAGGAACACCTAATGATAAGCTAGAATTCAGTTCCCAGTAAGAAATATTATGTAACATTTCCTGCTTTTGGTTTGACAGCCAGTCATTCATTAACCACAGAGGTTTTGAAATTAGTTCTCCAAATTCTGTTGGTTTACAAATTAAATAGAAAGGATTTCCCAGCAACACTTACCAGCCAGCCTGCAAAACAACCAATTAGGCCCCACCTAACAGTTTGCATTAAAAACAGAGGGTTTGGTCTGCACACATTTGAAAATACAGTATTTCACAGAAGTGAATGCACCGCTCACATTTTCGTAAATATTTTATTCTATCTTTTCATGTGACAACACTGAAGAAATGACACTTTGCTACAATGTAAAGTAGTGAGTGTACAGTTTGAATAACAGTGTAAATTTGCTGTCCCTTCAAAATAACTCAACACACAGCCATTAATGTCTAAACCACTGGCAACAAAAGTGACTCCACCCCTAAGTGAAAATGTCCAAATTGGGCCCAATTAGCCACTTTCCCTCCCTGGTGTCATGTGACTCTTTAGTGTTACAAGGTCTCAGGTGTGAATGGGGAGCAGGTGTGTTAAATTTCACTCTCTCATACTGGTCACTGGAAGTTCAACATGGCACCTCATGGCAAAGAACTCTCTGAGGATCTGAAAAAAAGAATTGTTGTTCTACATAAAGATGGCCTAGGCTATAAGAAGATTGCCAAGACCCTGAAACTGAGCTGCAGCACGGTGGCCAAGACCATACAGCGGTTTAACAGAACAGGTTCCACTTATAACACGCCTCGCTTGGTCGACCATATAAGTTGAGTGCACGTGCTCAGCGTCATATCCAGAGGTTGTCTTTGGGAAATAGACGTACGAGTGCTGCCAGCATTACTGCAGAGGTTGAACGGGTGGGGGGTCAGCCTGTCAGTGCTCAGACCATACGCCACACACTGCATCAAGGGGAGATCATATCCCCCCTTATGTATTATACATGGAGATCATATCCCCCTTATGTATTATACATGGAGATCATATCCCCCTTATGTATTATACATGGAGATCATATCCCCCCTTATGTATTATACATGGAGATCATATCCCCCCTTATGTATTATACATGGAGATCATATCCCCCCTTATGTATTATACATGGAGATCATATCCCCCTTATGTATTATACATGGTGATCATATCCCCCCTTATGTATTATACATGGAGATCATATCCCCCCTTATGTATTATACATGGAGATCATATCCCCCCCTTATGTATTATACATGGAGATCATATCCCCCTTATGTATTATACATGGGTTGTGGGTATTATTCTTTCGGACACATCCAGGTGATTCAAGTGTTGTTGCGCATGATTGCACTGTGACCAACACACTGCACTCACTAGAAAGTATGGCTGTATAAGTTACAGGCAGCATACATGCTCCGTATATTGCATCAACATCGTAATCTCCTACCAACAGACATGGTCCCTTTAAGAAAAGAGTCTTCTGATACTATTTTTTTAGGGAGTCAGAATCCAGAGCAAGCAGGTATGTCATACAGCTGCATAAATGAGTGCTGTAATGAAGTATATCCTATGTTGCGCAGGCAGCTGGATTCTGGAGAAATGTTCACTTCAGGGATGCCCTGTCCTCTTCCTGTCTCTGAACTTTTGGTGCTGATGTGGTAAATAAGGTCTTCAGGCAAAACAGTAGTACAGATGGCCTGGGAGAACAGCAGTACAGATGGTCCAGTGGGGACATGCCCCTCATTCCTTCTCCATTGAGAAAAGTCCATTCATTATATACACTGCTTGTAACATGATCAGGAAGATGCATGCACTTGGACTGGAAAGGCGTGAAGGTTGATATCTAATGACATACAGAAGGTGCATCAGGTGGATCTTCAGATGTGGTTCTTCTAGACTGGTTTTTGATATTTGCAAAGCATGTTAGTGGCATACTGGTCTCTAAAAAGGAACCAGTTGTTTGTTTCTCTCTTCAGTATGGGGAACATGACTATAAACATGTTTTAAACCCTCCTTGAGGGTCTTATAGTATGGTTGTGATAATACGATTATGAATTTGGCTTTAGTAATTTTTGCTGTGCTGTGTTGCTTTGTTATATGAGCTACACTTTGTCCAACCACAAAAAAGCCCCCCAAATTTTGTCTCTCATTTGTGTTAAAAACCTTTCAAATGTCACTGCAAACCACATATGAAGTGGTTTGAATTTTCCTGTACAAATGAGATATGGAGGACAAGTTGTATACGCTGTCATTTTTTTATCTCCTGTGTGGGTGCTGACCACAAGTGAGCACAGATACATAAATGCTGCAGACTAACCATAAATATTTTAGAAAAGTAAACTAAAAATTTGCTACAAGCAAAATCAGTCTATATAATAGCACAGTGTGATTAAGGAAAATGTGATATTAATTTGTAATCTTTCATCTAGTTCTAAACAATCCATTGTAGTCAGAATCAGCAGGCTTCTTACATTGCTCCTGGGTTGGACTGGAGGCTTTTGTTGAATTAATCTTTGAGGAGCAACACCCAATCCTGGTGCCAGTACTACGAAGAGTTCATAGGGTGATACTGGGACCAGTAAATGTTGATTTGCATTTTATATAGACTTTGATTCAGCAAATGAAGATTGTGGCAGCCATAGGGAGCCATGATGCTCAGGATGAACAGGATAAACATTAGAACCCTTTGGTTGTGCCCAATAACAGTCATTGTAAACATGACAGCCAGGAAAATAACATTTTCAGAAAGAAGTTCTCATTGGCAGTTCCCATAGTTTTGTTTGGAGAGGTTTACTTTAACACCATCCCAACTTAACCAGCCATCTTTTGGTGATATCTCATATTTATAAGGATTCTAAACATAGATCTACTTACTAGGTTTACATTTTCCACACTTTGCACGCTGGAGTCAGTAAACAGTCCTTGAACTTGGTTTTGTAATTTTATTCAGGGGTTATACTTGGATGGGGTCTAGGGGTATATGGGATGCCCAAGGAACTGCAGAACTTGAGGACAACTCCTTAGCAACTATGTACAAAATGAGGATAGCAGCAGTCTATTCTTAGAGAGAGCACTAAAGGCTCCTTGGTGTACCTTCTCAGACCCTGAATGATTCCTCCTTCTCACCCAGCTGCCTGAGGATATCCCTGAGCAAGGGGCCCAAGAGCTGCAAATTGAATAGCCCCAGATAAGAAGCTAGTTAGGTGTTACACCTGACTGCCCTTTCCCCTTTTCTGACCCAGGGATGTAGTAGTACTCACACTGTCCTCTCCTGTTAGCTTAGTGGGTTGGTGGCTACCTTCAGGCCTTACACTGGGCTGCCTTTTTTCGGATGCCCAGGATGTCCTCTCTTGGAGATGTCAAGGCAGTGGAGATCCCCTATCCAGTATCCTGCTTGTAGGTAGGCTCCCCTCGCTGGGGCCCCCTCCCAGGCTCCACACTCCAATCTTCCTTAATCCATCTTCCACGCGACACTAACCACTGCTCCCCAGGCAAGGGTTTCCTTGGTCACCATGCCCAGCCTCCTACCAGGGGAATGGCCAAGGTCCCTCAGACATGCAGATCTGGGCCTCCTCCCCTCTTCCAGAAAGTTATCCAGTTTCTGGTGAGGTAGGAGAGCTCTAGAAGCCCTGACCTGTTACAGCCTCCCAGCCTGTCCTGAAGTGACCTCGCTACCTCACTCTTAAGCTGACTCATCCTTAGGCTGCTACCCAGCCTCTATCTAACAAAAATCCTACCTAACTAACCTGGAGGGTGTCACACTATTATTTCATTTTTAACATTCAAAGCAAACTCACCCATCCGTCCATGTCCTCATACTTTATTTTGCTGAGAAATCACTTTGAAAATCATCCCCTAATATTTCTGGCTGTGGCCATCTTAAATAAAGGCAAATAATTAATGTAGCATTTACTTCCTGGAATCGATCTGCCCTTAGCTAAAGCATGCAGGCAGACAGGCAGGAGGGTGCGCTTAACTGAAAAAACCCTCCCCCCCTCCTGAAGACTCCTACGATGTAGGGCATCATTTGCCTAGGCATGGAAACCAGGAAGTAACTGAAGAAATCTAATGGAATCGTTCCTTCTATAGCCAAACGCAGCAAGATGTTGCTCTGTCACCAGAGTGCTGCTGAATCTTGATAGCTAGCGATGGGAGTGACATCTTATTGAGATTTTCTGCACAGCAGCATTCTGACTAGGTGATGGAGAGTTACCACTCTCAACCAATCAGGCTCATGCAGAATCTACATGTGCTGAAAGGAGAAGAGAGCAAAGTAAAGGAAAAGACACCAGACATTTGGTTTGCAATAACTTTGCCTCCCTTCTTAAAGTGGATGTCTACCCCAAAGTAGCTCCCCCACAGTTTTTTAATTAAAAAAAGGCAAAAGATACCTTTTTCTTCAATCTATTAGCCAATCCAATGACATCACCAGGACTTCCTTATCTTTCTCTTGGGGGTAGCCATTTTTCCAGGACTGACTGGCACTGTGAGGTCAATGTGCATAATCAGGGCCATGGTACCACCAGTCCTCCTGTATGAGGCCCTGGCAGCTGGGTAAATCAGATGTGGGCAGGGAACATTATCGGCATGGCAGGGGGGGGCAATTACTGCAACCAATCCTCTGTATGGCTTTTTCTTCATTAGCTGAAAGCTGGCTTTTTTTCTTCTCCCTCACTCTGGTTTTCAGCTGCTACAGAGAGAGCCATACAGAGGTTCTAGTAATAGCCACTGTAACAGAACCGACCCAGTCTGCATTTGGGTACTTTCGGTAGGATACCGCTTTCCTGTCCGAACACCGGCCACAGACACCACAGCAGACCATACAAGACTGGACAACACCAGTCTTGAAGTAAACCAGGAAATAGACTACTTTATTTTAACACACATACAAGATATATACATTCAAGGGAACAACCCCCCCTCCCTGCATAATGACACAGGGCGGGGCAATCTACCTTTAGTAACAAGAGACACACCAACAGACAGTCCCATCAGGAGGGAGGGCTGCTGGAAACACCCTCCACCAAGCCAATACACAAACACATACATCTCATAATAGTTTGCTCCCAAGCAAGACACACAATAGAACAATGGGATGCAACCACATGGCATTAAACAATCAACAACCCCCCAACCCAATATTACGACAGATCAATCTGTACCCCTAACAGGCACAGGGTGACTTAAACATAATAGGGATATGGGGAGCTGAGACAGGGGTCTCCCCACCTCTCCAAAGTGAGCTGTGTTCCATGGGCCCCCCACCCAAAGTGACTCCCGTCAAAGCCACCCATCACCATCCCTGTGCACCATACATTTCCACCTGCTGCCCAGGCCCCCTGTGTGTCCCCACCCCTGCAGTGCTGCTGGCTTCCCTCCTCTCCTTCCCACTGGCAGCTGCAAGCACCGGTAAAAAAGTCACCTTTACCAGCCCCTTCCTTTCCTGAATGAACACAGTGAGTGCCAATCATTCACTGTGTTCATTCATAACTGAAGTATAGTAAACTGTCTTTTTTGGGGGGGCGTGAAGGGAGGCCTGTATGGGGCCCCGTGGTTTCTAACAGCAGCCCTGTGCATAATGATGCACCCCGAAGTGAGTGTGTAAATGACAGGTTGGGCTCACAGGAAATGAGATGACTATTGTTCTGCCCAAAGAGGACTGCTAGCTGTGGACAGAGGAAGAATTTGGGCACAGTGCTAGAATGTGAAGAAGATAAATAGATCATAGATTTTTTGTAACACAGGAAGGAGAACCTAAAAACGAACACAAAAAAACTGAGATTCCACTTTAACAAGTGTTGAGATAAAACATCAGCCACACGGGCTGCTGTTAGAAATCACAGGGCCGCGTACAGCCTATTGTGACAGGGCCACCCTTCCCTGCAAAATGATATTTTTGTTAAAAATACACTAAAATCATTATTAGCGGACACAAACACAACATAACTTACAAAATTCCTGCTAAAGCTAAAATATAATACTGTACTGAGTTAAGTAAATATAGCTCTGTGTGTGTGAATGAGATCTTGGGGCTCATTTAATTATTTTTCACTTTTGTTCTTATTTTTTTACAACGTTGTTGGGGTGGGTGCTTTGGTGAAATATCAGGGATCTAAACAGAACCCCAATGTCTAATTTTTGAGACAGAGAAAAAGACTGAGGATATAAATTCCTCAATCCCTTTCTCAGTTGCACTAGACGCAGTATACTATGCTGGAGTTATGAATGATCGCATGAGTGATCAGTATCGATTACTCACTGTCTTCATTCAGGAAAGAAGGGGCCAGTAATGCCAATTCTCTCTCCTGCTCTCCATCCTGAAACATATCCCTGTGTGCCTGCAGCTTCCAGCAGGAGGGAGAGGAAGGAAGTCACCGGTGCTGCGGGTGGGGGGCATACAGGGGGGCTTGGACAGCAGGGTGAATTGGATGGTGTACAGGGAGGGTGATTGGCAAGGGGGGCCAAATACTGGAACAGCTTTCCTGTATCACTCTCTCTGCAGCAGCTGAAAACCGGCTTCTCCTCCACTCTCTCCTGCCAGCCTTCAGCTGCTGTGGAGAGCTATACAGGAGATCGATGCCAGTAATTGCCCCACCCCACCATGCAGATCACCCTTCCTGCCCACATCCTATTCCCCCTGCTGCCCAATTCTCCCTGCTGGCCTGGGCCCCATATTGGAGCACTGATTATACCCCCTTATCTGTGGCCCTGAGCCACACTGTAAGTGCTTTGTTTTCAATGACTTAGTTGACTTATAGACTTGCATTGTGGGAAGAAGCAGTAAAGCCAAATCATTGCAAAGCAGAAAGCAGCACTGACTAAGTAATGAGCAATTGTAGCTGCTCCAATATGTAGTGTATATACTGTATATATACTTTATTAGTATTCTTTACAATGCTGATCTTTTTTAGGTTTTTACTATATAATTAGAGATGAGCGAATCGAAGTATCCGAAGTGGAATTCGAGTCGAATATCGGAAAAATTTCGATTCGTGCCGAATCCGAAAAACAGCCTAATTCGGACGCGCGAATCGAAATTTTTCCGAAAATGGCGGCTGACATGTGCGGCGACGGAGCGGGGATGTCGGGGAAGGCGCGCAGACAAGGCGCGCTGCCCCATAATGCATTCCTCAACGACATGTGATCGCATCAGCCAATCAGCAGCCAGCCAGCCAGCACTGTGTAATGGTCGAGGTATATATAGCGGCCATTTTGGAAATCTTCATTTGCCTGCAGTCATTGAACAGAGGCAGACCGCTCTGTACTAGGGACAGGGACAGAGTTAGGGCCACAGAAACGAGAATTGGGGACAGAGAGAAGTTACTTAGGGACAGAGAACCATTACTCAGGGACACAGACTTGTTAATGAGGGCCACAGAATCGTTATTTAGGGACAAAGAAACGCTAGTTAGGGCCACAGAATTCATACTCAGGGACAGACAGAATTTTCACTCAGTGCCAGAGAATTGTTACTTAGGGCCACAGAAACGTTATTAGGGCCACAGAATTTTTACTCAGGGACAGACAGAATTGTTACTGAGTGCCAGAGAATTGTTACTCAGGGACAGACAGAATTGTTACTGAGTGCCAGAGAATTCTTACTCAGGGCCACAGAATTCATTCTCAGGGACAGACAGAATTGTTACTCAGGGACAGACAGAATTGTTACTGAGTGCCAGAGAATTGTTACTCAGGGACAGACAGAATTGTTACTGAGTGCCAGAGAATTGTTACTCAGGGACAGACAGAATTGTTACTGAGTGCCAGAGAATTGTTACTCAGGGACAGACAGAATTGTTACTGAGTGCCAGAGAATTGTTACTCGCACAGACACAAAATTGTTACTTGCACAGACACAGAATTGTTACTCGCACAGACAGAATTGTTACTCAGGGCCACAGAATTCATACTCAGGGACAGACAGAATTGTTACTGAGTGCCAGAGAATTGTTACTCAGGGACAGACAGAATTGTTACTGAGTGCCAGAGAATTGTTACTCAGGGACAGACAGAATTGTTACTGAGTGCCAGAGAATTGTTACTCAGGGACAGACAGAATTGTTACTGAGTGCCAGAGAATTGTTACTCGCACAGACACAAAATTGTTACTTGCACAGACACAGAATTGTTACTCGCACAGACACAGAATTGTTACTCAGGGCCACAGAATTCATACTCAGGGACAGACAGAATTGTTACTGAGTGCCAGAGAATTGTTACTCAGGGACAGACAGAATTGTTACTGAGTGCCAGAGAATTGTTACTCAGGGACAGACAGAATTGTTACTGAGTGCCAGAGAATTGTTACTCGCACAGACACAAAATTGTTACTTGCACAGACACAGAATTGTTACTCGCACAGACACAGAATTGTTACTGAGTGCCAGAGAATTGTTACTCAGGGACAGACAGAATTGTTACTGAGTGCCAGAGAATTGTTACTCAGGGACAGACAGAATTGTTACTGAGTGCCAGAGAATTGTTACTCAGGGACAGACAGAATTGTTACTGAGTGCCAGAGAATTGTTACTCGCACAGACACAAAATTGTTACTTGCACAGACACAGAATTGTTACTCGCACAGACACAGAATTGTTACTCAGGGCCACAGAATTCATACTCAGGGACAGACAGAATTGTTACTGAGTGCCAGAGAATTGTTACTCAGGGACAGACAGAATTGTTACTGAGTGCCAGAGAATTGTTACTCAGGGACAGACAGAATTGTTACTGAGTGCCAGAGAATTGTTACTCGCACAGACACAAAATTGTTACTTGCACAGACACAGAATTGTTACTCGCACAGACACAGAATTGTTACTCAGGGCCACAGAATTCATACTCAGGGACAGACAGAATTGTTACTGAGTGCCAGAGAATTGTTACTTAGGGACAGACAGAATTGTTACTGAGTGCCAGAGAATTGTTACTCAGGGACAGACAGAATTGTTACTGAGTGCCAGAGAATTGATACTCGCACAGACACAAAATTGTTACTTGCACAGACACAGAATTGTTACTCGCACAGACACAGAATTGTTACTCAGGGCCACAGAATTCATACTCAGGGACAGACAGAATTGTTACTGAGTGCCAGAGAATTGTTACTCAGGGACAGACAGAATTGTTACTGAGTGCCAGAGAATTGTTACTCAGGGACAGACAGAATTGTTACTGAGTGCCAGAGAATTGTTACTCGCACAGACACAAAATTGTTACTTGCACAGACACAGAATTGTTACTCGCACAGACACAGAATTGTTACTCAGGGCCACAGAATTCATACTCAGGGACAGACAGAATTGTTACTGAGTGCCAGAGAATTGTTACTCAGGGACAGACAGAATTGTTACTGAGTGCCAGAGAATTGTTACTCAGGGACAGACAGAATTGTTACTGAGTGCCAGAGAATTGTTACTCAGGGACAGACAGAATTGTTACTGAGTGCCAGAGAATTGTTACTCAGGGACAGACAGAATTGTTACTGAGTGCCAGAGAATTGTTACTCGCACAGACACAAAATTGTTACTTGCACAGACACAGAATTGTTACTCGCACAGACACAGAATTGTTACTCAGGGCCACAGAATTCATACTCAGGGACAGACAGAATTGTTACTGAGTGCCAGAGAATTGTTACTCAGGGACAGACAGAATTGTTACTGAGTGCCAGAGAATTGTTACTCAGGGACAGACAGAATTGTTACTGAGTGCCAGAGAATTGTTACTCGCACAGACACAAAATTGTTACTTGCACAGACACAGAATTGTTACTCGCACAGACACAGAATTGTTACTGAGTGCCAGAGAATTGTTACTCAGGGACAGACAGAATTGTTACTGAGTGCCAGAGAATTGTTACTCAGGGACAGACAGAATTGTTACTGAGTGCCAGAGAATTGTTACTCGCACAGACACAAAATTGTTACTTGCACAGACACAGAATTGTTACTCGCACAGACACAGAATTGTTACTCAGGGCCACAGAATTCATACTCAGGGACAGACAGAATTGTTACTGAGTGCCAGAGAATTGTTACTCAGGGACAGACAGAATTGTTACTGAGTGCCAGAGAATTGTTACTCGCACAGACACAAAATTGTTACTTGCACAGACACAGAATTGTTACTCGCACAGACACAGAATTGTTACTGAGTGCCAGAGAATTGTTACTCAGGGACAGACAGAATTGTTACTGAGTGCCAGAGAATTGTTACTCAGGGACAGACAGAATTGTTACTGAGTGCCAGAGAATTGTTACTCAGGGACAGACAGAATTGTTACTGAGTGCCAGAGAATTGTTACTCGCACAGACACAAAATTGTTACTTGCACAGACACAGAATTGTTACTCGCACAGACACAGAATTGTTACTCAGGGCCACAGAATTCATACTCAGGGACAGACAGAATTGTTACTGAGTGCCAGAGAATTGTTACTCAGGGACAGACAGAATTGTTACTGAGTGCCAGAGAATTGTTACTCAGGGACAGACAGAATTGTTACTGAGTGCCAGAGAATTGTTACTCGCACAGACACAAAATTGTTACTTGCACAGACACAGAATTGTTACTCGCACAGACACAGAATTGTTACTCAGGGCCACAGAATTCATACTCAGGGACAGACAGAATTGTTACTGAGTGCCAGAGAATTGTTACTTAGGGACAGACAGAATTGTTACTGAGTGCCAGAGAATTGTTACTCAGGGACAGACAGAATTGTTACTGAGTGCCAGAGAATTGATACTCGCACAGACACAAAATTGTTACTTGCACAGACACAGAATTGTTACTCGCACAGACACAGAATTGTTACTCAGGGCCACAGAATTCATACTCAGGGACAGACAGAATTGTTACTGAGTGCCAGAGAATTGTTACTCAGGGACAGACAGAATTGTTACTGAGTGCCAGAGAATTGTTACTCAGGGACAGACAGAATTGTTACTGAGTGCCAGAGAATTGTTACTCGCACAGACACAAAATTGTTACTTGCACAGACACAGAATTGTTACTCGCACAGACACAGAATTGTTACTGAGTGCCAGAGAATTGTTACTCAGGGACAGACAGAATTGTTACTGAGTGCCAGAGAATTGTTACTCAGGGACAGACAGAATTGTTACTGAGTGCCAGAGAATTGTTACTCAGGGACAGACAGAATTGTTACTGAGTGCCAGAGAATTGTTACTCGCACAGACACAAAATTGTTACTTGCACAGACACAGAATTGTTACTCGCACAGACACAGAATTGTTACTCAGGGCCACAGAATTCATACTCAGGGACAGACAGAATTGTTACTGAGTGCCAGAGAATTGTTACTCAGGGACAGACAGAATTGTTACTGAGTGCCAGAGAATTGTTACTCGCACAGACACAAAATTGTTACTTGCACAGACACAGAATTGTTACTCGCACAGACACAGAATTGTTACTGAGTGCCAGAGAATTGTTACTCAGGGACAGACAGAATTGTTACTGAGTGCCAGAGAATTGTTACTCAGGGACAGACAGAATTGTTACTGAGTGCCAGAGAATTGTTACTCAGGGACAGACAGAATTGTTACTGAGTGCCAGAGAATTGTTACTCGCACAGACACAAAATTGTTACTTGCACAGACACAGAATTGTTACTCGCACAGACACAGAATTGTTACTCAGGGCCACAGAATTCATACTCAGGGACAGACAGAATTGTTACTGAGTGCCAGAGAATTGTTACTCAGGGACAGACAGAATTGTTACTGAGTGCCAGAGAATTGTTACTCAGGGACAGACAGAATTGTTACTGAGTGCCAGAGAATTGTTACTCGCACAGACACAAAATTGTTACTTGCACAGACACAGAATTGTTACTCGCACAGACACAGAATTGTTACTCAGGGCCACAGAATTCATACTCAGGGACAGACAGAATTGTTACTGAGTGCCAGAGAATTGTTACTTAGGGACAGACAGAATTGTTACTGAGTGCCAGAGAATTGTTACTCAGGGACAGACAGAATTGTTACTGAGTGCCAGAGAATTGATACTCGCACAGACACAAAATTGTTACTTGCACAGACACAGAATTGTTACTCGCACAGACACAGAATTGTTACTCAGGGCCACAGAATTCATACTCAGGGACAGACAGAATTGTTACTGAGTGCCAGAGAATTGTTACTCAGGGACAGACAGAATTGTTACTGAGTGCCAGAGAATTGTTACTCAGGGACAGACAGAATTGTTACTGAGTGCCAGAGAATTGTTACTCGCACAGACACAAAATTGTTACTTGCACAGACACAGAATTGTTACTCGCACAGACACAGAATTGTTACTCAGGGCCACAGAATTCATACTCAGGGACAGACAGAATTGTTACTGAGTGCCAGAGAATTGTTACTCAGGGACAGACAGAATTGTTACTGAGTGCCAGAGAATTGTTACTCAGGGACAGACAGAATTGTTACTGAGTGCCAGAGAATTGTTACTCAGGGACAGACAGAATTGTTACTGAGTGCCAGAGAATTGTTACTCAGGGACAGACAGAATTGTTACTGAGTGCCAGAGAATTGTTACTCGCACAGACACAAAATTGTTACTTGCACAGACACAGAATTGTTACTCGCACAGACACAGAATTGTTACTCAGGGCCACAGAATTCATACTCAGGGACAGACAGAATTGTTACTGAGTGCCAGAGAATTGTTACTCAGGGACAGACAGAATTGTTACTGAGTGCCAGAGAATTGTTACTCAGGGACAGACAGAATTGTTACTGAGTGCCAGAGAATTGTTACTCGCACAGACACAAAATTGTTACTTGCACAGACACAGAATTGTTACTCGCACAGACACAGAATTGTTACTGAGTGCCAGAGAATTGTTACTCAGGGACAGACAGAATTGTTACTGAGTGCCAGAGAATTGTTACTCAGGGACAGACAGAATTGTTACTGAGTGCCAGAGAATTGTTACTCAGGGACAGACAGAATTGTTACTGAGTGCCAGAGAATTGTTACTCGCACAGACACAAAATTGTTACTTGCACAGACACAGAATTGTTACTCGCACAGACACAGAATTGTTACTCAGGGCCACAGAATTCATACTCAGGGACAGACAGAATTGTTACTGAGTGCCAGAGAATTGTTACTCAGGGACAGACAGAATTGTTACTGAGTGCCAGAGAATTGTTACTCGCACAGACACAAAATTGTTACTTGCACAGACACAGAATTGTTACTCGCACAGACACAGAATTGTTACTCAGGGCCACAGAATTCATACTCAGGGACAGACAGAATTGTTACTGAGTGCCAGAGAATTGTTACTCAGGGACAGACAGAATTGTTACTGAGTGCCAGAGAATTGTTACTCAGGGACAGACAGAATTGTTACTGAGTGCCAGAGAATTGTTACTCGCACAGACACAAAATTGTTACTTGCACAGACACAGAATTGTTACTCGCACAGACACAGAATTGTTACTCGCACAGACACAGAATTGTTACTCAGGGCCACAGAATTCATACTCAGGGACAGACAGAATTGTTACTGAGTGCCAGAGAATTGTTACTCAGGGACACCTAATCGTTGAATTAAATAGTATGTCAGACAACATGCAGAGGAGTGGCAGAGGAGGCAATGTTTTAGGAGCGAGCAGACGTGGCAGCAGAGGAAGGGGTCGAGGCAGCAGTATTCGCAGCCAGAGGCCAGTGCTCCCGGTGTCATCCAGCGGTCGTGTCTCCACCGACAACCCTGCCGTCATTGATTGGTTGGCTCGGTCGTCTTCCTCTTCCCAGGTCACCTCTGACACCTACAGCCAACGGTCGGTGGGTACGTCAGACACAACCGTTAGTTGGCATGGCCCGGGAGCAAGCCCACTGAAATCACGTGTCCTCTACCTGCCCCTGTCCTTTGCTGTTCCCTCACCAAGCGAAGTATCGCATGCTGTGGGCTCAGCCCCACTGTACAGTGAGGAAGAGCTAACAGAGGGCGGTCAGGAACGGGGGGAGACATCGGCCTTTTCAGCAGCCAAGCGAACAAGTACTGGCGAGGAGAGTGGCTCGGTAGCCGGTCTAGAGACAGGTCTGTCTCCTGACCCAGACGCAGCCGAGGGGGCTAGTAGTGAGGCGGAGACCCTACTTGATGATGAGGAGGTTGATCGCACTTGGCAGCCTCGTCGTCATCAGGCAATTTCTTCCGCATCATCAGGAGAAGAGGGTGGCAGCTTGGCAGCGAGCAAAACAGTCGGTGGGTTGCCCAGGAGACAGCAGCAGGGTCGCATCAGTGTCAGTGGAGCCAAACGTCCACGGAGTAGAGCACCAGCTCCACTGCAGCCTACCACCACGGCCAGTAGTGGTGCCGGTGCGCACGGAGGAAGTAGCAGTCAGCCAGTGAAGAGTAGCGGGGGCAAAGTTTCCTACTCGGTGGTGTGGCAATTTTTCCTCAAGCCGCCCGAGGAAGTAAACGTAGCCGTATGTCGACTATGTGGCCAGAAATGCAAGCGTGGCCAGGGGGCCCATGTTGGGACTACAGCGTTGCGTCAGCATATGCAGCGTCACCATTCGGTGGCCTGGGAAAACCGTGATAAACATACGGCGGTTCTGCCTGCCCCAGCCCCCGCTCCATCACCCGCTCCGTTACTTGCTCCGTCACCCGACGTCGTCAATCGCCCTCTATCAGCCAGTCAAGGCTCCAACACCTCTGCTGAGGGGAGTTGTCGCTCGTTGGCATCTTCCGCTCGTTCAGATGCTCCTTCTCCTGCTACTCCTCTTCTCGGATTCCGTCAACAGTCTTTCTTGGAATCCGTATCCAAGAGACAACAGTTTGCGAGCACGCACCCGACGGTGCAAAAGCTGAACGTCCTCCTGTCCAAGTTGCTGGTGCTGCAGTCCCTCCCTTTCCAACTGGTGGACTCAGCACCTTTCCGAGAAATGATGGCTTGTGCCGCGCCGCGGTGGAGAGTGCCAAGCCGTCATTTCTTTGCCCAAAAGGCAGTGCCAGCCCTGCATTCACATGTAGAAGAGATGGTGGGCCAGTCTTTGAGCATGTCGGTCTCTGCCAAAGTGCACGGCAGCGCCGACGTGTGGAGCTGTAACTACGGTCAGGGACAGTACATGTCATTTACGGCCCACTGGGTGAACGTGGTGCCGGCACAGCCGCACCAGCAACTTGGACAGGTCACGACGCTTTTGCCTCCACGTTTGCACGTCCTTGGTCCAGCAAGCATGTCCGCCTCTACCACCTCTTTTTCCGCCGTGTCCTCAGCCGCCACCCCCGTGCCAAGTCCCATTACCCGACCGGCATATCACATGTGCAGGGCGCAACGGTGTCACGCTGTGCTGCACCTGGTATGCCTTGGCGAACGTAGTCACACAGGGGAGGAACTGCTGAGTGTAATGAACAGAGAAATCGACAGATGGCTGTCTCTGCGCAAACTAAAAATCGGAACCATGTTGACTGACAACGGAAAGAACATGGTGTCTGCTCTGCGTCAAGGAAGGTTGTGCCATGCGCCATGCATGGCTCACGTGTTCAATCTGGTTGTCAAGCGGTTCCTAAAATCCACCATCCCACTGCAAGACATCCTTAAAATGTCACGTAAACTGTGCATGCATTTCAGCCATTCCTACACCGCAAAGAACACCCTCATTGAGCTGCAGCGGCAGAACGGAATTCCACAGCATCGCCTGATCTGCGACGTTGCAACAAGGTGGAATTCAACCCTACACATGTTAGACCGCCTTTACGAGCAGCGAAAGGCCATCACCGATTTCCTGATGTTACAAGCGGATAAAGGTACTCCCCTGTGTAACTTAGATGTCAGCCATTGGCAGCTCATGCGTGACACCTGCCGCTTGCTCAGGCCCTTTGAGGAGGCCACGCTATTCGTGAGTCGGCAGGACTATGGGATGAACGACGTCATTCCTCTGTTGCACGTCCTGGAACAAATGCTGTTAACAATGGCTGGTCAGGGTGCGGTAGACGTGGCGCACAGATCTCAACGCCACATGACCCCTGTGGGGGCAGGACAGGAAGAAGAGGAGGAGGTAGAGGAGGACATTTGTGCTCAGGAATTATTGAGTGAAATGGGTGGTTTTTCCACTCAGCGGACAGGAGTGGAGGAGCAGGAGCATCTGGTAGAGGAGGAGGAGGAGGAGACAGAGGACCCAGACGCACCGTGGCAGTATGCTGTGGAGATGGAGGCAGGGAGTCCCTCGCATTCCTTGGCACAAATGGCCCATAGCATGCTCGGTTGCTTGCGTAGCGACAGCCGAATAATAACCATCAGACAGAGGGATGACTTTTGGCTGTCCACCTTGTTGGACCCTCGCTACCGGTCCAAAATGGTGGCCTTTTTCACACCTGCTGAGAGGGAGGCCAAAATTACGTACTATAAAAACCACCTATGTAGTCAGTTGGTCTCTGCCTTTGTGCGCCAACGTCCATCCTCAGACACTGTGGGCCCTGTGCGCTCGCGTTCCGCTGGCATGGCAGCAGGGGAGGGGTGGGGTGGTAGGAGCAGTGGCAGCTCCACCAGCAGTGGCTGCCTCAGTCTGCAGTCGATGATGAGTAGCTTTCTTCACCAGCGCAGTGAGGAAACTACTAACCAGCCGCAGCAGCAGCAGCAGCATCAGGTGGACCTGGAGCAGGAGCTCAAACAACAGGCTTGGGCCTACTTGGACAGCACCCTGCCAACCGAGGTAGACAATCCCCTTGACTACTGGGCAACGAAACTTGACCTTTGGCCCCAACTAGCTGAATTTGCCCTTGAAAGGCTGTCATGCCCGGCCAGTAGCGTGGCATCGGAGCGCGTGTTTAGTGCGGCAGGAGGTATTGTAACTCCGCGGAGGACACGACTGTCCACCCAAAGTGTGGAGAGACTCACGTTTGTGAAAATGAATCAGGCGTGGATTAGTCTGGATTTCAAACCACCAGTTCCTGACACAACTGACTAAATCCGCCATGAATCATGCCTCAAACATGTGCCACTTTCAGGTCTCCTCACACTGCTGGTGTGTTTAATTTTTTGACATAGGGTGCTGGCAGATTACGGGCCTCCTATAGCTGCTGCCAGGCCCCTAATCTGCCATAGGCCCCTATATACCGCCTCCTCATGCTGCTGCTAGGTCCAGAGTCTCTCATGGGTCCCTGTACGGCCTCCCATTGCTGCTGTCTCCATCGCCACACTCTGCTGCCATGTGCCACTTTCAGGTCTCTTCACACTGCTGGTGTGTTTAATTTTTTGACATAGGGTGCAGGCAGATTACGGGCCTCACATAGCTGCTGCCAGGCCCCTAATCTGCCATGGGCCCCTATATACCGCCTCCTCATGCTGCTGCCAAGTCCAGAGTCTCTCATGGGTCCCTGTACGGCCTCCCATTGCTGCTGTCTCCATCGCCACACTCTGCTGCCATGTGCCACTTTCAGGTCTCTTCACACTGCTGGTGTGTTTAATTTTTTGACATAGGGTGCAGGCAGATTACGGGCCTCACATAGCTGCTGCCAGGCCCCTAATCTGCCATGGGCCCCTATATACCGCCTCCTCATGCTGCTGCCAAGTCCAGAGTCTCTCATGGGTCCCTGTACGGCCTCCCATTGCTGCTGTCTCCATCGCCACACTCTGCTGCCATGTGCCACTTTCAGGTCTCTTCACACTGCTGGTGTGTTAAATTTTTTGACATAGGGTGCAGGCAGATTACGGGCCTCACATAGCTGCTGCCAGGCCCCTAATCTGCCATGGGCCCCTATAAACCGCCTCCTCATGCTGCTGCCAAGTCTAGAGTCTCTCATGGGTCCCTGTACGGCCTCCCATTGCTGCTGTCTCCATCGCCACACTCTGCTGCCATGTGCCACTTTCAGGTCTCTTCACACTGCTGGTGTGTTAAATTTTTTGACATAGGGTGCAGGCAGATTACGGGCCTCACATAGCTGCTGCCAGGCCCCTAATCTGCCATGGGCCCCTATATACCGCCTCCTCATGCTGCTGCCAAGTCTAGAGTCTCTCATGGGTCCCTGTACGGCCTCCCATTGCTGCTGTCTCCATCGCCACACTCTGCTGCCATGTGCCACTTTCAGGTCTCTTCACACTGCTGGTGTGTTTAATTTTTTGACATAGGGTGCAGGCAGATTACGGGCCTCACATAGCTGCTGCCAGGCCCCTAATCTGCCATGGGCCCCTATATACCGCCTCCTCATGCTGCTGCCAAGTCCAGAGTCTCTCATGGGTCCCTGTACGGCCTCCCATTGCTGCTGTCTCCATCGCCACACTCTGCTGCCATGTGCCACTTTCAGGTCTCTTCACACTGCTGGTGTGTTAAATTTTTTGACATAGGGTGCAGGCAGATTACGGGCCTCACATAGCTGCTGCCAGGCCCCTAATCTGCCATGGGCCCCTATATACCGCCTCCTCATGCTGCTGCCAAGTCTAGAGTCTGTCATGGGTCCCTGTACGGCCTCCCATTGCTGCTGTCTCCATCGCCACACTCTGCCATGTGCCACTTTCAGGTCTCTTCACACTGCTGGTGTGTTTAATTTTTTGACATAGGGTGCAGGCAGATTACGGGCCTCACATAGCTGCTGCCAGGCCCCTAATCTGCCATGGGCCCCTATATACCGCCTCCTCATGCTGCTGCCAAGTCCAGAGTCTCTCATGGGTCCCTGTACGGCCTCCCATTGTTGCTGTCTCCATCGCCACACTCTGCTGCCATGTGCCACTTTCAGGTCTCTTCACACTGCTGGTGTGTTAAATTTTTTGACATAGGGTGCAGGCAGATTACGGGCCTCACATAGCTGCTGCCAGGCCCCTAATCTGCCATGGGCCCCTATATACCGCCTCCTCATGCTGCTGCCAAGTCCAGAGTCTCTCATGGGTCCCTGTACGGCCTCCCATTGCTGCTGTCTCCATCGCCACACTCTGCTGCCATGTGCCACTTTCAGGTCTCTTCACACTGCTGGTGTGTTTAATTTTTTGACATAGGGTGCTGCAAGATAACGGGCCTCACATAGCTGCTGCCAGGCCCCTAATCTGCCATGGGCCCCTATATACCGCCTCCTCATGCTGCTGCCAAGTCCAGAGTCTCTCATGGGTCCCTGTACGGCCTCCCATTGCTGCTGTCTCCATCGCCACACTCTGCTGCCATGTGCCACTTTCAGGTCTCTTCACACTGCTGGTGTGTTAAATTTTTTGACATAGGGTGCAGGCAGATTACGGGCCTCACATAGCTGCTGCCAGGCCCCTAATCTGCCATGGGCCCCTATATACCGCCTCCTCATGCTGCTGCCAAGTCTAGAGTCTGTCATGGGTCCCTGTACGGCCTCCCATTGCTGCTGTCTCCATCGCCACACTCTGCCATGTGCCACTTTCAGGTCTCTTCACACTGCTGGTGTGTTTAATTTTTTGACATAGGGTGCAGGCAGATTACGGGCCTCACATAGCTGCTGCCAGGCCCCTAATCTGCCATGGGCCCCTATATACCGCCTCCTCATGCTGCTGCCAAGTCCAGAGTCTCTCATGGGTCCCTGTACGGCCTCCCATTGTTGCTTTCTCCATCGCCACACTCTGCTGCCATGTGCCACTTTCAGGTCTCTTCACACTGCTGGTGTGTTAAATTTTTTGACATAGGGTGCAGGCAGATTACGGGCCTCACATAGCTGCTGCCAGGCCCCTAATCTGCCATGGGCCCCTATAAACCGCCTCCTCATGCTGCTGCCAAGTCTAGAGTCTCTCATGGGTCCCTGTACGGCCTCCCATTGCTGCTGTCTCCATCGCCACACTCTGCTGCCATGTGCCACTTTCAGGTCTCTTCACACTGCTGGTGTGTTTAATTTTTTGACATAGGGTGCTGCAAGATAACGGGCCTCACATAGCTGCTGCCAGGCCCCTAATCTGCCATGGGCCCCTATATACCGCCTCCTCATGCTGCTGCCAAGTCCAGAGTCTCTCATGGGTCCCTGTACGGCCTCCCATTGCTGCTGTCTCCATCGCCACACTCTGCTGCCATGTGCCACTTTCAGGTCTCTTCACACTGCTGGTGTGTTAAATTTTTTGACATAGGGTGCAGGCAGATTACGGGCCTCACATAGCTGCTGCCAGGCCCCTAATCTGCCATGGGCCCCTATATACCGCCTCCTCATGCTGCTGCCAAGTCCAGAGTCTCTCATGGGTCCCTGTACGGCCTCCCATTGCTGCTGTCTCCATCGCCACACTCTGCTGCCATGTGCCACTTTCAGGTCTCTTCACACTGCTGGTGTGTTTAATTTTTTGACATAGGGTGCAGGCAGATTACGGGCCTCACATAGCTGCTGCCAGGCCCCTAATCTGCCATGGGCCCCTATATACCGCCTCCTCATGCTGCTGCCAAGTCCAGAGTCTCTCATGGGTCCCTGTACGGCCTCCCATTGCTGCTGTCTCCATCGCCACACTCTGCTGCCATGTGCCACTTTCAGGTCTCTTCACACTGCTGGTGTGTTAAATTTTTTGACATAGGGTGCAGGCAGATTACGGGCCTCACATAGCTGCTGCCAGGCCCCTAATCTGCCATGGGCCCCTATATACCGCCTCCTCATGCTGCTGCCAAGTCTAGAGTCTCTCATGGGTCCCTGTACGGCCTCCCATTGCTGCTGTCTCCATCGCCACACTCTGCTGCCATGTGCCACTTTCAGGTCTCTTCACACTGCTGGTGTGTTTAATTTTTTGACATAGGGTGCAGGCAGATTACGGGCCTCACATAGCTGCTGCCAGGCCCCTAATCTGCCATGGGCCCCTATATACCGCCTCCTCATGCTGCTGCCAAGTCTAGAGTCTCTCATGGGTCCCTGTACGGCCTCCCATTGCTGCTGTCTCCATCGCCACACTCTGCTGCCATGTGCCACTTTCAGGTCTCTTCACACTGCTGGTGTGTTTAATTTTTTGACATAGGGTGCAGGCAGATTACGGGCCTCACATAGCTGCTGCCAGGCCCCTAATCTGCCATGGGCCCCTATATACCGCCTCCTCATGCTGCTGCCAAGTCCAGAGTCTCTCATGGGTCCCTGTACGGCCTCCCATTGCTGCTGTCTCCATCGCCACACTCTGCTGCCATGTGCCACTTTCAGGTCTCTTCACACTGCTGGTGTGTTAAATTTTTTGACATAGGGTGCTGGCAGATTACGGGCCTCCCATTGCTGCTGCCAGACATGTAATCTGCCATGGGCCCCCGTACCGACTCCTCATGCTGTGACGTTGCAACAAGGTGTAATTCAACCCTACATATGTTAGACCGCCTTTACGAACAGCTAAAGGCCATCACAGATTTCCTGATGTTAAAAGCGGATAAAGGTACTCCCTGTGTAACTTAGATGTCAGCCATTGTCAGCTCATGTGTGACACCTGCGCTTGCTCAGGCCCTTTGAGGAGGCCACGCTATTCGTGAGTCGGCAGGACTATGGGATGAATGAGGTCAAATCGGCCATGGGCCCCCGTACCGCCTGTTCACGCTGATGCTGGTCCCACAGTGTGACCTGGGTCCCTGTACGGCCTCCCATTGCTTCCACTCTGCCATGTACCTCTTTGAAATCTCCTCACACTCCTGCGGTTGTCCATTTTGTCATAGGTTGCTGGCAGATTAGCGGCCTTCCATAGGTGCCGCCAGGCCCCATATCGACCATGGGCCCCCGTACCTCCTGGTCACGCTGCTGCTGAGCCCACAGTGTGACCTGGGTCCCTGTACGGCCTCCCATTGCTTCCACTCTGCCATGTGCCACTTTGAAATCTCCTCACACTCCTGCGGTTGTCCATTTTGTCATAGGTTGCTGGCAGATTACAGGCCTTCCATAGGTGCCACCAAGCCCCATATCGGCCATGGGCCCCCGTACCGCCTGGTCACGCTGCTGCTGGGCCCACAGTGTGACCTGGGTCCCTGTACCGCCTCCCATTGCTCCCACTCTGCCATGTGCCACTTTCAGGTCTCCTCACGCTCCTGCTGGTTTCCATTTTGTCATAGGTTGCTGTATGGCCTCCCATTGCTGCTGCCTCCACCGCCACACTGTGGCTCCAAACACTGGTTTTGGCCCCGTGACTGCCCAAATGAGTGAAGTGTGCGGTGATTCTAAGATCGACGGCACTCATCTGCATGTCATACTGACAGACAGTATTATTTCTCTTCCCCAGCAGACTCCAAGGGCATTTAAATTAAAGGTACAGTGTTCTGCACTAATATTAAGTCTCTCTGAAGCCTAGAAACACCCTTTTTTAAGTTAAATTCACAGCGAATTTATTCGACTCGAATCGAATATTGTCCACGAATTCGCCGAATCAGTCGAATCAAATTTTTCATTTCTTCGCTCATCTCTATATATAATCATTGAAAAAAAACTAAACATTAGATATACATTACAAATTATTAGTCCTGGCACATTTTCACTATCCAAATATAACATGATATAACTTGAATTTCCCTGTTTTGTGATTATAGAGCCTGTCCCGGACCCATCTATAAGGATTGTACTGGAGGAGAGGACCAGTCACTGGTGTAATGCAACTCTCATTTGTTCTGTGCCAACAAACTCCTCATCATTGAACTATAACTGGATGTACAAGCACACTAACTCTGTCTATGAGCTGAGTGGAGATACAATTCATGTATCACTGAACTACTCCTGGGACACGGAGTTCCAATGTACAGTACACAATCCTGCTGACCAGAAGAACGTGTCCAAACAAGAAAGGTGTCATGCACAAGGTAAGATATTCATTCTTAATGGCATTCCAATGGCAGCTGCATTACAGGGCACCACCACACATGGTAATGTACTGGCATGCATTGTGGTGCACTGCATTACAAAAAATAATGCATGTACTTTTTTGGGTGTGTTAGGTAGTCTATTCAAATAAAACACTTGATAAGTTTGGTTAAACCTATAGTTTATGGTACATTAGCATACGTGCAGGGGCGGACTGACAACTCATGGGGCCCCCGGGCAATAGGGGATCATGGGGCCCCTGTGTCCTTGCCCAAACTCAAAAAAGCCTATGAAAAAGGTACCAGGAGCATCTCATGGGGTCCCCTACTGACCCCGGGCCCTCAGGCAGTGCCCGAGTTTCCAAATGGTCAGTCTGCCCCTGCATACGTGTTAAACTTTTAAATAAATAAAATGATAATGAATGTGACCTGTATAGTGTTAAATAGCCATGGCAGATATTTTCTTTTTATTTCTTTACCCCTCCCCATACATTAAACTAATCTTCAGTAATAATTGTGAAATGAATAAATTGTGATGTCCCCTTACATTAGTGGTCAGTGTAGGGGTAAGCCCTTACATTGATGGTTTGTAGACAATTGCCCCCTTATGTTGAAGGTGTCAAGGTCCTACCTTTTCTCAGAGGTTGTGCTGCTCCATGTGCTGGCATCCATCTTGGGTTTCTGCAAAGCATGGTGGGAGCCTTTTATGCTTTCAGGCCTCTGCGGTCCCTCCCCCAGAGGGGTATGGTTGATCACATTTAAGCCTGTTGTCTGCACTTGCTCTTTGCATTCGTGTCCTGTATGTTCCCTTGCAGCGAGCTCTTGTTCTGTTCTCATTGCTCTCCTGGTAACCGACTCGGCTTGGACAAGACTACTCTCTGCTTTAACCCTTTACCTGACCTCCCGTTGCTGAACCCGGCCCGTGACCTGAGTATTTTTTGGCTATCGTCTTGTACTGTCTGCTCCGTTGTTATAGACCCGGCCGGTCTGACCACGCTACATGTTTTCCCATCTAGCTCCCACCAGCTGTACGCCATTGGCGGCAGTCGTTACCGCAGCTGGGGTTACTCGGGGTCCGCGACCTGGTCTCAGGCTGCATCAAGTCCATCTCCACCATCAGGGGCCCTGGTGAAGGGCAGCCTGGGACTTAGGCTCCGCGCCCTGAGGGACTCTGGTCTGTGGGTAGTGGCTGTCGTCAATCGCTGCGTGACCTTACCATAGGTCTGCCTGCCCATTCCATCGCTCCTGTCCTGACAGAAGGTCAGTGTAAGTGGGATATCAGTTCATCATTGCTCAAGTAAACCATTAAGAATCTTAGGAGGAACCCTGGTTGATAATGGTGGATATAGATCAAGAGCAGGGGCGGACTGACCATTTGGAAACTCGGGCACTGCCCGAGGGCCCGGGGTCAGTAGGGGGCCCCATGAGATACCCCTGGTACATTTTTCATAAGCTTTTTTGAGTTTGGGCAAGGACACAGGGGCCCCATGATCCCCTATTGCCTGGGGGCCCCATGAGTTGTCAGTCCGCCCCTGATCAAGAGAGTGGCCTTGTCTGAGTGAGAAGCAGATGTAGATCACTAAAGGTGGACCATTGAAGAACAGTCAAGTAGTCTTTTAAGAACTGTGTATATCGGTGACATAAGGGCTTAGTCATTACACATTTACATAGGTGCTGCGAATTGTGGCTATCATAAAGCTGGTGGTAAAGAACATTTTTCAGAGTTAGGCTGCATTCACACTTGAGCATTTTGTAGCTTGAAGCTCAAAACTTGAAGCTCCAAAAAAGCTCAAAATTACAAAATCAATTGTTCTCTATGGTGCCTGTTCACACCTGATCGTGTGAACAGGCACCATAGAGAACAAATGATTTTTTAAGTTTGAGGGTTTTTGATGCCTCTTTTAATACAAGAGAGGATTTTGCTCATGTTAGAAACTGCATATTGGCATTGCATGCCGTTATTAAGCTTGTGATCTACCAGAACTCCCAGATCCATCTCCACCATTTATTCCACCAATTGTACCCCTCCTCCTTCAGAGTGACCTAGACTGGAGAGTTTCCCGGAGGGACAGAACAGGACTTAATTATATGACCTTCAGCCCCACAGTAAAGGCATAGGCCAAGCCTTAGGCGACACGATCGCTCTTGTGAAGTGAGGTGTGTTCGGCCTAACTGCATAGGCTCTTCAGATGCCGGTACGGTTGCAAAGGTAGGTTGATCAGGGGATTTCTGGAAAACAGGAGCTAACGAACTCACTGGGAAGACGAGCCCTTTCCAGATCTCGCTCCTGGAAGTGGACATCGATTTGGATGCTAAGAGCAATCAAGTCATCCAGGGTGGTGGGTATGGTTCTTCCATCTAGTTCATCCTTAATACTTTTTGCTAGACCCTGCCAAAAGGTTGCAGAAAGGGCCTCATTATTCCATGCCGGTTGCGAAGCTAAGGTGCGAAACTGAACTGCATATTGACCAACAGTCATGCTACCTTGATGAAGCCGAAGAAGAGCTCCTGCAGCAGATGAAGTCCTGCGGGGCACATCAAAGCTTTTATGGAAAGTATAAAAAAATAGTAGGATCTTGATGCTCCCACAGTGGCAAGGCCCAAGCCAGTGCTTCACCGGAAAGAAGGGAGATCATGTACGCCACCTTGGAACGGTCAGTAGGAAAATGGTGGGCTGCTAGTTCAAAGTGAATTGAGCACTGTTTGATGAAGCCCCGACAAGCTTTGGAATCACCAGAGAAGCAAGGCGGTGGAGGCAACTGGAGTTTCGAATGACTGTGTTCCACAAGAGGAACAGCGGGCGTTGGAGCAGCAGGAACCAGAACAGGAGCCGAAACAGATGGAGAGGAAGTGGACACAACCTGCAGCTGATTCAACTGGGAGGAAAGTTCCTGCAGACACTGCATAATTTGTTCTTGAAAGGCCTGCTGGACATTGACTCTCTGTGCCAAACACTGAAGCTGTTCCAGGAGAGGCTGCGGTGTCTCCGAGGAGCTCATAGCCTCAGCAAACTTTCAAACGTTTGTGGTAGTGAGCCCTTGAAGATCGCTAACTCGGGGTTCCCCAAGGCATGGAGTCTAAGTCCCAGCCTGCTTCTTCACCAGAACTCCTGATGGTGGGGATGGGCTTGCAGCTAGCTAGAACCAGGTCACGGAACCCAAGGTACGCCCAGCTGAGGATGCTAAGACTGCTCGCATGAGCAAAATACAATAACAGGAGACAACAGGAAATCCAATAGACAAGCCGAGGTCAGGACTGGCGCAAATCAAGCACAGTCAGTGAACGAAGCCAGGTCGGCACACAGGTAGTTGTATACAGGAGTAGCAACAAACAGGAGCTCAGAGAACTAAGAAGTGGCTCAGGAAAGTGGTCTAGACTGAGCATGTCTTATATAGACAAGCAAACCAGGAGGTGGGCCAGGAAGTGATGGAAGGGAAGGAAATAAAACCCAGAGAATAGCAGGTGACGCTCATAGATGAGCACAGACAAACCACACATGTGAAAGGGATCAGGAACAGCACTACAGCAAGGAGGTAAGAATACACAAACAAGAAACTGCAGGCTAACTTGTGACACAAAGCTTGTTTGGCTGTACTGCTCCTGTGGATCACAGGAGTGCAGTTCATTCTGCATTCCTGTGACCCATTTTCAGCCGACATTTTGTATTGGTATTTTTTTTTTTCATGAAAATGGAGTTACGCTTTAAGCATTCTTCAGTATGTTTGTGATTCTTTTCAACTGACATTTGATATTTTGAGATATATAATGTACCTAATGCATAGTTTATCTAGCATAAAAGGAAGACCAGCAAGCATTTTAAGAACCAGAAGAATTTTCTTACTCTTTGCTGTTTGAATTTTGTATGTTGCTGTATAACAACCACGTGTTTTTATATTGAAGTGTTTGAAGATACACAAGTAAGGTGATCAACATGTAATGTTTATATGGGGGCAGGTCATTGCAATGTTTTTGTTTTTTATGTAATCTTTATCCATTGCAATGTTTTAATCCTTTCACTGCCAGGTATGTAGGTTGTATTGACCTGACAGTGAGTTTTTACACATACTTTGTAAATCTGACAAGTTGACTTCTGACTCTCCCATGAAAGTAGTCTGGTGCCTCCAGCGGCGCTGGATTGCTTTCACACCCTGGTAATGGGCACCAATCCCTCCTCCTCCCCCCTTCCCCGTGGGATCCCTCCGCCATGTATCTTAGGCTTGTATAAATAGAAAGGCTACAGTGAGCGCTCCAAAATGTCAGCAGCTGAACATTCAAGGAAAACACATAAGAAGTCCCAAGATAAATGTACAAATATAAAATGCAGCGCTGTGTGGTGTTGCCCTAATGTAGGCAACAATAATAATATAGAAATAAAACCAAACATAAAATTATGGAATTTAAATCATAAATGAAATGCAGTCCTGTAATAGTGCTCGCTGTTCTCCAGTGCAAATGATAGAAATGCGCACTAACCAGAAGCGTATTGGTAATACGCATGTGTATAAAATATCCTGAAGATTCCCCTCTCTTTCTGGTCAGAAAATGGATAGAAGCTGGAAAATGTGGAGATGAAGCGCCCTCGTGTGGTGAAGATGAAGTCCCACAGGCCAGAGATATCCTTGCAGAGATGTGTGGAGTAGGTAATTCCCCCTCTCTAGAGCTGGTACACTCTGAGGCCTACAAAAGTTGAAAGGCTCCTCACAGGAGACACAGGGAAGAACTCATAGTGTAGTATGTAAATTTACTTTATTATGCAAAGAAGCGTTTAGTGAGAATCACAGTGGTGCCAGATACAAATGAGTGACTGACCCTCCAAAATCAAAGATAGCCGCTGGGCCTCCACGTGGCGCCGGCGGCGTGATGTCAACAACGAATCTGACGCGTTTCGTGCACACGCACTTCTTCTGAGGTAGAGCAGACCTGGATATGGAACATCTGGATATGGAACAGTTAAACACTTCTAAACGCAAACGCTTATACGAGGTTAGCCGCTTTTGCACATTTACAAGCGTTTGGCGTTTGCAACGCTGATAAAATCTACTTCTGAACGCAAGTTTGGTGCGTTCAAAAAAACGACTGTAAACTCAACTGCCTGTAAAGGACTGTAAATGACTATCTGTACATGGACACATAGGAAAACATTAGAGAGAGTTCAGGGGCTGCTGAAAAAAACGCAGAAAAGCTAACATGAGTTTATCAGCTGCAGTGTACAGGAGCCCTAATAGCATCAGACCTTCTCTGTAAAGCTAAACTGATGACCTATAGAGGCTTTTACCATGTTGCCTATAAAAAATAAGCTCGTAAGAGTAGGGCCCTCTTACCCCTCGTACGCTGTCTGTCTTTGTTGTACTGTGCCATGTATTGTCCCCCCCTATTGTACAGCGCTGAGCAAACCCTTTGGCGCTATATAAACTCGTAGTAATAATAATAATAATAATAATACTGTGGTTTGTCACTATTTCACACACAGATTTAACCACTTTCCGCCCGCCATATAGTACAATGATGGGTGCAAGGTGGTTCTCTCGTTCTGATAGGACGTCATATGACGTCCTTCCATTCTCACCGCGCATGCGCGGCTCAGGGAGCGCGCAGCGCGGCAATCAACGGTGCGCTGTGTCCCTCGGACACAGCGGATCACAGAGCCAAAGATGTCAACTCGGTTATGTGATCAGCTGTGTCCAATCACAGCTGATCACATGTAAACACAGAAATGCCGGTTATCGGCATTTCTCTCCTCTCGAGCTGTCATGCTGACAGCTTGAGAGGAGAAATGGTAATCGGCTTTCCGCGGAGGGGACATGTACACTGATCATCAGGGTACTGATGATCAGTGTGCCCTGATGATCAGTGTGGCCCCAGAAGTGCCACCTGTCAGTGTCCATCAGTGGCAGCAGTCAGTTCTCATCACTGCCACGTGTCAGTGCCACATCAATGCCACATATCAGTGCCTACCATTGTACATCATTGCCACATATCAGTGCCCATCTGAGCTGCCTTTCAATGTCACCCATCAGTGCCAGTCAGTCCCGCCTATCAGTGCCAGTCAGTGCCGCCTATCAGTGCCACCTATCAGTGCCATATATCAGTGTCATGTATCAGTGCTGCCTTTCAGTGCCCATCAGTGATGCCTGTCCATACCCATCAGTGCAACCTACCAGTGCCTCCTCATCAGTGCCACCTATCAGTGTCCATCAGTGCAACCTATCAGTGCCCATCACTGCAGCCTCATTAGCACACATCAGTGAAGGAGAAAAATCACTTATTTACAAAATTGTATAACAAAAACTAAGAGAACTTTTTTTTTTTCTAAATTTTCAGTGGTTTTTGGTTTGTTTAAGAAAAAATAAAAATCCCAGAGGTGATTAAATACCACCAAAAGAAAGCTCTATCTGTCTAAAAAAAAATGATAAATATTTCATATGGGTACAGTGTTGCATAACCGCGCAATTGTCATTCAAAGTGTGACAGCGCTGAAAGCTGGAAATTGGTCTGGGCAGGAAGAGGGGTATAAGTGCCCTGTAGGCTAGTGGTTAAGGTTGTGTATCTATTTATTCGGTGCAACCTCTTTTATATTTTACCAAAAACTGGGTAATTTATTGCATTTTTGTGCCCTAAAATTAACTTTAGTGTATTTTTTACTGAAATGTTGTGTTTCCTAAGCCTTTGCAGTAATATCATGTGACCAGAGGCGGACTGATAACTCATGGGGCCCCCCGGGGGAAATAGGGGATCATGGGGCCCCTGTGTCCTTGCCCAAACTCAAAAAAGCCTATGAAAAAGGTAACAGGGGCATCTCATGGGGCCCCCTACTGACCCCGGGCCCTCGGGAAATGCCCGAGTTTCCAAATGGTCAGTCCGCTCCTGCATGTGACATAAAATATTGGAACTAACACTATTTTATTCTCCAGGGTGTCTGCTTTCAGAAAATATATAATGTTTAGGGGGTGTTTATGCAAACTTCAGGCCTGAAATTATTTTTTAAACAAAGGTGCAAAAAACACGAAAATGGCTCTGGCAGCAAATGGGTTATTATAGGTTTTTCTATTTGTAACAGTATTGCGGGTGCCCTTTTGGGCAGTATTGATCCTATGATTCATTACATTCATTTTTTTTATACTTGTGTGTTATTAGTGTGACTCTATAAGTTATTTGAAGGCAAGAGTCTTCACCATTATTATTATTATTTTGTGCAATCTGTTGGCACTATATACATCTGTAAAATAATAATTATTATAATTGAGAAATACAATGTAAGAGTGTTACTAGGTTTTCATTATTTCTTGTTTTTTTTTTTTTTTTTTTTAAAGCCCCGCAAGTACATTTTATTGCTAATTAGGAATAACTGTTTACAACATTATACAGTATTTAATAATATAAGCTTTAATTGATGCATACAGTATAATTTATTATTATAGAGTAACAGCACATCGAAGCCATTTAAGTATTAAACATATTTAAGATATCATTTTTTATATAATCAATTTATATTAAATAATATAGCATTTTTGTTAATTCATTGCAGATGGTGTTGCAGTGAACCGCATATGGTCTACCGTACTTATCTCCTTGCTTCCGGTGCTGTTCATTTTGCTTTTGGTGATTTGGAAAAAAAGAAGAAAAGGTATACAGTATACTTATTAAGGCCACTATCTATACCAGGGGTGGGCAACTGTGGCCCTCCAGCTGTTGGTGAACTACAAGTCCCATCCTGCCTCTGCCTTTGGGAGTCATGCTTGTAACTGTCAGTTTTGCAATGCCTCATGGGACTTGTAGTTCTACAAGAGCTGGAGGGCAACAGTTGCCCACCCCTGCTCTATACTGTAGTCTATATAGACTAATGTCCATTTGTATACATATAAAGTGTAATTCATACAAAGAGAGACTCCTGCTACTTGTGCGTCTATGGTTTTCAGTATATGCAAAGCTCAGAATTCTCCCAGGCCCCTAATACTGCGGTCATATAAGCAGATTTTCCTTGTATAGATTTCAACCACAAACTTTTCCCGATAATCAGAAGAAATATGGTCTTCTTCTATAAGCCTCCTCACACATTGTCCTAATACACGAAGGCTTATTTTTGAACATACATTTCTACATTACAAATGGCACCAAGAATATTTTTTTATAGGAATTTGGGTGTGACCCCGTGATCTGATATATTATTATTACAGGTACTTATATAGCACCATCAATTTATGCAGTGCTTTACATATATATTGTACATTCACATCAGTCCCTAACCCTCAAGAGGCGTACAATCTAAGGTCCCTAACTTACATTCATACATACACATACTAGGGACAATTTAGACAGGAGCCAATTAACCTACCAGCATGTCTTTGGAGTGTGGGAGGAAACTGGAGTATCTGGAGGAAACCCACGCAGGCACAGGGAGAGCCTGCAAACTCCAGGTGGATGGTGCCATGGTTGGTATTCAAACCGACAACCAGGGGCGGACTGACAACTCATGGGGCCCCCGGGCAATAGGGGATCATGGGGCCCCTGTGACCTTGCCCAAACTCAAAAAAGCCTATGAAAAAGGTACCAGGGGGATCTCATGGGGCCCCCTACTAACCCCGGGCCCTCGGGCAGTGCCCAAGTTTTCAAATGGTCAGCCCGCCCCTGCCGACAACCCTAGTACTGCCAGGTGGAAGTGCTAACCATATATATATATAAAAAAGTCATCAACTATATTGTTAAAGGTTTAGTGACACCTGACTATCACACCTATATGATCTCATTGGATCCAATTCCAGAAGCATGGGCTTTTAGGTGGGGTTAAATACGCATTGCAGTAGGTGAACGTTAGCCATGATGTGCAAGTGTGCACAGTATATTTGCACATTATGGGAGACTTACCTGCCAAAGGGACCCCTCCAGCACTCTGGCAGCCTCACTCTCCCTTGTCACTCCATTACCACAGCTGGGGGCATGTTTGCCTGGCACCAAGACATACTGGAAATGTACATTTAGCTGTGCATGTATTCAGAAGAAATATAGCTGTCAAGCAGAAGAGTAGCTTGTATAGCAAAAGAGGCATATGGTGCCTCTGCTGCAATAATAACCTAACCACCAGCAATGTTATTAAAAAAGGCTTTAGTTTTTCTTTAATACTGAGTTGCCCCTCTTTGCAATTACTGTATATTATCCATCACTATTCTGGGGAGACTTTTTACAAGATTTTGGAGTGTGGTCGTGGGATTCAGTTTGTGGGATGTGCCCATTCAGCCAAAACAGCCTATGTGTCAGGTACTGTTGTGGAACAAGACCTGGCTCGTAGTTGGCATTCCAAATCATTCCAAAGGGGTTCGGTAGGGTTGGGGCCAGGACTCTGTGCAAGCCACCCAAGTTCCAGAACTTCAAATTCATCAAGCCATACTTTTATGGAGTTGGTTTTCCAAATCATTCCAAAGGAGTTCAGTAGGGTTGAGGTCAGGACTCTGTGCAAGCCACCCAAGTTCCAGAACTTCAAATTCATCAAGCCTTACTTTTATGGAGTTGGTTTTCCAAATCATTCCAAATGAGTTCAGTAGGTTTGAGGTCTGGACTCTGTGCAAGCCACCCAAGTTCCAGAACTTCAAATTCATCAAGCCATATTTTTATGGAGTTTGTTTTGTATACAGGGGAACAGTCTGCTGGAACAGAAAGGCCTGCCTCAAGCTATGGCCACAAAATTGGAAGTTTACACTTTTCTAATATGTGTTTGTATGCTGCAGCATTAAAATTTTAGGTATGGCTTTTTTGCATGGTTACATTGGTCAAGCTTGGACCAACATAAGTATGTACAGTATGTACCATATCTGGCTGATCTCTGTGGAAGCACCGCTACTACAGTGATCAGTATTAGCTTCTGGGTCCCGTACCAACCTGCTGCATAGGACGAACACCATTCACAGAACGTCTTGCATTTTGCTCAGTGAATGCAAGACATTCCCTGTTTGGACAAGGAGAAGATTGTGACATCAACATCTCGCCTCTCCACCTCGTACAATAAAAAAGATTGCATTCATTGAGAAATTGTAAAGTGTTCTCTGAATGGCACATTTGCTAATTGAACAACCTCCTGTGTTCACTATGTATCAGGGCAGCCACTCAGTACGGGACCCAGAAGCTAGTGGTGATCATTGTAGTAGAGGTGCCTACTACAGTAATTTTCAGCTTCCACAGGCACCGGCCATGTATTGCACATACAAGCGCACATTAGTCCAAGCTGGACCAATGTAACTATGCAAAAAAGCCATATCTAGTCTTCATTTTTAAGAGTGTCCATAACTGGAAACACCTGAACTCAATATTTGGAGGGCTGTCCACATTTGTTTGTCTGTTCTCCATTTTGGCTCTCACACCTGTTCACCACTTATGGACCAGACCAGTTTTTATATTTCGGCCATGGACCTGTTTATTCAGAGATAACTTTGTCATTACTTAAAGTGGAGTTCCAGTTGAATAAAAAAAAAATAAGACAGCAGCAACAAAAACTTTAGTTGCTGGATTTTAAAAAACAGACACTTACCTGTCCCTCAGTCCAGTGGTGTCCTCACCACAGCTGGTTTTAATGGCCGTCTTTTCTCCCCGCTGCCGGCATCCTTGGTGTGGGCACCTAGCTGTGACAGATTGTGGCTTCACAGCCGGGTACCCACTGCTCATGTGTGAGCAGCACTGAGCTTTGTGTATGGTCTTCACGTGTCCCAGAAGCCTCCGGGGAGGGATGGGGGAGGAATACTTCCACTTCCGATTGCCTTAGGTGATCACACGGGAAGTGGGAGCGGGTACCTGTCAAATTCGAGAATCCATTTCCCACCCGCTCCACAAAGGTGCCAATCTTTAATGGGGAGCGGGGGACAAAGCCTTGGGTGGAGCTCCACTTTAAGATAAAACATATTACATATATTGTTTTTTTTAAAGACAAACAAGGCTTTCTTTTTGTGAGTATTCTCTTGCAAAAAATTTTTTTTACCGCAATCCTTAAACAATTAAACATAGCAAAACGTAACAAAATGCACTTTTTCTTTCTTTGAGCTGTGTTTGTTTAAAAATAAAAAGTGTTGCTGCAGATAAGAAGGGCACATTTTATTCTCTAATCTATCCTTTTTAAAATGACACTAAAATTATGATTCTGGTACAAAGCATTGCCAAGTTATTTACAAATTCAATATAATTATTTTTTTTTTTAATTTTGCGCTTTTTTAAAATGTGCAATTTGTAAATATATGTTAAAGGTGTAAAAACATTAACGAACAAAAACAAAAAAAAAGTTTAAATATTATTAGTTTATTAAAATAGAAATGAACAAAATAAATCAGCAGGAAAACAATAATTGAATGGAGGAGAATAATGAGTTAATTAGGGCTTATTGGAGTAAACTATGAGTTAATAAGGGGTTAAACAGTTGAACATTTAATTTAAAAAAAACTTTTTTTTATTATTTGATGATTTCCATTGTAAAGGAGAGATGTAGGGTCTTATTGACCCCAGATCTCTCCATAAAGAGGACCTGTCATGCCTTATTTAATGTTCACATTCCTTCTCATAGGAATAAAATTGATATAATAATTTTTTTTTAATTAAAGGGACAGTGTAAAAATAAAAAAGTTATAAAATAAATAATAATACATTTTTTTTTAATGCAAACACATACGTAGGTCACATCCACATGTGTAAACAGTATTCGCAACACACATATGAAGTATCACTGCGAACGTCAGAGCGAGAATAATAATTCTAGCATTAGACATCCTCTAACTATAAACTGGTAACCTGTAAAAAAAATTTTGAATGTCGCAAATGGAGATTTTTAGGTATCGTAGTTTGGCACCATTTCACTGGCATGCACAATTTTTAAGCATGATGTTAGGTATCTATTTACTTGGCATAACATCATCTTTCATATTGTACCAAAAATTTGTTTATATATTGTGGGTTTGTTTTTAATTCATTAAAGTGAAAAACCACTGCGCAAATACCATGTGACATACAAAATTGCAACGACTGCCATTTTATTCTCTAGGGTCGAAAAAGAAAAAAAAATTATATATATATAATGTTTGAGGGTTCCAAGTAATTTTCTAGCAAAAAAATACTGATTTTACTTGTGAACAAAAAGTGTCGGAATAGGCCTGGTCCTTTAAGGCTGAACTCCACCCAAAAGGTGAAGTTCTGCTTTAAGGCTTCCTCCCCCCTACTCTTACTCAGATTACACTCTTTTGGGGGGGTGGGAATCTGATTTTTACAGGTACCCAATTCCACTTCTGCTCCAACCACCTAGGCAGTCAGAAGTGGAAGTTCATCTCCTCCCTCCCTCCCTGTAGTCTTCTGGGACACGTGACAGGTCCCTGAAGAAAGTGTGACCATTCACTATGTACAGTGGGCACCCAGCTGTGAAAATTGAAGCTGTCATAGCTGGGTGCGAACAGTTGTGATGCCAGAACAGAAGACGATGGCTTGGGTGAGCACTTTGCTAGATCCTGGGACAGTGAGTGCCTGTTTATTCAAAGTCAACAGCTACAGTGATTGTTACTGCTGACTTTTAACAAATACAAAAATGGCTGGAGCTCCACTTTTAGTGGATAGAGGAGCAGTATTGTCACCCTGGGCTGCTCACCTGATTTTGATGACAGATACTTCTCCCTTTTCCCATTTACAAAACATATATAGGAGGTATTCTATGGTTAACAGAAGATAGCTGTGAAACCTGATAATATTATTTAGGACTGAGCTTACAAGGACACTTGTTTTCAGGAAGAATCACAGGTATTTTTGTACTTTCAGAAAAAGTGCTTAGCCTGAGAAAAGTAAATCAATGTATCCACCACATCTTAGAAGTGCTAAGCTGTAATACATTAAATCTTTGTTATTGGGTTTAGGTAGACTTTAATTTCTTCTTTCCTCTCAACATTGCATTTATTATTGAACTTCAGGAGCATTTGAAACTAATTTTAATTTCTGGTACTTAGGGTCAAAAATGCTGGTGGATGGTGACCAGATAACCCATGATAGCCAACACCATGGTCCCTCTGTGGAAGAGGAAGAGCATGGTACGTACATGATAATGGGTTCAAGCTACTAAGCTATAACCACCATTTTTTGTCATAATGACAGTCATTTTCAGGAATGACAACCATACATTTCAAGTAGCATTGGGAAGGGTTGCAATACTGGACAATGTTTTTGTCGTGGTCTGTGTCTACTGATCCTGGTTATAACTTTCACACGCACACCCTTTCTTTTCCTGGAGTCACAGGGATAAATCTCTCCAATGGGAAAACATGGCTGCAGTTAGACTTTAAAAGGGTCAGCCCTTAAGTAAGTACTTTAACATCCTATAGACTGCTGCTGCTTTACTTCCAGCCCAGGACTAGCCAAGAGCGCCGATCTCTCAATGGGCCTTGTCTCCTCTTTCATCTATTACACCATCAAACAACAAGGCCTCACTCTGGACTTCTGTAGTTCTTCGTATGGTTTCACTAAAGGATAGAACAGTCCACCACCTGGTTTCTCTGACACATTTCCCCCTTCTACTGGGGCTTAGTCATAGAACCATGACTTTCCCACAACCCTATCCATTTGTTATACACCCATAAATTTCCCATACACCCATAAAATTCTGGGAATGTCTAAGCTACCTAGAGTAACTAGAAGACATCTCCGTACCTGGTTACCGAGTGAGAGTGGACTTCTTTTGTCCTCAACTCACCAGGCACATAAAATGGATCAGCTCTTTAAACCCAACTCCTGCCCACATTTGACCTTTGCAACCCTGGTAGTTCTGCCACTGGTTTCAGTAATCTTTTAGGTTTTTTATGTTTTGTATTCTTTTTTACTATTTTATTTTTTTACAATATTATTTTTTATAATTTTTTCCAATTTTTTGGGCATATGTTGGTGGCTTTGGTGGAATATCAGGGGTATAAACAGCCCTCAATCTCCTTCTCTGCAGGCTCAGCAGCACAGAATGAATAGAAAGGAATAGCTCTATACAGTTTCCTGTTTATTCATAAAATGTAGCATTGTAAGCATAGTTTACTTTGCTTCAGTTATGAATGAACAGATCGGTATGGATCTCTGAATCTATTCATTAAGACAAGGAAGGGGCCGGTACATGACATGCTTACCAGCCCCTTCTCCGCTCTCCAGCCTGACAGCATGCCCCACAGCAGCCAGTGGGAGAGGGGAGGGAGAAACCCAGCAGAACTTTGGGGGGGGGGGGGCAGGAGAGCGAACAGAGGCCCGGGAACAGCAGAAGGAAGCTGGACAAGGGGGGAAGTGGGGGCAGCAGCATATAGAAGAACCGATTTTCTCCATGTTCTTCCTGCAGCCACTTAGTGAGGAAGAGGAGAAGAAGTAGACATTCCCCCATGGGCTCCCCTGAAGGATGGGGCCAGGTCGCAATTGGGACCCTGCACTTATGCCCTTGTGAACCCATCCCACTCTCCTTGTTGGATTTTTTGCTTGTGAACTTTCTTGGTGGGAAGCAGTAGGGCCTAGGGGGAGAAGTCCATTGGAGTACTCAATGTAAGTTTTTTTCTTTCCTAGGTCAAGAACAGATTCAAGAAGCTGACAGGTTTTATTGTGAACCGACATTTCCCACTGATAATCCCACCACTCAGGTAACCAAAGCATTTTACTTCTCACGGCAAATATAACTCATGTGCTCTGTGGAACAGGACTAGGGTATAACAGATGGAGTTTAAACCCCTCAAGCTGCCTAGCCACCCCTCCACCCAACCGTGCAACCAAACAAAACAGTGACACCAACTGGAATTTTTAATGACCACAGCAGCCACTTTATTTACAGTAACAACATATAAATAACAAGTATAAATACCAAATATACGCAACAAATGACCAACAACAGACTGTATACTGGAGTCTCAAGGTCCTTGTAGGCAACTAAACTTATACCTGTGACCTGTAAAGTAGGCCTCCTGCTGCACCCCACCGACTCAGAGACAGAGTCAGGTATCAACTACCTATTCGCCTTCACTACTGCCTACCTTTTAGGGCCTTGAACCCTGCCAGCCCCTATGAAAAATACCCAACCCTCAGGATTGAACAACCCGCAACAGGAACAAAACAAACAAATGAATAGGGGGGAGGACAGGAAGATTCTTTGATGTCTGCCATCCTCCAAAAAAACTCTCCTGGGACTGTCCTACCTACAACCCATTGTGGACCCCACCCGTCCTGTCCAGCCTCACCAATCAGGTCAGTACCCTCAGCTCCCTGCATCCTTTAAACTAACTGAACTCCACCTGAGTCCACCACTCCCCATTTAACCCAGTCATGCCACCCCCCCGTCCATTTCTTCCGGTCTTTTTCTCTGGGTCTGACTTTTCTTGATTAACGACTGACACTTGGGTTGGATGTCTAACAAGAATGTATTCCTGTTAAGCAGACCTAGTACAATTACAGAAACAATCTGGTAGTAAATGTTTAATTGAAGTTTTCTGCATGGCAGATCTGGTTACACTTTGTGTCTTTGGTTTTAGTACACCCTTTAAGGTTATTTTTATTCTGGATAGATATTGCTGTGTTGCTTGTCCATAAATATAATAGAGCAATTGGGGGTTGTTACCCTAGGACAGGAAGTGATTTGCTGGCAGGATTACGAGATGAAAAAGTAAAAAAAGAAAAAAGAAACCCAACACATAGCAGGACCAACCCCAAAAAATTCCTGAAATATATTAACCCCCCTGGCGGTATTCCCGAGTGTAGCTCAGGGTTAACTTTCAGTACCAGAAGCGGTAAGCCCGAGCGACACTCGGGATTACCCTGCAGCATTGCTCTGGGATCCCTCCAGCACTTACCTTGACCTGCGTTCCCGTGATGTCCCCCCTTCAGCGTCCCCGTCCATCTTCTCCGGCTGATGCTGGCATCCGGGTTCCGTTCCCTGCGAGCGTCGGGACGTACGGGACGTACGGGGGATGGAACCGGTGGGATATTCAAAAATGTAAAAATGTGACATTCACTCAATACACTAAAATCTGATAGTATTACATTACTGTATCAAACCATTTCACTTACATTTTGTCCCGAGTGCTTTGTCCTGTGCCCTGCCTGCATTTTTACTGGTCTTTCTGCCTGGAAACTGAGAAAAGTCCATGGCGTCCAAAAAGCGTCCCTTTAGGTCAAAAGTGGTTTTAGATCAGCTACAGAACAGCGATAGTAAATCAGAACCACTTGCAGAATTGAGTGATAATGATTCGTGGGGAAATTTGTCATCAGACACTGAAAACGATTTTGCGACTGAGCTCAGTGATGTGCAAACTTGGTGCTCTATTTCAAATTTCAGTGTTTTTGGTTTGATTATATTATTGAATTAAATTTATTATTATATCATTATTTTTTATGATTATTTATTATATTATAATTTATGATTTCATGTTTCAAATTTTATCATACCCGGGATGTTTACTAGACTCTTGTTCGGACAGATTTCAGTGAATTATTCCTAAGAATTACAGGCCTACAATAAAAAAACAACATATTTCCATTGAAAACAATGTACCGCTTTGAGCACAGAAATACTGACATAATCAGACTGATAGGGAGGTTAACAGTAAAAAGGTCCGCTCCGAGCATGTAGGCCCTTTACAAAATAATCTAGAGTGGGTGACTGGGGACAAAGAGAAGACAAATTTATTAAATCCCTTCTTCAGCTCTGTGTATACAAAGAAACATGGGGGAGCTGTTGTCCATAATGGGCGTGGTATTGACACAGACCCAGATGATCCACATTGGCTCACAATTGATATGATCCAAAAATATTTAGACAGAATAAAGGTGAATAAAGCACCTGGACCGGATGGCATACACCAACGGGGCCTTAAAGAATTGAGCTCTGCCATTTCAAAGCCATTGTTTCTAATGTATAGAGACTCTTTAATGACTGGCATAGTACCACGGGATTGGTGTAAGGCCAGTGTGGTGCCAATATTTAAAGAGGGGTCAAAATATTTACAAAGTAATTATAGACCTCTTAGTTTAACTTCTATAGTTGGGAAGATACTGGAGAGTTTCACATAGATGAGTTCTTGCTGGAAAAAAATATTTTAAGCAACAGACAGCATGAATTCACGAAAGACAGAATTTGTCAAACAAATCTGATTTCTTTTTATGAGGGGTGAGCAAAACCTTGGACAGAGGGGTGGCGGTGGACGTGGTATACTTGGACAGAGGGATAGCGGTGGACGTGGTATACTTGGACAGAGGGGTGGCTGTGGACGTGGTATACTTGGACAGAGGGGTGGCGGTGGACGTGGTATACTTGGACAGAGGGGTGGCGGTGGACGTGGTATACTTGGATTTTGCAAAAGCATTTGACACAGTTCCCCACACACGGCTAATGTGTAAGCTAAAGTCTACAGGCTTGGAAAAATCTGTATGTAAATGGATAGAAAACTGGCTAAAAGATTGTATTCAGAGAGTAGTGGTTAATGATCCACATTATGTATAATACATAAGGGGGGATATGATCTCCATGTATAATACATAAGGGGGGAGGACATGATCTCCATGTATAATACATAAGGGGGGATATGATCTCCATGTATAATACATAAGGGGGATATGATCTCCATGTATAATACATAAGGGGGGATATGATCACCATGTATAATACATAAGGGGGGATATGATCATCATGTATAATACATAAGGGGGGATATGATCTCCATGTATAATACATAAGGGGGGATATGATCTCCATGTATAATACATAAGGGGGGATATGATCTCCATGTATAATACATAAGGGGGGATATGATCTCCATGTATAATACATAAGGGGGGGATATGATCTCCATGTATAATACATAAGGGGGATATGATCTCCATGTATAATACATAAGGGGGGATATGATCTCCATGTATAAATACATCAGTGGTTCATATAGTGAACTCGGTGTAGAGTTATTCCCCCTGAGGTCATCACAGAGGACAAGGGGGCACTCTTTACGTCTGGAGGAAAACACATTTAATCTCCAAACACAGAAAGGTTTCTTCACAGTGAGAGCTGTGAAAATGTGGAATAGACTCCATCAAGAGTTGGTTCTGGCCAGCTCAGTGGATTGCTTTAAAAAAGTCCTGGATTTTTTCTTAGATACACAGAATATAACTGGATACTAACATTTATAGGTAAAGTTGATCCAGGGAATATCCGATTGCCTCTCGGCGGATCAGGAAGGAATTGTTTTCCCAGCAGGAGAAAATTGGATCATGCTTTGCTGGTTTATTTTTTTTCTTTTGCTTTCCTCTGTATCAACTGTGGGTGTAGGATTATAACTTTTTTTTTTAATGGTTGAACTGGACGCACTTTTGTCTTTTTTCAGCCAGACTAACTATGTAACTGTGTAATTATTACTACTAAGGTAATGTTGAAAGGGTAGGAAAGCACCCAAAAAGAGAAGCAGGCTGATTAACAAACACATCCCTCTCTCCTCATCTTCATTTTTTTTTTTTTCTTCCAAAAATTTTTATTGAAATACAAGACATTTGAGATTAAAGACATGTACGGAACACATTCTGCACACGTATAACTGAAGCAATCTCCCGTAACGCAGACGGGTAGTCAGACATGTAATTGAAGTATGCAGTAAACATAAACAGGAGATCACGCTACCCAGTAAACAAAGTAGAATAACAGGTTCGCAAATATGGATGGTAAGCAATAGAGGTATAGAGGATGCAAGTGTCGGGGGTAAAAAGCGCTTAAGTAATCGGGTAGTGGAGCAAAAAACAGCATTGATGTCTGAGGCGGACGCCTCGTGTAATTCCGCACCCAGTTAAGTTAAGTTTCTGCTTGAATGTAGAAATAGTTGTTTAAGAGAAAAATATGAGACAAAAGGAAAGAAAAGAGAGAAAAGAAAAAGAGGAGAGTACTGTATATGGAGGAAGATTTAGAGAGCACAGGGAGGAGTGAGAGAAAAAAAAAAAAAAAAAGGGGGGGGGGGACGGAGAGGGGGGGGGGGGGGGGGGAGATGTGGGAAGGAAGTGAAAAGGGAAGGATGGATCAAGTAATAGGTGATAGCTATTAAGCCAACCATAATATAATATAGTAGACAAGCTAATAGGTATTATCCTCAGGACTTAACATACATTTCGATAAACACGGTCCTTGTCGCTATTCCAGAGGTGATAACTTTGAACGGTATTCACGACCTGTAGATTAGTTTTAGTTATTCATATAGAGATTATAGAAATTGGTAGTTTGGAAGTGTTTCCAACACGCCCAAGTTTTCCGAAATCTCTCAGGGTGGTCTCTTGTCACTGAAATCAATTCCTCCATCTCCGCAACTCTGATGATCCTATGAAACCACTCCCGCACAGTAGGAATCTGTTCTGATCGCCAGTGGACAGGAATACATTGTTTCGCCGCATTTATCATATGCAGGGTAAGAGACTTACGGTACATCCTTAACGGAATTGAGGAGTGGTGAAGTAAAAATTGAGCCGGGGTGTATTCCAGAGTGTAAGTAGTCACTTGTGAGACTATATCTCGCACTTTTTCCCAAAAAGGCTGCAACAAGGGACAATCCCACCAGATATGTAGGAGTGTGCCTGTTGTCTGTTTACATCTCCAGCACAACTCTGAAATGTTAGGGTCAAATTTATGTAGCAGGGACGGAACTCTGTACCATCTAGAGTATAGTTTGTAATTACTTTCCTGCGTGGAAACACACATGGAGCCCGAATGTATGTGTTCATAAATGTGATCCCAGTCGTCAGTTGACAAAGGTGTTTGTAAATCTCGTATCCAAGCCTCACACGCTTTTCGAGGTTGAGATATACTAGTAGTTTCAAGAAGGGAGTAAAGCTTGGATATAACATGTCGCTGGGGGGAATTCAAGAAGCAAAGTTTCTCAAATGGAGTAAGCGACCTGGAGTAGTCTTGTAAATGCGAGGCGTTATGTGCAAAATGATGAATTTGTCTATATATCCACGGTGTTAGGTTCAGGGATGGCCATAACTTCAAAATGTCCTCTCTAGATAAGAACTTAGTATTTTTGAAAAGGTGATGTATTGTCAGATTATCTGGAAGGTCACATCCAGAGAGGAAAGTCCGGGACATACCCGGCAAAAAGTCAGGGTTCTTTTTGATTGGGGTTAAGGGGCCCGGGGAGGAAGAGAGCTCAGTGTTCTGGAATATCTGTCGGCAACAGTTTAACGTGGGGCCTACAAGAGGGTGATCCCGAAATTCAGTAGGAATATGAGAATTTCCCAGCCAAGGGGAGGAGGCAAGCGAAACCATCGAAAAATCAGATTCTACGTCAACCCAAATCTTACGATCACAGTTCGAGGTCCAGTCTACTACTCTTGCCAATTGACACGCCCTGTAATACCGTGTAATGTCAGGTAGTCCAATACCTCCACTTCTCTTAGGCATGGTGAGTTGTACAAAGCTAATTCTGGGGTGTTTGTTATTCCAAAGAAAGGAGGAGCAGAGCTTTTTATAAGAAGTAAAGAAAGAACTCGGTAATGCAATCGGTATTGTTTGGAGTAGGTACAGTATTCTTGGAAGCACATTCATTTTGAGAATGGCTGCTCTACCAAACCAGGAAAACCAAGGTTTGTTCCAAGTCTGGAGGTCTTTGGAAATATTACGCAAGAGGGGTAGGAAATTCAAATCATAGAGTTCCTTTAGATTAGTCGGTAATTGGATTCCCAAGTATGTAATTGCCTCCGACTGCCAGGCAAAAGGGAAGTTCGATTTCGCTTGCCTAATCACCTCCCGGTGAAGAGAGACATTAAGAGCTTGGGATTTAGAGAAGTTTATTTTGAAATTGGCCAGGTATTGAAACAATTCAAAATCTTTTAGCAGATTAGGTAAAGTGATATAGGGATCTGTTAGAAAAAGCAAGATGTCATCTGCAAAGGCCGCTATCTTATGAATTTTGCCATTGATATGAATCCCCTTGATAGTATCGTTTTGTTTGATGCAGTTCAACAGTGGTTCCAGTGTTAAAATAAAAAGGAGGGGGGATAGAGGGCATCCCTGCCTGGTGCCATTGCCTATCAAAAAAGAGTCCGAGAGTAGACCGTTAACCCGCACTTTAGCTGTGGGAGAGGTATATAAAGACATAATAAAGGTACGGAAACGCTGAGGCAATCCAAGGCCAAAAAGAACCGCCTCCATATAATCCCATGCTAACCTATCAAAGGCCTTCTCGGCATCTAGTGATAAGAAAAAGCCTGATTGTTGTTTTTGAATTAACCAATGATGAACATTTATGGCCCGTATGGTGTTGTCTCTGGCTTCTCCATCTTCATTACTTTGTGTTTTGTCGTTTTGGGAAGATGGCTAAGGTTGACAACATTGTTTGGGATAGTGGTTCAACGCACAGAAATCTACAAGGACATCGAATTTCTGGCAGGATCAATGGGTGTTGCATTGCAGAAATTGTACTTGGTCTAGAAAATGAATGCCACCACCATACTGTATCTAAAGACCAGTATTCTATAATGTATTACACTTTTATTCTTGGATTTGACATAAAAAATATCTGTAGCTCTGATAGTCTCATATTATAGGCGGTGATATTGAGCAAGGCAGGTAATACGAAATGTCAGATGGAGCATGAATATGTCACAAAGTTTACAAAACAAAATAATTATAAGATGGGAGAACAGGATTCTGTTCATTCATCACAAAGCAAGCCAAGAGTGGAGGATACTGGTAGAACCAAAGGCCAGCTCTACAAAAGTAAAGTATTAAAAGACAGTTCAATCAGCAAAAGACGGTTGGTGATATTTTTCCATCCCCCACCTGCCTGGGCCCTGGGGCGATAAAACAGAATGATGTTTACCTGTACAGATAAGCCCTCCAGAATAGCCGCTTTCAAGTGAACTGGAACATAATAGACTGAATCAATAACCTCTTGTTTAGACCTGTTCCCTTGGATACAAAGAAACAGCTTCTTTGTTGGACGTGTATACTGCTATTAGTGCAGTTTTTATGAGGAATAGGAATGTGTTTGTGGTGGAACCATAAAATCCTTTTTTCTACTTTTACTTATTTTCTGAATTAGTTCCTGTTTCATTGGAAACCCGCTGTATGCAAAAATATTGCAAAGAGCGGTCTCTTGCCTCCTTTTCTGAAAACCCCTGTCGGTGCTTTCTGCTCCTTCTTTGTAAGAGTGCCCCCTTTAGCAAGCCAGCTGTTAAGGGGGCACCTGCGTGCTCTCTTTCTAGGCTGTGTACATCCATAGACACACACAGTTCTGGTAATCCGTGCCCCCTCCCCCTCTTCATAGGCATTTGACTGACAGCAGTGGGACCCTATAGCTTCTGCTGCTGTCAGCATCTCCTGTGAGACCAGGCCAAGAGGGGAGTGAGGCTGCAGCAGGATCGGTGAGAGCAGTCAGGTAAGTGTTTAGTGATGGGGGAAGGGGTGGGGGGCAAACAGTTGGGATTTTTTTTTTTTTGCTTTAATGCGGGGAATTCATCAAGGTAAAAATTGATTTTGACTTTGGATCCACTTTAAGCTAACGGCTGTATATCTATTGTTTCCTATATGCATGCATTTAATGTGAAAGTAAGCTTCCTTGCTGGGGGTGAACGTTTGCCATAATCTGCATGTATGCACAGCACACGTGTCCACCAACGAGTTCAGGCAACTGCCACCGCTGCATCCCCTGCCACCATCTCTGCTGCTGATCGTAATGGGTCCCATGGTGATATTCTTCAGCAATTGGATGATCATTGATGATGTTACATTGTCCGTAGAAGAAAGAGGGAGAACTTTTTGGGGAGAAGAGACTTTGCATGTCTCTGCTGCCATTAAAAACCTACCTCCTAGCAATTTTTTATTTTTAAGGCTAAATTCTGCTTTAAAACGTGACAACAACCCCTTCACGCCTAAGGGTAAAACAAATCTTAAAGCCTAAGTAAAATTTTTCAACTTTGACATGTATTAGTAAAACCGTCCATATCTTCACAACTACTTTGTACATCCAGGTGAATTATACCGCGGTTTTTTTCAGGACAAATTAAGCTTTCATTCGGTGGTAAATGGTAATGGATATTTCCTGATTTTTTTTTTTTTATTATTATTATCAAAGGAAAACTGACCCAAAATAGTAAAAAAAACATTTTTTTAAATTTATCTGTGTGTTTCTTGTTACTACCATCACCTACCAAAGAACAACCCAAAATAAATTTCCAGCTCTTGACGATCGCAGCGATACCATATATGTGCATGTTATTTGTACCTGTACTACAGCCCAGAAACAATAGTGCACATTTTTATTCTTTTGTTTTTTTACATAAAACACACTGAATATATATATATATATATATATATATATATATATATATATATAGACCTTGACCTTTGACCTTGACCCAAACACTAACCCTGGCACTGAACTAGATTAAACCTTGGTCTAGGTAGTTTTTTTTGTTTTTTGTTTTTTTGTTTTTTTAATATTTATTTATTTTATCTTTTTTTTTTTTTTACAAGCAGTTGTTTTTTTTCTCTATGCAAGGAGAGAGAGAGATACAATGTATCTCTCTCCTCCATTCAGAGAGGGAAAAAAAAAAGTAGGATGGTGGACCCCACATTGATTGATCACTGTGATAGCCAATCAGAGGCTATCATAGCAATCATGTGACTTGGAATCGGGAGTCCTGGGTCCCGGTCATTAGAACGCCTGTAACACCCTGGTCTTTGTGCTGGGAGCGCACTGCACAAAGACAGGTACGCAAATATGCGTCCCCACACAAAGCCCAGTTCTGTGAGGCTGCATATTTGTATGATGTCGACATCCAGGGTTTAAAGAAAAGCTTCATCCCCTCAGGGTTTATTTTGATTTGAACCCCTTCTTACCTTGTCTGGTGGGTTTAATTATAAAGGCATACTCATCAACCCAGCAAATCTAGTGCTGTCTATCTGTAACCTGCCAAAAACCTGGCACACGCCAGGTCCTACACCACCATCTTGTTTGTGGCATCAATCAAAAGGTTGACTGTCTCTTTGAGGTCCCACCAGTAGACTCCTGAGGACACTGCACATGTGTAGTTAATTCTACATCAACCCAAAGCCTCCTGGGATGCTTGACATGGCTATGTCAAGCGCAGGGGAATGTTTTTCTCACCTAGACATGAAAAGCGAAAGTGATAGCTGCTCTCCACAAAGAATTGGTATCTCTGCCCAAAAAACTTGCAATTTGCTAAGAAGGGTGGAGGAGCAAGAAGAAAGAAAGAAAGAGAAGAAAAAGTGAGTGAAGGTCCTCTTTAAAAGCCCTGTCCCCATGATAGTGATCACCAGGATAAATAAAGAGAATGAATCACTCCATTCTGGACATGGACGGCTATAAAATCATATCAGGGGTTCTAATCCTTCCCTACTGTATGCACAAGTATATAAATATAGATATACTTTAGGTCTTGTCCCAGGGTGGATACTGCCCTAAACATTCGTACCACTCAGTGCATCGGCCCAAGGTTGCTTCCCATCTGTGTCAAATCTTTTCCATTATGGTGGTCTTCTGCTTAATTCTGGGACTGTTCTTGCTATCATGAGCACTGCAGAATCCCTGCACTGTACCACTGAGGTACCATTGCAGCTGAACATCCTGTAATAAACCAGGGTCGCTGATAAGGCAGTCCAGCTGGCCCTCCTGTACCGGACCTGGGCCCCATCAGTTCAAAAGGGGGGCCCAGGCACCTGCTGAGCAGGAGGGCCAGCTAGACTGCCTTATGACCCTTGTGGATCCGTCCCCCTGCAGTGCTGCCAGTTTTCTCCCACCCGCTGCTCTATAGGGGGATTAGTTCTACATACTTGCCAAAAGTCCTGATTTTGGAGCAGCGGGTAAAGCTGCAGAGTCTCTGCCTTTGCCATCAAATTTGTACACTGCCGGATCCTGAAACTCTCCCTCCATCTCCACCTTCTCATGCCTCCCCTTTAAAGGCACCACCTGTGACACGGTTTTCACCTTTTTATTTTATTTCTTTTATCTTTACAGAGCTTCTCTTGGCATAAAAGAGACAACCACATGGATCCTCCTCCTCAAGAATTCAAAAGCCTTTATACAAGCTATCAAAAAAAATAGATGAGACGTTTCAAGAATGTGAGGTTCTTGTTGGTGAGTTGTTACGTGCCCCACTTATTTTAAAATGCAAAAATTATAACAAAGAAAAAAAAACACCTTGATAAAGAAGAGGACCAATTCATACCTGTCTAAGTGATCTGTCCTCTAACCTTTGCCTGGTCCCACTCACTGCTTTCTGTCACTACAGCTCTGCTGGATCACATTGATGACATGCAGGCTCTCAAGGGTTGAACCACAGAGTGTAGTGGGGGACCAGGCATCAAATAAAGCTGTGTGTCAGATGCTGAGTATTCTTCATCCAACATAGCTGTAAGCAAAGATTGTAGGCCCAGGTGGTAGAACAGGTACAGTAAGTATGGTGGGACTCCTCTTTTACAAGTTTATATATATTTTGTGTTGTTGTTAATTTGCCAAAGAAGTCCAGAAATTTTTTTTTTTATAAATGTTCTTCTATTCATAACATTCATGCTGTTTATGAGGTCTTTGTCAGGAGCATGTAGAGCTTCTGCTCCATCACTGCTGCTGGTCTCATTCCAGCATCCTGGTTTTGGTTCTGATACATTCTCCCTGTCTGTTTGCCCACCTGCAGGGTGATTGATGTGGCCAGTCTCTGGGTGGAGAACAATCCTGATTTAGGCCAGCCAAGCCTGCGGTCTCATGCTTGTCATAGCACGTGTAATACATGCTCAGGCTCCCTGTCTGACTGTTCTGCTCTGTTTGGATTCCCCTGTTTATGACCTCAGATCCTGATATCAACTATTCTCTGAATTATGCCTGCCTTTTGACTATGGATTGGACCATGACTACTCTGAAGCTTGTCTATCTTGTACCTGGACTGTCATTGAACCTCTATGCTTGTCTGCCAACCGTAAATACCTGTTTGCTGTGCTTAGTTTGCTCCTGCCCGAGGCACTGTAGCATTGTGTATAAGTCCTGGGGGCAACTGTGTACTGGTAGGCCTGCTAGCCTTATGGGAAAGGGAGCTGCTATAGGAAAAGAACATGTCTCACTAGTGTCTTTAAGCCAGTGCCAGAATTGCTTAGACTGCTGAAAGGACCCACACTTGCTTCCGTAATGATGATGTCTTGGTGAAGAACCTGGTTCTGCAGAATTTTGGCCAGCAAGAGAATGGCACCACAGGAGATGTTGAGTGCTCTCTTTAGATACCTTGTTGGCTGTGGCAGGATCCCTATGGGCATTGCCCTTAACCTCCCTAACGGTATTCCCGAGTGTAGCTCGGGGTAAAATGTCTGTACCAAAAGCGGTAACCCCAAGCTACACTCGGGCTTACCATGCGGCGCTGCATAGGGAGTCTCTGCAGCACTTACCTTGTCCTTCGCTCCCGCGATGTGTCCCCTGCAGCGTCCCCGGCCATCTCCTCCGGCTGATGCCGGCATCCGGCTCCTGTGACATTTTTTTTCAAAACGATTTTACATAGTAAAACATTGCTGTTTCAACCCATTTCACATACATTTTGTCCCGAGTGCTTTGTCCTGTCCCCTGTCTGCATTTTGAATGTTCTTTCTGCCTGGAAACTTAGAAAAGTCCATGGCGTCCAAAAAGTGTCCCTTTAGGTCAAAAGCGGGTTTAGACCGGCTAGGGAACAGCGATAGTAAATCAGAACCACTTGCAGAATTGAGTGATAATGATTCGTGGAGAAATTCGTCATCAGACACTGAAAATAATTTTGCTACTCTGCTCAGCGATGTGCGAACTTGGCGCTCTATTTCAAATTTCAGTGTTTTTGGTTTGATTATATTATTGAATTAAATGTATTATTATAATATTATTATATTATTATTTTTTATGATTATTTATTAAATTTAAATTTATGATTTTGTGTTTCAAATTTTATCATACCCGGGATGTTTAATAGACACGTGTTCGGACAGATTTCAGTGAGTTATTCCTAAATATTACAGCCTACAATAAAAAAACTACATATTTCCATGCAAAATAATGGTACCGCTTTCAGCACCAAAAATCTGAAATAATCATACCGCTAGGGAGGTTAATAAGAGCTGTGAATGTCTGCTTCCTTTCCTCAGCATTTCTTTCAGTAACCAAGGTGGGCAAGGCATAGTCATACCTCCAACCTCCAAAAACACAACAAATCCTTGTGAGTGTTAAGTTTTAATATTAAAAACCCCAAAACTTAAGAAACAGACAAATTTAGAGGGTTATATGAAAATCAACAATAGGAACCTTTATGTTGCTGTCAATGACCCCACTAGTTTCCAGGAGAAATCTCACCCACGTAGACAAATCTATCATATGAAACGCAAAAGAGGTTATAAATCTTAATTACTATATTCTAAAAATATGGTGTAAAAATAATGATGGAGTTGGACTCCAAGACGCCAGAGGTGTATTCTCGTATTAGTACATGCATGTTCATAAAGGTTATCAGCCACACCCAGTCAGCACAGTTGAGCTTTCCTTTGTGTACTGAGAACAATATAAACCTTTCTTAATGTAACCTTATCTGATATGCCCTTAAAAAAAACCACTTTGCATTGTTAACCTATCATATAACAAAGTGTAACTTAAGCTGCATTAAAAGTGATGCACCAAAAGAAAGAAAAAACCATATTCAATGGATAGAAAAAGTCTACACACCCCTGTTAATATGTCAGATATCTGTGATATAAAAAAATGAGACAAAAAAATAACGAATTTAAACGAGTCCAAAATAACTAAATAAAATTCGTCCAAAATTTGGTTTGAAAACAAATTTGAAAACAAAATCAAACACAAATTTTAAAACAAAATCGAACAAATATGATCCAGGGAATATCCGATTGCCTCTCGGGGGATAAAGAAGGAATTTTTTTCCCTGCAGGAGAAAATTGGATCATGCTTTGTGGGGGGTTTTTTTTGCCTTCCTCTTGATCAACTGTGGTTATGGGATTATAACTTTTTTTTTTTTTTTTTAATTGTTGAACTGGATGGACTTTTGTCTTTTTTCAGCCAGGCTTATGCCCCGTACACACTATAAGAAAATTGTTCGAAAATTTTCATAAGAGGACCGATCGTCCGATAATAATTGGATCGTTAGTACACAGCTTTCGAGAGCCGATCACGACAATTCGTGCAACAATATCCAAAGGGACAAGCGCAACAAAATTTTCTCGTACAATACCAGATCGTACGATTTTCGCTCAATCAGTACAGAAGTCATCCGAAAACACAATACAATACATGACATCACTTTTGAATTTCTTTTCTTTGGTACGAGAATTCGTATCTTTAGTAACCTTTTCACTTTTGATGTGAGACAAGCAGGCAAAAAAAAATGGCCAATCGCATGTCCCAGGCTTCGGGCAATAGGAATTGAACATCCCTGACATTCAATTACAATGTGACTCGTGTCCCAATTGTTTTCGCTGTATTATTATTTTATTTATTTTTTTATGTGCTTTTTTTTCCCCACGAAAGAGGAGTTACCCTTTAAAGACACGCAAAACTCAATTCATATCAAGACCGATTACCATATTTTTCGCTCCATAAGACGCACTTTTTTCCCCCAAAAAAAGGGGGGAAAATGTCAGTGCGTCTTATGGAGCGAATATGGAGCGGCCGGTGCAGTATTTCCACCGCGGCCATGTCAGAATACCGGGCCGGCCGCTCAGCTCTGCAGCGGGACCTTATGGAGATGACTGCTGACCTTTGGGGAGGTGGGGAGCGGGTACCTGAATTTGACAGGTACCCGCTCTTACTTCTTTGTTCTTTGATCTTACCTGTTCCTCTATCCAGCGGCGCGCTGTCTTCCCGGCTTCTGTAGTGTGGGCACTGGGCATGACAGCCGGGTGCCAAGTGCACATGCGCAAGAAGCAGTGCTTTTTGTGAATGGTAAGGCGGTACCTGGGACACATGACAGATCCCAGAAGCCGCCGGACCAATCACAAAGCGCAAGTGCTTCTCGCTCATGCGCACTGGGCACCCGGCTGTCATGCCGAGCGCCATTACAGAAGCCGGGAAGACAGCGCGCGGCTGGATCGAGGAACAGGTAAGATCAAACAAAAACTCTGCGGAAGTAAGAGCGGGTACCTGTCAAATTCAGGTACCCGCTCCCCACCTCCGCAAAGGTCAGCAGTCATCTGTACTGTCAGCAGTCTCTGGTCATCCCTGTGCTGTCCGCAGTCTCTGGTCATCCCTGTGCTGTCCGCGGTCTCTGGTCATCCCTGTGCTGTCCGCAGTCTCTGGTCATCCCTGTACTGTCCGCAGTCTCTGGTCATCCCTGTGCTGTCCGCGGTCTCTGGTCATCCCTGTGCTGTCCGCAGTCTCTGGTCATCCCTGTGCTGTCCGCGGTCTCTGGTCATCCCTGTACTGTCCGCAGTCTCTGGTCATCCCTGTGCTGTCCGCGGTCTCTGGTCATCCCTGTGCTGTCCGCAGTCTCTGGTCATCCCTGTGCTGTCCGCGGTCTCTGGTCATCCCTGTGCTGTCCGCAGTCTCTGGTCATCCCTGTACTGTCCGCAGTCTCTGGTCATCCCTGTGCTGTCCGCAGTCTCTGGTCATCCCTGTGCTGTCCGCAGTCTCTGGTCATCCCTGTACTATGTCCGCAGTCTCTGGTCATCCCTGTGCTGTCCGCAGTCTCTGGTCATCCCTGTGCTGTCCGCAGTCTCTGGTCATCCCTGTGCTGTCCGCAGTCTCTGGTCATCCCTGTGCTGTCCGCAGTCTCTGGTCATCTCCTGTACTGTCTGCAGTCCATTAGTTCAGAATTTTTTTTTCCTGTTTTCTGCCTCTAAAACCTAGGTGCGTCTTATGGTCAGGTGCGTCTTATGGAGCGAAAAATACAGTACATTGTGGTGGAACTACATACCATTTTACCAACGATAATGTCAATTAACCGGAGGCCAATCCAGGGAAGTTAATGGGATTTGGGTTATACAATTCTAGTTTATAATAATAAAAATGACTTTCAGCTGTGTAACCTCCATCCTGACATTAAAAATGTTGTTGTTTTTTTTGTTATTGTTTAATTAAATTTTTTTATCAAAACAATGTTCTTAAATCTTATAAATCTTGAAATTATGATATTAAAAAATGTATTAAAAGTTAAAGCTAGAGTTCAAGAGATCAGAGATGTATTTTCAAAATAACAAAAATGCATTCATCGATAGAATGAGTCTAGGTCAATAAACTATTTTCCTATGTTAAGATAAATATACCCAGAAAGTTTTTATTTTCTCATCAGTTACAGCTTTGTGAAACTTCCCTTGACATTTTGTAATCTGTTGTTGGTAGCATAACACATTTGCTTATCAAAGAGAAAAGGGCAGTCTCGGGTGTTTTAGGTGGATTCCAGCCATGTAAATAACTCTTCAGTTCCCACATATATTATATTTCTCTAAGGGAATCCAGCAGTAATATCTCTGCACCGGAGTTTTCAAAAGTTACAGGATAGGGGCGATTGTAATGCAAATACGCTACTCAACCACTCACCTGCTATGTAGCCTCTATCTTGACAATACTTTGTTTTTATTCCTTTATTTAATTAAAACATGGTTCTTTATTCGTATTAAGTATATGATGATTATCATGTGTTTTAAATGTATTTCTTTATTAAAAGCTAAAAGGTTGGAGTTTGAAGATGACAAGTCTCAAAATTCAAGGGACAGATTGCATTTGTGAAGAAGACGGCTATCTTGGATTTTCCAACATGAAGGATTTTGAGTCATGTAAGAGCATATTATTGAAGAAAATTGTGTATGAGGACAAATATTAAGGTTCTGGGGAAATGTGGACTTTGATCAGGTACAGAGTTGTGTTGCGGTCTCTGTCCTCATTGGAAAGACAAAGGGTTTCGGAAAGGAGAGGAAGTGTGGAAAGTCCCCCCCCCCCCAACAGGGAGGGACATAGATAGCATTTGAAACATGTCAGAGGTTCCAAAGCTTCTCCACACTGTCCAAAAATTAAAGTGTATATAGAAGCAATTTTTGTTTCAGAAATGTGGATGTAGTAAGGAAGATTTAAAACCCATCATAATGTTTTATGTGTTTTCATTGTCTTAATTTTTCATTTTGACCACTTGCCCTCCAGAGGATTTATCCCCCTTCCTGACCAGGCCATTTTTTGTGACACAACGCTGCGTTACTTAAATTTAATTTGGGTTGCATGACCGTGCAATTGTCAATTAATGTCCTTTTTTCCCACAAATAGTGCTTTCTTTTGGTGGTATTTGATCACCTCTGGGTTGTTGTTTTTTTTTGTGCCATAAACCAAAAAAGACCAACAATTTTGAAAAAATAAAACCCTATATTTTTTACTTTTTGCTATTAAACATGTCATGTAAAAAAAATTTGAAATTTCATCATAAATTTAGGCCAAAATGTATTCTGCTACATGTCTTTGCTAAAAAAACACTGCTTTGTATCACTTTGCTATGCAGAGTCATACAAAGCAGTGTGCAGGAGCTGACAGGGGAGAGATCTGTGTTGTTTATACACAGGTCTCTTCAACGTCGGTGATACTCGGCAATCACTGGGTGCCGGCGAGGAATCTCCGGCCAGGACCCAGTGATTGAAAGCAAGGCCGTGAGTGGCAGCACACCCCCTACAAAATACAAAATCACGTATATACTGTACAGTATATATTTCTGCTATAGGGTGGTGCAGAAGCAGTTAATGTTTGTGCATTTTATGTTTTTTTAAGTTTATGGTTTTATACTGATTTTTTATAGCTCTTTTTTTTACTATATTTATACAACCTTTCTTTTATAAATACACATTTTGTACATTGCAAATTATGGTTAAAACCCCTGTCAGGATATATATTTGTGTATATATTCCATTGGGGAAATTTCCCTTTACTTCCCATCTTGGAGATGCAACATTGGGAAATCTCAAGTGAAGGGGAATCCCCTCCTATAAATTTTTTCTACTTGAAGATGTGTCTTCTTTGGACTATTTTTTCCCATATAATAGTTTCAATGACTAATTTAAAGAATATATAATCTCAACATTTCATATTTATAATATGTGCCTGCTGTACCCTGTACTTATATGAAAATGTATCCTGTTCTCTTTGTATTGCTTCCTTGTGAAATCCCTGGAGTTGTTGCCAGTCCCTCTGCTTTCCTATTAAAAACTGACCACACTTGGCATAAGTGGTCAGTTTGCTGGCTGTGCTGGGAACTCAGTGGTGTCTCCTCCAATAATGAGACTTCTGCTCACAAACCCTCCCTGCAAAGCAATTCGCTGGGAAGCTCAGTGTTCTGCTCTTTCTCCTCCCCCAGCTATCTGTGCAGTTGAGAACAGAGGATAAGGGGAAAAGGGCATTTATAAAAAAAATTTATGTATACACAAATGTTTGGCCTTTCATTTCTATTTTAAAATGTATGGGTTGTTTTAGAAGGTGAGGTTTTGCATAAGCATTTGCATTTAGATTTTTATTGCTTTTTATTTTGGTGACAATGGTGACCAGGACAAATAGAAATTGGGAAAATCCCCCAGAGGGGACACAGACAGGAAACTATTTTAATTAACATTAGGGGGAAAGGATTAGATCCTCTTTCAGATTTTGTTGCTGTCAGTGTCCCCTTTAGCAAGAACTCCTTACCTTCCCTTACGTCAGACACCTGAAATGTCAAATTAAGTATATTTTATGTATTTATTTTTTCATCATATTGTATTCTACTTGTTTGACTTGTGACCCATGCATCATCATGCGACCATTTTTGAGCATGTGTTATTTTACCATGGTAGCTGCAACCAGTTCAATTTTAAATGAATAACTTTCCTTTTTTGGGGGGATACAGCACGGTAAATACAGTAGTTGCCTGTAATGGTGTGTATTCCATGTGCTGTAGGCTGATGCTTCATGTAAAAGTTCTTCCTCCATGCTACCAGATACTGCCCAGAGTGGCGATCATCTGGTACTTCAGGGATTAACAGTAGTGGTTGCGAGTGTGATGCACCCTCCTCCATTCAAAGAACTTTCAACAATCAGCTATAACATTATAACCACCCACCATAATCCATTGAGGCATGGACTTCACTTGACCTCTGAAGGTCTATGGTATCTGGCACCAAGTCGTCAGTAGAAGATCCTTTGAGTCCTGTAAGTTGCTAGGTGGGGCCTTCATGGATCAGATTTGGTTTTCCAGCTCATTACACAGATGCTCAATTGGATTGAGATCTGGAAAATTTGAAGGCAACACTTCAATCTTGTTGTTGTGTTCTTCAAACCAGGGGTGGACTGACCATTAGAGCACTCGGGTACTGCCCGAGAGCCCGGGGTCAGTAGGGGGCCCAATGTAATGCCACTGGTACCTTTTATAGGCTTTTTTTGGGTGTGCTTTGAGTGTGGGCAAGGACACAGGTGCCCCATGATCCCCTATTGCTCTGGGGCCCCATGAGTTGTCAGTCCGCCCCTGCTTCAAACCATTCTTGAATTCACCAAACCAGGTCACCTTCTTCCTTTGCTCTGTGGTCCAGTTGTGATGCTCACATGCCCATTGTAGGCTCTTTTGGCTGAGGACACGGGTTAGTATGGGCATCCTGACCAGTCCATGCTGCAACAACCCCGATGCAGTGTGTGTTCTGACACCTTTTTATCAGAACCAGCTTTAACTTTTACAGCAATTTCATCTACAGTAGCTCTTTCATTGGATTGGACTACACGGACCAGCCTTTGTTCCCTACGTACATCAGTGAGCCTTGGCCATGTCCCCGGTTTGACGGTTTTCCTTCCTAGGAGTGCTTTTGGTGGGCCCTGACCACTGCAGACTGGAAACATCCCACAAGAGCTGAAATTTTGGATTGACTCTGTCCAAGTCATCAAACCATTACAATTTGGTCCTCGTCAGAGGTGCTCAAATCCTTACGCTTGCCAATTTGTTCTGCATTCAACACATCAACTTCAGGGACAGCATGTATAGTTGTATACACATATACATGATACAACTATGTATACCTAATCCATCCCACCCACTTTCAAGCACCATTGGAACAAAATAGTCAATGTTATTGACTTTACCTGTCAGTGATGTTATGGCTGATTATTATTTCAGGTACTTATATAGCGCTGTCAATTTACGCAGCACTTTACATATATATTGTACATTCACATCAGTCCCTAACCCTCAAGGAGCTTACAAACCTAAGGTCCCTAATGCACATTTGTACATACACATACTAGGGTCATTGGTTCAAATCCCAACCACGAAACCACCTGCCTGGCATTTATGTTCTCCCTGTGCCTGCGTGGCACAACAACAGATGTCCCAGTTACCAGCATTAATAGACCCTTGGCAGAAACAACAGATCTTCCAGCTGCAGCAATAATAGACCCCTGGCAGCCAGCAGTTATAGACCCCTCCTTCAATAGTAGATTCATCCCAGCAACAAATGACTCCCCAGAAACATAAGACCACCTAGCAACAATAGATCCCCAACAGCAACAACAGACCACCATTCATGCAAAAATAGATCCCCTGCAGCAACAATAGATCCCCTAGCAGAGGGCATCAATAGACCCTCCAGTACCCCTTGCCATTACATACATTCAGTGCTGGAGGTGCCGGAACTGTGCTCCCCCAGGTCCCCGCTGAAAAAAAAGCCCTGAGTGAAGGTATACAGTGCAGTATAGAATGCCTGTACTGTGACATACCTAAGTGCACAGATACAAGTGATCTGTGTATTGTGATAGGTTTAGTTTTCTCATGCCTTCAGGTTCATTGATAGCTCAAAGTGAATGAACTGTCTATTGCAATGCACCCCAATGTAAGAATACTGTATGTGTGTAGTAGCCTGCATGGTGTGAAAGAGCCTTTAGACAGGCAGTATTATTTCTGATTACTGGAGGGAGGAATTCATAAAAGTTGTATGTAAATGGTAAATTATTACAGTAGTCCTAGTACATATGTCTGCAACCATTCTGAGTGGTATTACACACTGTTCCCTGAATGGGGATGTTCTTGATACATTTTCTTATTATATTTAACCGCATGCCGCCCAGCCACTGTACATATATGGCGGCAGGGCGGCACTCACAGGCAAAACCACGTTTTAAGATGTGTGTTTTGTAAACAAATAGGGGGCGCGCGCGAGGCGCGCCGCCGCCCTATTTGTCCCGCAGTTCTCTGCCGCAGATGTCAGTCGCCGGGTCACAGCCGCTCCTTAGCGGCTATGTCCCGGCGATCGGCGGCAAACAGTGACAGAGAGCACAGCTGCAGTAGCTGTGCTGTCTGTCACTTCCCTGACAGCTCGAGGATGAGCTGATCGAGAAAGAACAGTTTTTCTTTCTCGATCAGCCTTGTCTCGCCCAGTACACACCCCCGCCCCCTAGTAAAACACTCCCCTCACTCCTATAACCCTTCCCTGAAAAATAAAGTTAACCCCTTCCTCCCCATTGCCATTAGTACAGTGTCAGTTTTTTTTTTTTTGCACTGATCACTGTATTAGTGTTTTTGGGGATGTCAGTGACCCCAAGTCAGTACCCCCCAATGTCAAAATGTCCGCCGCAGTCCCGCCATAAGTCGCTGGTCACTGCCATAAGTCCCTGATCGCCGCCATAATTCGCTGATCGCCGCCATAATTCGCTGATCGCCGCCATTATCAGTATAAAAAAACCCCCTAAAAATCCCAGTATCTTTCCCGCCATTTGTAAACGCTATAACTTTCACGTAAACCAATTAATTTACACGGGGTTTTTTTTTTAGCAAAGACATGTCGCAGAATGCATTTTGGCAGAAATTTATGACTAAATTTGATTTTTGCATTTTTTTTTACTGGACATGTTTTATAGCAAAAAGTCCAAAATATTGTTTTTTTTTCCTCAAAATTGTCAGCCTTTTTTTTTATAGCGCAAAAAATAAAAACCACACAGGCGATCAAATACCACCGAAAGAAAGCTCAATTTGTGGGGGAAAAAAGGATGTAAATTTCATTTATGTACCGTACTGCATGACCGCGCAATTGTCCGTTAAACTAGTGCAGCGCTGTATAGCAGAAAAATGGCGTAAATTGCAGTATCTATACCATAGTTTGTAGACGCTATAACTTCCACACAAAGCAATCAATATACACTTATTGGGATTCTTTTTACCAAAAACATGTAGCAGAATACATTTTGGCCTAAATTTATAACCAACTTTGAGTTTACTATATATTTTTTATAGCTGAAAATAAAAAATATTGTTTTTCTTCAAAATTTTTGACCTTTTTTTGTTTATAGCGTGAAAAATAAAAAGCGCACAGATGATCAAATACCACCGAAAGAAAGCTCTATTTGTGTGAAAAAAAGGAAAAGTAAATTTGGTTTGGGTGCAGCATTGCATGACCGCGCAATTATCAGTTGAATTAGTGCAGCGCCGAGTAGCAAAAAGAGGCCTGGTCATTAAGGGGGGTAAATCCTCAGGAGCTCAAGTGGGTAATTTGGAGGTTTTTATATGTGCATATCTGTTTATACTTTATTTATTCTTCACTTGGCAGCTAAATTATAGTAAGCTAACTAGTACCACCCTAATAAACGATCTCAGCAGTTTATAACTATGAATGACAATACAAAAAGCGACTTGCATTACCACAAACACATAACATGTGCGTGAATAAAAATTATAAACATACAGTGCCGTGGTTCTTAGCTCACTTATAAATAGAACCAAACAATAATGTAAACCTGAACCAATAAAAAATAATAAATGTAAGTTATAAAATCAAAAGTCTCTAAATAGTGGTTTGTTCAACTTGAATGTGTTTCATGTTTCATCTCTTCATGTCATTTTAATTCTCCACCAAAAACAAACACCAGATGTGCCCTCACCTGGAGTTTTTGACCACACATAAAGTTAGGTCAAAAAACGCATGTGTCCCTTGAAGTGGACATGCAACAACCGTTCTATCCTGGTAATGGAATCTTCCTCCACAGATCACCACTCTCCTTAATCTCTCCTCCTCCACTCAGCATACATGGTGAAAAAATACCGTATTTTTCGCTCCATAAGACGCACCTGACCATAAGACGCGCCTAGGTTTTAGAGGAGAAAAACAAGAAAAAAAATATTCTGAACCAATGGACTGCAGACAAAGTACAGGAGATGGCCAGAGACTGCGGACATAGTACAGGGGATGACCAGAGACTGCGGACACAGTACAAGAGATGACCAGAGACTGCGGACATAGTACAGGAGATGACCAGAGACTGCGGACATAGTACAGGGGATGACCAGAGACTGCGGACACAGTACAAGAGATGACCAGAGACTGCGGACATAGTACAGGAGATGGCCAGAGACTGCGGACATAGTACAGGAGATGACCAGAGACTGCGGACACAGTACAGGAGATGGCCAGAGACTGCGGACATAGTACAGGGGATGACCAGAGACTGCGGACACAGTACAGGGAATGACCAGAGACTGCAGACACAGTACAAGAGATGACCAGAGACTGCGGACACAGTACAGGAGATGACCAGAGACTGCGGACACAGTACAGGGGATGACCAGAGACTGCGGACACAGTACAGGGGATGACCAGAGACTGCGGACACAGTACAGGAGATGGCCAGAGACTGCGGACATAGTACAGGAGATGGCCAGAGACTGCAGACACAGTACAGGAGATGACCAGAGACTGCTGACATAGTACAGAAGATGACCAGAGACTGCGGACATAGTACAGGGAATGACCAGAGACTGCGGACACAGTACAGGGGATGACCAGAGACTGCGGACACAGTACAGGGGATGACCAGAGACTGCGGACAGTACAGGAGATGACCAGAGACTGCAGACATAGTACATGAGATGACCAGAGACTGCAGACATAGTACAGGAGATGACCAGAGACTGCGGACACAGTACAGGAGATGACCAGAGACTGCGGACATAGTACAGATGACCAGAGACTGCAGACATAGTACAGGAGATGACCAGAGACTGAAGACATACTACAGGAGATGACTAGAGACTGCAGACATAGTACAGGAGATGACCAGAGACTGCGGACATAGTACAGGAGATGACTAGAGACTGCAGACATAGTACAGATGACCAGAGACTGCAGACAGTAAAAGGAGATTACCAGAGACTGCAGACAGTAAAAGGAGATTACCAGAGACTGCGGACCTTTGGGGAGGGAGGGGGAACGGGTGCCTGAATTTGACAGGTACCCGCTCCCACTTCCGCGGAGTTGTCCTTCCTTCTTCTTCCCGCGGCGGCTTCCGTGACAGCCGGGTGCCCACTGCGAATGCGCGAGAAGCGCTGCGCTTTGTGAATGGCCCGGAGCCTTCTGGGACCTGTCACAGAAGCCGCCACGGGAAGACTGCAGCGCTGCAACGAGGAACAGGTGAGGTCCTGCAGGAGAGAAGAGCTGAGCGGCCGGCCCGATATTCTGACATGGTGGCGGCAGAAATACCGGACCGGCCGCTCTATCCATAAGACGCACTGACATTTTCCCCCCTTTTTTGGGGGGAAAAAAGTGCGTCTTATGGAGCGAAAAATACGGTATATAAAACACAATAGTGCTTTAGCCATTTAAAAACTCTATTTTTATAAAACATATAAAGTAATTTCTCCCTGAGGAAGTCACGTGACCCTGTGGCGCAACACGTAGGGGAGGGGCTTGATGGCGTCACGACACTCTCGATACACCGATACACCCACAATGTCATTTCAGATGAGTGGAAATCTTTGTTTGCCTGTATATGAACATTGCTGGATGTTTATGCGCAATATATCTGGTGTGATTTAGCACCTTTATTATGTGTGTACTGTGGGAGACCAGATATAGTGACTATAGGGTCCTGGTTTTGGTAACACTTTAAATTCATCTAGTTTTGAGGGCTACATTGCAAGAAGGACATAGACATTATGGAGATTGTTCATAGTTACATATTCAGGTTTAAAAAAAACACCAAAAAAAGTATATTTACTTCAACCATTAGAAAAAATAAATAAATAGAAAGCCTTCACATACACAATCTTATACTCACAGCTGATCCAGACGAAGACAAAACAGCTCTATAAAACATGGTCCAATTTGCTCCAGCAGGAGAATAAAAAAATCTTTCCTGATCCCCCAAAGACAGTCAGCTCTTGTTAGGAGACATGCTCTGCTCAAGAGACAGCACTCCTAGCTGAATGAGGGATTCCTCAGCCATAGGACTGGGGGAGTCAAGATGGCTAGGTGAGTCCACTGAGGGAATCTAGAGTTCTCAGAGGAGTGAGACAGAATGGGGTCCCAGGAGATTCCCTATTGAGAGGCCAGGGAGTGGGCCAATGCAGCAGGGTGCTGCAACTAAAAGGCTGAGAGAACCAAAAAAGCTGGGTGAGATGGTCTGAAGGACCAGCGAATATCCATGGTTGAGACCCAAGAAAGCAGTGCTGCTGAAGAGGGAGTCAAGATGGCTAGGTGAGTCTGGAGGACTGAGAGAGCCAAGATGTCTAGATGAGTCCATTGAGGGAATCTAGAGTTCTCAGAGGAGTGAGACAGCCTGGGGTTCCAGGAGATTCCCTATTGAGAGGCCAGGGAGTGGGCCAATGCAGCAGGGTGCTGCAACTAAAAGGCTGAGAGAACCAAAAAAGCTGGGTGAGATGGTCTGAAGGACCAGCGAATATCCATGGTTGAGACCCAAGAAAGCAGTGCTGCTGAAGAGGGAGTCAAGATGGCTAGGTGAGTCTGGAGGACTGAGAGAGCCAAGATGTCTAGGTGAGTCCATTGAGGGAATCTAGAGTTCTCAGATGAGTGAGACAGCCTGGGGTTCCAGGAGATTCCCTATTGAGAGGCCAGGGAGTGGGCCAATGCAGCAGGGTGCTGCAACTAAAAGGCTGAGAGAACCAAAAAAGCTGGGTGAGATGGTCTGAAGGACCAGCGGACATCCATGGTTGAGACCCAAGAAAGCAGTGCTGCTGAAAAGGGAGCCAAGTGGCTTGGAATTTTGTCATTACTTGTTTTGATGATAAAAGTCCTTTCTACAGGAAATGTTGGTGTTAGGACTTTGTTTTAATTTTGTGTAATAAAAGTGGTCTGGCAAGCCCTAAACCACAGTTCTGACTGGCACGGACTTACTGAAAATGTTTTTAGCACTGAGCTAATCACCCCAAATATCACATCGGATATATCCAAATAAAGATTTGGAAAATTACCTTTTTATCTTAAGAACTTTACAAAGGACAAGGGCATACAAAAGAAGATAGTACCATCTGTTCTGGAAAGGAGTCTTTACGGTAAGAGCAGGTAAAGTGGCTTTTTCACAAAAGTAAAGTGCAAAAAATTTTTTTGGTAACACATTATCTCTTTCTCGCTGCCAAGCTGATATTGTCATAAGAGAGAGAGAGACAAAGTGACATCTTCAGGCAGGAAAAGCCTATTTACAAAAAACGGCATGCAAACACATTTCCGATGACACAGTGACTGGCAGTGATGTTGATCAGATGGTCTAAAGCCACAATGACTTGTTCTATGCCATTAGCCATTAGCACCGACCTAATAGCCAAGTACCACCCATCACGCACACTCTGCTCCTCTCAAGACCTCTCTCTCTCTAGTTCCTTAGTCTCCTCCTCCCATGCTTGCCTCCAGGATTTCTCCAGGGCATCACCCATCCTCTGGAACTCCCTACCACAATCCATCAGACTATCATCTACTCTCCTCTCATTTAGGCGCACCCTGAAAACCCATCTCTTCAGGGAAGCCTACCTCACCCCCTGCTAATTGCCGATCTCCTCCACTCTTCCAACCACTCCATCCCCCACAGCTATCTCCTCCTGTGCCACCATCCCCTCCCTCCTAGATTGTAAGCTCCAAGGAGCCGGGCCCTCGAACCCCTCGTGTATCGCATTGTATTGTTATTGCTCTGTCACATGTTCTGTCTCCCTTTGTAGTGTACAGCGCTGAGCGAACTATTGGCGCTTTATAAATACTGTATAATAATAATAATAATAATTAGCCAGAGACCTGCAGCTGTGGGTGATGGTGTAGTCATAGAACTAGTAGGACAGAAAGGTTAGTGCTGCTAGATCACAGCTTTACGGAGATAAATGTATTATTTATTTCAGGTACTTATGTAGCGCCATCAATTTACATATATATATATTGTACATAGGGGCGGACTGACAACTAATGGGGCCCCCGGGCAATAGGGGATCATGGGGCCCCTGTGTCCTCGCCCACACTCAAAAAAGCCTATGAAAAAGGTACCAGGGGCATCTCATAGGGCCCCCTACTGACCCCCCGGGAAATAAGGGATCATGGGGCCCCTGTGTCCTTTCCCAAACTCAAAAAAGCCTATGAAAAAGGTAACAGGGGCATCTCATGGGGCCCCCTACTGACCCCGGGCCCTCGGGCAGTGCCTGAGTTTCCAAATGGTCAGTCCGCCCCTGATTGTACATTCACATCAGTCCCTAACCCTCAAGGGGTGTACAATCTAAGGTCCCTAACTTACATTCACACATACTAGGGCCAATTTAGACAGGAGCCAATTAACTTACCAGTATTGTCTTTGGAGTGTAGGAGGAAACCCACGCAGGCACAGGGAGAACATAAATGCCAGGCAGGTGGTTCCATGGTTGGGATTTGAACCAATGACCCTAGTACTGTGAGGCAGAAGTGCTAACCATTTAGCCACTGTGCTGCCCTACTGTTCTCACAGCACAGTGATCTGGGAAATGTATTTAACAGGCTACAGGTGTCTAAGGGTTAAATTAAAGAAAAGAAAGTAAAGCAAAGGCTAAAAATAAGATCAGCTGAGGTTGCGAAAGTAGAAACAGCATGTGAGCCATGTGATGTTGGAGCAACACACACGAGCTACATACCTGTTGGCATAATATCTATGTTTATATCAACAAAAGAGACGTGATACGTTTACACTGTACATTTGTATATATTATTAGCTTTCAGGAATTTTGTTTTCTAATATAAAACATCTACAATATACCTCTGAGAATGACCTTAGAATGCCACTGTCTCTTCTAAAAGTACAGCCATGAGCTGGCCGTCAGAAAGAGTTGATTGTGAAAAAAGATTTCAGCAATGGCCACTTTCTTAGGTAAACCTCTTCAAAGCTTGGTAACACAAATTGCTAATCAGCCAATCGCATGGCGATGCATTTAGGCATCTAGAGGTGGTGAAGACGACTTGCTGAAGTTCAAACTGAGCATCAGAATGGGGAAAAAAGGGGATTTAAGTGACTTTGAACGTGGCATGGTTAATGGTGCCAGAAGGGCTGGTCTGAGCATTTCAAAAACTACTGATCTACTGGGATTTTCACACACAACCATCTCTAGGGTTTACAGAGAATGGTCCGAAAAAAAGAAAATATCCAGTGAGTGGCAGTTGTGTGGACGGAAATGCTTTGTTGATGTCAGAGCAGAATGGGCAGACTGGTTGCTGCGACATTCAGATTAGTAGGGTCGGAATTTGGGGTAACCACCATGAAAGCATGGATCCATCCTGCCTTGTATCAATGGTTCAGACTGGTGGTGGTGTAATGGTGTGGGGGAGATTTTCTTGGCAATAGCAAGGTGAACCTAATAAAGTGGCTGGTGAGTGTATTTCTTATGAATATAAGTGCACAAAGTTGAGTTTTCATTTATTTGAAATTTCACTGAAAATCAGGAGGTTTTGGCAAAGGTTCGCCATTTTGTTGGTTTCATTGGGTAAGATAAAATCAATATTTTTAGACATTTTAAGACCTTTTCCACATAGATGACAAGCTCTACTGCTCCTCTGAAAAACAATCCATGCTAGCACACTTTTTCAGAGGTAGTTTAGAGACGGTTTACAGGTGTTCAGGAGGAAATATTGCTGCCTTCTAAATAGCTATTTTTTTCCAATCCCTAGGGGCATTTTACATTAAAATACCAAGCTGCAATGCTTGGTGCATGGCTGTGACGTGGTCCTATTGAAGAGTTTTGCTAAGCAGCATAGTTTTCCAAATGCAACATGGTGAATTAAAATTGATACAAAGCTAAGACCTAAGCATACCAGGTCACATTGGTAGGTGGGTGGTTGTGGCAGAAAAAAACACAGACCAACCACCTGATTTTCCTGCCCCCTGGTTGCCCATGTGAATTTAGCCTAAGGGTGCAATGTTTTTTAATTGGCACCTGAGGGTTACAGAAGGTCTCTTTAATGCCTAAGTGTAGTCAAAATCAAACAGCATGAAAATTCAGCACAAGATATATACAGTAACTTACAGTCAGTAGAATGTGTCCCTTGTGCTGATTTCTCTTTTACTAGTGAAAATCTTTGTCTGTTCTGCCCCCCTTCGATCATCAAAAGAGTATGACTATGTCTGCCCTGCTCTGCCATATATAGAAGCACTACAACAGCTTTGGAGAAAAAGCAGAATCTATGAATGGAAGACAGGTAGATGATTGTTAGGTTCACACCTCAATTCACAGATTCTGTTTCATTTATAGAACCTGTAGCACAGCTTCTATGAATGGCAGAGCCGGGTGGAAAAGGCTGGCATAATTTGCCACTCTGGATGAGAGCCTCTGACAGCCCATTAGTTGTATTAACTACACTGGAAGATTACGGTGGCAGAGAAGGAGGCAGGCTGGAGAAAGACTTTCACTAACAGAAGAGGAATCAACACATGGGATCAGGGGCGGACTGACCATTTGGAAACTCGGGTCAGCAGGGGGCCCCAGGAGATGCCCCTCGTACCTTTTTCATAGGTTATTTTGAGTTTGGGCAAAGATGCAGGGGCCCCATGATCCCCTATTGCCTGGGGGCCCCATGAGTTGTCAGCCCTGCATGGGACACATCCTACTGCTGTACATTTTGTCCCTTGTGCTGATTTTTCTGTTGGTGATTTTGGCTGTACTTGGGCTTTAACCATCCTGGACCAGGTCATGTGCCAAAAAATGGGCCCATCTTAGTGTACAGACCCTAGAGAATGAGTGCTACCATCCCTTTTGTATGTGCTAGAAGGTCAGCTGGGTGTTTACTAAGAAGTCTGTCCGGAAGAGCATAGCTTGTTCAGTCCTTTGGAGGGAGGCTGTTTGCTTAGACTGTTCACCGAGAAAGACTCACATCTTTATTACTGGTGTGCGGACATGTCTGCTCTCTGCTACACAGGAAAAGAGTTCCAAGTTTCAAAATGCAAGTTCAGTGTCCTCAAAGTTCATTGTACCATGTTACTGGAGTATTTTGCCTTTCCCAATCCCCTTCCAAGTTCAACATTTAATAAAACAACAAAAACCAACACCCTGAGCCAAGAGAGAGAAAATTTGCATGTGTGCTGCGTGGTGTTAGTGGGAAAAGAACATGAGACCTACAAATTGCTGGCTGTTTTACATTTCTTTCATAGAAAGAAACAAAAAAAGTAAAATAAAAATTGTAAAGCAAAATTACACAAATAACAACCAAATGCACAATAAAATGTAAAAAAAAATCACAAATACAGAGTACACTAAATGAAATAAACTGAACTAACCTAAATAATCCCACTGCCAAAAATGCAACCCCAAATAATGAAAAAGATTATTTCCCAAACAGATTTCTCAAACAGTTCAATGATCATGGCAGAGTTTTTTTAATAACTGAGTTCAGTTCTATTATTTAATTTTTTGGTTTAGTTTTGCCAAAATCACTCTGGTCATCCTTATGAAATATCATGACAAGGGTAGAATATACACCTTCCAACCTAACCAAGCCTCCTAGGCCATACCCTCCACCGTTCCAGCTATACAAAATACACAAACCAAGTTTTTGGAGTCAAAATTGCCATAGCAGCCTTTTATTAACCAGTAAATTATTTCAACGTGAGTAACATAACATTCCAAAAATTAGAAACAGAGGGAAAACGTGGTGGTCATTTGAGAGCCATAAACCCAACTTAACTGTTGCAGAAAACATTCTTTCAACTTAGGTCCCCAGCCGCACTCAAGGAGATAACCCTACTTATCTGCAGTGATCACCATTTTACCTATTCCGAGTTAACCCCTTGTTAACCGGAATGTACCGAGGTCCCCATACCACTGATGGGTCCCAAATATGTCTCCATACAGAATTCTTTCCTCCTCCAAAGACCAACCACCGCCAAGGCCGCCGTGACAATGCAAACCAAAGCACAAAGGGGAGGGAGGGTGGGAAGCTTCTTCTTCCAACTTCCCCACTGGACTTCCTGAGATCCGACGCTCCTTTTCCTCTCTGTGAACCCTCCCCAACATTCCCATCCAATCAGGTAATGTCAAGGTCCTACCTTTCTTCAGAGCTTGTGCATCTCCATGTGCTGGCATCCATCTTGGATTTCTGCAAAGCATGGTGGGAACCTTTATGCCTTCAGGCTTTTGCGGCTCCTCCTCAGAAGGGTGTGGTTGAGCAAATTTAAACCTGCTGTCTGCAAGTGCCCTCTGCATTCGTGTCCTGTATGTTTCCTTGTCTCAAGCTCTGGTTCTGTTCTTATTGCTCTCCTGGTGATCGACTCGGCTTGGACAAGACTATTCTCTGCTTTAACCCTTTATCTGACCTCCCGTTGCTGAACCCGGCCCGTGACTTGACTATTCTTTGCCTACCGTCTAGTACTGTCTGCTCCGTTGTTATTGACCCGGCCTGTCTGACTACCCTACACGTGTTCCCATCTAGCTCCCACCAGCTGTACACCATTGGCGGCAGTCGTTACCGCAGCTGGGGTTACTTGGGGGCCGCGACCTGGTCTCAGGCTGCGTCAAGTCCATCCCCACCATCAGGAGCCCTGGTGAAGGGTAGCCTGGGGCTTAGACTCCGCGCCCTGAGGGACTCCGGTCTGTGGATAGTGGCTGTCGTCAGTTGTGGCGTGACCTTACCATAGGCCTGCCTGCTCATTCCATCGTTCCTGCCCTGACAGGTAAGCCATACTCCCAAAACTTCCTGCCCTTCTTTTAATCCTATATGTTGTCCCTCTGTTCCCCCCAGCCATGTCCTCTCTGCGCTTATTTTTTTTTTTTTTTGCTCTGGGCCTACCTTTCTGCAACAATGAATGAATACTTTAGCAGGCACTTCCTGACTGATGGATCTTAATAGCAAAAAAATGATCATTTAAAATAAAATTTTTATAAGTGCTGGATAATGTTTCCCCAAGCTGATTTAGGCACTAGAGGTATCTGCTGATTTGATAAACATACATACTTGGGGAAAGGAGGAGAAAGAATGGAATCACAGAGGCTCCTATGAAAAGTTTTTAAAAGTAAACTTTCAGTAGAGGTAAAACATTGGCCTCCAAGTCTCAAATTGTGAGCTACGGTTGCCAGATCCATTGAAATATGTCATGAGTGTTTTCTAGTATAGAAATTCATTTTTAATTGATAAGTGTGCCCTATACCCGAGACTTTACATCTGTAAAGTTAAGGGATGGGGATTTTGATGCTCAGCAATGGTGTGTTTGGCGGCTAGTGATGGGCCAAACACCCCCCTGTTGAGTTCGTGTTCAAACATTCTATTGAAAGTTCGACCGTGAACTTCGAACAGGGACAATTTACTAAGTGGTATCTTACTGCATCTGAGTATGTGGTAAGGTACTGCGCAGCTACTAAAATCCGGCATGAGTTATATTATTAATTCATGCGGTATCTTAGTAGTGAAACATCCATTAATGTTTCAGCTGTCAGTGGGGGTTCCCTGCTGACAGTTGAATGTAAAAAGAATTGCCGGCATTGCCCGGCAAAAAAAAATTTTAACGCGTGGAGTGCCCCAACCCCCTCCAATTCATACCAAGCCCTTCGGGTCTGGTATGGATTTTGAGGGGAACCCCCATGCCAACATTTTTTTTAAAAAATGACATGGGGGTCCTCCCTAAAATCCATACCAGACCCTTGTCCCAGCATGCAGCTTGGCAGGTCAGGAAAGGAAGCAACAAGCGAGTGCCCCCCCTGCTGAACCATACCAGGCCACATGCCTTCAACATAGGAGGGTGCTTTGGGGCAGGGGGGACTCTCCCCCACAAGGCATCTTGTCCCCATGTTGATGAGGGGCCTCTTCCCCACAACCGTGGCCGGTGGTTGTGGAGGTCTGTGAGCAGGGTGCTTATTGGAATCTGGAAGCCCCCTTTAACAAGGAGACCCCCAGATCCATCCCCCCCCCATGTTAATGAGTATGGGGTACATGGTAACGCTACCCATTCACTAAAAAAAAGTGCAGTGAAAAAATGACAGGAGACAGTCTTTGACCTTTATTAAAGTCCTTTATTAAAAACTTCAATTAAAAAAATGTTCCCTGAAGTTGATCCAACGTCAATCACGATGCCCAACCAAAAAACGCTTCACTCTCAACACTGGCTCCATACCATCTGACCGCTACGCCAGAGTGACAGTTCTTAAATACTGTGATGACATCACAAGAGGATGGGGTCACCTCCGAACGGCCCATGTTCAACTTCAACATGAAGCCCAACCCTATTGGTGGCTATAAAAATGTGTGTTATGAGTGTTAGCCTACCAGAAGGGACATTGTCTATGGGTTTATGGAGGAGGGTCATTTAGAAGATGAATCTGTAAAATTGACTTTATCTTGGTGTTGACCCTTATCCATAGATACTGAGCCTTTGGGCAGGACCACAATGTGTGGAGGATGTCACCTGTTTCTTAATACCCTCTAAAGCAGAAAGTGCATTATGAAAGTATGCTTTTGGGTATTCTCGCTTGATTGAAATGCCAGCCAGACATCACTTTAGAAAAGTTTTCCAATGTTTGAACTTGAAGCGGAGTTCCAGTCATTTTTTTTTTAAAGCACCTCCGTTACAGTCACAGCTTATGCCATGCAAATTGGTATAAGCTGCATATGCAGTCGTTTGTCTTCCTTGTTTTTTTAAAGATACTCACTGGCCTCTCACGATCCTGTATTTTTTCATCTTCACTGTGGGCATCTGAAGCCCAGCTGCAGGATACGGTTGGCTATCCAGCATTCACCTCTCGATTTCACACCTGTGCAGTGTGAAGAAAGAGTGGTGCACTCATTGCAGAGTGGAGGATGCCCATTGACTGCTGGTATTGATGACACATACAGTTGCAAGAAAAAGTATGTGAACCCCTTGGGATTACGTGGAGTTTTGCATGATTTGGGCACAAAATGTGCTCTGAACGTCATCTAAGTCACAACAATAGAAGAACACAGTCTGCTGAACATAATACTACACAAACATTAGATGTTGCCATGGTTTAATTGCACATAACATGTAAACATTCACAGTGCAGGGAGGAAAAAGTATGTGAACCTTTGGACTTAATAACTGGTTGACCCTCCTTTGGCAGCAATAACCTCAACCAAACGTTTCCTGTAGTTGCAGATCAGACCTGCACAACGATCTGGAGTAATTTTGGACCACTCCTCTTCACAAAACTGTTTCAGTGTAGCAATATTCTTGGGATGTCTGGTGTGAATCGCTCTCTTAAGGTCATGCCACAGCATTTCAATCGGGTTGAGGTCAGGACTCTGACTGGGCTACTCCAGAAGGCGTATTCTGTGCTGTTGCAGCCATTGTTTTGTTGAATTACTTGTATGCTTTGGGTCATTGTCCTGTTGCATTACCTATCCTCTGCGGAGCTTCAGTTGGCGGACAGATGGTCGTACGTTTTCCTGCAAAATGTCTTGATCAACTCTGGAATTCATTTTCCCATCAATGACAACAATCCGTCCAGACCCTGAGGCAGCAAAGCAGCCCCAAACCATGATGCTCCCTCCGCCATGTTTCACAGTGGGGATGAGGTTTTGATGTTGGTGTGCTGTGCCTTTTTTTCTCCACACATAGTGTTGTGTGTTCTTCCCAAACAACTCAATCTTGGTTTCATCTGTCCACAGTATATTTTGCCAGTAGTGCTGTGGAACATCCAGGTGCTCTTTTGCAAACTTCAAACGTGCTGCAATATTCTTTTTGGACAGCAATGGCTTCCTCCGTGGTGTCCTCCCATGTACTCCATTCTTGTTTAATGTTTTCCTTATTGTAGATGTGTCAACAAAAATGTTAGCATGTGCCAGAGATTTCTGTAGGTCTTTAGCTGACACTCTGGGATTCTTCTTTACCTCATGCAGCATTCTGCGCTGTGCTCTTGCAGTCATTTTTACAGGACGACCAAGCCTAGGGAGAGTAGCAACAGTGCTAAACTTTCTCCATTTGTAGACAGTCTGTCTTACCGTGGACACATGAACATCAAGGCTTTTGAAGATACTTTTGTAACCCTTTCCAGCTTCATGCAAGTCAACAATTCTTGATCGTAGGTCTTCTGAGAGCTCTTTTCTGCAAGGCACGGTTCACATCAGACAGTGCTTCTTGAAACCAGTAAACCCAAAACAGGTGTGTGTTTTTTAAGGGCAGGACAGCTGTCAGCAACACATCCAATATCATCACACTGATTGGAGTCAAGGTTGGCTCACTCCTGGCTCCAATTAGCTCTGGGAGAAGTCATTAAGCTAGGGCGTCAAATACTTTTTCCTCCCTGCACTGTGAATGTTTACATGTTATGTGCAATTAAACCATTGCAACATCTAATTTTTGTGTAGTATTATGTTCAGCAGACTGTGTTCTTTTATTAAAAAAACTAAAAATTCTTCCTGCGCCTAGTAAAACACTCTAATACAGGTTCTATCCTGCTGCTGTGCACTGTGATCAACACAAACAATGAAAAAAAGGAAAAAACAGCGCAAACATAGACCTTTACATGAAATCAATATTACAAAGTGCAAACATAAGTGAAAAATTGATCAGTGGTAAAGTCCATCAAAATAAACCAAAGTTCAAAAAATATTAGTGCAAAAAAGAAAAAAAAAAAAGAAAAAAAGATGAATGAGAAATTACTACTCTTTAGAAGGTTTATAGATGACATCGTGATAATTTGGAAGGGAACCAGGAATGGTTTAGAGGAGTACATCCGTGGAATGGAGTGTAATCCTTATAACATCACATTCACTAACCATATCGGTATGGAATCTATAGACTTTCTTGATTTAGTCATCTATAGACAGGGGGACTATCTTCACACAAAAACATATTTTAAACAAGTGGATAGGAATGCTTACATCCCAATCCACAGTTGCCACCATAGAAATTGGTTGAGGTCCATTCCTAAAAGCCAATTGATTAGACTCAAGCGGAACTGTGATGACAATAAGATATTTCAAGAGCAAGCAAATATGTTGTTGGAAAGGTTTAGAGAAAAAGGCTATGAAGAAAATATTCTAACAGGTGCAATGGATCAAGTGAGGAGGATTAATAGAGATGAATTATTAATAAATAGAAAGAACAAGAAGAAAGTAGGTGAACTGGCTTTTATCACGGGTTACTCTAATCAACATAAGGTTATTGAAAATATTATAAGGAAACACTGGTCGATTCTGAAGAGGGATGATGTTCTCCATGATTTAATACCTGAGAAACCTTCATTCATTTACAGAAAACCACCCACATTGAGAATGAAGTTAGCAAAAAATATCCCAGATATTCCGAAGAAAAAGGCAACTTTTTTGGATACTGTGGGGTTTTATAAATGTAAAAGGTGTATGGCATGTAGAAATATGAGAGGAGATACTAAGAGGAGATATGATTCGTTTCATTCTTGTTCTACGGGTTCCTCTTATAAAATAAATAATTTTATAACTTGTGATAGTTCCTTTGTTACGTATGTGTTGGAGTGCTCTTGTCATCTCCAATACGTAGGTAGAACGTCTAGGAAATTGTCGGTGAGATTAGGTGAACACATTAGAAATATTAAAAAAGGATATAAACATCACAGTCTTTCCTATCATTTCAGAATGTGTCATAATAGGGATCCATCGTGTTTGAAATTCTGCGGGATTGATCGGATCGTTTCCCATTGGAGGGGGGGAGATATGGTCAAGAGTATCTCGCAGAATGAAACAAAATGGATCTTTCAATTAGGATCTTTGTACCCCAAAGGGTTGAATTCGGACATAGACATTAATTGTTTTTTGTCTAATTGGTAAGAGCATAGACTATCTCCATTAAAAATTCCTCAGGTGTCTTATTAATAGTTTTTTTATACATTGTAATGCTATTGCATTTTTTAAATTTTATTATTATTTTTGTTATTGGTTTATTTTTATTTTTATTTTTAATTTTATTTATATTTTTATTTATATTTTGATAATATTTTATTATATTATTTTTTTATATTTTTTATTTTATTTTATTTTATTTCACATATTATTTTGAGTTTTATTTTTATTTTTATTTTTATTTCATTTATTTTTTATTTTTCTTTTTATTTTTATTTTTATTTTTAATTTTTATATTTATTTTTATTTTTATATTTATTTTTATTTTTATATTTATTTTTATTTTTATTCTTTATTTTTATTTTTATTTTTATTTTTATTTATATTTGTTTTCATTTTATTTTTATTATTTTTTATTTATTTTTATTTTTATTTTTATTTTATTTTTATTTTTATTTTTATTTTCATTTTTATTTTCATTTTATATTTTTGATTTATATTTATTTTCATTTTTATACTATTTAGTATTCATTGCTCATATATTAAAGAAAGTTTTTTGTAATAGTGAGGCATTGTTTAATACTTTGTTCGTGTTTTTCCCACTGGGGACATGTGGTAATATACATGTCGCTTCTGGGAGATAATTTAATAGTGTCAGGAATAACATTAAAAAAGATTTCTAATTGTATAGGCATTTACCTCATCTGTAAGGGACTCTCACGTCACGTTACAGGAGGAGTGGTTTGTTTGATCATCCCGGGGAAGAGTTTTGACCAATTGAAACGGAGGGGTGGGTCTCTGCTGGGTATATAAGGGAGCTTCAGACAGGAAATGAACGTCTTGAGAACGCCCGATGGGAGGGGCGAAACGCGTTGACGCATTTCCGGTTTGTACTCCGTACGTCTGACGTCACTTCCGGTGAGTGGAGCGCACGCTGAGCGGTGCGTTCCAGCGGCCATCTTTTGGGATCTGTATATGCGGTGTCTCTGTAGAGCTTCTGCTGAAACCTGGAGCTGTGATGTGAGATTCCGTGGGAGGTTGCCTTGCATCTACTGTTTATCTGGAAGAAGCTGATCCTAATAAATATGCCTTTTATAATTTAATTGAATGTGAGTGACCTTAATCCTTGATTTCACTTATGAATGGTGTCTTACAATATTACACTATCTGAGATTTTTTTCTCCCTGGTCGGATGGTGGAGCCTATGGTGGAGAGGAGGATTCCTATAGAGTGGATACGAAAGAGGGTGTAGGATCCCATAAAATTCCTAAGAGGTGTTTTTTTCACCTTTATCTGGTGAGTGCATTTGATATTGGTTTTCACGGGTGGAAGGTGGAAGTTCCTCTATATTAGAAGAAGAATTTGAAAATATTTTTTTCTTTTTTTCTTTTTTGCACTAATATTTTTTGAACTTTGGTTTATTTTGATGGACTTTACCACTGATCAATTTTTCACTTATGTTTGCACTTTGTAATATTGATTTCATGTAAAGGTCTATGTGTTCTTTTATTGTTGTGACTTAGATGACTTTCAGAGCACATTTTATGCCCAATTCATGCAAAACTCCACGTAATCCCAAGGGGTTCACATACTTTTTCTTGCAACTGTATATCCCAGGAACCAATGGGCGAGAGGATGTGATGTACCTCGCCATCATTGGAAGTGCAGTGCTTCAGGCAGCCTAAAGGTATGAAAACTTTGAGAGAAAAAAAAAATGTGCCAAACATTGATAGGACAGCCGCAAGCAATACATGGGGACAAACTTTAAAAATCGGATGGAACTCCACTTTAACCATTTCGCGCCCGCCACACATAAATGTGTGGCCTCCCGGCGTCTGGGCCTAGACGCCGAGCAGCCGCTCATTTGTGTGCAATTAAGAAAAACATATGTGCTGAGAGCGCGCGCCCTGCATGCTCCCAGCACACATGTCCAGTACTCATGGAAAGGCCCCGATCTCCTCTTTCAATCGGGACCTTTCCCGATCATGTGACCGCCGTGACAGTGAATCACGGCAGTCACATGACCCTAAAACCTTGCCCCGCCTCCCGGCTTCTGAAACCCTTAAAGGGCCGGGAGGAGCCAGCACCAAGGGGTTAAACTGAGTCATCCAGATTTCATCCTACACCCCTGGGGTGAAGGTTTTATTGAGTTCATGTTTCCATTGGGTGGACTCATGCAGGCCATAGACAGGGAGAAAAACGGCCGATTTTTCTTTTAAAAAACGAAAAATCGGTCGTTCAAGCGGCCGACGTTACCAGCAATGGTAAGAAAAATCGGCCGATTTTCATCCCATCTACAGCCGGCAAAAAGTGTCCCTGCAGAGAGCTCTGCTATTTCTTTGACAGTTCTTTGACAGTTCCTTGACATTTACAGCGGTTGCAACAATGTATCTATTTGTATCCATTTAGGATACAGATGTTTTTATTCGGAAACAAATAGATACAATGTTGCAACCGCTGTAAATGTCAAGGAACTGTCAAAGAAATAGCAGAGCTCTCTGCAGGGACACTTTTTTGCCGGACTGGAATTCCCCTTATTTTTCATCCTTCTTCATCATCATCCTCTTCTTCTTCTTCTTCGTCATCATCCTCTTCTACTTCTTCTTCATCATCCTCCTCATCTTCTTCTTCATCCTCTTCTTCTTCTTCTTCATCATCCTCCTCATCTTCTTCTTCATCCTCTTCTTCTTCTTCTTCTACTTCTTCATCATCTTCTTCTTCATCATCATCTTCTTCTTCTTCATCTTCTTCTTCATCATCTTCTTCTTCTTCATCATCATCCTCCTCTTCTTCTTCTTCTTCTTCTTCTTCATCCTCTTCTTCTTCATCATCATCATCATCATCCTCTTCTTCTTCATCATCATCATCATCCTCTTCTTCTTCTTCTTCTTCTTCTTCATCATCCTCTTCTTCTTCTTCTTCTTCCTCATCATCCTCTTCTTCTTCTTCCTCATCATCCTCTTCTTCATCATCATCATCCTTCTTCTTCATCATCATCATCCTTCTTCTTCATCCTCTTCTTCTTCCTCTTCTTCTTTTTCTTCTTTTTGTCTTCCTCTTGCAGGTCACTGCTCATGCGCAGATTTTTTATCGGTAAAAAAATCGGCCGATTTGCCCATCATTGCCGCGAAAATCGGCCGATCGGCAAAATCGGCCGATTTTTTTCCAACTTTACCGATAAAAAAAATCTGCAAAAATACCGAAAAACAACCGAACAAATAGCCCACTAACGATCCGAAAATTGGTCGATTTTATTTTCGGACGAAAAATCGGCCGATTTTTGACCCATCTATGGCCTGCATAAGGAAGAGCTTGGTTAGAGGAGTTGCCTAATTGGGGAATTCTGACTCCGAATATAGGAGAGATATTCATTTTTTCTTTGTAGGGTTGGATCACTGGCGTAACAACAGGGGTCACAGAAGTCAGAAGGCCCTGAGGACTGTCTGTCAACTCCTGTTCTTGTAACATCTTCCCGTCCAGCCCATGTCGATAAACGGCCGGACGGGAGTGCTGCCAATGCGGGTGGACGTTTGTAAACATCTCCCCGCATCCATTGCCTGTGCGCGCTCTCTGTGAGGTCCCGATTCATGTGATCACTGATTGGCCAATCAGTGATCACATGAATAGTAGTAAACAAGATGTCACTTCTGATAGCATTTCTTACTACTTGTGAAATCTGTGAATGATCACAGAGGTCACATGGTACAAGGCTATTCACAACAGCCTTGTACCATGTGACAAGCTGTGACCAATCACAATTTCTCAATTGCTGCAGAAATGCAGCCAGAGAGAAGGCAAAATTACTGCTTTTTTCAGTCTTTATGGGTGTAAAAGCAATCAATGTAAAAAAAGAAAAAATCTTCATCACCCCCCCACAAGAAATACAATGTCATTATGGTGATACTGTACTGCTAGGGTGACAGTATGTTAAAAAAAAAACATAAATAGTAATATTAAAAAATAACAAAAAGAATTTGAAAAAGTATTAGTTATAAACTAACTAATTTTTTTTAAACTAAAAAGATAGATGAATACATTTTGGCCAAGATGTATGAAGAAAGATTATTTATTTGCAAAATTTAAAAAAAAACACTTTTTTTCATTTATATAGTAAAAAAATAAAAAAAACAGTGGTGAATAAATACCACCAAAATAAAGTTTTATCTGTCTCAAAAAATGCTAAAAATTAATTTGGGTACAGTGTTACATGACCACGCAATTGTCATTCAAAGTGTGATAGCACTGAAAGATGAAAATTGGCCTGGGCTAGAAGGGGGTGAAAGTGTCCAGAAGCAGATTCCTCCAATGTGTTCCAATGTGCTGTTTTCCTTCTACTTTGCTAAATGAGTTAACAGTGACCCATGAAATCTATCATCTCCCTCTGCACAGCCCCCTCCTCACTTGCCTGGTGATCTTTCATCTAGAACTGAACACAAGATGAAGAACAGGAAGAGTTGCAGCTGTTAGGAGGCTGAGAGCCATCTCCCTGTGTCAGTGCCAGGAGCGGACTGACAACTCATGGGGCCCCCGGGCAATAGGGGATCATGGGGCCCCTGTGTCCTTGCCCAAACTCAAAAAAGCCTATGAAAAAGGTACCAGGGGCATCTCATGGGGCCCCCTACTGACCCCGGGCCCTCAGGCAGTGCCCGAGTTTCCAAATGGTCAGTCCACCCCTGGTCAGTGCAGTCAGTGCAGTCAGTGCTCAGTGTAGGGCACATGATTTCCCATGATTTATTATTATTATTATTATTATTTTACAGGATTTATATATCACCAACAGTTTGTGCAGTGCTTTACAAAATGAAGGTAGACATTTCAGTTAATAAGTCAATTTGGTACAAGAGGAAAAAGAGGGCTCGGCTCATTGGAGGAAGGGTTGAGTGATACAAGATGTGGGGGGATGAGCTGATGAAGGAAATAAATGACGGTTTACTAGGTAGAAGCAGGATAGACTTCTTTAAAGAGAAATGTTTTCAGGGATCGTCTAAAGGTGGATAGATTAGGAGACAACCGGACAGATTGGGGTGGGGAGTTCCATAGGATGGGTGAAGCTCGGGAGAAGTTCTGGAGGCAAGCATGGGAGGAGGTGACATGGGAACTAGAGAGCAGAAGATCTTGGGAGGATCAAAGAGAGCGGTTTGGTTGATATTTCGAGACCAGGTTGATGATGTAGCTGGGGGCAGAGTTGTCGATGGCTTTGTAAGTTGTTGTTAGTATTTTGAATCTTATTAATTGGGCGAGTAGAAGCCAGTGGAGGGATTGGCAGAGAGGGGTGGAGGACACTGAGTGGAAGCCAGTTGAGGGATTGGCAGAGAGGGGTAGCAAACACTGAACGGTTGGTAAGGTGGATGAGCCTGGCATCAGCATTCATGATGGACTGGAGGGGGGATAGCCTGTATAATTGTTAGTATTTTGAATTTTATTCATTGGGTGAGTGGAAGCCAGTGGAGGGATTGGCAGAGAGGGGTGGAGGACACTGAGTGGAAGCCAGTGGAGGGATTGGCAGAGAGGTAGCAGACACTGAACGGTTGGTAAGGTGGATGAGCCTGGCAGCCGTATTCATGATGGGCTGGAGGGGGGATAGCGCTTGTAAAGGTAAGCCAATGAGGAAGGAGTTGCAGTAGTCGAGGCGAGAGATGACCAGGGAGTGAATTAGGAGCTTTGTGGTATCATTGGTTAAAAAGGGGCGTATTCTGGAGATGTTGCGGAGGTTGAGGCGGCATGATTTGGAGAGGGATTGGATGTGGACCTGAAAGGATAGTTCAGAATCCAGGGTTACCCCTAGCACCCTGGCATGCAGGGATGGGTTGATAGTGGTGCTATTGATCCTGACTGAGAAATCAGGGGAAGAGGCGCGTGGGGGAGGAAATATTATGAGCTCAGTTTTGGATAGATTGAGTTTTAGGAAGTGGTGTGACATCCAGTCTGATATGTCTGTTAGTAAATTGGTGATACGTGAGGAAAGTGATGGGGTGAGCTGAAGAGTAGAGAGTTAGATTTGTGTCTCATCAGCAAATAAATGGTATTGGAAACCATGGGAAGTGATCAGCTGACCCAAGGAAGACGTGTAATGGATACTACAGTCTTGCCATGGTTAGGACACTGACTGCCTGTATTATTTCAGCATGTGTAATGGAAATGTCCTTCAGGGTGCAGTAAGCCAAACTTTTATTTATTGTTTTTTCTGTTTGCATACAGACAAAAGAGAGAGATGAACACCTAAAGAAACCAGGGCTGGCTCACAGCATGCCTGCAAAGGAATCACAGGGGAACGTGCTGTGCGTTCCTGTGCAATTCACACTGCATGCAAAACACACTTCATTTGCAATCATCAGTGGGTGTCAGTAAGAAGTTAATGACACCCCAAATACAGGTCCTAAGAGCAGTGTGTTTGACCACACCAGATCACATTGTGTGCTTTTGTTGCAGTGCATTTTTAAAAGTAGTGCATGCAACACTTGTGGTGAGGTGCAATTTCTGTCCATTCAATTGAAATATACAAACAGGGAGGGAAGGCCATAGAATGGACTTTATAGGCACTGCAACAATGTTCATTAAAATTGTTACTTTATTATGTCAATAAGTTTTTGGGGTTTTTTATACATTACAGGAAAGGGTCTATCTTTAGACCAGCGAACTACAAGGTCCATCGACAAATACATGTATAGAAAATATACAGTATATATTGTCACGATCGCAAGATCGCCGCCACCAACATGCGACAATCCCATGATCGCGACGTCTATTATGTCACGATCATGGCGTCAGATCCCAGACCTTCTCACCAAAACTCGTGACCGAAGGGCTAGCCAACCTAAAACCGCGATGTGACGTGCGTAACAATGCCACACCCAGCTGCACCCTGCACAACGATTTTCCAGCTAATGGATACAGATCGACGTGCCAGCAGCCTGGATCGAATGTTACTGGGTCCGGTTAATTAGGCCAGCGTTTTTCAACCACTGTGCCGTGGCACACTAGTGTGCCGTGAGATATTGTCTGGTGTGCCGTGGGAAAAATTGCAATTTCATCCGTAACATGTGGCCTCGGCTCACAAATAGACCAATCATTAGAACAGCAATGGGCAAACTACGGCCCGGCGGACCTTTTAATCCGGCCCGCGGAACGTGATACTGTCAGGATGATCTGTCCCCCTCGACGTATCTGCGCATGTGCCGGAGATCGCCGATCGGCTGCTAATGCCTGAAACTGGCACATGCGCAGATACGTCGAGGGGGACAGATCCTCATAGGAGACAGATTTTCATGCTACACCGGAACGGCGAGAGGAACGCGCGGAGCAAAGGTAAGTGAATTGACACAGGGGGGGCTTGGGGACTTAATATGGGGGATGAATTACTATGGGGGATGAATTACTATGGGGGATGAATTACTATGGGGGATGAATTACTATGGGGGATGAATTACTATATGGGGGATGAATTACTATATGGGGGATGAATTACTATAGGGGGGATGAATTACTATGGGGGATGAATTACTATATGGGGGATGAATTACTATGGGGGATGAATTACTATAGGGGGGATGAATTACTATGGGGGATGAATTACTATATGGGGGATGAATTACTATATGGGGGATGAATTACTATAGGGGGGATGAATTACTATATGGGGGGTGAATTACTATGGGGGATGAATTACTATGGGGGATGAATTACTATATGGGGGATGAATTACTATGGGGGATGAATTACTATATGGGGGATTAATTACTATAGGGGGGATGAATTACTATATGGGGGATGAATTACTATATGGGGGATGAATTACTATAGGGGGGATGAATTACTATATGGGGGATGAATTACTATGGGAGATGAATTACTATGGGAGATGAATTACTATATGGGGGATGAATTACTATGGGGGATGAATTACTATATGGGGGATTAATTACTATGGGGGATGAATTACTATATGGGGGATTAATTACTATGGGGGATGAATTACTATGGGGGATGAATTACTATATGGGGGATTAATTACTATGGGGGATGAATTACTATGGGGGATGAATTACTATATGGGGGATGAATTACTATGGGGGATGAATTACTATGGGGGATTAATTACTATGGGGGATGAATTACTATATGGGGGATGAATTACTATATGGGGGATGAATTACTATGGGGGATGAATTACTATGGGGGATGAATTACTATGGGGGATGAGTTACTATATGGGGGATGAATTACTATGGGGGATGAATTACTATATGGGGGATTAATTACTATGCTTACTATGGGGGAATATTACTATACTTACTATGGATGACACATACACATCATTCATCTACTCTTGGTCCGGCCCCCGGGTCCAATTATAAAATACTTTATTATTTCATAATAAAGTAATTATAAAATAATTTCTTTGTGTTTGATTCCTATTCAAGAGAATTACTTTATGTATAGTCAATATAGGCACAGAGGTAAATTTTTTTAACATTTTCTAATGGTGGTGTGCCTCGTGATTTTTTTCATGAAAAAAGTATGCCTTTGCACAAAAAAGGTTGAAAAACACTGAATTAGGCAATTAACCATTCACACTGCCACCACCTCCTTTTTAATCAGAGAAAGAGGAAACTCGGCTTCAGCTATAACACTATAATGGTTGATGTAATCGACTGCATAACACGGTCATCACACAGGTCTGTTATACAGAGGGTTAAAACAAACAGTAGCGTCTCTTTAAAGGCAGGGATTCGTAAATTGCAATTAAGAGTTATAGGAACAGTTCAACACTTTCAGAAAGAAAGATTTATTACTAAAAGGGTCAAACAGGTGCAATACAAATATTTACAGAGAAGATGTAACTAAGATATATATATATATACATACAGAGAATAACAGCACAGCAAAGAGATATCAGAGAGAAGTTAAAGGGTTAAGTTACTTGCCATTAAGCCTTGGATGTAAGCAGATCACGTTTCAGAGCGAAAGACACAGGTCTCCCCAGGTGGTATATTGATGTTAAAATGGGAGATGTCTTCAACTTACTACTCTTAGGCTTGACAGCCTTTTTTAAAGTTTCCCAGCAGGGGGGGGGTTCTGAAGTAAAAGACCAATCCCCTGTTTAGGGAGGAATCATCAGGCAGAGCCCTAAACTGGAGCCAACATCTTTCATAACTTATATTCTGGTCCATAACCTTCCATCTGCACCAGGGACCTCCCACCCGCGGGTAGCTTATTATGCAGACAATTCTGAGGATTGACCAGATATGAATTATGTAAGTTTTATGCTAAACTGTTCGCGAGATCTATTTCTCTGCTTTCCCGTGCGCCCGAGGCAAGGCAAGTGACTCATCAAACTGTTTGCCCGCTCATCGTCCATCTGATGATATGTCCGGCTTTTATGTATGTCTCTCATATTCCAAGATATGAGACATAGGGGAAAAATGGATCTTAACAAAGGTTATTTGATTCTGTCACCTACGCTGAGCCAGGTTTATGAGGTCGGAATCTCTTTCAACTCCTGAGAAAGCCTGCCTTATCTCTTAGGAGATGTGAAATGGTACAGCTTTCTTGGGACAGTGAGGCACCCTGTGGCTCCCTGCTGGGATCTGGCCTGTGACACTTCTAACACACACATATACTGCCATATGTCACTGTGCCTCTCACAGAGGGAGGGGAGGGAGGGGAGGGAAGAATAAGGGAGAAATATATGTGTCAGGACAGTTAACCCCTTTGCCAAGATGGAGGTTGAAACCAAAATGGTTGAACCGCGTCCATCTCTGGGTATACGCTCTTACATATATATCTTCATATTCAGATCTTTTAATTTATTTCAAACTACTTGAAATCTGTTAAGCATCTCATTCATGACACATCTCTACATATCCTTATCTTCATCTCTACTGTTCCAGTCTACTCAGGGTTTCCATTGGTAATTGAAACTGGCAATTTTATTTTTCCTAATAGATAGGTAACGTTCATGGATATAATTTGTTTTTAAATACAGGAAAGACTCAGAAGGATTGGATGAAAGGAAGTTCTTCCAGTTCCTAGTTATAAAAATTGTTACTTTGAGTATACATGAATATGCAGCAATTAGTGAAAACATCTGCAGAGAGTGTAGTCCCCCAATGGGATGATCCACTCTGTGCAGTTACAAATCTCATAGATACATAAAGTGTTAATGCATACAAATATACTGTATCCCGATAAAGGTGTAAAGAGACATATTCTGATGTCAATGGCTATAGTGACTCAACATGCTTTGCGAAGATATTGGCCCCCATACATCACCCTGTGAGCCATGTATTTCCCCCTGCCCCCCGCCATGCTGCAGGATTCCCTCCTATCCTGCCCTCCAGCAGCTTCAATCACACAATAGGATTGTTCAGGATGGAGAGTGGGGGAAAAGTCTGGTAAATATGTCACATTTATTTACAGGTATTTATATAGTGCTGTCAATATAATATATATTGTACATTTACATCAGTCCCTAACCCTCAAGGGGTGTACAATCTAAGGTCCTTCACTTACATTCATACATACACATACTAGGGACAATTTAGACAGGAGCCAATTAAAGCGGAGTTCCACTCACTCAAAAAATAAAAGTCAGCAGCTACAAAAACTGTAGCTGCTGACTTTTAAAAAACAGCCACTCACATGTCCCAGGATCCTGCTGTGCCCCCGCCGCAGCCCATTTCACCGGCCGTCCTGTATTCCAGGCGCTGGCATCTTCAGTGTGGGCACCCGGCTGTGACAGCTTGCGGCTGGGTGCCCACTGCGCATGCGCAAGTAGTGCTGTGCTTCCTGAATGGCCCCGTTGTCTTCTGGGACCTGTCATGTGTCCCACAATGCTTCAGGGGCGGACTGACAACTCATGGGGTCCCCGGGCAATAGGGGATCATGGGGCTCCTGTGTCCTTGCCCAAATTCAAAAAAGCCTATGAAAAAGGTACCAGGGGCATCTCATGGGGCCCCCTACTGACCCCGGGCCCGAGTTTCCAAATGGTCAGTCCGCCCCTGGGTAGGAAGACAACTTCCGTATCTGATTACCTAGGTGATTGCAGTGGAGGTGGGTACCTGTTCCCCTCCCCCTCCCCAAGGGTGCCAATCCTTAATGGGGAGCTGGGGGACCAATCTTTAAAGCGCAACTTCCCCTTTTGGGTGGAACTCTGCTTTAACCTACCAGCATGTCTTTGGAGTGTGGGAGGAAACTGGAGTGCCTGGAGGCAACCCATGCAGGCACAGGGAGAAAATGCAAACTCCAGGCAGGTGGTGCTGTGGTTGGGATTAGAACCAATGACCCTAGTGCTGCCAGGTGGAAGTGCTAACCATTTAGCCACTGTGCTGCCCCATCCCCTTCCTTTCATGAATGAGCACAATGAGTGATTGGTACCAATCACTCATTGTGTTCATTAATAACTGAAGCATATTAGGTTGGCTGTATGGGGCCCCATGGTTTCTACCAACAGCCCTGATCACATGCAGTTTCTGGTGTAAACTGACACTGAACTAATGGATTGAGATGAAATGAAGATGAAAAAGAGGGAAAGAGAAAAGGAGAGAGAAGGAAGGGGAGAGAGAGTAATGGAAAGTGAAAAAGAGAGAGATGGGGGAGGAACACTGAAAGAGAGAATGAGATAGAAGTAACGTTTGAAAATTTAAGAGACAGGGACAGCAGGAGAGAAGGAGTAGAGAGCAAGAAGAAAAGAGAGAAGAGGAGAAAGAATAGGAGAGAAGACAGACACACCGTTTTGCACTGCACGTTTAAAGTCAAGGGCACTTCACCTCATTCACAAGGTTAAGGGATAATTCCCTTACAAAGCAAACACAGTAAAAATAACTCAAACTGCGCATTTATAAAAAAAAAAAACCTTTGACTTTCTTTCTTTCTGGGTAATGATCCAGCAACTGATTTGTTAATGTTCCACATTGGGCAAACATGCATACTTGTTTGTTTTGAAAGGGAAGGGGGGGTTGGGAACATTTGGCGTTGTGGTGGCTGCTGGCGTGGGAAACAGCCGGAAACACATCTATTTGAGATTGAAGGTTTTCCATGAAAATGCTTTCATCTTTTTTGTTCTTCAAAAACCCTTTTTATGTTGTTGTAATTGTGTCTTTTTATATTACACAATGTACATAAAGATTACAGAAATAAAGAGTGTTGGAATAATAAGGTGTATCTGCAGGATTAAATAGAGAACTATGAATGTCTAATGTCTAATAATAACCCTCTATGAGGAGGTGCAATCAGCTTTAGTGTGGGAACATAGGCTGGAAATACCTGCTGCATTTTTTAAAATCTCCTTTAAAGTTACAAAACAATGATTAGAAGTGTATCCAAAGCCAAACCTGTTTCAGTTTTGGATAGAGTGGCAAGAAGCCCCTGTCAAATTTTTATTGCTGTATACTGTATTATTGTACATTAGAATTGGAAGGAGCACAAAACACACGTGATAAGAGTTCACGTATGTGTTTTGATGATCCACAAATAGCAAAAATATAATTGTTAGAAGCCAACACATTTTTGGGACCAAACTCTAAATGCATTGGCTTCATGTGGTTATATTTTGCCATTTGTGGATCATTAAAGCCCTACTCTAGGATAATCTTCTCCCCTGCCTACCCCTTCCTCCCACCCACCTTTATCTGATCATTGGATTGAAACAAAATCCCTATCTAAATACCGTTTTTAGATTATTTTAAGCTTAGGGTCCTCCTTAGGGTGTCCATGTCAGTGCATGCATGACATGGAAGCTTCCTATTGGCTTTCCAGTGGTGTCCTTTCAGGATCCCCAAGAGGGCAACAGCATTAGAGAGGGACAGAAGAGGATCAGCGATCTTGGGGGTCATTGCAGGGTTGGATCAACTGTGCCCACCTAGAACAGACAGCAGGGAGGGACCTGAAGGGAGGACTTGGGTGAGTATATCTGGCTTCACAGGTATGGAGAAATAATTGCATATCAGTATGGGTTAGAAGGGGGTGGGTGGGAGAGATGGTCAAAATTAGTTGAATCCCAGAGTGTGGCTTTAAAATACATAACTAGTCTCTCAACGCATGTGGTTCGTGCCACATCCATGTTGAACATACATGGACTTTTTAACCTCCTCGGCGGTATGATTCTTTCCGATTTTTTGTGCTGAAAGCGGTACCATTTTTTTGCATGAAAATATGTAGTTTTTTATTGTAGGCTGTAATTTTTAGGAATAACTCACTGAAATCTGTCCGAACAAGAGTCTAGTAAACATCCCGGATATGATAAAACTTGAAACACGAAATTATAAATTATAATTTAATAAATAATCATAAAAAATAATAATATAATAATATTACATTTAATTCAATAATATAATCAAACCAAAAACACAGAAATTTGAAATAGAGCGCCAAGTTCGCACATCGCTGAGCAAAGTCGCAAAATCGTTTTCAGTGTCTGATGACGAATTTCCCCACAAATCATTATCACTCAATTCTGCAAGTGGTTCTGATTTACTATCACTGTTCTAAAACCGCTTTTGAAGTAAAGGGACGCTTTTTGGACGCCATGGACTTTTCTAAGTTTCCAGGCAGAAAGAACAGTCAAATTGCAGGCAGGGCACAGGACAAAGCAGTAGGGACAAAATATATGTGAAATGCATTGAAACAGCAATGACAGCAAAAATTAAATTTTTTAAATATTTCAAATTTCCCGCTGGTTCCGGCGCCCATACGTCCCGACGTCACAGGGACTGGAACACGGAAGCCAGATGCCGGCATCGGCCGGAGGAGATGGCCGGGGATGCTGCAGGGGACACATCGTGGGAGCGAAGGACAAGGTAAGTGCTGCAGGGACCCCCTGAGCAACGTCGCATGGAGTGTAGCTCGGGGTTACCGCTCTTGGTATTGAAATTTTACCCCGAGCTACACTCGGGAATACCGCTAAGGAGGTTAAGCCCGGTGAGCTTGGTCCTGATCTGAAATCATCCAGAACCCAGTTCACTGGAACCCTTGGGTAACTGTCATGTGACTGCATCCCCACTGGCTCCAAAGAAAGATTTTCTGCCCACAGCTAAATGTAACAAAAGGGCAGAGATGCTCTTGGCCATATCATGTTAGTGACATCACAAGTATCCCTGCCCTTTGTATAAGTGTAGCTGCAGGGTGAGGAACCTCCTGTCCACAGCTCTTTGACCCGCAATACAACTTTTGGATTCAGATCAATCCAACCATGACCATGAAGTAGCTTTAGCACAGGCAATGGCAGACTGGAACAGTTCATGGTTTTTGGCTGGGGACCATGAAGTAGCTTTAGCACTGGTAAAGTCAGAGTGGAACAGTCCATAGGTTCAAGTATGGGGACCATGAAATAGCTTTAACACAGGCAAAGGCAGACTGGAAAAATCACAGGTTCAAGGCTGGGGAACAAGAAGTAGTGTTGGTACAGGTAAAGGCAACCTGGGACAGTCTACAGGTTCAAGACTGGGGACAATGAAGTAGCATTAGCACAGGTAATGGCAGACTGGAACAGTCTACTGTTCATGGCTGGGGACCATAAATTAGCATTAGCACAGGTAAAGGCAGGCTGGAACATTCCACAGGTTTGAGGCTAGGGACCATGAAGTAGTTTTAGCACAGAAAAGAGACTACTCACAGGAACCTGGAATGAGATCAGTTCATAGGTGATTGGAAGCTAAAGTTGTCCTCCCCCTCCCTCCCCGTACTCTTCTGGGACACGTGACAGGTCCCAAAAGACTACGGGACCATTCAGAATGCGCAATGCTACTCGCGAATGCGCAGTGGGCACCCAAATGTGAGGCTGTAAGCTTTCATAGCCGGGTGTCCACACTGAAGATGCCAGCGCCGGGAACACCGGCTGGCTGGTGAAAGGGGCTGCGAGGAGGACACAGTGGGATCGGGGGATAGGTGAGTGGCTGTTTTTTAAAAGTCAGCAGCTACAGTTTTTGTAGCTGCTGACTTTTATTTTTTTTACAGAGTGACTGTAACTCTGCTTTAAACCTGGTACACTCTATTCATTTATTTTTTGTTCAGCCCAGCAGGCTAAGCAAGAAAAAGCCAAAGAGCTCAGAGGGAGCAGCTGTGCTAACAATTCGATGTTAGTACAGCGATCTCCCCCGCAGAGCTATTGTGCCCCCGCCAGAACACACCAGTCAGCGCTCTCAGTCAGTGATGCCGGTCGGCAGGCCTTTTTCGCTCATGCCTGTTCAACAGAAGCCAGCCGAACGGCTGGTCTGTTGGACTGGCTGCCCGACATTCGGCCCTTGTGTACTAGGCTTTAGAGCGCTCCAGTACTGGACAGCCATGTCAAGTGACCATAGGTTTAGGTAAGTAAAAGTGAGTTTTAGTTTAGTTTAAAAAAGAAAAAAAAATAACTTGTCAATTATGTAGGTGAGGGTGGTGAGGAGACAGCTGTCCAGACTTCAACGTTAAGATTTTTAGACTTCACAGGCTGCATGATTGTTCCAAGTCAGCAGCTCACTGGGTTTTAAAGCCAGGATCCCTATGGCAGCCCCATAACACACACTTATAGGAATAGTTCAGTGGTTGCATCCCTGCCTAGATCATTTAAGTGTCCATTTACATTTTGCTGTTTTTGTGCATTGCATTACCACACGAGTTAGCATGCATTGTGTTATGTGTCAATGTACCTTGCATTTTCTTTCAATGTCCCTCCAAGCTGCATTGTTTTGCATTGGCACAGCACATACTGCATGGCACATGTTGCAGGTAAGGTAAGTACCTGACCTCTACTTGGTATCAGCTCCTTGCAGTTCCTGTACAGCAGAGCTCAGACTGGGGGAGGAAGGATCAGTGCAAGGAATAACTCCTTGTCAGGTATCCTGCCCTGACAGACAGGATTGTGCTGTATAAGCCCTATATTATTATTATTATTATTATTATACAGTATTTATATAGCGCCAAAGGGTATGCTCAGCGCTGTACAGTAGCAAGGGGGACAGAACATGAGACAAGACAGTAACAATACAATACACGAGGGGTTCGTGGGCCCTGCTCTTTCGAGCTTACAATCAGGAGGGAGGGGAAGGTGGTACAGGAGGAGATGGCTGTAGGGGATGGAGTGGTGGGAGGAGTGGAGGAGGTTAGTTGTTAGGTGAGGCTGGGTGTTAGGTGAGGTTGCGGTAGGCTTCCCTGAAGAGGAGGGTTTTCAGGGTGCGCCTGAAGGTGAGTGTTAGGGATCCGGGTACGACCAGAAATGTGTATTTGACACAGGGAAGTAGCAGGCTTCAAGAACACAGGCGTGGTCAGGCTGGAGAGGAGGAATGGTCAGGCAGGCCGTAAGGTACTGTCAGGTGCCACCTGGCAGTGTCTCTAGCAGCCCACAGCACGGATTTCCCCAGGGCGCGGTGTCTAAGTACCAGCCTGCTATTCACCAGGGCCCCTGATGGTGGGGATGGACTTGGTGCAGACTGGAACCAGGTCGCGACCCCTGAGTGCGTCCGGCTGTGGTAGAGAATACTGGCAGGGGAGTGCAGGAAAGGAGTCTGATGGGAAGAGGCAGGCAGACTTACCAAAGGTGATCCGTGCGGGATGGATGGATCGTCGGGTGAAGTAAGCGTAGTCAGACAGGCCGGGTCGGTATCGTGCGGGCAGCGTGGTACAGGAGGAACAAGCAGAGAATGGTCAGGGTCACAAGCCAGGTTCAGCAGGTAGCGGGCAGTGCGGTACCAAGGATCAGGCAGAAGGCTGGTCAGGCAAGCCGGGGGTTCAACAGGAGATGGTCAGCAGAGGTCAGGATCAAAGCAGGGTCAGCAACAAGGCAGGAACACAGGATACCAGGTACAGGGGCTCATGGGAAACATACACCAAGGCCCAGATCACAGGCCTGGTCATTCCTTATATGCACCTCCTGCAATCAGTCTCAGGTGTTTTGGCTGATTGCAGGAATGAGCCTCTGGTTGCTGAGAGCACCCGCTGGCCAGCCCTGGAACTGCAACCCACAAGGCAGGTAAGTCCCACCACTATTGGCGAGTCCATTCCTGACAGTGAGGAGGGTAGGTGACATTCTGATGGATTGGGGTAAGGAGTTCCAGAGGATGGGGGAAGTCCTGGAGAAGTCCTGCAATCGGGCGTGGGAGGAGGAGACAAGGGAGCTAGAGAGCAGGAGGTCCTGGGAGGAGCAGAGGGCACGGGTAGGGTAGTATCTGGGTATCAGGTCAGTTATGTAGTTCGGGGCGGCATTGTGAATGGCCTTGTAGGTCAGGGTTAGCAGCTTGAACTTGATGTGTATAAATGTATTCAGGGCTGCTGTTAGATACCACGGGGCCCCATACAGCCAACAACCCCCTCCCCCAAAAAATACAGTTTACTATGCTTCAGGTATGAATGAACACAGTGATTGATTGATACCAATCACACATTGTGTTCATTCAGGAAAGGAAGGAGCTGGTAAATGTGACATATTTACCTGACCCTTCCCCCACTCTCCATCCTAAAGGATCCTATTGTGTGCTTGCAGCTTCTAGTGGGAAGGCGAGGAGGGAACCCAGCAGCACCGTGGGGGCGGGGGCACACAGGGGGGCCTGGGCAGCAGGTGGAAATGTATGGTGCACAGGATGGGTGAGGCGGAGGGGTAATTACTGGAACCAATCTTTTGTATGGCTCTCTCTGCAGCAGCTAAAAGCCAGTGGGAGGGAGAGGAGAAAAAGACAGCGTTCAGCTGCTGCTGCAGAGAGAGAGCCATACAGGGGATCGGCTCCAGTAATCCCCCCCCCACCGTGCCGATCACCCATCTGCCTGGACCCCCTACAGGAGGACTTATCTACATCCCTGAATGTATTTCATCTGTGTACTTAGCATGAAGTTTAACCCTTGTAAGCAGGGGCTGTCATTCACACCCAGTAGTAAACAGTGTTCACACTGACGATTATAATGAAGAATGCAGAATTGGGGAGCTACAATAGCAACAAATTTGGGGTTGGGCACTCATATATGTTAGTTATGACAAAAGAATGCAACAACCGCCTATCATCAGAGAAAAATGTTTACACAGTATACAATGGGCGTTCCATAACATATGCCAATGTAAAGAGTCATCAAAAATTCCCCATATTGTACAGTGCTCCACCTTAACCCTACACAAATGTAAACAAACATTACAGAGAGTGACTCCACCTAAGTAAAATCCTAAAATACCAAATCAATAGCAAAAATAAATAAATATATATATACAGTGAAGGAAATAAGTATTTGATCCCCTGCTGATTTTGAATGTTTGCCCACTCACAAAGAAATGATCAGTCTAAAAATTCGAATGGTAGGTGTATTGTAACACTGAGAGACAGAATAGCAACAAAAAAATCAAAAGAAATGCATGTCTAACAAATGATGCACTGATTTACATGTTCATGGGGGAAATTAGTATTTGATCCCCTATCATTCAGCAGGATTTCTGGCTACCAGGTGTCTTTCATACAGGTAACAAGCTGAGATTAGAAGCTGTCTCTTAAACGGAGTGCTGCTAATCTCATTTTGTTACCTGTATAAAAGACACCTGTCCACAGGAGCAATCAAACCATCAGATTCCAAACTCTCCACCATGGCAAAGAACAAAGAGCTGTCCAAGGATGTCAGGGAAAAGATTGTAGACCTACACAAGGATGGACTGGGCTACCAAACTATCGCCAAGCGTGAGAAGGTGACAACAGTTGGTGCAATCATTCGCAAATGGAAGAAACACCAAACAACTGTCGGTCTCCCTAGGTCTGGTGCAGGGGCGGGCTGACAACTCATGGGGCCACCAGCAGTAAGAGATAATGGGGCCCCCTCTTCCTCCACCTACACTCAAGCCACACCCACACAACACCCTACCTACATATTGCAGCTCAGCTGCATAGAAGGATCATTTAAATATTTACTGCAGCAAAGTCTGCATGAATGTTCCCGGCTTCTTTCCGTAGAAGCCACTGGGCACTTCCAGGTTTAAAGATGACTGCCATGTGGGGGAAGTGAAAGAGGGAGGGGAGTGAGAGGGTGAAAAAGAGGAGGGGTGTGTGAGAGAGAGAGCGAGAGAGAGAAAGGAGTGAGAAAGAGAGGAACAGATGAGAGAGGAGGGGTGTGGTTTAAATTGCGCAAAAAAGTGGGCATGGCTTAAAAGGGGTGTGGTTAAATAATGTCTGAGAAGAGTTATATAGTGCAGAATGAGGTAATGTTAAATAGGGAATGTACAGAGTGGTGTGTATGGCAGTGAGTACTATGTACAGGGAGAGGAGTACGGAGTGTATGACTGTGGCTAGTATGTGTAGGATGGATGGTGTCAGTAGGTGGTGTCAGTAGTTCTTCATTTTTATTAGTATTTTTTTTTTTTTTTTTTAACAATTTTATGATTTTGTTTTTACAAATTAATGTTTTATTATTTTTATCATTTTTTTTTCAAAATGCTTTTGAGTGGCCAGTGGATGGTGTCAGTAGAGCAATGGTGTGGTTGACAGAATTTTTAAATTTGTATTATCTAATTTTTAATTATTTTTTACAATGTATTTCTGTATTATTTTTTTCACAATGATTTTGTTGGGGCAGTGGACAGTGTCAGTAGGGAGTGAACAGGGAGCACTGATGTATGTTGGGCTGTCATTAGATTGGGATGAATAAACAGAACCTGTATCCCCTTATATCAGAAGGAAGGGAATGGATGGAGGGAAGGAAGGAAGGAAAGAAGAAAGAAAAGGGAGAGAGGAAATGGATGGGGAAAGGAAGGAAGGATGGGTGGGAGGAAAGAATGAAGGAAGGGGATGGGAGGAAGGAAAGGAAGGAAGAAAAGGGAGGGAGGGAATAGATGGAGGAAGGAAAGAATGAAGGAAAGAAAAAAAATGGATGGAGGAAGGAATGAAGAAAAAAGGAAGGAAGGAAGGAAGGAAGGAAGGAAGGAAGGAAGGAAGAAGGGGAGGAAAGGAAGGGAAAGGGAGGGAGGGAGGAAGGAATAAAAAGGGAGAGAGGTAATGAATGAAGAAAGAGAAGGGAAGGGAGGAAAGAATGAAGGGAGGGAGTGGATGAAGGAAGTAAAAGAAGAAAGGGGAGGGAGGGAGAGAGGGAATGGATAGAGGAAGGAATGAAGGAAAAGGAGGGAAGGGAGGAAGTTAGGGAGGGAGGGAATGGATGGAGGAAGAAAGGGGAGGGAAGGAAGAAAGGGGAGGGGAGGAAAGAAGAAAGGAAGGGGAGGAAGGAAGGAAGGAAGGAAGGAAGGGAGGGAAGGAAGGAAAGAAGGGGAGGGAAGGAGGGGAGAGAGGAGGGAAGGAAATAAAAGGAGGGGAGGGAGGAAGGAAGGAAATGAAAGGAGGGGAGGGATGAAAGAATGAGGAGAGGAAGGAAGGAAGGAAGGAAGGAAGGAAGGAAGGGAAAGGAAAAGAAGGAAGGAAGGAAAGGGAGGAAGGAAGGAAGGAAGGAAGTGGAGGGAATGAAGGAAGGAGGGGAGAGAGGAGGGAAGGAAATAAAAGGAGGGGAGGGAGGAAGGAAGGAAATGAATGAATGGAGGGGATGGAGGAAGGAAGAAAAGGGAGGGAGGGAAGGAAGAAAGGAACAAAAGGAGGGAGGAAGGGAATGGATGAAGGAAGGAAGGAATGAAGGAAAGAAGGGAGGGAAGGAAGGAAGGAAGGAAGGAAGGAAGAAAGGAAGGAAGGAAGGAAGGAAGGAAGGAAGGAAGGAAGGAAGAAAGAAAGAAGAGGGAGGGAACGGATGGAGGAAGGAAGGAATGAAGGAGTGTGAGGGAAGGAGGAAGGAAGGAATGAAGAAAGGGGAGGGAAGGAAAGAAGGAAGGACAGGGGAAAGGAAGGAAATGAAAGGAAGGGAGGGAGGGAGGAAAGAATGAAGGGAGGGGATGAAGGAAGGAAGAAAAGTGAGGGAATAGATGGAGGAATGAAGGAATGGATGGAGGAAGGGATGAAGGAAGGGGAGGAAATGAATGAAGGAAGGAAGGAAGTAAGGAAGGAAGGAAGGAAGGAAGGAAGGAAAAAAATGAAAGGAGGGGAGGGAGGATGGAAGTAAGGAAGAAAAGACAGGGAATAGAGGGAGGAAGAAAGGGGAGGGAAGGAAGGAAGGGGGGGGGAGAAAGGGGAGGGAAGGAAGGGAGAGAGGGAGGGGGGAGGAAGGAAGGAAGGAAGGGAGGAAGGGAGGAAGGGAGGAAGGGAGGAAGGGAGGAAGGGAGGAAGGAAGGAAGGATGGAAGGAAAGAATGAAGGGAGGGGATGGAGGAAGGAAAGGAAGGAAGAAAAGGGAGGGAGGGAATGGATGGAGGAAGGAAGGAGTGAAGGAAGGAAAGAAAATGGATGGACAAACTGATGAAGGTAAAAAAAGGGAAGGAAGGAAGGAAGGGGAGGGAAGGAAGGGGAGGGAAGGAACAGAGGGAGGGATGGAGGGAGGTAGGAAGGAAGGAAGGAAAGGGAAGGGAAGGAAGGAGGGGTGGGATGAAAGAATGAAGTGAGGAAATGAATGAATTAATGAATGAATGGAGTAATGAAGGAATGAAGGAAGGAAAGAAAATGCATGGACAAAGTAATGAAGGTAAAGGTGGGAAGGAAGGGAGGAAGGAAGGAAGGAAGGAAGGAAGGAAGGAAAGGAAAGGAAGGAGGGGAGAGAGGAGGGAAGGAAATGAAAGGAGGGGAGGGAGGAAGGAAGGAAGGAAATGAAAGGAGGGGAGGGAGGAAAGAATGAAGGGAGGAGATGGAGGAAGAAAGGAAGGAAGGAAGAAAGGGAGGGAGGGAGGGAGGAAGGAAGGAAGGAAGGAAGGAAGGAAGGAAGGAAGGAAGGAAGGAAGGAAGAAAAGGGAGGGAGGAAGGAAGGAAGGAAGGAAGAAAAGGGAGGGAGGGAATGGATGGAGGAAGGAAGGAAATGGATGGAGGAAGGAATGGGAGGGAAGGAAGGAAGGAAGGAAGGAAGGAAGGAAGGAAGGAAAGGGAGGGAATGGATGAAGGAAGGAAGGAATGGATGGAGGAAGGGATGAAGAAAGGGGAGGGAAGGAAGGAGGGGAGGGAAGAAGGACGGAAGAAAAGGGAATGGATAGAGAAAGGAAAGGAGGGAGGGAATGGATGGAGGAAGGAAATGGACGGAGGAAAGAATGAAGGAAAGGGAGGGAGGGAAGGAAGGAAAGAATGAAGGAGGGGAGGGGATATTGGAAGGAAGGAATGAAGGGAGGGAAGAAGGGAGAAAGAAAGGAAGGATTGAAAGAAGGGAAGGAAGGGAGGAAGGAAGGAAGGAAGGAAGAAAAGGAGGGAGGGAATGGATGAAGGAAGTAAGGAAATAAGGGAGCGAAGGAAGAAAAGGGAGGGAAGGAATGGATGGAGGAAGGAATGAATGAAGGAGGAGGTGGGAAGGAGGAAGGAAAGAAGGGAAGAAGGAAGGAAGGAAGGAGTAAAGGGAATGAAAGGAGGGGAGGGAGGAAAGAATGAAGGGAGGGGATGGAGGAAGTAAGAAAAGGGAGGGAGGGAATGGATGGAGGAAGGAAGGAAGGATTGGATGGGATGGGAGAGAGAGAGAGAGAGGAGGGAGAGAGAGAGAGGGGGGGGAGATAGAGGGGAAGGCGGGAGGGAAACAGAGAGGGAGAGGGCAAGAGAGATCGAGGGGGGTAGGGAAAGGGGGAGAGAGGGAGAGAGAGAGAGGGGGGGCAGAGACATTCAGAAGCATCACAGAGCTGCCGGCCAATCTGGACAGGGGAGGCAGAGCAGATCCTCTCTCCTCTGCTCTGCCGTGGAGGATGGGGGAAGGGGCAGGACACTGTCAGAGAAGACGAGGCATCAGAGACCTGTGGGGGAAGGGGGGAGCTGAGGAGCACAGAGCGGGGGCTCAGGAGGGAAATCCGATGCACACCCGACTCACTTTGCCACCACGTGAAGTGACAGATGAGCTACTTCTGGGTTGGGATCAGAGACTGCCTCCTCCTCCTCTCCCCATGCTGCCACTGGACAGTGATCCTCTCACGGGCCCCCTACTGACCCCGGGCCCTCAGGCAATGCCCGAATGGTCAGTCCGCCCCTGGTCTGGTGCACCATGCAAGTTCTCACCTCGTGGAGTGTCAATGATCATGAGAACAGTGAGGAATCATCCCAGAACTACATTTGAGGATCTTGTTAATGATCTCCAGGCAGCTGGGACCACAGTCACCAAGAAAACAATTGGTAACACACTACACCGACAAGGATTGAAATCCTGAAGTGTCCGCAAAGTCCCTCTGCTCAAGAAAGCACATGTCCAGGCCCATCTAAAGTTTCCCACTGAACATCTGAATGATGCAGAGGAGGACTGGTTTGAGCTGCCAAACGTCAGCCACCAAACCTTAATGACTTGGAGAGGATCTGCCAAGAGGAGTGGGTCAAAATCCCTCCTGAGATGTGTGCAAACCTGGTGGCCAACTACAGGAAATGTCTGACCTCTGTGATTGTCAACAAGGGATTTGCTACCAAGCACTAAGTCATGTTTTGTGAAGGGGATCAAATACTTATTTCCCTCATGAACATGCAAATCAGTGCATCATTTGTTAGACATGCATTTCTTTAGAATTTTTGTTGCTATTCTGTCTCAGTATTACAATACACCTACCATTCGATTTTTAGACTGATCGTTTCTTTATGAGTGGGCAAACATTCAAAATCAGCAGGGGATCAAATGCTTATTTCCTTCACTGTGTATATACAGTACACGCACACATACATATATACAGTGTATATGTATATATAGATTTATTCAGTATATATGTATATATAGATTTTTTTTTTTTTGCCTGGTCTGGAGTTACTAAAGGGGTGCAATGTAAGTAATCAGCTCAGCTCATCTAGTCTACAACTCAGATCACTAAACACATTGGGGTATGAAGACATTAGTACAATGGTGAGTTCAAGTGGCTACTAAGGGTAAGGAAGATTTCTTTAGCAGCCTGTCGTTAAGAGTGTATATGTAACGGGTGAGATGGCCTCTTGCATCGATGGAGATGTTGTTGGCACTCCTTCGAGCATTATCCATTTCCCATAGCAACTGGGAACAGATCTGCACGGCCAGGGCCCTCATCCTGTACACAGGTACGGAAGAGTAAGAGTTAAGTGAAGTGCCCGCATGGAGTCCACGCTGGGTGCGTGGTGGGACCCCATCCCATTACTGGGAGAGGGCATTGATTCTGCATGTCCCTCCTAAATGCACAAGTGACCATGTTGTGCATTTGAACTCTAGTTTACTAGAGTTTGTTCATGTTTGTCATCATGGGGTACCCCATGTGTATGGCAGTGACCCTGCACAAAGTGCCTAGCGTAGCCCAGAAGAACCCACCCTGGAGTAGAACTTTCATGTGACTCTTGCTTGGTGCCCAACGAGGAGGGAAACATGGAGGACATGACGACCACCCTGTCAAACCAACCCTGCCACACAACCACTGTAGAGTTATACAGAAGATCTGGCATTAGAATTATTGACATTCATGACAATACCTCACATGTGTGGCTTACATATGTGCACGTATGTGTTTGAATTTGCACACAGGGACAGGGGCTCTTTAAAGTTTTTGAAATATAATTATTTACTTTATCAGCATTGTTTCTTTAAATGTTTTTGATTAACTTTATTTCTATTACAAGGGATGAGCAACATCCCTTGTGATAGCTTGGGCAGTGACAGGTATTCTTTACTGAGAGATCTGGGGTCTGTTAGACCCTAGGTCTCTCCTCTGTCCTCAAATGAAATTAAACCAAGATCGGTTTGATCATATGCTGTACAAGCCAGTAAAAGCTGGTGAACAACAAACCAAAACTGGAAGTGACCAAATCCTTGTTGCCTCCAGCTTCATTCATCACAGAGGAGGGGAAGGCACAAATGTACCTTGCCTTCATCTGTCTGCAGCCAGTCACACAGGATGCAGTGGTTACAGGTTCCTCGACTGCACAGGAGATTGCACCGGAGATCCCAGGAATGGCGGTGGGATGGGGGCCTCCTTCCTCTCCCTGAAAAAAGTGATTGGGCGGCTGTAGAGCCATTTGGATCACTTTTACAAGAAAGCCTATTGCCAGCTCCAAATTTCATACCAGCATCATGGGCGCAGCTGCAGCCATGATCCTGGTATAATTGCTTCCCGACAAGGACATATATAAATGTTAAGCAGTTGGGAAGCATAAATGATCATAAATATAAAAGATTCATAACTCATCTCTTATGTATTTTCTTGCTCCCTTGCTCTTTCTGAGGATGACTCTAGGTCCTAGGAATTAGATGTGATCGTAGAACTGTTGCCTGTGCCAAATAACCGAGCCCTTTAGTTAAAGGACCACTGATTTTAATAATATTTTAAAAACATTCTGTGGTTAATGCTGGCCATGATTATGTTTTTTATATGAATTTATTGTTTTAATTCACATGCAATTATTCACATGTTTCTTCACATTTACATGAAACACCAAGATGAATACCAAAATCGACTGTGATGGGCTTGGTCCAAACTAATAACACTGCCAGGGGTGCTCTACACATATAGTTACAGCAACTGTTTTGTCTTCTCTTTCTTTGAACTGGATGGACTTGTGTCTTCTTTCAACCAGATTAACTATGAATGTTACTATGTTTAACCACTAACCTACCAGCCATTGTAGAAAAGCAGCCATTTTCCTGTTTGTGAATGCCCCCGGAGCACACACAACTGGGGAAATTAACAAAGAGTGGTGCAAGCATATTACCATGAACTGATTGGCTCTTGGTGCTGCTTCTTCCTCTCACACTCCAGCTCTGCTGTACAGGGACTGCAATTGGCTGATACTAGGTCAAATTCAGGTACTTCACTGCACTGCTTATAATAAAAAATACACGTATGGTCACAGGCGAACTGTCAACTCATGGGGCCCCCGGGCAATAGGGGATCATGGGGCCCCTGTGTCCTTGCCTAAACTCAAAAAAGCCTATGAAAAAGGTACCAGGGGCATCTTATGGGGCCCCCTACTGACCCCGGGCCCTCGGGCAGTGCCCGAGTTTCCAAATGGTCAGTCCGCACCTGCTTATGGTGTATTATTGATTACAGAACTCTATCAGTTTGTGTATTTTAAATCGGCTTAGAGTGCAGCTTGAAATGTGGAGAACACTACACAGAGCCATACACACCCCAGGTCTCCATCTTTAGCACACAAGGGAGAGTTCAAGAACACCTCTTTAAAGCGGAACTTCACTCTCTCAATCAACATTGGCTATTTTTAATCTTTATGCTGCTAGCATTAATAAATTGGTAGGAAAGTATATCAGATGTACTTGTTTTCATTTATTTTTATGTTCTTTACATTTCTTCAGTTGCCTCCTGGTTTTAATCCCTAGGCGAATGATGTCATACATCCCAGGAGTCTTTAGGAGAGGAGGGAGGGATCTCAGCTCAGCCAATTCCTGAACTAAGGGCAGATGGATTCCAGGAAGTAAATGTTACATGAATCATCTGCTCTTACTCAAGATGGCCACGGCCAGAAATATTAGGAGTTGTTTTTTCAAAATGATTTCTCAGCAAAATAAAGTATGGAGACATGGATGGATGGGTGAGTTTGCTTTGAAAATTAACAATGCATTAAATAGCATTTTTGTTTGCGATGCTCAAATGCAGCGCATTTCCACTTTAAGAAGGACCTTTCATCTCCTGTTAATAAAGTTTAATAAAAACAGAAACTGGAGGGAGTAAATGAAGTAAAAGTTTATTTAAAAGATGAATGCACCTGCCGCTCACTCATAAATCAATCATTGATTTACAGCTTCCGCATTATTATGTAAAATCAGTTCCTAGCCATGGGAACAATACCATAAAGATAAGAACTTTATACCTCCTGTAGGCAGGTGCTTACAGCTTACATGTGTCAGGTTAGTTTGTTTCTTTAGCTTGCCCAGGTGGGAAGGAGATAAGCTAGGCTTACCATTTTCCTGGGCATTTCCAGGCTCTGCCCTCCACCCTGTGCTTTCCATAAAAAGGTGGAAGACTCTGTTGGGGGCTCACTTTTCAAGCAAGAGACCAAGCTTGAAGATGTAACCACCAGTAACATCTCAAGTGCACTTCCGGAGCCTGAGCCAGGACCCTACCACATATGCACTCTCACCTTTGAGGAGGGCACACACTAGGCAGCCTGGATATAGTCTGGGTCAATCCAAGCAGAACCGACGTCCTCACTATCGGAGGACCTGTCATCCATGCCCGGTACCACTCTTCGCTGTCTGGCTGCTATTACATTCCATGGTGATCTGTAGCAACTACACTCTTCCTGCAAACTCCTCTGCTGAGTAAACTCTTCCTGATGACCTTCAATTCCTTCCTCTTAAGCCCCATATGTGTTTATAGGCCCTGTTCTTCTAGATACACCATGTACCTTCATACACCCCTTTGAATAACTTCAGACCAGGCATGAAACAGTTAATGAGACTTTACTTGACAACTCAGTAATACAGTCCAATTTTGCAATACAGTTCCTTCCTCACTAGCTATACCCGGATGCCTGGTGTCTGCCTTCCCCAGAGGTGAGAGTCTATATGTGGTAGGGTCCTGGCTCAGGCAGACTTTCCGAAAGTGCACTCCAGATGTTGCTGGTGGTTACATCTTATGCTTGGCCTCTCAATTTCCATCCCAACATTGGTACTAACTTTATACATCTGAAAAGTCTTTTGGAGTGTTACCATATTTTTTGAAATGCACCATATCTTTGGAACCTTGTTTTTTGAATAATTTACCACTATTGATGTACTGTGCTATGCAGTTAAAGGCCTTGTAGCGCTACCTCCACAGAAGCCTTATGGTTACATAGTTAGTCTGGCTGAAAAAAGACAAAAGTCCATCCAGTTCAACCATGAAAAAAAAAGTTATAAACCTAAACCCATAGTTGATCCAGAGGAAGGCAAAAAAAAACAGCAAAGCATGATCCAATTTTCTCCTGCAGGGGAAAAAACTCCTTCACGATCTCCTGAGAGGCAACCGGATATTCCCTGGATCAGCTTACCTTTAACCCCTCGCCTACAGGGCACTTATACCCCCTTCTTGCCCAGGCCAATTTCCAGCTTTCAGCGCTGTCACACTTTGAATGACAACTGCGCGGTCATGCAACACTGTACCCATATGAAATTTTTATCATTTTTTTGATACAGATAGAGCTTTCTTTTGAACCTCTGGGATTTTTATTTTTTCTTAAACAAACCAAAAACCAATGAAAATTTTGAAAAAATAAAGTTTTTTCTTAGTTTTTGTTATACAATTTTGTAAATAAGTGATTTTTCTCCTTCACTGATGTGCTCTAATGAGGCTGCAGTGATGGGCACTGATAGCCTGCACTGATGGACACTGATAGGTGGCACTGATGGGCACTGATGAGGAGGCACTGGTAGGTTGCACTGATGGGCATTGACAGGCATCACTGATGGGCACTGAAAGGCAGCACTGATACATGACACTGATACATGACACTGATATATGGTACTGATATGCAGCACTGACTGGCACTGATAGGCAGCACTGACTGGCACTAATAGGCGGTACTGACTGGCATTGTTAGGCAGCACTGACTGGCACTGATAGGCGGCACTGACTGGCACTGATGCACACTGATAGGCGACACTGACTGGCACTGATAGGTGGCACTGATTGGCAGCAATGAAAGGTGGCACTGATTGGCATTGATAGGTGGCACTGACTGGCACTGATGGGTGACATTGAAAGGCAGCTCAGATGGGCACTGATATGTGGCATTGATGTGCAATGGTAGGCACTGATATGTGGCATTGATGTGGCACTGATGAGCATTGGCACGTGGCACTGATGGACACTGGCACATGGCACTGATGAGCACTGACAGGTGGCACTTCTGGGGCCACACTGATCATCAGGGCACACACATCATCAGTGCCCTGATGATCAGTGTACATGTCCCCTCCGCGGAAAGCCGATTACCGGCTCTCCTCTCGAGCTGTCACGCTGACAGCTCGAGAAGAGAGAAATGCCGATAACAGGCATTTCTATGTTTATATGTGATCAGCTGTGATTGGACACAGCTGATCACATGACCGAGCTGACATCTTCGGCTCTGTGATCCGCTGTGTCCGAGGGACACAGCGCACCGGTGATCGCTGCGCTGCGCGCTCCCTGAGCCGTGCATGCGCAGTGAGAATGGTAGGACATCATATGATGTCCTATCAGAACGAGAGAACCACCTTTGTACTATAGGGCAGGCGGAAGGTGGATAAATGTTAGTATCCAGTTATATTATGCGTATCTAGAAAATAATTCAGGCCTTTTTTAAAGCAATCCACTGAGCTGGCCAGAACCAACTCTTGAGGGAGTTTATTCCACATTTTCACAGCTCAATATGCAGCAAGTGATAGCGCACACTGGATTCAATGTGCACTCTCTGGTCTCCATCACAGCAAGAGAAAGTTGTGTCCTGTACAGCCCTGGAAATGCAGTTATTTCCCCTCCTCCCAGCAATCCATCTTTGGGGAATGTAGTTCACAAGCTCTTGGTTACCACAGTACAATCTCTTTGGACTACAGTTCCCACAGTACAGTGCACAGTACATGACTCGGTCTATTGAACTCCTCCTGCTCAGCAGCTCCCTCCTCTCACTGGAAACAGCCATTAACCAGTTCAGCACTGCATAGTAGTAGCTATACAGAGCATCTGCAGCCAGTGTTTCACTTATTCTCCATTCTTAGCCAAGCACCTGACTACAACAGTCATAGTTTTAAACCAACTACGTCTCCTTAGTGGACACAGTGGGGATTGGAAGCACGTATGGCAAGGAGTGCAGTGTTAGAAGTGTTGGGTCAGACTACTAATCTTTGAAAGATGACATGGAACAGCCAATACATGGGGAGTGTGGAAGAAGAACCCTGGTTTGGGCTGGGAATGAGTTGTGGCTTGACTAGGAAAGGTCTGCCCACCTGGTGGTAAAGCAAATGGTTCTCTTGTGTGTGTTATGCAGCTGATGACCCAGGCCCACATGTTTTATGGACCTCAGATGTCTGATGGGACCTCTTTGCAACTGGCCTGTAACCACTGAAGTCAGAATGAAGTCTCTTAAGGGTATATTTTGATATGAATCCTGGCATGGCCTAGGGTCAGAATGATTAGGAACCTAAAGCATAGCAAAAATGGCTATGGGGGTCACTGGCTCACCATCTGGAAAAATACAGTACAGTTTTCCTGTGGGCCATAGCGTGGGAAGTGGCTGAACATCCTACTACTGAGGGGTGCCACAACCATGTCACCCTAGGAATTACCAAAGAGTTATTAAAGAAGATTGTAAGAGACCATGTTGTAAAGATTATTTATTATGGTATTTGCACCAACTAGAGCAGGGGTGCAAATAACCAGCAAAGCCTAACTAAATAGCAAGGAAAATGTAGACAAATATAATAAAACAAATGTCATTGTAAAAATACAAACTTAAAAATGGACAGTGTGAGTCAGTAGGGCAGTGGACGGTGTCAGTCAGTAGGGCAGTGGACGGTGTCAGTCAGTAGGGCAGTGGACGATGTCAGTAGAGCAGTGGATGGTGTCAGTCAGTAGGGCAGTGGATGGTGTCAGTAGGGCAGAGGTTGCTACCAGTCAGTAGAGCAGTGGATGGTGTCAGTAGATATTTTTCACAATTTCTTTAGGAGTCCTGTTGAAAGGTGAGCACTTGGGGGAAGGGTCAGGCAGCAGAAAAAAGGAGGAAAAGGGACAGGAGGGGCACCAGGAGAGGCGTCTACTAGAATTGAGCCCTTGGATTATCCTCCTGCAGCAGCTGTACGTTGGTGGGAGGGGGAGGAGCAGATTTTTCTGCCCCTCAGCTACCATGGTGCCCTAAGGCGGCTGCCTAAGCAGGGTGGGAGCAGAAAAATCCCAATCTCCAGCCACTTGCTGTGAGTTCAGGTTTTTAAAATACCTGCCCATGGGAGGGAAAGGGGAGGGGGGGAGAGGACACTGCTGGTGGGGAGAAAGGGTGGGCTAGAGGTCGCTGCTATGGGGAAAAGGGGGGCAGAGGACAGTGCTGGGGGGGAGAATGAGGTCAGAGGTCACTGTTAAGGGGAAAAGGGGGGCAAAGGACATTGCTAGGGGGAGAAGGGGGTCAGAGGTCACTAGTATGGGGAAAAGGAGGGCAGTGGGCACTACTGGGTGGGGGAGGTGAAGGGCAGTAGAGGACACTGCTAGGGGGGAAAGGGGAAGCAGAGGACACTACTGGGTGGAGGAGGTGAAAGGCTGTAGAGGACACTGCTATGGGGGTAGCCCTGCCCATAGCAGTGTCCTTTCTGCTGGAAAAGGAAATTTCAACAGGGGGCGGATTTGTACTGGGAGGAGGGATTTCAGCAGGGGGCAGATTTGTTGTGAATTTATGCTTGGGGGAAAAACATGCAGATTAGTGGTCTACTTTTTTGGATGGGGGATTTATTCTAACAGGGATGATTGGGGGGTTTGCGCTAGAAGGAGACATTTGGGGGGGATTTGTGCTAGGATGGGGGATTGGGGAGAATTTATGCTGGGTGAGGTGGATTGGAGGGGGATGATTTGTACTGGGAGGGGGGAATTTGTTTCAGGGAGGAGGGATTTGTGCTAGCAGGAATGATTGGGGATTTTTGTGCAAGGAGGGGACATTTTGGAGGGGGGGAGGGGTTGTTCTATGAAAATAAGAAATAAGGGGTTGTTATTTCTTCTACTACTCCGTAAAGACTGAGTCAATTGGTCTGCAAGCCAGGCAAGCACAGGTTAGGACACGCACGGCTGTGTGACTCACCCCCATAGTGTTATGCCGCAGGCATTCTGGGAATTAAATTGTCACACCTCATATATATACAAAGTAGTTTATCAATCTGTAGATTTGGTGGATGTACTCTTTGTATTTTTCAGGCTTTTTTTTATCCTGTTCTAGGGTGATAACATCAACTTACCATACCATAGGAACCTTCCCCTCCTCTCTTCTCCATTACATAGGGGAGGTGTTCTGTAGTCAGAGCTGGGAACAATGGAAACTTTGCATTGGGGTCCCCTCAATACTGCATGGGTGTAAATGTTTGTTTGGCCAGAGGAAAAGGAACAGTGACTTTATTCCTCACTCAGGCAGGCTTCTTCCTCTCTGTGACTGGTCCCTCGAAGCCGCTTTACTTTGCTGCTTCGGCAGTCGAAGGTCAAATTGTAGCACAGCAAGTTATCACCTAACAAGATTTCTGGCAGGAACAACCGTTTTTTTTGCACAAATCAAACAAATATAAAATACATTCAATAATATATGTAACAACACAAAAGGAACCAAATACATAAAGTCCATTGTTAGGGTTTACACACCCTTTAAAAACCAATGGGTGTGATATTGCCTCAAGGGGTAACCCAAGAAGATTGTAACAGAGGTACTTTTGTTTCATATAGGCAGAGATTGCATTACTGAAACGGAAGTTTGACTTTGTTCCTCAAAGATGAATTCCAGGCTAAGGTATACAAATGACTGCATTTATTAATAATTATTTATTAATATATTATGTCATTGGGTTTTTCTTAATACAAGCAGTGCATGTAGCTCAATTGGCCTTCCATCTTTATTTGTAAGTATTAAACAAAATAGTACAGTAACCAAGCCCTGTGGGGGAACGAGAAAAGTCAAAGTGTTTCGCTCTGCTTTAGCACTTAATCATGACAAACATGATTAAGTTCTAGAGAGGTGCGAAACACGTTGATTTTTTCTCATTCCCCTACTGGGGTAAGCTCACAAGCTTAATAATGGCATGCAATGCCAAGCTGAGGCTTCTAAAGGAAGCAAAATCCTCTCTTGTATTAAAAGAGGTATAGACTCCAGAGAGAGATATCATATTACCCCGGTACAAATCATTAGTAATACCTCATCTGGAATATGCAGTTCAATTTTGGGCACCAATTCACAAAAAGAACATTGGGGAACTGGAGAAAGTACAGAGAGGGGCAACCAAACTGATAAGAGGCATGGAGGAGCTCAGCTATGAGGAAATATTAGAGGAACTGAATTTATTCGCTCTTGAGAAGAGGAGATTAAGAGGGGATATGATCTCCATGTATAATACATAAGGGGGGATATGATCTCCATGTATAATACATAAGGGGGGATATGATCTCCATGTATAATACATAAGGGGGGATATGATCTCCATGTATAATACATAAGGGGGGATATGATCTCCATGTATAATACATAAGGGGGGATATGATCTCCATGTATAATACATAAGGGGGGATATGATCTCCATGTATAATACATAAGGGGGGATATGATCACCATGTATAATACACAAGGGGGGATATGATCTCCATGTATAATACATAAGGGGGATATGATCTCCATGTATAATACATAAGGGGGGATATGATCTCCATGTATAATACATAAGGGGGGATATGATCTCCATGTATAATACATAAGGGGGGATATGATCTCCATGTATAATACATAAGGGGGGATATGATCACCATGTATAATACATAAGGGGGATATGTTCTCCATGTATAATACATAAGGGGGATATGATCACCATGTATAATACATAAGGGGGATATGATCTCCATGTATAATACATAAGGGGGGATATGATCTCCATGTATAATACATAAGGGGGATATGATCTCCATGTATAATACATAAGGGGGGATATGATCACCATGTATAATACATAAGGGGGATATGATCACCATGTATAATACATAAGGGGGATATGATCTCCATGTATAATACATAAGGGGGGATATGATCACCATGTATAATACATAAGGGGGGGAAATGATCTCCATGTATAATACATAAGGGGGATATGATCTCCATGTATAATACATAAGGGGGGATACGATCTCCATGTATAATACATAAGGGGGGATACGATCTCCATGTATAATACATAAGGGGGATACGATCTCCATGTATAATACATAAGGGGGGATACGATCTCCATGTATAATACATAAGGGGGATACGATCACCATGTATAATACATAAGGGGGATACGATCACCATGTATAATACATAAGGGGGATACGATCACCATGTATAATACATAAGGGGGATACGATCTCCATGTATAATACATAAGGGGGGATATGATCTCCATGTATAATACATAAAGGGGGATACGATCACCTTGTATAATACATAAGGGGGGTATGATCACCATGTATAATACATAAGGGGGGATATGATCTCCATGTATAATACATAAGGGGGGATATGATCTCCATGTATAATACATAAGGGGGGATATGATCTCCATGTATAATACATAAGGGGGATATGATCACCATGTATAATACATAAGGGGGGATATGATCTCCATGTATAATACATAAGGGGGGATATGATCTCCATGTATAATACATAAGGGGGGATATGATCTCCATGTATAATACATAAGGGGGATATGATCTCCATGTATAATATATAAGGGGGGATATGATCTCCATGTATAATACATAAGGGGGGATATGATCTCCATGTATAAATACATCAGTGGTTCATATAGTGAACTCGGTGTAGAGTTATTGACCCTGAGGTCATCACAGAGGACAAGGGGGCACTCTTTATGTCTGGAGGAAATGAAATTTAATTTCTAAACACCAAAAGGTTTCTTCACAGTGAGAGCTGTGAAATGTGGAATAGACTCCCTCAACAGTTGGTTCTGGCCAGCTCAGTGGATTGCTTCAAAAAAGTCCTGGATTATTTCTTAGATACACAGAATATAACTGGATACGAACATTTATAGGTAAAGTTGATCCAGGGAATATCCGATTGCCTCTCGGGGGATCAAGAGGGAATTTTTTTCCCAGCAGGAGCAAATTGGATCATGCTTTGCTGGGTTTTATTTTCTTTCATCTGGATCAACTGTGGGTGTAGGATTATAACATTTTTTTTTAATGTTTGAACTGGATGGGCTTTTGTCTTTTTTCAGCCAGACTAACTAGGTAACAGGGTTTGGTTGCTGTTGTTTAATACTTACAGATAAAGATGGATCTATTTCGGAGTGCAGCCATCAGGATTTCTTCTTCTTTATATACAGGGGTTGTTAGGAATATCAATTTAGGCCGGCCTCATCCTCCATACACACATACAGCTGAAAGTACTTTGGGAACAATGCAACACAAATACCTAGATGTGTGATGCAAAATTCATCTTCTTTATTATTGATTAGGTCTTAAGTAATAAATGATAACACTGCATATTTCAGACAAAAAAAATGGAAACACTACAGGTGTGAAAGTGATGACATAGTTTGCATTGAAAGCAGAAGTGATGTAACATTCCTTTGCTTCCGCTGTGTGATGAGACACCTAGTTAACAGGTGGGAAGCCTCACGTTCGCCATTCACTGCGTGTGCTGCTAGTAATACAGAGTCATGTCAGAGCTTACTAAGCTACAAAGAGGGCAACCTGTTGGTGCCACTTAACTGGTGCCTCTGTGACTGAAGTTGCCAATTTCATTTACCGTGTCTCAAAGGGAACAGTATCGAAGGTTATGACGGAATATACAGTTTCCGGGAAAGTGTCCTCTGATAAGTATAAGCGCAGTCAGCATGGTCAACTGACCGAAAGAGACAAAAGAACTTTGCGCAGAATTGTGACCTGGAATAAGAAAACAACTGCTGCAAAAGTGACTGCACAGCTCAATCTCAGTCCCATGAAGAATGAGATTGAGCTCAGCAGTCTGCAGCTCTGCAGGGGCAGCACTGTCACCCTGGTCTGCTGTCCTGATTTGCACTACTTCCACTCTCCTCATTGATCTTTAACCTATTGCCGACCAAGAAAGGTGAGCTTTTACGCCCAGCCACCGCACATATTCATTCACAGTAGCAGGAAGTTGTTTGCTGATAATGCACTCCCAGCACACTCCCAGAACACTGACTGAGCTGTCACCATCAGCTCTCGGTCAAAACTTCTGATTGGGAGCCAGTGGTGTGGGCTCCCAATCATGTAACCGCTGTGAGAGACAATTACAGGGGTCACATGATACAAAAGCAACAGCGCCTCTCTGGCATTAAAGCCACTTAAAGGGCCGGTAGGGTCAAATAAGCAATGAAAACATATCAGGGGTGTTCAAGTCAAACCGGGACTTTTGGGTTTATATTATAAATGAACACATTTCAAGGAGTAGAAACTGCATTTACTTTTCGACATACTCCCCTCCTACATTTATACACTTATCCAAGCAAGCCTGGAAAGCTTCGGCATAGAAAGATTTGTCACCTGAACCATCGTAGGACAGCCGGCTTCACTTCCTCATCAGTGCTGAAATTAACCTCTTGTGCGATTTCACAACAGGTTATGCGCCGATTACCCAGGATCAGGCTTTCCACGCACTGAATGACTGCTGTGAACTGGGAACCACCATGGCCGGGATCATCACTGATGGAAAAAAAAAAGCAAAAAACACGCAAATACAATGTGAACACCACATGAATAGCACTGCCATGATAGCATTTGCACTGATTGCATCTACATTACTTTGCAGAAATCCATAAAGACCCGAGCAGATGTTGTGTATTGTTCATACACTGATAACAGCCAGGAAATATCTGATTTGCAAGGTGTGGTGTTGTCAAAGTGAAGATGTTATTTCTTCCCGACCTTACCCCTACGCTCTACTTAACAAATATTACTTTGGTTTTGTTAATCATCAGTGAAGCATCAAATAGCATCTGTAGACTCACAATTACTTCAAGTCCAGACACATTCACCCCCTTCTAGTCCAGGCCAATTTTCAGCTTTTAGAGCTATCACACTTTGAATAGCATTTGCGCGGTCATGCAACACTACACCCAAATGAAATCTTTAGCATTTTTTGAGACAGATAGAACTTTCATTTCATGCTATTTATTCACCACTGGGAGTTTAATTTTTTTACTCTATAAGTGAAAAAAGACCGACATTTTAAAAACGACTGTTATAAAATTCTGCAAATAAATAATCCTTCATAAATCTTGTCCAAAATGTATTCTGTTACCATTTTAGTAAAAACAACAAAAAATAACCCAAATCAATATAGAGGAAAAAAATTATAATTTTTTTTTACATTTTTATTTTATTTTTATTTTATATTATTTCATTATGTATTTATTTTTTGTACATACTGTCACCCTAGCAGTTTTTTTTACACTGTGATTGCTTTTACACCCATAAAGGCTGTGAAAGCAATAATTTCTCCTTCTCTCTGGCTGCATTCCTGCAGCCATTGAGATACACTGTGAGAGCTGTGATTGATCACAGCTTATCACATGATACAAGGCTGCTGTGAATGGCCTTGTACCATGTGACCTCTGTGATCATTCACATAATTCACAAGCTGTAATCAATGTTGTCAGGCAGTGGCATCTTCTTTACGACTGATCATGTGACCTCACACAGCGGCCCCAAACCGTGATCTGTGTTTGGGCACAGATCGTGGTGCTGCATACTCCCAGGGAGCCGTGGATGAAGGGGGACGTTTAGAAACGTACACCCACATCGTCAATGCTCCCGTCCAGCCGTTTATCGGCATGGGTTGAACAGGAAGAGGTTAACAAGTCTAAACATGGACCATTATAGGATATTCTGGGAGTGAAGTAGACTGCCACCACTTTCATCCCTTAAATCCAATTTCAGCCATTTTTTTATTCCTCTTAGGACAGAGCTTGGAAGGGTTAGCCCCTCTGTTGGGTATTTATTACTCAAACCATAAAAATACAGAAAGGAGCACCAGACCAAAGTCAGATAAGAGTCTAAAGTAACTTTAGTTTTTGGTAAAAAAGCATAAAAAAGAGGCAACGCATTTTGGGGGCAACACCACTCTCCCTTCACCGGGACTGAACACAGGACAAAACCTGGATGGATTCAGAGGAAACATGGACTGTCTTGGACTCTTTTATCCAGTTGGGGTCTGGTGCTCCTTTATGTATTTCTATAGTTTTAGCTAATGTAGAGCAGCCTTTCTCAAGCAGGGTGCCCAGGCACCCTGGGGTGCCTTAAGGTTTCTTCAGAGGTGCCTTGACAAATGTCTAAAAATTGCCCAATACTTGTATACAAGCCATGGGGTGGAACAAGCCTGCCTTTTAGTTACACAAAGCCATAGGTTTTCATTGTGCACCATTATGACCTTCTAGCCCAGCAATGGGCAAACTACGGCCCGCGGGCCGTATACGGCCCGGCGGACCTTTTAATCCGGCCCGCGGAGCTAGGCTCCCGCAAGGCCAGTGGTCGGCAAGCCGCGGCTCTTTACAAATTTAGATGCGGCTCTCCTGTGTGCCGGGCGCCCGCTCCCCTCCCTCCTCTCCCCTCCTCTCCTCTCGGATGGCCGCCCCCCCTCTCGGATGGCCGCCCCCCTCCCTCCTCTCGGACGTCAGGACTCTGCAGCTGTCAGGATGTAGGCGGGGCAGCCAGGATGTAGGCGGGGCAGCGTGACAAACTCCTCTCACAGTCCTCCCTGAAGACCAGAACGGCGCGGGAATACGAGAGGAACGCGCGGACCAAAGGTAAGTGAATTGACACGGGGGGGGGACTTACTATATGGGGGACTTACTATATGGGGGATGAATTACTATAGGGGGGACTTACTATATGGGGAATGAATTACTATATGGGGGACTTACTATATGGGGAATTAATTACTATATGGAGGACTTACTATATGGGGAATGAATTACTATATGGGGGACTTACTATATGGGGAATGAATTACTATATGGAGGACTTACTATATGGGGAATGAATTACTATATGGAGGACTTACTATATGTGGGATGAATTACTATATGGGGGACTTACTATATGGGGAATTAATTACTATATGGAGGACTTACTATATGGGGAATGAATTACTATATGGGGGACTTACTATATGGGGAATGAATTACTATATGGAGGACTTACTATATGGGGAATGAATTACTATATGGGGGACTTACTATATGGGGAATGAATTACTATATGGAGGACTTACTATATGGGGAATGAATTACTATATGGAGGACTTACTATATGGGGGATGAATTACTATATGGGGGATGAATTAATATGGGGGATGAATTAATATGGGGGATGAATTACTATGTGGGGGATGAATTACTATGTGGGGGATGAATTACTATGGGGGATGAATTACTATATAAGGGATGAATTACTATGGGGGATGAATTACTATAGGGGGGATGAATTACTATGGGGGACGAATTACTATATGGGGGACGAATTACTATATGGGGGACGAATTACTATATGGGGGATGAATTACTATGGGGGATGAATTACTATATGGGGGATGAATTACTATATGGGGGATGAATTACTATATGGGGGATTAATTACTATGGGGGATTAATTACTATGCTTACTATGGGGGAATATTACTATACTTACTATGGATGACACATACACATCATTCATCTACTCTTGGTCCGGCCCCCGGGTCCAATATATGAACCCATTGCGGCCCTCAAGTCAAAAAGTTTGCCCACCCCTGTTCTAGCCGCTGACATTCTGACAACCAATGACATCATCAGTTGATAAGGAGGATGTCAGCTACCTTCACATCATCCTAGTATGACCCTCCCCTGCCTCTCTCCATCAGTGCTGGGATCACATTAGCTAAGTGATGGAGAAAAACTGAGGGAGAAGAGAAACATTGGAATACTAGTCAGTACCAGTGTGCAAAAGTGTATTTGCTTTGGAAGAATAAAGCACCTCTAATGTTGGGTGTCCTACATGTGTGGATGTTGCTGTGTTATATAAAACTATTAGAAAAGTTTTTCACATTTTAGAATGGGGCGCCCTTTTAAAATGATAGACAGTCTTGAAGCACCCCATTTTAGAATGGGGTGCCTTAAGACTGTCCATAATTTTAAAGGGTGGCTCGGGACTGTCCATCATTTTAAAGGGTACCTTGACTGAAAAAAACTTGAGAAACACTGATGTAGGGTACCCATTGAGGGAACTCTTGCTGTATGGGAGCTGTCTCGCCAGAGCTATTGAGCTTGTTTGAAGTTTTCATTCATCTGACTACACTTGTAAGTCTAAAAGTGTCCAGAGCCTGTTTAAGTACAGTATGTTGTCCTGGAGGAATTTATTGCTGTCTGTGTCCCTGGGGGTGGGGGACTAAGGAGGGATACGTTATTGTGATGTGGGAGAAGCCCAGCAGATCAGGCTGCAAAACCAAAGCTAGGTTCATATTTATGCGATTCGGGAATGCATGCAATTCATGCATGCTCCCATAATGCACAAAAAGGGCAGTTCCCATTTGAAGGCACTTGATGGTGCCATTAGTTCTCAATGGCACCTCAATGCACTTTGCTTGTGGGCATGCAAATTTGTGTGCCAAACGTTTTGGTGCTGCAAGATTTAAGAAAAAAAGGTGCTTGCAGTTCTTTGGTGTGACTTTCAGAGATATGGCCTGTTGAAACAAATGGGGCGTCCGACACACAATGAGCCAAAATGGGCAAAAACACAAGTGCTCAGTTGTACCTGTGTAGGTGTCATTGGAGCCTAAAAGCCCACCTCTGCAGATGGAGACAAGTGGAGAAATGGACAAATGGAGAGCAGATCACACATGGACCCTTCTGATGTTATAACCAAAGTACAATGACTACTAGATAGCTGTGCTCAGTCTAAATCAGAAGAGTTAATAGCAGCTCCTGATACACAAAGCATAGCAGACTGGCTGTCAAAGTGGCAGCTGGAGGACCACTGTCCCATTGTCAACTGCAGAGCTTGATTGTCAATATAGTTGCCAAGTCCTGATCTTCTTCCTTTATGAATGAAGACTGTTGCTGCAGACCTACACTTAAAGACATACAGTATATTTGAAAATATATTTTTAAAAATATTTTTCAGATATTTTGTAATAAAAACGCATTTCAAAATACAATATATATATATATATATATATATATATATATATATATAATTTTTTTTTTTTTAATATATTGAATAAGGCCAAAATTGTAGTATTTCAAATATATTTCAATATAGTTGGGAAGAATATTTTTAAAATATATTTTTCTTCCATGTTGGGAGGAAACATTACATTTATCAAAAATACTATCCTACCAATAATGCTATCCTTATCAATTTCCCTGTGTTAAAATTCTCAGAATCCCAAATTTTGCAATAAAAATCTATAATAGGATTTTGGTGGTGAGAACAAATAAACTGTGTGAGATAATAGGAGACCTGTATTTTTTTATTTTTGTAGGGAAAAAAAAATAGTATCTTGCAGTCAAATGTGCGTCATGGAAAATCCCAAAATATCTTCATATTCTCCCACACTCCAAAGACATGCTGGTAGGTTCAATGGATATATATGTAAAGCGCTGCATAAATTGACGGCAAGTACCTGTAATACATAAATAAATAAATATTGCAATCACAGAGAATAGCATTTGGTAAAAAACCAAAAGCACATTCTATTTTTTTTTAGCTCTTAGTAACTGACAGTATCGTTATTCTAACTACAGTGGGCAAAAAAGTATTTAGTCAGCGACCAATTGTGCAAGTTCTCCCACTTAAAAAGATGAGAGAGGCCTGTAATTGGCATCATAGGTAGACTTCAACTATGAGAGACAAAATGAGAAAAAAAAATCCAGACAATCACATTGGCTGATTTGGAAAGAATTTATTTGCAAATTATGGTGGAAAATAAGTATTTGGTCACCTACAAACAAGCAAGATTTCTGGCTCTCACAGACCTGTACCTTCTTCTTTAAGAGGCTCCTCTGTCCTGCACTCATTACCTGTATCAATGGCACCTGTTTGAACTTGTTATCAGTATAAAAGACACCTGTCCACAACCTCAAACAGTCACACTCCAAACTCCACTATGGTGAAGACCAAAGAGCTGTCGAAGGACACCAGAAACAAAATTGTATACCTGCACCAGGCTGGGAAGACTGAATCTGCAATAGGCAAGCAGCTTGGTGTGAACAAATCAACTGTGGGAGCAATAATTAGAAAATGGAAGACATACAAGACCACTGATAATCTCCCTCCATCTGGGGCTCCATGCAAGATCTCACCCCTTGGGGTCAAAATGATCACAAGAACGGTGAGCAAAAATCCCAGGACCACACGGGGGGACCTATTGAATGACCTGCAGAGAGCTGGGACCAACATAACAAAGGCTACCATCAGTAACACACTACGCCGCCAGGGACTCAGATCCTGCAGTGCCAGACGTGTCCCCCTGCTTAAGCCAGTACATGTCCGGGCCCGCCTGAAGTTTGCTAGAGAGCATTTGGATGATCCAGAAGAGGATTGGGAGAATGTCATATGGTCAGATGAAACCAAAATAGAACTGTTTGGTAGAAACACAATTCGTCATGTTTGGAGGAGAGAGAATGCTGAGTTGCATCCAAAGAACACCATACCTACTGTGAAGCATGGGGGTGGCAACATCAGGCTTTGGGGCTGTTTCTCCACAAAGGGACCAGGAAGACTGATCCATGTACAGGACAGAATGAATGGGGCCATGTATCTTGAGATTTTGAGTGCAAACCTCCTTCCATCAGCAAGGGTATTGAAGATGTAACGTGGCTGGGTCTTCCAACATGAAAATGATCCCAAACATACCGCCCGGGCAACGAAGGAGTGGCTTCGTAAGAAGCATTTCAAGGTCCTGGAGTGGCCTAGCCAGTCTCCAGATCTCAACCCCATAGAAAACCTTTGGAGGGAGTTGAAAGTCTGTGTTGCCCAGTGACAGCGCCAAAACATCATTGCTCTAGAGGAGATCTGCATGGAGGAATGGGCCAACATACCAGCAACAGTGTGTGCCAACCTTGTGAAGACTTACAGGAAACGTCTGACCTCTGTCATTGCCAACAAAGGATATATAACAAAGTATTGAGATGAACTTTTGATATTGACCAAATACTTATTTTCCACCATAATTTGCAAATAAATTCTTTCCAAATCACCCAATGTGATTGTCTGGATTTATTTTCTCATTTTGTCTCTCATAGTTGAGGTCTACCTATGATGTCAATTACAGGCCTCTCTCATCTTTTTAAATGGGAGAACTTGCACAATTGGTGGCTGACTAAATACTTTTTTGCCCCACTGTATATGAGCGCATTTGTTTGTTCTGGCATATGAGATGTAAAGTGATACTAAACCCACAACAGTAAAATCAGTCTGTATACAGTATGCAGTAAAGTATATATAATAAAGTGCAGCACTAAACATTTAATGTCATCATTAAGTGTAAGACTCACAATATAAACACATGGACAAAGTAGCCAATAAAGTGTGTAAACAGTAATATAGTGATACATATATGTCCATCCAATAATAAAATAAAGTGTAAAAACACGAATGAAGGAAGTGTCCGTGGTACTACAAGGCACAGCAATATCAGTGTTGAATTTCCAAAAAAATTAGCCGTTTACATTTACTGTACAAAAACAAAATTGCACTTCCATGTTCTGTGTACTGTGGGAGACCAGATATAGTGAATGCAGGGTCCGGGGAGACCAGATATAGTGAATGCAGGGTCCGGGGAGACCATATATAGTGAATGCAGGGTCCGGGGAGACCAGATATAGTGAATGCAGGGTCCGAGGAGACCAGATATAGTGAATGCGGGGTCCTGGGAGACCAGATATAGTGAATGCAGGGTCCGGGGAGAGCGGATATAGTGAATGCTGTTGGTTATGTGTTAGAGAAGACACTGGTAGCTTGTGATGAGGCAGAACTCTGTTTTACTTGTGTAGCTTAAGTTGCAAACATACAGAACACATTTCAGCAGACATCTTGGTTTTGAAAAGAGGAAGAGAGGAAGGAAGAGAGAGAACCAACAAGTTTTACACATACAGTTGCAAGAAAACGTATGTGAACCCCTTGGGATTACGTGGAGTTTTGCATGAATTGGGCATAAAATGTGCTCTGAACGTCATCTAAGTCACAACAATAGAAGAACACAGTCTGCTGAATATAATACTACAAAAACATTAGATGTTGCCATGGATTAATTGCACATAACATGTAAACATTCACAGTGCAGGGAGGAAAAAGTATGTGAACCTTTGGACTTAATAACTGGTTGACCCTCCTTTGGCAGCAATAACCTCAACCAAACGTTTCCTGTAGTTGCAGATCAGACCTGCACAACGATCTGGAGTAATTTTGGACCACTCCTCCTCACAAAACTGTTTCAGTGTAGCAATATTCTTGGGGTGTCTGGTGTGAATCGCTTTCTTAAGGTCATGCCACAGCATTTCAATCGGGTTGAGGTCAGGACTCTAACTGGGCCACTCCAGAAGGCGTATTCAGTGCTGTTGCCATTCACACATGCTGCAATATTCTTTTTGGACAGCAATGGCTTCCTCCGTGGTGTCCTCCCATGTACTCCATTCTTGTTTAATGTTTTCCTTATTGTAGATGTGTCAACAAAAATGTTAGCATGTGCCAGAGATTTCTGTAGGTCTTTAGCTGACACTCTGGGATTCTTCTTTACCTCATGCAGCATTCTGCGCTGTGCTCTTGCAGTCATTTTTACAGGACGACCGCGCCTAGGGAGAGTAGCAACAGTGCAAACTTTCTCCATTTGTAGACAGTCTGTCTTACCGTGGACACATGAACATCAAGGCTTTTGGAGATACTTTTGTAACCCTTTCCAGCTTCATGCAAGTCAACAATTCTTGATCGTAGGTCTTCTGAGAGCTCTTTTCTGCGAGGCATGGTTCACATCAGACAGTGCTTCTTGAAACCAGTAAACCCAAAACAGGTGTGTGTTTTTTAAGGGCAGGACAGCTGTCAGCAACACATCCAATATCATCACACTGATTGGAGTCAAGGTTGGCTCACTCCTGGCTCCAATTAGCTCTGGGAGAAGTCATTAAGCTAGGGCCTCACATACTTTTTCCTCCCTGCACTGTGAATGTTTACATGTTATGTGCAATTAAACCATGGCAACATCTAATGTTTGTGTAGTATTATGTTCAGCAGACTGTGTTCTTCTATTGTTGTGACTTAGATGATGTTCAGAGCACATTTTATGCAAAACTCCACGTGATCCCAAGGGGTTCACATACTTTTTCTTGCAACTGTATGCACAACTAGTAACCTTAGTGTACAGTGCCATCTACTGGTCAAGTGATATTAACACACAATACTATATAGTTCATGCTGTTGTATCTCCAACAAATGCAGGGTACGGGGAGAGCGGATATAGTGAATGCAGGGTCCGGGGAGACCAGATATAGTGAATGCAGGGTCTGCGGAGACCAGATATAGTGAATGTAGGGTCCAGGGAGACCAGATATAGTGAATGCAGGGTCTGCGGAGACCAGATATAGTGAATGCAGGGTCCGGGGAGACCAGATATAGTGAATGCAGGATCCGGGGAGACCAGATATAGTGAATGCAGGGTCCGAGGAGACCAGATATAGTGAATGCAGGGTCCGGGGTTTAGTAACACTTTAACTAAAGAAATACCATCCTCAAAGGGTATGTATACTCTAACAATTAACTTTTATTATTTTATCCTCTGTAGTCTTCAAAACATACTTCAGAGAGTATTCTATTATATCTGTTTAATGCATGAAAAAAAAAGTTGATCCTGCCAGAAATCTAGTGAGCTAATACCATTCTGTGCTATGGGAACGTTTGACCATTCTTCCAGAAGCGCATTTGTGAGGTCAGGCCCTGAGAAGGCCTGGCTCGCAGTCTCCACTCTAATTCATCCCAAAGGTGTTCTATCGGGTTGAGGTCAGGACTCTGTGCAGGCCAATCAAGTTCCTCCACCCCAAACTCGCTCATCCATGTCTTTATGGACCTATGTTGGGACAGGAGAGTCCTGCTCTAGAGTCCAGTGGCGGTGTGCTTTACACCACGGCATCCGACACTTAGCATTGCACTTGGTGATGTAAGGTTTGGATACAGCTGCTCGACCATGGAAACCCATTCCATGAAGCTCTCTACATACTGTTGTTGTGCTAATCTGAAGGCCACATGAAGTTTGGAGGTCTTTAGCTATTGACTCTGCAAACAGTAGGTGACTTCTGTGCACTGTGTGCTTCAGCATGTACTGACCCCGCTCTGTCATGTTATGTGGCCTACCACTTGGTGGCTGAGTTGTTGTTGTTCCCAGTTGCTTCCACTTTGTTATAATCCCACTAACAGTTGACCGTGGAATATTTAGTAACAAGGAGATGTCACGGATGGACTTATTGCACAGGTGGCAACCTATTGCCTTCAGAAGTCACCTGATTAGTAAATAGAGTCCACCTATGTAAAATTTTAATCTCAGTATGAATACAGCTGTTCTGTGAAGCCCTCAGAGGTTTGTTAGAGAACATTAGTGAACAAACAGTATCATGAAGTTCAAGGAACACACCAGGCAGGTCAGGGATAAAGTTGTGGAGACTTTTAAAGCAGGGTTAAGTTATAAAAAAAATTAAATTTTTGGTTGTAACATGACAAAATGTTAAAAATTTCAAGGGGTATAAATACTTTTTCAAGGCACTGTATACATCTGTGGCCATGGAGGTGATTGGAACACCTGGATCCAATGATTTGGAGGGATATCCCAATACTTTTGGCAATATAGTATATGTGAGGGCCAGCGGCAGGGCATTTTTATTTTTCAGTCTGGTCAGGTGTGATTTCAAGTGTTGTACCCTTGAAAAATTTGCATCTGAACCGGTGGACTCATTGCAGTTAAATATAAATAATTAAATAAATAAATTAAGGATATGCTTATATCCTTATAGAAAATATTTCATTGTCTACTTTTTGGTTGGCGGTTAATTAAATTTTCAGGCTTTTTAATAGAGTAGTAGATCTCTGGCATCTGGAACTTCTGGATGTGTCGGGTACTTGGCCTGCTGTTGCACCTGGTGTTTTATCCCACTGGTCCAGGGGCGGACTGACCATTTGGAAACTCGGGCACTGCCCAAGAGCCCGGGGTCAGTAGGGGGCCCAATGAGATGCCCCTGGTATCTTTTTCATAGGCTTTTTTGAGTTTGGGCAAGAACACAGGGGCCCCATGATCCCCTATTGCCCGGGGGCCCCATGAGTTGTCAGTCCGCCCCTGCACTGGTCACTAGGTTACTGCTATGTCCTGTAGAGATTCAGGTGGTTATGAACGCTAAAGATTTTTACCTTTCTGCATTCTATGCATTAAGGTGAAAAACCTTCTGTGCCAGAAGATCTTCCCAGCCCCCCTTTATGCTAACCTGAGCCTGATCTCGATCTAGCAATGTGTATGAGAGCAGCGGCTCTCTCTGCTCTCTCCCTTCTCCCTGGGCAGATGGATAGCAGTGGGAGTCATCGGCTCCCACTGCTGTCAATCAAATTCTGTGACGAGGGAGCAGGAGGTGGGTCTGAACTACCCTGTCTGTGCCTATAAATGCAGACAGGGCAGCTTGGGAGCTAGCCCACATGAGTGCCCCAACAAAAGCAGCTTTCTATGGGGGCATTCGCTGAAGAGTCAGAGCCAGGAGTGCCTGCAGGGGACCCAAGAAGAGGAGGATCGGGCCTGCTCCGCGCAATACAATTATACAGAGCAGGTAAGTATGGCACACTTATTATTTTAATTTTTTAAAAACATTGAAGCTTTAGTATCATTATAGGGGTTTGAGGAGGACAGAAAAAAATGGAGGGGGACACATGCATCTGACACTCCCAATAATGTTGAATGCCAAAAGGTTTTACAGAGGTTGTGGCACAGAAATGAAGGGAAGGTAGGAAATATGGGCCACCAGAGTGTAGTACTGATGCTGATATTAATTTGAACTGTGAATCTACCTAAGTCCCTAAGAAGATATCCATGTTGATGCAGCTGTAGCACCCTCTAGTGTGCTACTAGTGTTGTGTAGGTAAGTTTATAGCCGGATGGCTTAACAGGTTTGGACTCTATTGCCTTCACCTAGTTCTGGAGGATGACAGAACCTTCCAGAAGTCAGTGAGCAGAGGAGGTGGAGACCTAATTTGCATGTTTATGGGAGACTAACCAATCCCAGTTTTGGAGACCTTGGTCGAGTAGAGAAACCAACCCATAAATAAGAGATAGTCAAAATGACAGGGGAGTCAGGTGAAAGATGAAGTGCTGAGGAGACTGTTGGTGGCCTGGAAGGGGTCCCCTGGGTCTAGAGGGGGGGCTGGCCTCTGGGCTGGGCTAGGGTTGGTTCAGGAGGATCCATTCAGCAGTATGGTATGAATAGGATCAAGGATTGGGAGCAGTGGGATCAAGGAGGACAGAGTGAGTACATCAGCACACCCAGGGATTTACAAGGAGAGTGAATGCCACATGCAGCAAGCCTACAAAGGACAGTGCTGTGCTTAATCCTTTATCCTTGTCCTGGGAGATCTTCAGAGCAGCCAGGAGGTCTGGTAATGTCTGCAGGCTGTGGAGCTGGGAGCAGTTCTACAGGGGAGAGGAGATATCTCTGCATGTAGTTTGCAACAAGCTACGCTAACTTTCAGAGGTGCTATGAGTCCCTCGCTCGTAAGGGGCTGTTACTACTGATCCGCAAAGACTGACATCTTTCAAGGAAAAAAACAGTCCAGCATCTATTTCTGTAAATAGGAAGGAAGTTGTCCCCGTGCATTGATTCAGTCAAATTGCTCATTCCATAATCCCTATTACCCTATACAAGTAATTTACCTAATAAAACAACAAAAACAGAGCTCATGGACTGTTCTCTGACTATGGGTGCAAGTGTGGAAAATACATGTTGCCTGGCTGTGCGAAGCTTAGGGGGGTCTAGAAACAGTGGCCCTCACGAGGGTAGTGCTACACAGCAATAAAACTCCTTGTGAACTGTGAACCCTGGTATCGTTTAAGGTAGCCACTCCACCAGTGCCAGCTACAAGCAGGAATGTGAACACCCAATGGTGGTCAACGACACACAGAACTCTATATAGTTGGGATATCTCACCACTGACATTCCTAAAATGCTATTTTAACATTCTGCGTAATCTCAAAAATATGTGTGGCTTTGACTCACATTTTCTTGCTGCTGAAAGATTTTACTATTTGTTGACAACCATTTCCATTGATTTATAGTACTCTAAGAGAATAGGCAGCTTTGTTAGGATTGACATCATCTGCCTGGAATTGAAGGAGAATGCCACCACACAAGTATTTAGTTAATCCAGTTAACGTGACTCCATTATCCAAAAATATAGGATAGGGCACAGATGTGAATCATTGTAATTCCCTCTTAAGACATTAGTTGTCTAGTTGTCCCCATAGTTAGGGAAGGCTCGAGTTAGTAGAGGTGCCAGTCTTGCCCCTAGTAGCAGATGAGCACCCTGGGTAGGGTACGTATTTGGAAGGCAGAGAGCTTCCTGAGTCAACTGCCACAAAGAGAGTGATTACTGGTCTTCTCTGTGTGGGTGGACTGGATCAGAACAGCATGTAGGCAGTTGGGCCTTATTTGTTTAGCGTCCCTTCAGGGGGAAGCTTGGAGAAGTGGAAGGACTTTATGCATTTTTTAGACTACCCGCATCTCCCATTGATTTAATTAAATTGGGCCATTGTTTCTTTTTAATAACACAAAAAACAGCGCAAAAATTAAATAAATAAAAATAATCACAAATAAATAAATGTCCGTGCAAAAATATATATATAATATTTCAAACATAAGTCCTTATTTTCCCAAAAGGATTTTCAAGACAATGTTCCAAAATGTGCTTCCACCTAATCACCACGTGAAAAATAATATTGACCGCACTCACCAGATGGAGGTGAGTAATAAGCCTCATAGGATATAAGGGATCCTATAGTCCCTCAAGAGGAACTCAAATCACCTTCTTCACCCTGCTTAGATACAGCAATCGACTCCACTCTACTTCTCCATGGAATCCTCAATAATGTGCAAGGAAAGAAAGGCTACATAGTGTAATACTGCCACTCAATACCATATAAATCCATAGAATAAGGACACTCACACGTTTCAATAAAATAACAGGCCTTGTTTAATAGCCTCAAAGGCTTCAAAGGAACAAGTTTCCAAATTGTAAATATAGGGATCTCAAGCTTTAAGAACCACTGTAGAGGATGACCAGCTTTCCACCTCTAAAATGGCCGTTTGAACCGCAAAAGTCGGCATGCGTTCCAAATACCGGAAGTGACGTAGGCCAAGATGACGGCAGACCGGAAGTGCGTCAACGCGTTTTGCCCTACCCACAGGGCGTTCTCAAGACTTGGCATTAATATCCACACACCGTGATCTGCATCGGTTCTTCCTGTCCATCCAGAACCTTCCTAGGTTGCCTGGATAAAGGGGACACCTAGAGATAGAAAGCACCAAATAATATTGACTTTGGTAAAGTTGGCCTTTATGTAGTGTGCATGTAGATGTCACTTCCTGTTTAACCACTTCCTGCCCATGCCAATTTTCAGCTTTCCATGCTGGTGCACTTTGACAATTGCGCGGTCATGCAACAGTGTACACATATTACATTTTTATCACTTTAGTCACACAGTTAAAGTTTTCTTTTGGTGGTAATTAATCACCACTGGGTTCTTCATTTTTATGCACTATAAATGAAAAAAATACCGAAAACTTTGGTACAAAAAGGCTTTCTTTGTTTCTAATATAAAATTTTGCAAATAAGTAATTTTTCTTCAAACATTTAGGCAAGATTTATATTGCTACATTTCTTTGGTAAAAACAACCCAAATCAGTGTATATTGTTTAGTCTGTGTGAAAGTTGTAGAGTCTACAAGCTATGACACCAATCATTGAAAATTGATCACACCTGATGCATTGCGGGCCTATTTAATTTCTTGAGGCCCTAACATGCTAGGAAAGTACAAATAGCCCCCAAATGACAACTTTTTGGAAAGTTAACAGTCCAAGGTGTTTAGTCAGAGACGTGGTGAGTTTTTTTAAGTTGTAATTTTTTCCCACAATTTTTTGGAAAATTAAGAAATAATTTTTTTTTCACATATATTGTCACATTAACAAGTTATTTCTCACACATGACATAGGCATACTTGCAATTGCACCCCAAAACTAATTTTGCCACATGTGTGAGACTTTTCCACAGCCTGGCCACATACAGAGACCTGACATCCAAGTAGCACCTTTAGGTGTTCTAGGAGCATAAAAGGGGCATAAATTACACATCTAATTTCCTGACTATCTATCACAGTTTTGAAGGCCCTGAAGCATCAGGACGGTTGAAACACCTACAACATTACCCCATTTTGGAAAGGGATAATGAGTCTTTTGAACATTTTTTTTCTAATAGTTTCTAGAAAATGTGGAATGAAAATGAAAACATTTTTTTATCATACAAAGTTGTCAATTTATAAGATATTTCTAACACACATCATGTACATACCAAAATCATGCCCCAAAATACATTCTGCTACTCCTTCTGAGTATGGTGATACCACATATGTGAGACTTTTCAACAGCTTGGCCACATAGTGGGGCCCAACATTCAAGTAGCACCTTCAGGCATCTAGGGGCATAAAAGGGGCATAAATTACACATCTCATTTCCTGACTACCTATCACAGTTTTAAAGGTCCCAGGAACCAGGACAATGGAAACACCCACAAAATGACCACATTTTGTAAAGAAAACACTCCAATATATATTCTATGAGGCATAATGAGTCTTTTGAACATGTAATTATTTCCCACACGTTTTTGCAAAATGTGGAAAGAAAATGAAAAAGTATTTTTTTACACAAAGTTGTCAATTTATAAGATATTTCTTCTATACTCAAAAGTACATTTTGCTACTCCTCCTGAACATGACAATACCACATGTGAGACTTTTTCAGAGCCTAGCTGAAGAAAGGATAAACAAAAGATTACCTGTAGTTTTAGTACAGCAGTTGTCTGCAGAAGAGAGCATTGGACCAGAAAGCAGGCAACAGCCACAGGAATCACCCAGGCAGCAGGCAGGAATATGGTGGATAAACATGCCAGGGTCAGAACAGGCAGCAGGCTGACATCCAGGCAGCAGGCAGAAACATGGTCCATAAAATGTCTTGGGTCAGTACAGACATCGAAAGGAGATAAGGTCAGCACAGCCAAAGTATTGGTCCAGGCAGCAAGCAGGAACATAATCCAAAAAAGTCTTGGGTCAGTACAGGCAGCAAGAGGAGATATGGTTAGCACAGCCAAAGTATTGGTCCAGACAACAGACAGGAATGTGGTCCATAAAAGGTCCTGGGTCAATACAGGCAACAGGCTGAGATATGATCAGCACAGCCAAAGTATTGGGTCAGGCCACAGGCAGGAACATCAGGCTTAGGACCTCGGTCAGGTAGGGGCTAGAGTCTTCGTCCCACCCAATCTCTTCTAAGCCTCCAGACAAACAGACCCTGTTCTGGGAATTACAAACCCAGAGAAAACCAAAAACTGGTTTTCTGTACTCAAAACTCTACTCTGAAGCCCCTCATATATGTGAGACCCCTGTGTTATCTTGAATCCCACTACTATAGTAGCAGGGCAAAAGATCAATCCAAGCAGCAGGGAAAAAACAATGTCAATTTAACAGGCTGAGGTCAGTCCAGGAAGAAGGCATAAACGTGGTTGATAATCCAGATGGCAGGCAGAAGCATAGCTGATAAACAGGCCAGGGTCAGTTCAGGTGGAAGGCAGGAATGTGGTTTAGAAACATTCCAGACGGCAGGCAGAGGCATTGTCGGTAAACAGGCCAGGGTCAGTTAAGGTGGAAGGCATGATCAATCAAGGCAGCAGGCAAAAGATCAGCACAGATAATATAAATTGGGAAATTGTAGGCTGTTATAAATAAGGGGAACTAATATTTTAGTAACATGTGATAACCTCAGAAGCAGACTCTGATGCATAGGCCTGGCTGAGAGGGACATTGGGGACAATGAAAACTGGTGTCTCTCCTAATTTCCCCTCTGTTGCATACCCTACATTTTTTGGGTGTCTTCTTCCTGTTTCTGATGGTGGAATGTTCTCAGGGAAATGGTGTTCATAAAGTCTGTTGACACAATCGGAGTGAATGCTTGTGGAGATCCTTGCTGATAGATTAGGACAGTGACGACATCTTATATAAGTCTGGGGAAGGTGATAGGTGTTTCCATTGACTTTTGATAGGTGATGTATGCATTAAAAATGGCCATGTGATAAAAGTATATTGCAACTTTTTTATACCAGAAGAGGGACTTCCTCATTGATAAATAGTGCTGCAGCATCTGATTGTTTAAATCCACCTCCCCATGAATCGATTGTAATATGTAGATACTCTGGCTTTCGGATGGGACCTCGTCTTCCGTGAATTTCCACCATGGTGTCATTGTGGATGGTGGACAGGGCGTAAACATCTCTCCTATCCCTCCACTTCACAGCCAACACTTCCTCGTTCCTCAGACTTGCAGATTCCTCCCTTTGTAGTCTTGTGTTCACTAGATTTTGTTTGAAGCCCTTCCTGTTTATTCGGGTGGTATCGCAGGCCATCATTTACTCAAGGTACAGGTGGTGGAAAACGGGCAGGCTTGTGTAATATTTGTCTAGGTAGATGTGATATCCTTTTGGAAAAGTGGAAAATCCAGGTCCCAGACAATTTTTCCACTTGTGTCAATGTAGGTTGGGCACCCAAGGGGCTGGAGCTGGGAGTCTTTGCCTTCATACTTGCGGAAGGCATGCACATATCCTGTGGCACTTTCAGAGAGCTTGTTGAGCTTTAGTCCATACCTGGCCCTTTCACTGGGAATGTATATCTTGATTCCTAGCTGGCCAGTAAAGTGGACAAGAGATTCGTCCACACAAATATTTTGGTTAGGGACATAAAGTTCAGCAAATATTTTAGGAACAAAATTAATTAGCAGGCAAATTTTATAGTTTGTTATAGCCTGGCTGATCTCAGGGAGGGCACTGGGAATTATCACTGAAATGCAGGAAGCACACTATCATGTCATAGTGTGACCTGGACATTACAGCTGAAAAGATGGGAATGTGATGGATAGGGTGGATGGACCAGTATTGTTGGACCATGCTGATCGTAAGGCCCAAAACAATTTAAACTCCTTTACTCTTAGCCGTCTCCATTCAAATGGACGGGCATAGCATGAACTGAGGTAGTCTGAGATATATTGTTGGGCAAACAGGTTAGTCTGATCCATAATAAATTAAAGGAAATTATCAGGGAAAAATAAATTTTAAAAATCAATCAAGGAAAAAGGTTCTGTTGGGCTGCACACCTGGTTATGCGGTGAAAGGGGGATTGTAGCTAATCCCTAGCTGGAAGGCAGCCATAAAAGGTTTCCCAGAGCATCTGGGAGGTACAGTATGTTTAGACCCTGACTCTTGGGGGTTTATTTACTAAAGCTGGAGAGTGCAAAATCAGACTCACTTCTGCATAGAAACCAATCAGCTTCCAGGTTTCATTGCCAAAGCTTCATTGAACAAGCTGAGGTTAGAAGCTGTTTGGTTTCTATGCAGAAGGGAGTCTGATTTTGGACTCTCCAGCTTTAGTAAATAAACCCCTTGGGGTCTGGCGTGATATTCCAGAGCTGGTACTAGGCCTTTCATCCTGGGGTCTAGCTCCGTTGGCATTTACCGATTGACCATTTGGGTGTAATGGCGCTGGTATATTGGCGCTGCTCGTGATTGCCTGCTCTTCAGAGCATCTTACTCTTTCGGGAGTGACTGCTTCCTTTTCCGATTCAGTCACTGGTCCACTACTTTCTACTGACATTTCCGAATCGGAATCGGACGGTGAGAGCTCCCTGCTGCTCTCATCTGTCATGCTGAGGATTTTGGCTGTATGACAGGCAACTGTGATGTGTACACTGCTGATGGGCGGCAGTGATGACAGTTCTGTGATGGGTATGCTGATTAGGCTTGACCGGGAGGACATTTTGTAACGCCCTCCCGGAGGGTCAAGAGGAAACAGATTAAATAGCTCTTGTGTGCACTTCCCCACCATCTGGATTCACTTCCTCCATGAAAGTGACAGATACAATGCCTTGAAAAAGTATTCATACTCCTTGAAATTTTAAACATTTTGTCATGTTACAACCAAAAATGTAAATGTATTTTATTGGGATTTTATGTGAAGGTGCTGTGGTCAGATGAGATCAAAATTGATCTTTTTGGCCTAAAAGCAAAACACTATGTGATAGTATCCTTTCTTCAGCAAGGACAGGGAAGCTGGTCAGAGCTGATGGAAGATGGATGGAGCCAAATACAGGGCAATCTTAGAAGAGAACCTGTTGGAGTCTGCAAGACTTGAGACTGGGACGGAGGTTCACCTTCCAGCAGGACAACGACCCGAAACATCCAGCCAGAGCTACAATGGAATGGTTTAGATCAAAGCATATTCATGTCTTAGAATGGCCCAGTCACAGTCCAGACCTAAATCCAATGGAGAATCTGTGGCAAGACTTGAAAATTGCTGTTCACAGACACTCTCCATCCAATCTGACAGAGCTTGAGCAATTTTCAAAGAAGCATGGGCAAACATTTCACTCTCTAGATGTGCAAAGCTGGTAGATACATCCCCAAAAAGACTTGCAGCTGTGATTGCAGCAAAAGGTGGTTCTACAAAGTATTGACTCCGGGTGGCTGAGTACAAATACACACCACACTTTTCACATATTTATTTATATATTAAAATTATGTACCACTTTGTGTTGGTCTGTCACATAAAATCCCTATAAAATACATTTACGTTTTTGGTTGTAACATGACATAATATGCAAAATTTCAAGGGGTATGAATACTTTTTCAAGGCATGCAGCCCTCTTCCTGCTCACATTCTTCTTGGAGTTGCAGCCACAGCCTGCCTAACTGCTAGGACTAAGGCCACAAAGAATTTTGTAATTGGAAGGCTACAAATCACAGCATGGCCATCATACACCATATGGTATCATACCGTCCTAACTTTATATTTTTTATTCAAACCTTTTTCCTCTCTTCCATAACTTTGGTCAGTGTGTAGATCTATGTATACCCCTGGTGTCCAGCCAAAAGCCCAAGGGCCATATATAGCCCTCTGGTACTTGTGCAGCCCTTAGAAGTCAGTACTGGGATTGGAAAAATTGATTTGTAAAGGAAAACAGCAGTGATCTCTACTAATATATCTAATATTGTTGTGCAAAATCAATATTGTGTCAGTAAAGCACTATAAAAACATACATCAAAAAATAAATTCATATATATGAATCACCTAATCATTGTCTTATATGTGCACAGCCATCCAGAGCAGTATGCCTGAGCTGACAGTGGGGAGAACTGTTAGTAAACAAAATAGTTTTCCTCCCCTTCGGAGATCGTCTGAAATCATGGGGCGCCGGCAAGTAATTACCAGCCGGGACCCGATGATTGACAGCTGCGGCCGCGAATGGCAGCGCGGGTAGGGCACCCACGTGCCCCCTACTGGGAGATGCAAAATCACATATATATATATATATATATATGCGTGTGATTTTGTGTACCCATGCCATCCTGTAGCAGTATTTCTGCTCTAGGGTGGTCGGGAAGTGATTAATTGGTTTACGTGAAAGTTATAGCGCCTACAAATGGTGGTATATATACTGGAATTGTATTTTTTTTATGCTAGTAATCGCGATCAGCGACTTATAGCAGGACTGCGGGACTACAGTGAGCATTCTGACACTGGGGGGGGAGGGAGGAACTGACTAACTGCCCCGTGACACTAATACAGTGATCAGTGCTAATAAAGAGCACTGACACTGTACTAATGACACTGGGCAAGAAGGGGTTGACATCTGGGACAATAAAAGAGTTAATGATTAAAGAATTATAGAACACTATAATGCTGGTAAGTTTATTGTACCTGTAGTTGGGCTTTAAAGTGGAACTTTACTTGGCAAAAGAAGTTTGATTATATGCCTCTGTTCCCCCTTGGATAATAGTAGGATTTTTGTTTTATTTTTTATGAGGGGTGCTTTTCTGGTTTTTTTTCTAGTGCCCCTGCCCTAGGTCAGAATGATGTGTCCTACCCCAGCAATCCTCCTGGGAGAGTCCTGTCACATATAACAGGATGCTGCAGGGCCCCATTAACAAAACAGCCAGGCTCATACTCTCTGAACCCAGAAGAGGCAACTGGCTGATAAAGGACCAAGATGGTGGACAGTGGCTTGCTTCAGGACAATGCTGGATCCACTGCGCAGGTGAGTACATATTTTGAATACAACCCAGCATAATAGGTGTGGTTTGATTGGAAGGAATCAAAGTTCCCCAATAGGTTTCATGATATACAGTTGCAAAAAAAAAGTATGTGAACCCCTTGGGATTACGTGGAGTTTTGCATGAATTGGGCATAAAATGTGCTCTGAACGTCATCTAAGTCACAACAATAGAAGGACACAGTCTGCTGAACATAATACTACACAAACATTAGATGTTGCCATGGTATAATTGCACATAACATGTAAACATTCACAGTGCAGGGAGGAAAAAGTATGTGAGGCCCTAGCTTAATGACTTCTCCCAGAGCTAATTGGAGCCAGGAGTAAGCCAACCTTGACTCCAATCAGTGTGATGATATTGGATGTGTTGCTGACAGCTGTCCTGACCTTAAAAAACACACACCTGTTTTGGGTTTACTGGTTTCAAGAAGCACTGTCTGATGTGAACCATGACTCGCAGAAAAGAGCTCTCAGAAGACCTACGATCAAGAATTGTTGACTTGCATGAAGCTGGAAAGGGTTACAAAAGTATCTCCAAAAGCCTTGATGTTCATGTGTCCACGGTAAGACAGACTGTCTACAAATGGAGAAAGTTTAGCACTGTGGCTACTCTCCCTAGGCGCGATCGTCCTGTAAAAATGACTGCAAGAGCACAGCGCAAAATGCTGCATGAGGTAAAGAAGAATCCCAGAGTGTCAGCTAAAGACCTACAGAAATCTCTGGCACATGCTAACATTTTTGTTGACACATCTACAATAAGAAAAAAATTAAACAAGAATGGAGTACATGGGAGGACACCACGGAGGAAGCCATTGCTGTCCAAAAAGAATATTGCAGCATGTTTGAAGTTTGCAAAAGAGCACCTGTATGTTCCACAGCACTACTGGCAAAATATACGGTGGACAGATGAAACCAAGATTGAGTTGTTTGGGAAGAACACACAACACTATGTGTGGAGAAAAAAAGGCACAGCACACCAACATCAAAACCTCATCCCCACTGTAAAACATGGCGGAGGGAGCATCATGGTTTGGGGCTGCTTTGCTGCCTCAGGGCCTGGACGGATTGTTGTCATTGATGGGAAAATGAATTCCAGAGTTTATCAAGACATTTTGCAGGAAAACGTACGACCATCTGTCTGCCAACTGAAGCTCCGCAGAGGATGGGTGATGCAACAGGACAATGACCCAAAGCATACAAGTAATTTAACAAAACAATGGCTGCAACAGCACAGAATACGCCTTCTGGAGTGGCCCAGTCAGAGTCCTGACCTCAACCCGATTGAAATGCTGTGGCATGACCTTAAGAGAGCGATTCACACCAGACATCCCAAGAATATTGCTACACTGAAACAGTTTTGTAAAGAGGAGTGCTCCAAAATTACTCCAGATCGTTGTGCAGGTCTGATCTCCAACTACAGGAAACGTTTGGTTGAGGTTATTGCTGCCAAAGGAGGGTCAACCACTTATTAAGTCCAAAGGTTCACATACTTTTTCCTCCATGCACTGTGAATGTTTACATGTTATGTGCAATTAAACCATGGCAACATCGAATGTTTGTGTAGTATTATGTTCAGCAGACTGTGTTCTTCTATTGTTGTGACTGAGATGACGTTCAGAGCACATTTTATGCCCAATTCATGCAAAACTCCACGTAATCCCAAGGGGTTCACATACTTTTTCTTGCAACTCTAAGTAGGTTACTGAACCAACAAACGTCAATAAACAATGATGCAGTGTGTGTTTTAGCGACCTTTTTTTTTAAATTAATTGTTGGTGTGTGTTAATGCATATAAAAAGTTAATTATCCATGAAGTCACTGGTGGTTTTCTTGCCTGTAAGAACAGAAAGCATGATGTTGGTGATAGAAGGAAAGGTTCCTTCTTTTGTGGTCAATGATAAAAGAATGATTCCTCCTCTTCGGTCAGTGGGAAGAAGAATGCCTCATTTTCTGTGCCAAATCTGTGGAGAGTGTGAGGTAAGAATGTCCCATCTTGTACAGTCAGTGAAAGGAAGAATGTCCTATCTTTTATAGTCAGTGGAAGGAAGAAGGTCCCATCTTCTATGGTCAACGGGAAGAAGATTGTCCCATCATCTGTTGTCCGTAGGAAGAAGAATGCCCCATCTTCTGTGGTCACAGGGAAAACAAATTCCTCATCTTCTGTGGTCAATGGAAGGACTAATGCCACATTTTCTGTGGTGAGTGGGAGGAAGAAGGTCTCATCTTCTATGGTCAGTGAGAAGAAGACTGCCTCACCATCTGTTGTCAGCAGAAAGAAAAATGTCCATCATCTGTGGTCAGCAAGAAAAAGAATGCCCCATCTTCTATGGTCAGTGAGAGGAAGAATGCCTGATGTTCTGTGGTCAGTGGGCAAAAGAATGTCTCATCTTCTGTGGTCAGTGGGAGGCAGAATGCCAAATCTTCTGTGGTGATCTGAAATAAAAATGCCCCATCTTCTTTGGCCAGTGGGAAGAAGAGTGCCCCATCTTCTTTGGCCAGTGGGAAGAAGAGTGCCCCATCTTCTGTGATCAGTGGGAGAAATAATGCCACACCTTCTGTGGTCAGTGGGAGGAAGAATGCTCCATGTTCTGTGGTCAGTGGGAAGAAGAATGACCCATCTTCTTTGGTCAGTGAAGGAATAATGACCCACCTTCTGTGGTCAGTGGGAAGAAGAATGCCTCATCTTATATGGTCAGTGATAGAAAGAATGCCCCATCTTCTGTGATCAGTAGGATGAAAAATACTCCATGTTCTGTGGTCAATGGGAGGAAGAATCCCATCTTCTTTGCTTAGTGGCAGAAAGAATACCCAATTTTCTGTGGTCTGTGGGATAAGAATACCCCATCTTCTGTGGTCATTGGTAAAAAGAATAGCCCGTCTCCTGTGGTCTGTGATGGGAAGAATAGCCCATCTTCTGTGATCAGTGGGAGGATGAATGTCCTAGAACTGGTAGTCATTGGGAAGAAATATGCTGCGGTGTCACTGATCAGAGATAACTGAATACACCCTGGTGTCACTGGTCAGCAGGGGGGGGGGAATGTTCTTAAGAGGTATTTGGTGTGATATGGATTGACTTAAGTGAGGCTTACCCATTCAATTTATTTTAATGTCAAATTTATCTCTGACTATACATTTCATTAGGCAGTGCAAGGGTTAATGGCCAGTTGTAAAATACAGAAGGTTACTTCTGTTTCCTGAATTCCCATGCTGGGTATTTCCACATTCAGCATGAAAATATTTCCCTTCTCTTTTTAACCATTAAGAAACTTCTGCTTGAAGAAAAGTTAACATGAATTGCTAACGGATACAGCTGTCCCTGATAGTTCCTTTTTGCAGACACGGTTCCTCATAGCAATTCAACATTTGGCCTATCCAGTTTTGCTATTTTTTTTTAATTATTTTTTTTGTGCAACATACTGTAGATTTGAAAGTTTGGACCAAATTAAAAAATGCCATGCCTTCTGCTTTACTGTAATTTTATTATTGTCACCAGGACAATCCCTCCGTGACAGTACATACAGGCAGCGACAGGTCCACTTTATTTATTTATGGTGATATTGGAGGTCTAAACCAGACCCTGTTTAGCTCTTTAAATGACACTCAGCACCAAGGCCAGAGACCGATTTTTTTAACAAGCTCATTAGCTAGGAATTTGGGTTGTTTCTGTACACATAAGATAATTATGATTTTCACAGATAAATAAAACTACCTTGAACTAGTTAATTAGTACTTTAGTACATAATCCACTGCTCATTAGGTTTGACACCTGTCTTGGCCAAAGATATTGTCACTTTTAATCCCTTTTTATTATTTGGGATAAGAATAGAGGAGCAGGTGTAAGACTTGTAAATCTCAAACTGGAAACTGTTATCAGTTTAAATTCCTCTTACAACATAAAAGCACAGCTGTATTCAAAGCAACCCTTTGAGAAATATTGAATCGTCCAAAAAGAATACAATACATAAAATGTTTACCTTTGTTGCTGCTCTCACTAACAAACAACACGAAGGGGTCTATTTTTAAAACATTCAATGGAGGAATTGCAACTTTCCTGCATGCTGCACAAATTCTGGCTGTAATTTCTCTAGTAGAGTAATCCCTGTGATCATTATCTCCATCTAGTGGAGACATTGAGACATTTCAGAAATGTAGTATAGCAGTTTTCTGACTAGATGGAGCTGATGACCATAGGGGTTGCTCTATTAGATAAATTATGGCCAGAATTTGTGCAGCATGCACTAAAGGTAAATGACATTCCTCCAACAAATTTTTATAAATAGACCCCTTCATTTAACTGAAATTGCTCACTAAAATCTGTTGAGAACTTAAAGTGGTATTAAAACCCCAAACTAGAAATGTAATATAATGCAGCGGCCAATCATTAGATGTAGTGGCTGCATTCATTTCTTTTTTTTTAGGCTTTTTTCCCCCTTTGTTTTCACCTGGTGATCTGCCCAGTAACACGCCTCCTGTATGAAAGCACCTTCACTCTGGATGAAGGAGCACTTTGGACAGCAGCATTGTCATTTTGGGGGATAGGGGAATGTTAGATATACTCGGTGTAGAGCAGGGGCGGACTGACAAATCATGGGGCCCCCGGGCAATAGGGGATCATGGGGCCCCTGTGTCCTTGCCCAAACTCAAAAAAGCCTATGAAAAAGGTACCAGGGGCTCCATGTACACTGCAGATGATAAAAAGACGTTCAGGAGCTTTTCTGCATTTTTTTCAGCAGCCCCTGAACCAGGGGCAGACTGACCATTTGGAAACTCGGGCACTGCCCAAGGGCCTGGGGTCAGTAGGGGGCCCTATGAGCCTAACTGTGAAGAAACCTTTCCGCATTTGGAAATTAAATCATTTTTCTTCCAGATGTAAAGAGTGCCCCCTTATCCTCTGTGATGACCTCAGGGTGAATAACTCTACACCAGGGGCAGACTGACCATTTGGAAATTCGGGCACTGCCTGAGGGCCCGGGGTCAGAAGGGGGCCCTATGAGCCTAACTGTGAAGAAACCTTTCCACATTTGGAAATTAAATCTTTTTTCTTCCAGATGTAAAGAGTGCCCCCTTATCCTCTGTGATGACCTCAGGGTGAATAACTCTACACCAGGGGTGGACTGACCATTTGGAAACTCGGGCACTGCCTGAGGACCCGGGTTCAGTAGGGGGCCCTATGAGCCTAACTGTGAAGAAACCTTTCCACATTTGGAAATTATATCTTTTTCCTTCCATATATAAAGAGTGCCCCCTTGTCCTCTGTGATGACCTCAGGGTGAATAACTCTACACCAGGGGCGGCCTGACCATTTGGAAACTCGGGCACTGCCTGAGGGCCCGGGTCAGTAAAGGGCCCCATGAGATGCCCCTGGTACCTTTTTCATAGGCTTTTTTGAGTTTGGGCAAGGACACAGGGGCCCCATGATCCCCTATTGCCCGGGGGCCCCATGAGTTGTCAGTCCGCCCCTGCCCTGAACTCTCCCTAATGTTTTCCTATGTGTCCATGTACACTATGTCATTTACAGTCGTTTACAGGCAGTTGAGTTTACAGTCGTTTTTTTGCAATCAGGAGTAGATTTTATCAGCGTTTTAAATGCCAAACGCTTGTAAATGTGGCTAACCGCATTTATAAACGTTTGGAAAATGTTTTTAACTCTTCCATTTGCAGGTGCTGTCCAGAGCCTTTTCATCATGAAAAATGCATGCAAAGGATTTTCCCGATACTCAAATGGACCCGGTACACCATACTTTGAGGTTTCGCATTAAAGAATATATGTTAGACACTGCTGCAATAATTTCTGCACAGAAATGAGCTGGAACACATCCAAACACCACAAAGAAAAAAAAAAAAGACAGCTAATCTCAACAAATACTGCTTTCTCTGCTTCTGCTCTCTCTATTTCTCTCAAAATGTCTAAAATATAAAATTTTTTACTGTTTTTCAGTACATGCTGGGCATTTTGGAAGGTCTCCTGAGGTTATCTTTAAAAAATGCCTCTAAACGCAAACGCTCATAAACACATCGCATAAACGCGGTATGCAAACGCGGCTAAACAACTGTTTTTGACCTACATTTTCCAGCAGTCAGTTTCCATCGTTCAGAAGTGTCCCGTGAAAATGTGGAATAGACTCCCTCAAGAGTTGGTTCTGGCCAGCTCAGTGGATTGCTTTAAAAAAGGCCTGGATTCTTTCTTGGATACACAGAATAGAACTGGATCAGGGGCGGACTGACCATTCGAGCACTCGGGCACTGCCGAGGGCCCAGGGCCCCATGAAATGCCCCTGGACCTTTTATAGGCTTTTTTTGGATGTGCTTTGAGTGTGGGCAAGGACACAGGGGCCCCATGATCCTCTATTGCCCGGGGGCCCCATGAGTTGTCAGTCCGCCCCTGAACTGGATACTAACATTTATAGGTAAAGTTGATCCAGGGAATATCCAATTGCCTCTCGGGGGATCAGGAAGGAATTTTTTTCCCAGCAGGAGCAAATTGGATCATGCTTTGCTGGTTTTTTTTGCGTTCCTCTGGATCAACTGTGGGTATAGGAGTATAACTTTTTTTTTAATGAACCCTACGGACTAATGCCCCGTACACAAGATAAGAAAATCGTACAAACAATACCGCTGATTGAACGATTTTCTCTTCCTTGATGAGCAGGATGTTTCAACCGATAACGATATTCTGAACAAAAAAATCCGGTTGGACAACAATGAAAAATGTTGTCGTTTTGCATACGAATGACCGATTTTCAATGCGGTGGTATGACGGTCGTACGAAAAAAATCTATCAAGCGCTATCACGCATGAGCGGAGACAGAAGATGACCCGGATGTTTATGTCCAAGGAATCTTTGTAAACAGGAAAGAAAAATCCAAATGTTAAGTAGATTGGGCTAATGAGATAATGAAAGCAGAATTCTGCAGATTATATTTTATGTATCACTATCTATAATGTAATAAATGATATTATACTCATTGCCGTTAATTGTGTATATCGCTCATTTTGGCCGGAAGGGCGTGGCTACAAGGTCACATGCACACTGCATCACTTCCACTTGTACGGAAGACATCAACACTACCTATTGCCCGATGAACAATTTTTTTAGATTGGTTAATGTGGGCCATGATTTTGACCAATGAACAAACGCCTCTCAGTCGTCGGATGACCAATCGGTCGATTTTCTAACCATGTATTCCCACCTTAAGGCGGGGATGCCATTAAAGTTCATGTGCGTTTAACCACTTCCCGACCGGCCGTTGCATATAAACGGCCGGACGGTGGCAGTGCAGGGTCGCCGTTTATAAACGGCCTCCCCGCACCCTGCTTGTGTGCGCTCCCCGGGAGCGCGTAGCACCGCGGTCCTCCGGACACAGTGAAACACCGATCGTCGGACGGGACCTCTGTACGAGGTCCCAATCATGTGATCACTGATTGGCCAATCAGTGATCACATGCAAAGTAGTAAGCAAGATGTCACTTCTGACATCATTGCTTACTACGTGTGAAATCTGTGAATGATCACAGAGGTCACATGGTACAAGGCTATTCACAAAAGCCTTGTACAATGTGACAAGCTGTGATTAATCACAGCTCACACAGTACTTCTCAATGACTGCAAGAATGCACACAGAGAGAAAGAGAAATGATTGCTTTTACATCCTATATGGGTGTAAAAGCAATCAGTGTAAAAAAAAAAAAAAAAATCTTCATCACCCCCCACAAGTAGTACAGTGTCACCATGGTGACACTGTACTGCTAGGGTGACAGTATGTAAAAAAAATAAAAATAAAAAATAATAATATAAAAAAATAAAATAAAAATGTAAAAAAAAATGTTTAAAAATTATAATTTTTGGTTATAAACTAATTTGGATTTTTTTTTTTTACTAAAAAGATAACGGAATAAATTTTAGCTAAGATTATGATGAAATATTATTTATTTGCAAAATTTTATAAAAAAAACACTTTTTTTCAAAGTTTTTGGACATTTCATTTACATAGCAAAAAAAATACAAATCCCAGTGGTGAATAAATACCACCAAAATAAAGCTTTATCTGTCTCAAAAAAATGGTAAAAAATTTATTTGGGTACAGTGTTGCATGACCACGCAATTGTCATTCAAAGTGTGATAAAAGCTGAAAATTGCCCTGGACAGGAAGGGGGTAAAAGTGTCCGGTCTGGAAGTGGTTAAAGGCCGACCGACCAATACTTTTGGCAATATAGTGTAGATTAACAATCTGAAGCCAAATTCCAGCTAATATTTTATAAGCAGTTACAGCAGTGTTTTCCATTTGGGATAAAGGTTTTACATAAATAAATAAAAGCTGATCATTGTAAGCACCCCTGTTAGTGTTAATTGGTTTGTCTCATTCCTGTAACTGCAAGAGACCTTTTCTGTTCAAAAACAACAGACTTACTGGCCAGATGAAAATAGACAAAAGAAAGCCTAAAAAAGAAAATGAATGCGGACATCACATCTATGAATTGGTAAGCTAAAATATAGTATATATCTGCTTTTTAGTTTATTACCACTTTAACACTTCCAGCGAAGTTGTTCTCCTGCGTCCCCCCCCCCCTGCTGTGTGCAGTGGTTCTTCCCACCCACTTCAAGGCCACTACAAGGCAAAATAATAATGCAGATGTTGGCGGGTGGGACCATTGATCGCAGTGGGGGACTGGGAGATCGACACTTCCGTAGATGCTGGTTACTTAACAAACTTCAGAAGACAATTCTGGATGGACTTTTGTCTTTTTTTAGCCAGACTAACTATGTAATTCCTTTCAAATGGGTCATGGGCAGAAGGAAAAGTTAAGTATTCATTGTCTTCTTTTGCAGGTTTTTTTGCCCCATTTGATATTCTTGACTTGGTCACTTTAACTGCACACAAGCTGTCTGTATAAAGTTGCATGTCATTTCTGAGCTTCACCAGATGATGGAAAATCAACTATTTTAACGAGGCAGTATATTAATTAAAATGTGGAACTTCGGGCAATGTTATAACCTCAGGCATGGATGAACAAACAGGAAATGGCATTCCGACTCCATACAATGGAAGGGAGCCATGAAAGATTAAACTGACTATCGCTATCACATTATTCCATAAAAAGTGCCAAATGTGCACCAGGAAGTTTCAGTATTAAAGGCTCATATACCTGCACCTCCAGTAATGTGGTATCTCTCATTTATTATATGCATACCAGAGAGTGTGTGCTGGATCAACTGCATGCTGTTTAGTAAAAGTTCCAAGTTAACTGTAAAGTCACTAGTCTGAAGTTCTTTCAAGGGGTTGTCAGAACTTTAGCTCTGAGAAAATAATCAGTATATCATTTATGAAAACAGGCGGGGATCTCGAATTAACCATTAGCCGCCCGGCCAATGGCCGTTTGGCGGCTTCAAAAGTGTTCCTGCATTCCGGATGCACGCCATTTGGCGTGCTCCCGCACATGCGCAGTTTGCGCTAATGCAGAGCGGCACAGCAGTATACAGTTGTATACAATGGATGGCTTCATTCATGCCATCCATTGTATACTAGTGCCTAGCTGTGAATGGTCACAGCTAATCACATGCACATGTCATGTGATTAGCTGTGACCAAATCACAGCTAAGCACAAAAAAAAAAAAAAAAAAAAAATTGAATGAATCGATGTCATTCAGGTAAATGCTTGCTTATAGCAAAGTAATTCTTTGCCATAAGCAAATTGTGTAAAAAAAAAAAAAAAAATACTGATCACTTCCCCAAAGTAGTACAATGTTACTATGGTAACATTGTACTACTTTGGTCATAGTAAAATATGAAAAAAAAATCTTAAAAAAAATAAAAAAAAGTAATAAAAAATTAAATATAATAAAAAAATAAAACATTTTTTTAAAAAAAAATATATATATTTTTTTTCATACTGTCACCAGTCAGTGTCCCTGTTCACCGCCATGCCAGTTATATGATGACGCTGTACTGCACTGGTGACAGTATGTAAAAAAAAAATAGTGAAAATAATTTTTTTAATTTTTTCATTTTCTGAAAAATTATGACAGAAAAATACAACTTCAAAAAACTCGCCATGCCTCTTATAAAGTACGTCGGACTGTCTACTCTGCGAAAAGGGGTCATTTGGGGGATATCTGTACTGTTCTGACATTCTTGGACCTCAAGAAATTAGATTGGCTGTCAGTACTTCAGGATTGATCAATATTCAGATCTATACCATAGTTTGTGAACGCTATAACTTTCCTACAAACTAAATAATACATCCTAATTTGGGTTATTTTCACCAAAGACATGTAGCAGAATACATCTCGGCCTAAATTTATGAAGAACAATTATTTATTTGTAAACTTTTATAACAGAAACAAAGAAAAACGTGTTTTTTTTTCAACATTTTTGGTCTTTTTTTGTTAATTTAGCAAAAAATAAAAACCCCAGCGGTGATTAAATATCACCAAAAGAAAGCTCTAGTTGTGTGAAGAAAATGATAAAATTTTAGTTTGGGTACAATGTTGTATGACCGCGCAATTGTCATTCAAAGTGTGAGAGCGCTGAAACCTGAAAAATGGCCTGGGCAGGAAGGGGTAAAATTGCCCGGTATTGAAATGGTTAACCAGTAGCAGAAATGCTGATATAGAGCGGTATGTGTGCGCAAAATCATGTGTATATACGTGATTTTGCAGTACCAGGTAGGGGGCGCTGCGCCACCATTCACGGCCATGGCTGGCAATCACCGGGTCCCAGCTGGTTATTCCCCGCTGGCATTGATAGGATTGGTGTCATGTCATGATTGATTGGATGTCAGTGACACCAAGCTAGTTCCCCCCAGTGTCCAAATGCCCGCCGCAGTCCCGTTATAAGTCGCTGATCACCGCCATTACTAGTGCGAAAAAAAAATCTCAGTATCTATACCGCCATTTGTAAACGTTATAACTTTCACGTAAACCAATTCATTTACACGCGTTGGGATTTTCTTTAGCAAAGACATGGAGCAAAATACATTTTGGCCTAAATTTATGATGAAATCAGATTTTTTACTGGACGTGTTTAATAGCAAAGAGTCAAAAATATTTTTTTTTTTTCAAAATTGTCGGCCTTTTTTTATTTATAGCACAAAAAAAGTTAAAAACGCAGAGGTGATCAAATACCACTGAAAGAAAGCTCTATTTGTGGGGAAAAAATATGTAAATTTCATTCGGGTGCAGCATTGCATGACCGCGCAATTGTCAGTTAAAGCAACACAGTGCTGTATCGCAATAAATGACCTGGTCAGGAAGGGGGGGGGGTAAACCCTCTGGAGGGCAAGCGGTTAAGCCGATTCCTTACTAATTTTCATAAATCAACTGATATTCTAAATTCTTTATTTGCGCTAACTTGAAGACAAATGTGCAAGAATATATATATATTAATAATAAAATCAGTGCAAGATGGTAATGAAATATGATAGTTGATGATAAATGATAACTATACTCTGGAAGCTTTTTCCAGAAGCAGGTGGGAGAAATCAAACACCCAGCTCAGAAAGTATGACCAGTCAAAACCAACAGATCACTGCTCCACTGACTATTATTTATTATTTCAGGTACTTATATAGCGCCATCAATTTACACAGCACTTTACATATATATTGTACATTCACATCAGTCCCTAAACCTCAAGGGGTGTACAATCTAAGGTCCCTAACCCTCAAGGGGTGTACAATCTAAGGTCCCTAACCCTCAAGGGGCATACAATCTAAGGTCCCTAACCCTCAAGGGGCATACAATCTAAGGTCCCTAACCCTCAAGAAGCGTACAATCTAAGGTCCCTAACCCTCAAGAAGCGTACAATCTAAGGTCCCTAACCCTCAAGGGGCATACAATCTAAGGCCCCTAACCCTCAAGGGGCGTACAATCTAAGGTCCCTAACCCACAAGGAGCGTACAATCTAAGGTCCCTAACCCTCAAGCAGCGTACAATCTAAGGTCCCTAACCCTCAAGGGGCGTACAATCTAAGGTCCCTAACCCTCAAGGAGCGTACAATCTAAGGTCCCTAATCCTCAAGCAGCGTACAATCTAAGGTCCCTAACCCTCAAGGGGCGTACAATCTGAGGTCCCTAGCTGACATTCATACATATACATACTAGGGCCAATTTAGACAGGAGTCAATTAACCTACCAGCATGTCTCTGGAGTGTGGGAGAAAACCCACGCAGGCACAGGGAGAACATGCAAACTCCAGGCAGGTAGTGCAATGGCTGGGATTTGAACTGACGACCTGAGTACTGCTAGATGGAAGTGCTAACGACTTAGTCACTGTGTTGCCCACTATACTGCACTAAGGCAAAAACTAAACTGGGACCGAGTGCGTTCGACGTCGGCCTAGGAAGAGCGGTGGCCATCTTGGAATTGCATCTGAGCTCCCCCTGCTGCTGCTGGCCGGCACAGTGAGCTCTAGAGACAGTGACAGGAGCCCTGCATTGACATTTTCAAATTCCTGAGCCTTATCTTCTGTAAGTGGTTTCAACCTTTTTCTCCAATACACATGTGGATGTACTGCACTTAGAAGCGCCCTCTTGTTCTCTACTGTCTTGTGAATGGGGGAGTCTGTTTGGTCCCAAAACATGTTGGATTTTTTTCTGCTATGAATCAATATTATCATTGAAGGCCTTCAAATCTTGGATGTTTCTTGGTGCTGTTTTTGGATTGTATGTATGTAGATTTAGATTTCTGGTTGTGTCCCTGTTGCAGATTTTTGCTCACTTCCTATCTGGTAAAATCATTATCATCAGGACAGAAATAATTCTTACCTATCAAAAAATATGAATTTTGCAGCAAAAGCTGGTTTTACAATTGTATCTTTTGATTTTGACTATTCATTCTTACCCAGTTACTTTTGGCTGGAATTCGGAGTGGGATCTATTGAGGAGGCTACAGTATCAAGGGTCAATGGAACTGACTGATAAAGACAAAATGTTCGGTATCTGACTCCATGTACTCCTGTGCATCCGTCACATGTCTGGTCATGCCCTGCATATTCTGCGGTTTCCAACTGCTGACTGGTCATATGGACGGACATCTAACGTTTCCTGTAGAATCATAATCTCCAATTCCATATTTAACCCAGCTTACTCATGATCCTCGGACTGTGAAGAATGAGGCATGTGGTCTGTGTGGGAATCCCATGCAGGCAGCTGATGTTTACCAGAGACATTTCTTTCTTCAGGCTAGGTTCGCAGCCATACATTTTTTAGTGTGTTTGAAGATCTGCAGAAAGGCAGTACAATCCATTTAATTTGATTTCCCGTTCACGTCCATGCAGTTTCCCACATTTTTTTTTTGGAAAGATGCAGGGACTTTACATGCAGCACTATACGTTTTTGACTATAGACTCACATTTTGACACATTTTTGCTGCATATTCCTATATAAAAGACAAGTCCTTTTAGCAACATCAACACATAGTATGCCATTGGCCAAAACAACAAAAAAAAAAAAAAACAAATAAAAAAATGCGTTAAAACACACATGAAAAAATGCAAAAGGCATTGGAAAATGTGCACGACGATGCATCAACTGAACATGCATAGATGTAAACCTAACCTACGGGCTGGTTCACACCAGATGCAGTCCAATGCGTTTTTAACCACTTCCCACTAACCTCGTACATATATTTATTTATTTATTTATTTCAGGTACTTATATAGCGCCATCAATTTACGCAGCGCTTTACATATATATTGTACATTCACATCAGTCCCTAGCCCTCAAGGGGCATACAATCTAAGGTTCCTAATCCTCAAGGGGCGTATAGTCTAAGGTACCTAACCCTCAAGGGGCATACAATCTAAGGTCCCTAACCCTCAAGAAGCGTACAATCTAAGGTCCCTAACCCTCAAGGGGCATACAATCTAAGGTCCCTAATCCTCAAGGGGCGTACAATCTAAGGTTCCTAATCCTCAAGGGGTGTACAATCTAAGGTCCCTAACCCTCAAGGGGCGTACAATCTAAGGTCCCTAACCCTCAAGGGGCATACAATCTAAGGTTCCTAACACTCAAGTGGCGTACAATCTAAGGTTCCTAACCCTCAAGGGGCATACAATCTAAGGTTTCTAACACTCAAGGGGCGTACAATCTAAGGTTCCTAACCCTCAAAGGGCATACAATCTAAGGTTCCTAACCCTCAAGAGGCGTACAATCTAAGGTTCCTAACCCTCAAGGGGCATACAATCTAAGGTTCCTAACCCTCAAGGGGCATACAATCTAAGGTCCCTAACCCTCAAGGGGCTTACAATCTAAGGTTCCTAACCCTCAAGGGGCGTACAATCTAAGGTTCCTAACCCTCAAAGGGCATACAATCTAAGGTTCCTAACCCTCAAGGGGCGTACAATCTAAGGTTCCTAACCCTCAAGGGGCATACAATCTAAGGTTCCTAACCCTCAAGGGGCATACAATCTAAGGTTCCTCAAGGAGCGTACAATCTAAGGTCCCTAACCCTCAAGGGGCTTACAATCTAAGGTTCCTCAAGGAGCGTACAATCTAAGGTTCCTATCCCTCAAGAGGCATACAATCTAAGGTTCCTCAAGGAGCGTACAATCTAAGGTTCTTAACCCTCAAGGGGTGTACAATCTAAGGTCCCTAACCCTCAAAGGGCGTACAATGTAAGGTTCCTAATCCTCAAGGGGCATACAATCTAAGGTTCTTAATCCTCAAGGGGTGTACAATCTAAGGTCCCTAACTGACAAGGGGCATACAATCTAAGGTTCCAAACCCTCAAGGGGCATACAATCTAAGGTTCCTAACCCTCAAGGGGCGTACAGTCTAAGGTTCCTAATCCTCAAGGGGTGTACAATCTATGGTCCCTAACTCACAAGAGGCGTACAATCTAAGGTTCCTAATCCTCAAGGGGTGTACAATCTAAGGTCCCTAACCCTCAAGGGGCATACAATCTAAGGTCCCTAACCCTCAAGGGGCATACAATCTAAGGTCCCTAACCCTCAAGGGGAGTACAATCTAAGGTCCCTAACCCTCAAGGGACTTACAATCTAAGGTTCCTAACCCTCAAGGGGCATACAATCTAAGGTCCCTAATCCTCAAGTGGCGTACAATCTAAGGTTCCTAACCCTCAAGGGGCATGCAATCTAAGGTTCCTAACCCTCAAGGGACATACAATCTAAGGTTCTTAATCCTCAAGGGGTGTACAATCTAAGGTCCCTAACTGACAAGGGGCATACAATCTAAGGTTCCAAACCCTCAAGGGGCGTACAATCTAAGGTTCCTAACCCTCAAGGGGCGTACAGTCTAAGGTTCCTAATCCTCAAGGGGTGTACAATCTATGGTCCCTAACTCACAAGAGGCGTACAATCTAAGGTTCCTAATCCTCAAGGGGTGTACAATCTAAGGTCCCTAACCCTCAAGGGGCATACAATCTAAGGTCCCTAACCCTCAAGGGGCATACAATCTAAGGTCCCTAACCCTCAAGGGGAGTACAATCTAAGGTCCCTAACCCTCAAGGGACTTACAATCTAAGGTTCCTAACCCTCAAGGGGCATACAATCTAAGGTCCCTAATCCTCAAGTGGCGTACAATCTAAGGTTCCTAACCCTCAAGGGGCATGCAATCTAAGGTTCCTAACCCTCAAGGGACATACAATCTAAGGTTCCTAACCCTCAAGAAGTGTATAATCTAAGGTCCCTAACCCTCAAGGGACATGCAATCTAAGGTTCCTAACCCTCAAGAGGCGTACAATCTAAGGTCCCTAACCCTCAAGGGGTGTACAATCTAAGGTTCCTAACCCTCAAGAGGCGTACAATCTAAGGTCCCTAACCCTCAAGGGGCTTACAATCTAAGGTCCCTAACCCTCAAGGGGTGTACAATCTAAGGTCCCTAACCCTCAAGGGGCGTACAATCTAAGGTCCCTAACCCTCAAGGGGCGTACAATCTAAGGTTCCTAACCCTCAAGGGGCGTATAATCTAAGGTTCCTAACCCTCAAGGGGCGTACAATCTAAGATTCCTAACCCTCAAGGGGCATACAATCTAAGGTTCTTCAAGGAGCGTACAATCTAAGGTCCCTAACCCTCAAGGGGCTTACAATCTAAGGTTCCTCAAGGAGCATACAATCTAAGGTTCCTAACCCTCAAGGGGTGTACAATCTAAGGTCCCTAACCCTCAAGGGGCGTACAATTTAAGGTTCCTAACCCTCAAGGGGTGTACAATCTAAGGTCCCTAACTTACATTTATACATACACATGCTAGGGACAATTTAGACAGGAGCCTCAAGCATGTGTGTGTATGAAATATATGCAGCTTCTCAGCGGGTGGGCCTTAACGCCAAGCGGCCGTATATTTGAGTGCGCTCCCTTTAATGAATGGGCACCGACAAGCTCCCAATGCATCATTGAGATCAGGAGCTTTCTGATCATGTGACTGCCGTGACTGCCAATCACAGTGGTCACATGATTGGAATACCCGCCTCTACCTCCTAGCATTTTGATCCACTTAAAGGGCCAGGAGGCATAAAAAATGCATACACAGTGTTTTTCATGTATTCCAATGGCCCTAGTTCACATCAATGCAGTGCACTCTAGTCAACAAATATAGGACATGTTGCATTTTTTTCTGCATAGGATGCCTCAGTAGGTATGGAAAACACACCAGAACACATCAAAAACGTTTGTAAATGCACATGCAGAACCGGTACGCAGAAAGTGTGGAGTAAACTGGCCCGTGGACCTCCCCCCACCTAACCCAACTGACAACAGCATTTCAATCTGATTGCAAAGTCCACACAATGTAGTATTCATTACTTGCATTTTTTTTATTTTATGTTAATTGCTGTTTATTTGCGTGTTTACCTCTTCGGATAGAAAACCAAACCGCCATTTTTAAAACACACATCATCGGCAGCCAGTTTTTGCTTCCTGATTTAGCACTAGCCCACCAATGACGTCTTCCCTGATCTTGTGCTTAGAAACACAAAAAAAGCGAGGTCAGAAAAAAAAGACCAAGTGGTCCAGTGAGTCCGCCCATAATAATTTTTTATTTGTATTTTTGTTTCTCTATTTAGTATAGACCTATTTTTGTACCAACCATGCTTGAATCCATTTACTGTTGACTGACTCACTGCCTCTGCTGGAAGTCTATTCCAACTACTCTTTTGGTACAAAAATACTTTACCAGGATTATTTTTGAACGTTGCTCCTGTTAGTTTGAGGCTGAAGTCCCGTGTTCTTGATCTTGAATTGAAAATACTGCCCACCTGAACCTAATTCACCCTCTTATGGCATGCGTTGTATCTTTGTTTGCTATGTTGAGTAGAAAACCAAGCAGGACCTTGTATGGTGTCAGCCCATGATTCACTAGATCCAGTATGGCACATGCACTGTACAAAAGTCACAAAATAAAAATTTGCCTTGGAGATCTATCTTGATTTGCTATTGAATGTAGAATTTTTGAATTTTTTAACTGTTCACTGGCAACCATGACAATGTTTCAAGGGAAAGAATGGGATAACCTCATGTCAGGCTACTATAGAGATTTTGGGAAAAAAGTATCGATAGACTCAGGGACATCCACTTTAGTTTTTCAACTTTATAAAGTTACTGAGAAAAAAGCTGCGTTTTTCTGGCGTATTCAAAGTTTTGAGCAATACATCAAGGAAGATATTAACCCCATGGGCCTACGGGTACAAATTTTCCCAACCCTTGATGAATTAGATGACACCTTCAAAAAGGAATGGGAAAATTATTTACAACAATGTACAAGAACAACGATGAGTCTACTCATCAGTGAATATAAAAAACGTATGATGAAACTGGACAAAAACATTGATCTTATTAATAATAAACTTGTACCTTTTAAGACATGCACCCAGTTCATAGAACAGGAGAGAGATTTGGAATAAAATAATTTATATAATTACGCTATCTGCTTTGGGTTGCCTTTAAAGTCCCAGTTCAAATTGTTGGGGAACACACTTTTGGGTGCCACACATATGAGGTATCGCTACAACTGTTGTAGTAAGAGCAATAATTCTAAGGCAATTTTGGGTATCATAGTTTTTGGTGATTTTATGTGTAGTACTACATCCTTAGGATTTGCTGAGTTTTGGGTCCCCCTATAGTTCTGCACAGCCAGGCTATACGCATTTTCCATTCAGATTTGTACCAGAAGACAGAAACCATTCCTTGAGCTTTGTTTTAATGTTTTATTAGGGGTTTAGAACTTGGATGGGGTAAGGGGTGTACGGGATGTCCAAGGGAATGGCAACTGAGGTCAAACTTCCTGAACTACATTAGAAGACTTTTACAGAAATCCTCTTATGGAGAGCTAGTCAGCATCTCTCAATGTACCTCTCCAACCCCAGATGCTCCTCAGTCCAGTTGTATGGAGAAATCCCTGTACAGGGGATCCAGTAGTAACTACTAGAAGGGCAACAATTCCAGCTGCAGAGAGAGTTAGGTTTCTCACGCAAATACTCTTGGCCTTTTTGGCCCAGGGGGCATAGGTGTACTCACTGAGTTCTTCTCTCGTGTTGCTGTTGGGTTGGTGGCTGCTACCAGGCCTTTAACAAGTTGCCGCCCGGCCAATAGCACAAAGGCGGCTGGGCGGGCAGTTCGACCCTCCAGGTGGATGCCATATGGCGTCCTTTCAGGCATGCGCACTGCGCCTGCCCACAGAGCCGTGCAGCGGCGCGATCTGTCACCGGCCGTGTACCTCGGACACGGCCGATGACAGATCTGTGTACTGGTCCCGTTGCCAGTACAATGTGACCTGATGTGACCAATCACAGCAGGTCACATGACATTTGTATACAATGGATGACTTCCTTTCATGCCATCCATTGTATACAAGTGTGGCTAGCTGTGAATGGTCACAGCGATCACATGCACAAGCTGGGCCAATCACAGCCCAGCTGTATCATGTGATTAACTGTGGCCAAATCACAGTTAAGCACAAAAAAAAAAATCTCTGAATGAATCAATTTCATTCAGGTAAATGCTTGCTTATAGCAAAGAAATTCTTTGCTATAAGAAAATTGTGTAAAAAAAAAATACTGATCACTTCCCCAAAGTAGTACAATGTTACTATGGTAACATTATACTACTTTGGTCATAGTGAAATATAAAAAAAAAATCTTAAAAAAAGAAAAATTATCAATTTTTTTTTTTCGTACTGTCACCAGTCAGTGTCCCTGATCACCGCCATGCCAGTTATATGATGACGCTGTACTGCACTGGTGACAATATGATAGTAAAAAAAAAAATAGTGAAAATCATTTTTTTTATTTCTTCATTTCCGAAAAATTATGACAAAAAAAATAACAACTTAAAAAAACTCACCATGCCTCTTAAGAAGTACGTTGGACTGTCTACTTTGCAAAAAGGGGTCATTTTGGGGGATATCTGTACTGTTCTGACATTCTTAGACCTCAAGAAATTAGATTGGCTATCAGTACTTCAGGATTGATCAACTTTCCTACAGACTAAATAATACATCCTGATTTGGGTTATTTTCACCAAAGAAATGTAGCAGAATACATCTTGGCCTAAATTTATGAAGAACAATTATTTATTTGCAAACTTTTATAAAAGAAACAAAGAAAAACCTGGGTTTTTTTTCAAAATTTTGGGTCTTTTTTTGTTAATTAAAAAAAATAAAAACCCCAGTGATGATTAAATACCACCAAAAGAAAGCTCTAGTTGTGTGAAGAAAATGATAAAATTTTAGTTTGGGTACAATGTTGCATGACCGCACAATTGTCATTCAAAGTGTGAGAGCGCTGAAACCTGAAAATGGCCTGGGCAGGAAGGGGGTAAAAGTGCCCGGTATGGAAGAGGTAAAGCTGGGCCACCAGGTGGTCCCCTCTCAGGGGGGCCAGTGATGTCCACATCTTTTCTCATTTCCAGCATCACTCCTGGAGGTGAGCCCCTTCCAGCCCGGGCTCCTTCCCAAGCTCCTGCAGCTCAACTTATCTCCTCCACCTCCTCCCTCCTCCTACTCCCGCTGCTGAGCAGGCTCCCTCACCCTAAAGGGTTGTACTGGCCCCTTGTCAAGCCTCCTGTTGTTGATTGGCCAGGATCCCTCAAGTGTACAAGCCAGCCACTTCTGAGATCCACCCACCGCCTCTAGACCTTCCTCCAAAGCTCTAGAGCAGGGGAAAATTCCAGAGGGGCTGGACTGCAGAGTATCTCAGCCCTGACCCAAATTTAACCTCCTGACTATCACACCCAAGCTTCTACTAAGCCCTCTTCCCTGCAATCAGGATTCTAGCACCCTCTAGCTAACTAGGAGGGTGCTGCACATGGATACACCCAATATTAAAGTAGTTGTAAAGGTAGGTTTTTATTAACAGTTTATATTTACTAAATTGCATTTCCATGTTGTGTGTACTGTGGAAGACCAGATATAGTGAATGCAGGGTCCGGGGGGACCAGATATAGTGAATGCAGGGTCCGGGGAGAGCAGATATAGTGAATGCAGGGTCCAGGGGGACCAGATATAGTGAATGCAGGGTCCTGGGAGAGCGGATATCATGAATGCAGGGTCCGGGGAGACCGGATATAGTGAATGCAGGGTCCGGGGAGACCAGATATAGTGAATGCAGGGTCCAGGGAGACCAGATATAGTGAATGCAGGGTCCGGGGGGACCAGATATAGTGAATGCAGGGTCCGGGGAGAGCAGATATAGTGAATGCAGGGTCCAGGGGGACCAGATATAGTGAATGCAGGGTTCAGGGGGACCAGATATAGTGAATGCAGGGTTCTGGTTTTAGTAACACTTTAAAGTGGTTCTAAAGGCTCAAGTTTTTTTACCTTCATGCATTCTATGCATGAAGGTAAAACACCTTCTCTGTGCAGCACCCCCCCAATACTCACTTAAGCCCCCTGTTGATCCAGCAATGTGCACTGGAGTCTTGGCTATCCCGAGACTCCCTCTCCTCATTGGCTGACACAGCAGTGGGAGCCATTTGCTCCCACTGCTGTCAATCACAGTCAGTGAGCCAAGGAGGAGGGAGAGAGGACCATGCCGTGGTCCGTGTGTCAATGAACACTGAGCCTGCTTGGGTGCCCCCATAGCAAGCTCCTTGCTGTGGGGGAACTCAACAGGAGCGAGGGGCCAGGAGTGCCGGAGGGGGACCCGACAAGAGGGAGATCCAGGCTGCTCTGTGCAAATCCCCATATGGAAGAAAATATATTTGAAATACTACAATTTTGGCCATATTCAATATATTAAAATATATATATATATATATATATATATATATATATATACTGCATGTTGAAATGCATTTTTTTATATTACAAAATACATGAAAAATATTTTTAAAAATATATTTTTTAAAATATACTCTTCAGATTTTTTTTAATAGTATTCCGTATCTCTACTTAAAATTCGAATTTTAAAATTATTTTTTTAAAATATTAGTTTAAAAATCTCTATCCTTACACACTTACTCATATATTCATTCTTAATAGATGAACCAAAATTACTCTACTCATACTAATCCCCTATATTTTTTTATATATATATATATATCTGTCAGATGGACTATTGTTTGGAGCATTAAACTAAACTGTTTTCCATTCAAAAATTGGAAACAAAACAGTTCAAAGGATAGAGATTTTTAAACTAATGTTTTAAAAAAATAATTTTAAAATTCGAATTTTAAGTAGAGATACGGAATACTATTTTTCATAAAGTAAGGTTATGATTAGGGATGTTGTATCCATTGTAGGATCAGATGGCATTATTGGGCCATGCTGGATCATATATGGATATATTATGACTAATATATGAAATTAATGTGCATAAAAAATAGTAGTAATTAAAATTAACATTATGTATATTTTATAATGAGATATTTAAAATAGTTTTTATATAATTATTACTATGATTATGTATTAGCAATTGGATAGGAGAGTAATTTGTAAGTATATAAGAAAAATTAGGGATAGATATTAAAAAATAGAGAATTATACAGTGTATGTGATCTAGGTTATCTAGTTACTCCATCTAATTAGTTTTTATATGTGATAATAAGGTACATGGATAACAATAGTATTAGTAATTAGTATTATAATATTTGGTTCATAATGAAATTTTGGATATATACATTAATTATTATATTATGCATTGAGGTTCGTGAATATATACAAAAATTAGAGGATTTACATAGTGTAGTTTATCTATTTTATTTTATTTATTTTATTAAATTGATGTTCGATTTCCATATTGAGGGATGTAGTTGTGTAATATATGTATAAATGCCTTTTGGAGATTATAAAAGGTTTTTTTATATAATTAAGATAATTTACTAGAATAATTTTTATGTAATGGTAGTTTTTACTGATATGAAATTGATATCATAATAGATTTGGGGTTTAAAAAGGGCCATTTGCATATAATCAGCATATCATTACACTAATGATGGCTGATGATTATGTATATTAGTTTTATTGTATAGTTATTATAGTGACTCCAAATTAATGTGGAATAATATTGAAGTAATATTTCCGGGGGTTGTTATGTATGGAATTATATAGAGAGTTAGTTATGATAAGTGTTGGCTCAAATCCGGAACGATGTGGGCATTGCCCCTCCTTAAGATGGAGGTTTATGTCGGCACTATTGAAATATGCTATTTGCCGGTACATAGTGTGCATGTGGGACTCCGTCGAAGGTGGAGCAGTGCCCCTCCTAAAGATGGAGATTGCGGTATCACCATCACTGGAGGAGGAGTATAAATAAGCGTCCCAGTCTGACGACCGTACCCTTTATGATTACGTCCAATAACGAAACGCGTCAGAGGGAAGTGACGTCAGACGCAAACGAGGAACCGGAAGTGGAGCGGCGGCCATCTTGGAGAGGGGAACAGAGACTGTGAGAAGCGGTTTTGGACTCTCCTGGATTGACGGCAAAAAGGTTATTTCTCCACATATGTCATGCGATGAGAAAGATTTTAATATTGTAAGCAGCACCATTAAAGCTTTTATATTTGAGTGTGTGGCGGTATTACACTATTATTTGTCTCATATATGGATATCTGGATGGTGGTTATGGAGGAGACTGGTCTGAGAAACTAGTGTGGATGGATCCACATTGTATTATGAGGTGGAAGTGAAATGTGAGGATATTGGCCGAAAACAACTCATCCCATCATACAGTCTGCTTGGGGATTGTTACTAAGGCATAAAGTGATTTAAATATTGGTAAGGGTATTCACTCCTTACTTTATTAGAAGTGGATTTTGTGGCGTGTGTCTACAAGCACATAAAGAGTGATTCACTTGCACGGTTTTTCACTATACATAGTGTATTGGCACATGTTTTGCTGTTTACACTTTTTCCACTTGGGTGTATTATCACTGGATGATTTTATATAATTTGTATTTATTAAGGATAATGCACTATGTGGCTTTTATTTTTTTTGTTTTATTTGAGGTAAATCAAGTTGCTGCAAAGAGGTTGAGGAGACTATCACATCTTTGGATATTTTGGACACTTTGTGTCTTTTCCATTTTTGAAGGGATATTTGATTTTAAATTATTTCCGTTATTTGATTATGGATTTTTGATTTATTTTTGGGACTTTTATATGCACTGATTGGGAGGAAAGGTTTATTATTATCACTGAGCATATTATTTGTATAGATCTTTTAAAATAGATTGTATTCTACAGCCACATAAAGTTTGAGGTGATTGTAGCTGTATTAGTGCATTTGCGACAGAAACAATTGAGTACTGTCCGTGATACTTTTTTTATTTGCACTAACATACAATTTTGAGGACAAGCTTTCAGGGAGTGTCTCCTTCTTCAGGTCCAAGCAGTACTACAGCCACATAAAGAAATTCTTGATGTTATTCTGACATCTACTGGCAGGATGATAAAACTGAAGGTGATGTATACATGGTAGAAACACGGTGCCATCTTGTGGTTATATATAAGAATGCACTTTTGTACTACAGTACATAAAAAAAACTATTCAAGGGGAGATATTGTATCTGCGTGCAGTATTAGTAAAGGGGCACGTTAATAAAAGTTAATGCAAAGAATGTTCTTTTGTAGTTCTAGGCAACTGATTGTCTATATTTAATATAGTAATTTACAAAGAAATATGGCAAATAAAAATGAAAAATAAATATATATTTTTACCAATTTTAAAGGAAAATGCATTGACTAAAAAGAAAAAAAGTAATGAATATGGTAAATAAAGTGTGCAGCAGAATATACCCTTGGTGTACACATACACGCACGCGCGTGCACACGCCTAAATAAATACCCCACCCTTTTTTAAGATCTAATAATATACTGTATCTATTCACTCAATAAAAACGATATTAAACCCAAAAGTAAACTTTTATTATTTTGCAGCTTACCAATCCTTAGAAGTGACGGCTGCATTCATTTTCTTTATTTAGGCTTTCTTTCTTCATCTGGTGATCCAGCCGACAAGTCTGTTGTTTTGCAAATGCACAAGCTCTCCTGCGGAATGTGTTAGCTTACATAAATGAGACAAACTGCTTAACACTAACAAGGGTGATTAAAATTATGAGCATTTATGTATTTACGTAGCTGTTTGCTGTAACTGATTATAAGGTTTGAGCTGAAGTTTGGTTTAATGTGTTAGTGTATTTAAATCTGCTAATACATTTAACACTAATCTCACCCTGGACTGACAGTGTTGCTGTCTGCTATGCCTCCTGTGCTTATTCATCCAGAGTTGTGTCTTACTAATACAGGAGATGTGTTACTGGCCAGATCACCAGGCGAAAATGGGGGGGGGGGGGAGCCAAAAGAATACAGCCACCACATCTAATGATTGGTAAGCTGCAGTATTTTATATTTTTGATTTGGGGTTTAATACCTTTTTAAGAGATACAGGATCATCTGTCATGCTGATATTGGCTTCACCACCCAATGAGTGCCTGAGCTGGAACATCATCTAAAGGTAGTTCAGAATTCGGAATAGTGGACTTCCTTTGATGTCCCTACAACTTTTCACAACAAACATTAATCAAATACGGCAGCAATTATGTTTCTGCCCTCATAGCATAGCATGTGACGTCATCGCGTAAAAATTGCTGTTTATGTTTATGCTGTTCCTTGCTGTTTGAGGATTTTAATGATTGCTGGAAAGTTTATGTTTGTAAGTGTGTTTCTTTTTATTTAATAAATGGTATACAAACTATCTACACTATGAGGGGCATTTCTTTTATTTTTATATGAATATATGCCAACTTCGTGAGATCAGGGCGGTCTGAAGAGCTTTTGATACGGTCTGGCTTGAGATACATGAGTCTGGATTGGAAGTGTTGTAATAAGGCGTATGTTGACCCCCTATAGGCAAGGGGTCAAAGGATCTGATAAGCCTCCAATTGGTCATCATGGTGGTGCAGTGTTCACACTGGTGGTTATATAAGTTGGAATGAAGAGTCGGGACTATTCATCACAAAAGAGGACTATTATATATATATACCCCCATAGGGACTGTCACATATATGTCAATTATTCAGCATTTTATGTTGTTGCCAAGTTTGGCCTAAATAAAAGTCACTCTGTTGTAACCAGTTGCCAACCGCACTATAGCCGAGTGACGGCTCAGCGCAGTTGTCCAGTTCTGGGAGGGTGTCATATGACGTCCTCCCAGAACGTGCCCTCCAGTGCGCCCCCAGCATATATACGTGATTTTGTAGTTCTGGGTAGGAGGCGCGCCCCTACCCGCGCCATCATTCACGGCCTCGGCTGTCAATCACTGATTTCTCACCAGCACCCGGTGATTGAGTATCTCCGACAGGGGAGAGACCTGTATGTAAAGAGTACAGATCTCTCCCCCGTCAGCTCCTGCACACTGCTTTGTATGGCTCTGCGTAGCAGAGCCATACAAAGCAGTGCGCTTACAGTGAAACACACACATAGCACACAGTGAAACAGCACACAGTTAACCCTTTGATTGCCCCTCATGTTAACCCCTTCCTGCCCAGTGCCATTAGTATAGTGTCAGTGCTTTTTATTAGCACTGATCACTGTATTGGTGTCACTGGGGATGTCAGTGACACAGTCAGTTCCCCTCAGTGTCAGAATGCCTGCCGCAGTCCCACTATAAGTCACTGATCATCGCCTTTACTAGTAAAAAAAAAAAAATTCCAGTATATATACCGCCATTTGTAAACGCTATAACTTTCACGTCAACCAGTTCATTTACACGTATTGGGATTTTTATTGGGATTTTATTGGGATTTTTTTTAACCAAAACATGGAGCAGAATACATTTTGGCCTAAATTTATGTTTAATAGCAGAAAGTCAAAAATACAGTTTTTTTCCTCAAAATGGTTGCTCTTTTTTGTTTATAGCACACAAAATAAAAACTGCACAGGCAATCAAATACCATCGAAAGAAAGCTAAATTTTTGGGGAAAAAAGGACGTAAATTTAATATGGGTGCAGTGTTGCATGACTGCTCAATTGTAAGTTAAAGCCGTATCGCAAAAAATGGCCCGGTCAGGAAGGGGGGTAAATCCTCTGGAGGGCAAGGGGTTGAAGTTGACACAAGCGACAGCTGGCTCTGCAGATGCTGATGTGGTTTCTGTTGAGTAACCAAACTACAGTTTACTCCAGTTTATTCCAACCAGTGTGTGAGTTTACTTTCTGGTGGGGAGAGTGTACAGTGGTGTCAGCAGGGGTTGGGCTTTCAGAGAGGGGTCCAGAGCAACAGGGAGCCCGAAAATAATCCAGAAACTCCTAAGGGGGTAGTGCTACATATATACATATGGTTACCGTGGCATGCTGGTCAAGGCCATGGATATGCGGGTACCACCAGTCCTCCTGTACAGGGCCCAGGCCAGCAGTGGGACCCAGGCAGCTGGGTGAATTGAACATGTGCAGGGAGGGTGATCAGCACGCAATTGCTGGAACCGATCCCCTGTATGGCTCTCCCTGCAGCAGCTGAAAGCTGGCTCCTTCTCCTCTCCTTTCTGATGGCTTTCAGATGCTGCAGAAAGAGCCATACAGGGGATCAGTTCCAGTAATTGCCCCCCCCCCCCGCCGCACCCATCACCATCCCTGTGCACCATATGTTTCTCTCTGCTGCCCAGGCCCCAGTGCTGCAGGCTTCCCTCCTCTCCTTCTAAATGGCAGTTGCATGCACACAATAGGATCCTTCAGGATGGAGAGTGGAGGAAAGGCCTGGTAAATATGTCACATTTACCAGTCCCTTCCTTTCCTGAATGAACACAATGAGTGATCGCTACCGATCACTCACTGTTCATTCATAACTAAAGAATAGTGTTTTTTTGTTTTTTGTTTTTTTTTTGGGGGGGGAACTGTAAGGGTGGCTGTATGGGGCCCCGTGTTTTCTAACAGCAGCCCTGATGCTGGTTGCAGTAGCTCCTCTGCTTCCAATTACTTTGATTAATTACTAACTCATTTCCCAGGAAAGGAATTCCTTCTGTTCACAGAGGCCCTGTCCTGGGTGGAGGCTCTGCCAACTTTATTATCAAACCCGCTCTTCCACCCAGTGAAGGTTCTGCTTCTCCAATTTACCTACAGGGTTAGCGCCATATCCTGTTTGGGGAGGGCCATTTATCACCCCCCCCCTTCTCCAAAGAAAAAAAGGGCTACAGTGGCATTGCTTGAAGACTTTCCTGTTTGTCTTCAAAATTCCTGCCATTTTCCTTTGCCGATTAACACTTCTCTCCAACACTGCATATGTGAATAAAGGCTGCTTAACAGGAAAAAGAACCTACATTCATACATACACATACCAGGGGCAATTTAGACAATTAACCCCTTCCATGCCGGGCACTTTTACACCTTCCTGCCCAGGCCAATTTTCAGGTTTCAGCGCTATCACACTTTAAATGACAATTGCGCGGTCATGCAACACGGTCATCCAAACTAAAATTTTATCGTTTTCTTCACACAACTAGAGCTTTCTTTTGGTGGTATTTAATCACCGCTGGGGTTTTTATTTTTTGCTAAATTAACAAAAAAAAGACCAAAAATTTTGAAAAAAAACACGTTTTTCTTTGTTTCTGTTATAAAAGTTTGCAAATAAATAATTGTCCTTCATAAATTTAGGCCGAGATGTATTCTGCTACATGTCTTTGGTGAAAATAACCCAAATTAGGATGTATTTTTTAGTTTGTAGGAAAGTTATAGAGTTCACAAACTATGGTGTATATCTGAATATTGATGACTCCTGAAGTACTGACAGCCAATATAATTTCTTGAGGCCCAAAAATATCAGAACAGTACAGATATCCCCCAAATGTCAGAACAGTACAGATATCCCCCAAATGTCAGGACAGTACAGATATCCCCCAAATGTCAGAACAGTACAGATATCCCCCAAATGTCAGAACAGTACAGATATCACCCAAATGTCAGGACAGTACAGATATCCCCCAAATGTCAGAACAGTACAGATATCCCCCAAATGTCAGGACAGTACAGATATCCCCCAAATGTCAGGACAGTACACATATCCCCCAAATGTCAGAACCGTACAAATATCCCCCAAATGTCAGAACAGTACAGATATCCCCCAAATGTCAGTACAGTACAGATATCCCCCAAATGTCAGGACAGTACAGATATCCCCCAAATGTCAGGACAGTATAGATATCCCCAAATGTCAGGACAGTACAGATATCCCCCCAAATGTCAGGACAGTATAGATATCCCCAAATGTCAGAACAGTACAGATATCCCCCAAATGTCAGGACAGTACAGATATCCCCCAAATGTCAGGACAGTACAGATATCCCCCAAATGTCAGAACAGTACAGATATCCCCCAAATGTCAGGACAGTACAGATATCCCCCAAATGTCAGAACAGTACAGATATCACCCAAATGTCAGGACAGTACAGATATCCCCCAAATGTCAGAACAGTACAGATATCCCCCAAATGTCAGGACAGTACAGATATCCCCCAAATGTCAGGACAGTACACATATCCCCCAAATGTCAGAACAGTACAGATATCCCCCAAATGTCAGAACCGTACAGATATCCCCCAAATGTCAGAACAGTACAGATATCCCCCAAATGTCAGTACAGTACAGATATCCCCCAAATGTCAGGACAGTACAGATATCCCCCAAATGTCAGGACAGTACAGATATCCCCCCAAATGTCAGGACAGTATAGATATCCCCAAATGTCAGAACAGTACAGATATCCCCCAAATGTCAGGACAGTACAGATATCCCCCAAATGTCAGGACAGTACAGATATCCCCCAAATGTCAGAACAGTACAGATATCCCCCAAATGTCAGGACAGCACAGATATTCCCCAAATGTCAGAACAGTACAGATATCCCCCAAATGTCAGGACAGTACAGATATCCCCCAAATGTCAGGACAGTACAGATATCCCCCAAATGTCAGGACAGTACAGATATCCCGCAAATGTCAGGACAGCACAGATATCCCGGAAATGTCAGGACAGTACAGATATCACCCAAATGTCAGAACAGTACAGATATCACCCAAATGTCAGGACAGTACAGATATCCCCCAAATGTCAGAACAGTACAGATATCCCCCAAATGTCAGGACAGTACAGATATCCCCCAAATGTCAGGACAGTACAGATATCCCGCAAATGTCAGGACAGTATAGATATCCCCAAATGTCAGGACAGCACAGATATCCCCAAATGTCAGGACGGTACAGATATCCCCCAAATGTCAGGACAGTATAGATATCCCCAAATGTCAGGACAGCACAGATATCCCCAAATGTCAGGACGGTACAGATATCCCCCAAATGTAAGGACAGTACAGATATCCCCCAAATGTCAGGACAGCACAGATATTCCCCAAATGTCAGAACAGTACAGATATCCCCCAAATGTCAGGACAGTACAGATATCCCCCAAATGTCAGAACAGTTCAGATATCCCCCAAATGACCCCTTTTTGCAAATTAGCAAATTTTTTTTTTTTTACATACTGTCACCAGTGCAGTACAGCGTCAACATATAACTGGCATGGCGGTGATCAGGGACACTGACTGGTGACAGTACAAAAAAAATATTTTTTTTAATTTTTTTTCAAATCTTTTTTAAATTTTTTTTTTTTTTTTTTTAAGATTTTCTTTTTCATATTACACTAGTGGTGTAATGTTACCATAGTAACATTGTACTACTTTGGGGACATGATCAGTATTATCTTTTTTTTTTTTTTACACAATTTGATTGCTTATAGCAAATAATTTCTTTGCTATAAGCTAGGATTTAACTGAATGAAATCAATTTGTTCTTTTTTTTGTTGTGATTAGCTGTGATTTGGCCATGGCTAATCACATGACACAGATGGGCTGTGATTGGCCCAGTCTATGCATGTGATCGCTGTGACCATCCACAGCTAGACACACTTGTATACAATGGATGGCATGAAAGGAAGCCATCCATTGTATACAAGTGTCATGTGACCTGCTGTGATTGGTAACAGCAGGTCACATGGTACTGGCAATAGGGCCGATACACAGATCTGTCATCGGCCGTGTCCGAGGTATACAGCTGGTTACAGATCTCCCCACAGCGCGGCCCTGTGGCACACACAATATGCGGTCCGGGAAGGACGTTATATGGTGCCCTCATGGAGGGATGAAGTGTTTGCCCGGCCGTCATTTGATTATAGGCCGAGCGGCAATTGGTTAAAGTGTTACTAAACCCAGACCCTACATTCTCTATATCTTGTTTCCCATGGACCCTGCATTCACTATATCTGGTTTCCCTGAACCCTGCATTCTCTATATCTGGTTTCCCTGGACCCTGCATTCTCTATATCTGGTTTCCCTGGACCCTGCATTCTCTATATCTAATCTCCCCGGACCCTGCATTCACTATATCTGGTCTCCCCGAACCCTGCATTCACTATATCTGGTCTCCCCGGACCCTGCATTCACTATATCTGGTCTCCCCAGACCCTGCATTCACTATTTCTGGTCTCCCCGGACCCTGCATTCACTATATCTGGTCTCCCCTGACCCTGCATTCTCTATATCTGGTTTCCCCGGACCCTGCATTCACTATATCTGGTTTCCCCGGACCCTGCATTCACTATATCTGGTCTCCCCGGACCCTGCATTCACTATATCCGGTCTCCCCGGACCCTGCATTCTCTACATATGGTCTCCCCGGACCCTGCATTCACTATATCTGGTCTCCCCGGACTCTGCATTCACTATATCTGGTTTCCCCGGACCCTGCATTCTCTATATCCGGTCCCTGCATTCACTATATCTGCTCTCCCCACACCCCGCATTCACTATATTTGGTCTCCCCGGACCCTGCATTCACTATATCTGGTCTCCCCGGACCCCGCATTCACTATATCTGGTCTCCTCGGACCCTGCATTCACTATATCTGGTCTCCTCGGACCCTGCATTCTCTATATCCGGTCCCTGCATTCACTATATCTGCTCTCCCCACACCCCGCATTCACTATATTTGGTCTCCCCGGACCCTGCATTTACTATATCTGGTCTCCCCGGACCCCGCATTCACTATATCTGGTCTCCTCGGACCCTGCATTCACTATATCTGGTCTCCTCGGACCCTGCATTCACTATATCTGGTCTCCTCGGACCCTGCATTCACTATATCTGGTCTCCCCGCATTCACTACATCTGATCTCCAAGGACCCCGCGTTCACTATATCTGGTCTCCCCCCGGACCCTGCATTCACTATAACTGCTCTCCCCGGACCCTGCATTCACTATATCCGCTCTCCCCTGACCTTGCATTCACTATATCCGCTCTCCCGGGACCCGGCACTCACTATATTTGCTCTCCCTGGACCCTGCATTCACTATATCTGATCTCCCCGGACCCTGCATTCACTATATCTGCTCTCCCTGGATCCTGCATTCACTATATCCGTTCTCCCCGGACCCTGCATTCACTATATCTGGTCTCCCCGGACCCTGCATTCACTATATCCGCTCTTCCCAGACCCTGCATTCACTATATCTGGTCTCCCAGGACCCTGCATTCACTATATCCGATCTCCTGGACCCTGCATTCACTATATCTGCTCTCCCCAAACCCTGCATTCACTATATCCGCTCTCCCCGGACCCTGCATTCACTATATCCGGTCTCCCCGGACCCTGCATTCACTATATCTGGTCTCCCCAAACCCTGCATTCAGTATATCCGCTCTCCCCGGACCCTGCATTTACTATATCTGGTCTCCCCAGACCCTGCATTCACTATATCTGGTCTCCCCTGGACCCTGCATTCACTATATCCGATCTCCTGGACCCTGCATTCACTATATCTGCTCTCCCCAGACCCTGCATTCACTATATCCAATCTCCCAGACCCTGCATTCACTATATATGATCTCCCCGGACCCTGCATTCACTATATCCGGTCTCCCCAGACCCTGCATTCACTATATCTGGTCTCCCCGGGCCCTGCATTCACTATATCCAATCTCCCAGACCCTGCATTCACTATATCTGGTTTCCCACAGTATACACAACATGGAAATGCAATTAATTGTGTAAATATAAACTGCTAAATACCTTTTCTCATCAGCAGTTAGAGCAGTCTTGTGACTTCTATCAGTGTTCAGCATAGCACTGGTTAAAGCTTATCTGGGGAGTTTTCTTTCTGCTCTAGGAGGATGCAGAACCCCTGACCGTCTTTCTGGACAGTGCTGATTGGCCCTGTGCTGATCACATGCACTCTCCCAAGAAAAAAAAAAACCCTCTCTAGCAATACACACTAAACTGAGCATGTGCATGTGACTATGGATTCAGTCTGTATCAGGTGGTCATTTCAACAAGAGGAGGAGCAGCAGAGAAGTCAGGATCAAATGACCTTTTTACACAATGCAGAGGATTAACTCCTTTGGTTCCACAGTGAGTATAACAAGCATGCTTTACTGCATCTACAGACTGATTTCACTGTTGTGGGTTTAGTAGCACTTTAACCTGCCAGCATGTCTTTGGAGTGTGGGAGGAAACTAGAGTACCCAGAGGAAACCCACACAGGCTCAGGGAGAACATGCAAACTCCAGGCAGGTGGTGCCGTGGTTGGGATTCAAACCTATGACCTGAGCATTGCCAGGTGGAAGTGCTAACTATTTAGCCACTGTGCTGTATTTTTTGCTGTTGTAAAATGAATATATTCTGAAGCCAAATTGAGAGATACTTGACGTTATTCTGCCATCTAATGGCGAGATGATGAAACTGAAGGTGATCTTTACATGGCAGAAACACAGTGCCATCTTGTGGTCCTAAACAGCACACTGTATAAAGAAGAGGGGGGTGTCAAACCCAATTTCTTTGAGAGCCGCATCAGCATTATAGTTGACCTTAAAGGGCCGGTGGAATCTGTAATATAAATGTATCTACTCTATATTATATTAAATAATTGCCTCTGCAATTCATTATTGCTGGATATAGTAATAACTTAAAAGAGAAGTGCAAACTTTTAAAAAAAACAAACTCACATGCTCCCCTAGGTCAGGGGTGGGCAACTGTGTCCCTCCAGCTGTTGTAGAACTACAAGTCCCATGAGGCATTGCAAAACTGACAGTTACAAGCATGACTCCCAGAGGCAGAGGCATGATGGGACTTGTAGTTCTACAACAGCTGGAGGGCCACAGTTGCCCACCCCTGCCCTAGGTGGATCAAGCATCAATCCGAAGATGGGCCAGCTGCGGGTCCGGCATCTGGGTAAATCCTGACATTAAATGCGGGATCCCTGAACTGGCAGAGTGACATCAGCCGATAAAACACTTTAGCCTGCTGTCGGTTGAATATGAGTCGCAGAAGTGCAGAACAAAGTGCAAGGGGTCAATCATCAGACACATACTACCAAGCACTGTTTATTGCATTACCCAGGGGAGGCGGAGATGAGGGGTGCTGTGGTTCCACAAAAAGGGTCAGAATCTATAAGAAGAGTTGTATCCTCATTGCTGCCGATTGTCAAGACAAGGTGGAGGCGAGTGGGGTGCAGCAGCAGCAAGAGAGGTGCCAGGGCCACAAGAAATGGACTGGCGGGCTGCATTTGGCCCATGGGTCTTGTCTTTGACACATGTGATATAAAGTGTGTCACCCTAAACCAGGGGTCTTCAAACTTTCTTAACAAAGGGCCAGTTTACTGTCCTTCAGACTTTAGGGGGACCAGACTGTAGCCAGTGGAAGTGGAAAACACCCAGGCCTTAGTGGGAGGAACAGTGCCCCACCATTATTTCAGTGAGAGGAATAGTTCCCTACCACTGTTGTCAGTGGGAGGAATGCTGCTCAATCATTTTTATTAGTGGGAGGAAAAGTTCCCCACCACTTTTGTCAATGGGAGGAATGGTGCTCCATCTATGGTGTCAGTGGCAGGAATAGTGCCCCATCACTGGTGTCATTTGGAGGAATGGTGCTCCATCATTGGTGTCAGTGGGAGAAATAGTGCCCCACCATTGTTGTCAGTGGGAGGAATGGTGCTCCATCACTGTTGTCAGTGGGAGGAATGGTGCCCCATCATTGATGTCAGTGGGAAAAATGGTGCCCCACCATTGTTGTCAGTGGGAGGAATGGTGCTCCATCATCGGTGTCAGTGGGAGAAATAGTTCCCCATCACTGGTGTCATTGGGAGGAATGGTGCTCCATCATTGGTGTCAGTGGGAGGAATGGTGCCCCACCATTGTTGTCAGTGGGAGGAATGGTGCTCCATAATCGGTGTCAGTGGGAGAAATAGTTCCCCATCACTGGTGTCATTGGGAGGAATGGAGCCCCATCATTGGTGTCAGTGGGAGGAATAGTGCCCCATCATTGGTATTAGTGGGAGGAATGGTGCCCCATCATTGTCAGTGGGAGGAATGGTGCCCCATCATTGTTGTCAGTGGGAGGAATGGTGCCCCATCATTGGTGTCAGTGGGAGGAAAAATTCACCATCATTGGTGTCAGTGGGAGAAATAGTTCCCCATCACTGGTGTCATTGGGAGGAATGGTGCCCCATCATTGTTGTCAGTAGGAGGAATGGTGCCCCATCATTGGTATCAGTGGGAGGAATAGTTCCCCACCATTGTTGTCAGTGGGAGAAATGGTGCCCCATCATTGTTGTCAGTGTGAGGAATAGTGCCCCATCATTGGTATCAGTGGGAGGAATGGTGCCCCATCATTGTTGTCAGTGGGAGGAATGGTTCCCCACCATTGTTGTCAGTGGGAGGAATGGTTCCCCACCATTGTTGTCAGTGGGAGGAATGGTGCCCCATCATTGTTGTCAGTGGGAAGAATGGTGCCCCATCATTGTTATCAGTGGGAGGAATAGTTCCCCACCATTGTTGTCAGTGGGAGGAATAGTTCCCCACCATTGTTGTCAGTGGGAGGAATAGTGCCCCATCATTGTTGTCAGTGGGAGGAATAGTGCCCCATCATTGGTATCAGTGGGAGGAATAGTTCCCCACCATTGTTGTCAGTGGGAGGAATAGTTCCCCACCATTGTTGTCAGTGGGAGGAATAGTTCCCCACCATTGTTGTCAGTGGGAGGAATAGTTCCCCACCATTGTTGTCAGTGGGAGGAATAGTGCCCCATCATTGTTGTCAGTGGGAGGAATAGTGCCCCATCATTGGTATCAGTGGGAGGAATAGTTCCCCACCATTGTTGTCAGTGGGAGGAATGGTGCCCCATCATTGTTGTCAGTGGGAAGAATGGTGCTCCATCATTGTTGTCAGTGGGAGGAATAGTTCCCCACCATTCTTGTCAGTGGGAGGAATGGTGCTCCATCATTGTTGTCAGTGGGAGGAATGGTGCTCCATCATTGTTGTCAGTGGGAGGAATGGTGCTCCATCATTGTTGTCAGTGGGAGGAATGGTGCTCCATCACGAGCAGCTGAATTATTTAAAGTTAGATACAGCGCTGTAACTATACATATAAATGTGATATTCAAATAGTGGTGACTCCAATATAATATAAACATGTGATGAATAACTTAAAATAAACTAACGTGCTACCGATTCAAATTCCAAAAAAATCATTTTCCACTTGTGAAACAAAATATAAAAAAGTGTGCACTTGAATTCAACTGTGCAAAACACCAAGTACAGCCCACCACCACAGGAATAGACATACACTCTGATGCAGGGGCGGACTGACAACTCATGGGGCCCCCGGGCAATAGGGGATCATGGGGCCCCTGTTTCCTTGCCCAAACTCCAAAAAGCCTATTAAAAAGGTACCAGGGGCATCTCATGGGGTTTCCCTTACTGACCCCGGGCCCTCGGGCAGTGCCCGAGTTTCCACATGGTCAGTCCGCCCCTGCTCTGATGACATTTGCCAAATTTTCTCAAGCCTGACAATCACACATAACTTGATTGATGTTAGTCTGCCATCTACTGGCAAAAAAGGAAAACTGAAGGTGATTTTTACATGACAGTAACATAGTGCCATCTTGTGGTCATATATAAGAATGCACCTCTACTCTGTATTCTGCACTCACAGACCATTTTATTAGGTCCACCTTGCTAGTACCGGGTTAGACCGCCTTTTGCCTTCAGAACTGCCTAAAATCTTCATGGCATAGATTCAACAAGGTGATGGAAGTATTCCTCAGAGATTTTGGTCCATATTGACATGATATCATCAGTTCCTGCAGATTTGTCAACTGCACATCCATGAACTGTTGATACAAGGCAGGATGGATCCATGCTTTCAAGTTGTTTACGCCAAATTCTGACCCTACCATCTGAATGTTGCAGCTGGAATCGAGACTCATCACACCAGGCAACATTTTTCCAATCTTCTATTGCAGGGCTTGAAAAAGCCGCTCGCCCGCTCGCCAAATACGAGGAGAAATTCCTCTGTGGCGACCGGCTGCGAGTGATGAGCACAGATGAAGCATGATGTGACTGAACCTGCGCTCCAAGCCTCATTGTGAAGCCGAGTTCCGGTTTACAACTTCTGGTTTCCGGCTTCTGTGGCACCGGTGCAGGAGAGGTCCGCTCTCTTCCGCTGAGAGGAGACACCATCTCCACCGCCGCGGAGAACTCGGGGGACAGTAAGTACTGTATACAACATGTCCTATCACTATAATGGAGTACAGGGGAGCTGGGATATACATTACTCAGTAACATATATCCCAGCTCCCCTGTACTCCATTATATTAATATGACATGTATACAGTAATGTATATCCCCCCTCCCCTGTACTCCATTATAGTGATAGGACATGTATACAGTAATGTATATTCCCTTCCCCTGTACTCCATTATAGTGATAGGACATGTATACAGTAATGTATATCCCAGCTCCCCTGTACTCCATTATAGTGATATGACATGTATACAGTAATGTATATCCCCCTCCCCTGTACTCCATTATAGTGATATGACATGTATACAGTAATGTATATCCCCCCTCCCCTGTACTTCATTATAGTGATATGACATGTATACAGTAATGTATATCCCAGCTCCCCTGTACTCCATTATAGTGATATGACATGTATACAGTAATGTATATCCCCCCCCTCCCCTGTACTCCATTATAGTGATATGACATGTATACAGTATGTATATCCCCCCTCCCCTGTACTCCATTATAGTGATATGACGTGTATACAGTAATGTATACAAGCTGGGATATACATACTGTATACATGTCATATCACTATAATGGAGTACAGGGAAGTACTGTATACATGCTGGGATATACATACTGTATACATGTCATATCACTATAATGCAGTACAGGGGAGGGGGGATATACATTGCTGTATACATGTCATATCACTATAATGGAAGTATACATACTGTATAATTGGGATATACATTACTGTATACATGTCATATCACTATAATGGGGTACAGGGGAGCTGGGATATACATTACTGTATACATGTCATATCACTATAATGGGTTACAGGGGAGCTGGGATATACATTACTGTATACATGTCATATCACTATAATGGGGTACAGGGGAGGGGGGATATACATACTGTATACATGTCATATCACTATAATGGGGTACAGGGGAGGGGGATATACATTACTGTATACGTGTCATATCACTATAATGGAGTACAGGGGAGGGGGGATATACATTACTGTATACACGTCATATCACTATAATGGAGTACAGGGGAGGGGGGATATACATTACTGTATACACGTCATATCACTATAATGGAGTACAGGGGAGGGGGGATATACATTACTGTATACATGTCATATAACTATAATGGAGTACAGGGGAGGGGGGATATACATACTGTATACATGTCATATACCTATAATGGAGTACAGGGGAGGGGGGATATACATACTGTATACATGTCATATCACTATAATGGAGTACAGGGGAGGGGGGATATACATTACTGTATACATGTCATATCACTATAATGGGGTACAGGGGAGGGGGGGTATACATTACTGTATACATGTCATATCACTATAATGGAGTACAGGGGAGGGGAGATATACATTACTGTATACACGTCATATCACTATAATGGAGTACAGGGGAGGGTGGATATACATTACTGTATACACGTCCTATCACTATAATGGAGTACAGGGGAGGGTGGATATACATTACTGTATACACGTCCTATCACTATAATGGAGTACAGGGGAGGGGGATATACATTACTGTTTACACGACATATCACTAAAATGGGGTACAGGGGAGGGGGGATATACATTACTGTATACACGTCATATCACTATAATGGAGTACAGGGGAGCTGGGATATACATTACTGTATACATGTCATATCACTATAATGGAGTACAGGGGAGGGGGGGGATATACATTACTGTATACATGTCATATTACTATAATGGAGTACAGGGGAGGGGGGGGATATACATTACTGTATACATGTCATATCACTATAATGGAGTACAGGGGAGGGGGGGGGATATACATTACTGTATACATGTCATATCACTATAATGGAGTACAGCGGAGGGGGGGGATATACATTACTGTATACATGTCATATCACTATAATGGAGTACAGGGGAGGGGGGGGGATATACATTACTGTATACATGTCATATCACTATAATGGAGTACAGGGGAGGGGGGGATATACATTACTGTATACACGTCATATCACTATAATGGAGTACAGGGGAGGGGGATATACATTACTGTATACACGTGATATCACTATAATGGAGTACAGGGGAGGGGGGATATACATTACTGTATACATGTCATATCACTATAATGGAGTACAGGGGAGGGGGATATACATTACTGTATACATGTCATATCACTATAATGGAGTACAGGGGAGGGGGGATATACATTAATGTATACACGTCATATCACTATAATGGAGTACAGGGGAGCTGGGATATACATTACTGTATACACGTCATATCACTATAATGGAGTACAGGGGAGGGGGGATATACATTACTGTATACATGTCATATCACTATAATGGAGTACAGGGGAGGGGGGATATACATTACTGTATGTGCTGTTCTCCTCATATTTGTTATTTAACTGTGCATTGTATCACCAATTCTTATTTCACCATGTTGTTTCTATGTCTTGATCTGTTGCTGCCATCTGCTGGCCAGAATTTGCATGCTGCATGCCTCTGTTATAGCTAGTAAGTGTTTTCTCTGCTGGGTGTGGTTTTAGGCAAGCCTTGGTTCTGGTCACTTCCTGCAGCCATTTTATCTGCTATATAGCTGTGTGACAGGACATTCAATACCCTGGGCTTGTGAAGGCATCAGTTTTTGACCAGCAGTTAGCCTCAGGAAAGATATCACAGGACAGCATCAATACCTCTACTACCTTACAGTATTGTATCACTGTTTGTCGCTGTATTTTGGACCAAATAAACCCACGCTGATTTCATTCCCGTGTATACGTTTGGATCCATCTAACCTGAACATCTGCCGGTCCGGTCTGCTCCACTGCTTGGATACGAAGGTAGGAAGTTACACAGCCATTATCAGATATACCTTCATTCGCCTTCATGTGGGGACAGAACACTGTATACATGTCATATCACTATAATGGAGTACAGGGGAGGGGGGATATACATTACTGTATACATGTCATATCACTATAATGGAGTACAGGGGAGGGGGATATATATTACTGTATACATGTCATATTACTATAATGGAGTACAGGGGAGGGGGGATATACATTACTGTATACATGTCATATCACTATAATGGAGTACAGGGGAGGGGGGATATACATTACTGTATACATGTCATATCACTATAATGGAGTACAGGGGAGGGGGATATATATTACTGTATACATGTCATATTACTATAATGGAGTACAGGGGAGGGGGGATATACATTACTGTATAAATATACAGAAATCCCCCTGCGCTCCACAGAACCTAGTGAGTTAGCTGCTGTCACCTATTCTCTATACCGCAAGATATGTGCAACAAAATTATATAAGTGGTGAAGCGCTCAACTTAAATAATAGTGACAATTATCTCATTAATCAATATAAATGAAAAACTGGTACAATATCCCCATATATAAATTATACGTCCCTGGTGGTATGGTGATAAACAAATAATACCTCTTGAGCTGTGCAAATATGCAAACTCAATAAACAATATAAATGAAAAACTAGTGCAATGTCCTCATATAAATTATACGTCCCTGGTGGTATAGTGATGAACAACTAATACCTATTAAACTGTGCAAAGTGATACTTAAATTCAATTAATTAAACCAATTAAATAAGATATTAATTACAATAAAATAAATTGTGATGCCACACTGTGCAAAATCATCAAAAGTGTTCAAATGATGTCACTCCATGCTGAAATAGTGCTCTTCGTGCAGATCTTGACGTGACTCCCCTCAAAAATAGCCAAAGTGCCCCCTCACCTTCCACATTCGACCCTTGCGGGTCACAGAGCTTTATATATATATAATATATCTCTGCCAGATGTTATTCTCCTCCACTGCCTCCACCGACCCAATCAAGATCCTCCTCCAGGCAATGAGTTACACTCCAATAACTCCCCTCACAAAACGGACTCAGACACAGGGCGCATATGCAAGAAAAAGCAGACCTCCATAGTGCAACACTGTTTTAATGCACTCAGCGATAAATGAAAAAATGCACTCACATATCCTCCAACAGAGAGAAGCAGTTCCCCATGTGCTATGGGTATATTCAGGTGTACAAAGATGGCGTCCGAACCCGGAACCGGAAGTACGTCACCCCTATGACCGGAAATACGTCGACGCGTTGCGCCACGATCACGTGGCTTCTTCAGGATACCGCATTGGATGGCCGCACTTCCTTTTAACTACTCAGGATAATCTACAAGGGGCGTGTATATTACCTCCATTTTCATGGAGCCCACTATGCATAGGACGGCCGCGATCCGCCGCTACTTCCCCTGGTTTCCCATTATGCCTTCTCTACTGTTCCTAAAATAATACAAATAACCCCCCAAAAGAACTTTTATTAAACCCCATGATTAATATTATTAAAATAGGTATATACTCTATACCCATATATAATTATATGACAAAGGAAAATTATAAATATATACAAACCTAATCAGGGGATAAATCAATGTATGTGTAAAAACACATATCCACTACTAATGATTCCCCTCCCCCCTAAACATATTTTTAAAACTACCCCATTACAAAAAATTAATTTAATATATTATAATTATTTTAAACATATTACTTTGAAGAAATATTAATTAAATTAATTAACACCTAATTCTACATAATTTGATAAAATCCAATAAAAACATAATCTGATAAAAACTCCTGTATAATACCCATACCACATGTTCACATAGATAGAATCATATATTTCTAAAACCACCAAATTAAACATTCTAAACTTTAACCAAGTAATATTAAAAATCATTAATGAAACAATTGAGGTCAAATTCAATATTTAAGCCTCTAGGTGTCAGCGTTTGCATAAGAAAAATCCATTTGGACTCCGCCTGACTTATTGTTCTCATTTTGTGGCTCCCTCTCCAGTGTTTTCTATATCGTTCTACCCCCCAGAATTTCAATCCCGAGGGGTCATTCCCATGATGACTAGCAAAATGTTTGGAGACACTATGTTTTGGATTACCCTTTTGTATATTTTTCACATGTTCTCTCAATCTCACCCACAAAGCTCTTTTAGTACGTCCCACATACTGCAAACCGCAGTTACACTCTAGAACATAAATGACCCCTTCAGTTTTACACATGATAAAATCTTTGATCTCAAATGGCCTCCCATTGCTATTAGATGCAAACTCTTTCTTCTTTTGATTCTGCCCTTTTGTGACTTTGCAGACACTACATTTTTTACAAGGATAACAACCTGTAACATTAAACAGGGTACCTTCTCTATTCACCTTAGGTGGATCTAATACATTCTTCATAATTTTATTCCTCAAAGTAGGAGCTCTCCTGTAGATAAATTTGGGTTGTTCTGGCAATATATTGCCTAGTAGGGGGTCCATTTTTAAAATCGGCCAATGCTTCTTAAAAATATTTTGGATCTTTTTATATTGTAAATTAAAATCCAGAATCACCGCTACTTGATCCTTCTCCTTATCATCATTTTTTATTTTATTCACAATAAGTCTCTCTCTATCCATATTGGCCACCTCCAGTTTATTCTTCTCAAGATCAGACACAGAATAACCTTTGGATGCAAACCTTTTTTCTAAAATCATGGCCTGAGTATTATAATCTTCTTCGTATGTACAATTTCTTTTTAACCTGATGAACTGGCCCTTTGGGATGTTCAGTAACCAAGGGGGAAAATGACAACTCTCTATCGGAATGTAACCATTCCTGTCCACATCCTTAAAATGCGTTTTAGTACTAATAATTTCCCCTTGTACTTGGATGTCCAAATCTAAAAATTGGATGGACTGATTACTACATTTCCATACAAACTTTATGTTCTTATTATTATTATTTAATTGTTTTAAAAAATCCATCAGTTTTCTTTCATCCCCTTTCCATACGATAAATACATCATCTATGTATCGCTTATACATTGCCAGTTCAGCAGGTTTATCTTTATATACTGAGTCTTGTTCCCAGTGGGCCATGAACAAGTTTGCCACACTTGGGGCAAAACGAGCTCCCATAGCTACACCCCTAATCTGTCTATAAAAAACCTTGTCATACCAAAAGTAGTTATGGCTCAGACTGAAATCAAGACATTGTGTAATAAATTTCCTCTGCGTCCAATTTAAATTACTTAATTCCCTAAGACCCCACCCCGTGGCTTCCAATGCATCTTCATGATTAATGATAGTATATAACGAGGATACATCAGCACTAGCCAATATTATGTTAGAGCTCCCTTTTTCTTCTTCCAGAAGTTGAATTAGATGTTTGGTATCTCTCAAAAACGATACTGTATTCTGGACCAGTGGTTGTAAAAAGGTATCTATATATTGGCCTAGTCTGGCCAATACCGATTGGATACCGTTAACAATTGGCCTCCCCGGTGGATTAACAGAATCTTTATGCATCTTCGGAATTGTATAGATTACCGGTATACGACAACATTCTGGTACCAAATATCTGCCCTCTTTACTATTTAGTATTTTTTTCTTTTCACCTATTTTAATTAACTGTTCCAATTCCTTTCTGTATATCCTTGTGGGGTCTTTTTGTAATTTCTGATATGTAGCCACATCATCCAACTGTGCCTGCAATTCACTGTAATAATAATCCTTGGAAAGTACAACGATTCCCCCTCCCTTATCTGCCGGCCTTACTACTATGTCATTCCTTTTCATTAATTTATTCACACCTATTTGAAATCCATGGTTAACCTTCTTATTCGGAATTTGTAAATTCTCTAAATCTTTATTGACCATTTTTTTAAAAACTTCCACTTGGTTATTACTATTAATCTGGGGATTAAAAACAGATTTATTTTTCAATGCGGTATGGGTAAATTTATCATTAAAATTCTTAAAAGTATTATCCTTGGCTCTTGTGAGCCCTAAAAAATATTTCTTCAAGTTCAATTTCCTGATGTATTTTTGCGTATCTATATACGTACTAAACTTATCCATATTCTTAGGGGGCGCAAATTTTAAACCTTTGTCAAGGACCATAATCTCTTCTCTTGAAAGGGATGTCCCACTAATGTTAAAGATCCCTTCCCCTACTGGTCTCTTTTCCTTTTGTTTTTTGCTTCCTCTGCAGCCCCTTCTCTTCCTGGGCTTTTCTGTTTCCCTGGTATTGGACTCTTCTCCCCTTTGCCCCTCTCTAAAAAATCTCTACTAGGATAATGATTTAAAGGTTCAAACCTATTTTGAGTTGGGACAGGACCCTGATTATCATACCTAGGTAGATACCAATCTCCATTCCTAGGACTTCTCTCATAATATGGTTGATAATTCATCCCTTGTTGTGGATAATAATTCCTCGGTTGTTGGTAGTCTGACCTAGATTGATTCGATCTATACGGTTGGTAATAGGGTCTCCCTCTTTTACCTCTTCCTGCTTGCCCATTATATGATCCTCCTCTCTTCACAGGTCTCCACCTGTTATTGGGAGTAGGATAAGACTGTGTATTATATTGCTGGCTTTCATTATAAGTGCCACTCACTGGTTCCTTATATGACACATGTGGAGTAGGAGCTTTATCAACCACTACAGATTTAACTGGTGTGGAATTAGTAGATCCTATATCTGGATTAGGGGCTGAGGATTGCCATTTAAATACTAAATTTTTTGAGAAATCATTAGTATCCCTGTGGTATTTCTTCATTTTTCTAAATTTCACCTCCGTATCAACTTTTTCCAGGTCTTTACTTAATCTTTTTGTCAAATTGACCATTTGCGGTGTGTCCTTAAATGGTTCAATTTGTTTCCTAATGTCCTCTATTTGCATCTCCAAATTCCTCATTTTTTTCTGTTTTCTCTTAAGCAAAAATTGCACTAGTTCTAAACCTTTTTCATTAAAAAAACAGAACCATTCTTCCACAGAATCTGTATCTGTGAGCCCATCACTGATGGGAACATCCCATCTTAATCTCCTGGGGACTAATCTATCTTTTAGGTATTTTTCATGAGTGGCCATATCCCACCATGTAGTAACCTTTTTCTCCATTAGGTGGCCCAATTTTCTAAGGAGAGTATCCAAATCACCATTTTTACTAATTCCATCTTTATTAAATACATCTTCCAGATCAATGGTTCTATTTTCTAGAAACCCAAAAACATCCATGTTTGCTGCGGGTGGTTTTAGAAATATATGATTCTATCTATGTGAACATGTGGTATGGGTATTATACAGGAGTTTTTATCAGATTATGTTTTTATTGGATATTATCAAATTATGTAGAATTAGGTGTTAATTAATTTAATTAATATTTCTTCAAAGTAATATGTTTAAAATAATTATAATATATTAAATTAATTTTTTGTAATGGGGTAGTTTTAAAAATATGTTTAGGGGGGAGGGGAATCATTAGTAGTGGATATGTGTTTTTACACATACATTGATTTATCCCCTGATTAGGTTTGTATATATTTATAATTTTCCTTTGTCATATAATTATATATGGGTATAGAGTATATACCTATTTTAATAATATTAATCATGGGGATTAATAAAAGTTCTTTTGGGGGGTTATTTGTATTATTTTAGGAACAGTAGAGAAGGCATAATGGGAAACCAGGGGAAGTAGCGGCGGATCGCGGCCGTCCTATGCATAGTGGGCTCCATGAAAATGGAGGTAATATACACGCCCCTTGTAGATTATCCTGAGTAGTTAAAAGGAAGTGCGGCCATCCAATGCGGTATCCTGAAGAAGCCACGTGATCGTGGCGCAACGCGTCAACGTATTTCCGGTCATAGGGGTGACGTACTTCCGGTTCCAGGTTCGGACGCCATCTTTGTACACCTGAATATACCCATAGCACATGGGGAACTGCTTCTCTCTGTTGGAGGATATGTGAGTGCATTTTTTCATTTATCGCTGAGTGCATTAAAACAGTGTTGCACTATGGAGGTCTGCTTTTTCTTGCATATGCGCCCTGTGTCTGAGTCCGTTTTGTGAGGGGAGTTATTGGAGTGTAACTCATTGCCTGGAGGAGGATCTTGATTGGGTCGGTGGAGGCAGTGGAGGAGAATAACATCTGGCAGAGATATATTATATATATATAAAGCTCTGTGACCCGCAAGGGTCGAATGTGGAAGGTGAGGGGGCACTTTGGCTATTATTGAGGGGAGTCACGTCAAGATCTGCACGAAGAGCACTATTTCAGCATGGAGTGACATCATTTGAACACTTTTGATGATTTTGCACAGTGTGGCATCACAATTTATTTTATTGTAATTAATATCTTATTTAATTGGTTTAATTAATTGAATTTAAGTATCACTTTGCACAGTTTAATAGGTATTAGTTGTTCATCACTATACCACCAGGGACGTATAATTTATATGAGGACATTGCACTAGTTTTTCATTTATATTGTTTATTGAGTTTGCATATTTGCACAGCTCAAGAGGTATTATTTGTTTATCACCATACCACCAGGGACGTATAATTTATATATGGGGATATTGTACCAGTTTTTCATTTATATTGATTAATGAGATAATTGTCACTATTATTTAAGTTGAGCACTTCACCACTTATATAATTTTGTTATACATTACTGTATACATGTCATATCACTATAATGGAGTACAGGGGAGGGGGGATATACATTACTGTATACATGTCATATCACTATAATGGAGTACAGGGGAGGGGGGATATACATTACTGTATACACGTCATATCACTATAATGGAGTACAGGGGAGGGGGGATATACATTACTGTATACATGTCATATCACTATAATGGAGTACAGGGGAGGGGGATATACATTACTGTATACATGTCATATCACTATAATGGAGTACAGGGGAGGGGGGATATACATTACTGTATACATGTCATATCACTATAATGGAGTACAGGGGAGGGGGGATATACATTACTGTATACATGTCATATCACTATAATGGAGTACAGGGGAGGGGGATATACATTACTGTATACATGTCATATTACTATAATGGAGTACAGGGGAGGGGGGATATACATTACTGTATACATGTCATATTACTATAATGGAGTACAGGGGAGGGGGGATATACATTACTGTATACATGTCATATTACTATAATGGAGTACAGGGGAGGGGGGATATACATTACTGTATACATGTCATATTACTATAATGGAGTACAGGGGAGGGGGATATACATTACTGTATACATGTCATATCACTATAATGGAGTACAGGGGAGGGGGATGTACATTACTGTGTAGAAGTCTAGCAGTTCTAGTTCTGTTCACGTGGTGAATAAAGGAATGCCATACGGGTGTTTTGAGTCCACTGCTCATCTACTCACACTAACATGTTTGAAAATGTTTTCATCAAATTCCTTTCCTCTGAATTTGATCTCAATAACATAGTTCACAGTACAACCTTCCATAGGTGTTTCCCCATACTAACTACTAAGATGATATTTTCCTAAATGATGGCAAACACAAAGGGAACATTTTGAATTATTATTCTAAAACATATATAAGAAAAACATTTTGTGATCTTTATGTATTTGCTGCTCATTATTTTCATGATCTTTAGTGTGATTAGTTGATGATCTGCGTTTAGCTGTCCATTGGTGTGCTTGGAGATTTACAGACAGCTCTTTCATTGACCGAGGTCAGTATCAGGGGTGGACTGACCATTTGAGCACTCGGGCACTGCCCGAGGGCCCGGGCTCAGTAGGGGGCCCCATCAGATGCCCCTGGTACCTTTCATTGGCTTTTTCATAGGCTTTTTTGGGTTTGGGTGAGGATACAGGGGCCACATGATCCCCTATTGCCCGGGGGCCCCATGAGTTGTCAGTCCGCCCCTGGTCTCCAAACTGTGGCCCAGGGGCCAGATGTGGCCATCTACTTGCTTTCATTTGGCCCTTGGGGCAATATTTTATCCAATGATACCAATAATGGGGCATAATTACCCCCACTGACACCAGTGATGGGGTACAATTCCTCCCAATGACACCAAGGATGGCACACAATTTTTTCCAATGACACCAACAATGGTTATAATGATGGGGTACAATTCATCCCAATATCACCAATGATGAGGCACAATTCCTCCTAATGACAACAAAGATGATGTAAATGTTTTTTCCTCTACTAACGTCAGGGCATTTTTTTGACTCGCAACGGCTACAGTCTGGCCCCCCAAAAGTCTGAAGCATGGTAAACTGGCCCTTTGTTTAGAAAGCTTGGAGACCCCTGGTATAGAAGATCATCCTATAGGCCATTACCTCTTGTTTTTCCAGGTTTGGGTGATCTTTTAGGTATCCTATCCCAACTTTATTGCATAAAGGAGTTAAAATATTCCATGGCAAACTGACGCTAACGCGTTTCGGTCTAAAAACAGACCTTGTTCATAGCTTATTATGAAGAAGGTCTGTTTTAGACTGAAACGCGTTAGCGTCAGTTTGACATGGAATATTTTAACTCCTTTATGCAATAAAGATTTTTGTATTCACCTGTTGTCAACATTTTTGGAATTGAATATTATACAAGTCTAAGTATCGTTTCTGAAGGATGGGCAACTATGAATAAGGACAGATGTAATGTATTTCAAAAGTACAGTACTTAAAATTTACACTTGCTACTGTTGCCAGAGTGACACAACTAGGTTTACTCTAGAGCAATTTTTGGTGAAGGCTAATTTAATCCTTTCTCTGTTCTTTGGTGCCTGGGATGGTTGGGATAGGATATCTAAAGGAAATCTCCCAAAATCGGAAAAACAAGAGATAGCAGCCTTTAGGATGATCTTCTATACTGACTTCGGTCAATGAAAGAGCTGTCTGTAAATCTCACAAGCACACCAATGATACCAATGGTATACCACTTGTATACATAAGCAGATGGAGACTGCTAGTTGGCCATGGTGAGCTTATGTGCTTTAAGTCTAATACATCCAATAGGTAGTAGCAACCCACTCCTGTCTGGATTTGCACTTGTATAATATTGTTGGCTATGTTTAATCACTTAGCCTCCTGTACCGTGACTCCCCTCCACGATCACCTTATGCTCAGTCTCCCCCCGTGACCAGTTCCAGTGAGATGGCACACGTGACCATATCTTACATGTCTAGTTCAAGGAACACCATCACTTTTGTCAGGGATCCAGGTATGACCAGAGATGTGTGGACTGACACAGGGAAACGCAGGCTCAAGGATGGTGTAAAAGTAATATAATTTATTTAAGGTTACACAATACACAGAACACACAGTGCAAAACCAATCCAAACCTTAAGCTAGTCCCAATATGTGTGGGAACACAAGCGTTGTCGGGCAGGCCGGGTCGGTAACTATCAGGCAGGTAGGTACAGGAGGAGCAGGCAGAGAGTAGTCATGTAAAGAGCCAGGGGTCAGTGCAGGAGACAGTCAGCAGGATCAGGATCAAGCAGGGTCGGCAACAAAGGGTACTTCACAGAACAGATGATCAGGCACAGGTAACAAGATACAGGGGCTCATGGGAAACATACACCAAGGCACTGACTGCAGGTCTGGCCATTCCTTAAATACACCACCTGCAATCAGCCTCAGGTGATGGCTGATTGCAGGAGTGAGCCTCTGGTTGCTGAGAGCACCCGCTGGCCAGCCCTGGTACTGTAGCACACAAGGCAGGTGAGTCCCACCATCATTGGCAAGTCCATTCCTGACAACTTTTTCCAGTCAGGAAAAAAAGCGACAGTGCCTGTATAAAGGAAGCCCCCTGACCTTGCCAGCACTCCCCCACACTCCTTCTGCTACCTCATCCAGTAAAATACCCAGTACTTCCAAGTATGGTAGGGCTTGTGACCTCCTCCCATGTGACAGGCATCAAGTCTGGAAACCAATTGCTAGGTCACAGCACCATCACATGATAGAGGGAGTGCCACCACCACTCTCCTTAGAGTCCGACACCATCAGACACTGGGGTTTCTGGTGCTGGCTGTGGTGCTGGACCACTGAAAAAGTTAGATAGAATGAAACAGGTGGTCCCCATTACACAGATATCTAATGGACAAGGTGGCAATGTCTCTATATTATGGTTTGGTTGAGTAGTAGTGCATTATGAATCACTCACCAGGCCAAAATCCATTCAGTCTAAATTAACCTGTTCATGAGCACATTTTAAATACAAAAAAGCATATTGCTTGTAGCCACCAGTCTAGTGCTTGCTATTATATTTATTATAAGTAATAGTTGACATGGGCAACAAAACTATTCCAAATGTGTTGTAATAATGAATTTTTTTGGAAGAATCGTAATTGTTGTTGTTTGTAAATACATGAATCTGCGCCCCATGGTAGTCTGTTTTTATTAAAAAAAAAAGAGTTGTGTATGTCTATGAGCAGGGGTGTGGTAAGCTCCTCTGGGGCTGGGCCTGATGTAATTAGCTCTATGTTCTCTGCTGGCCTTTTATAAATTCAGGAAGTAATAGTATACACAGAGAAAGTAAACATTGTTATATTCATGAAATATTAGTAAACCCCACATTACAAATTCAAAACGGAAACGTGCTGTATTTTTGGTTTGGCTTTTTTTTTCTGATTCTTCCCTTGCAAACATTCTACCATTGTTTTTTTTCAAAACATCCTGCCTTAATAAAATAAATTCTAAATATAGAAATACAAATTCAAACTATGGTAATACTATGTTTGAACTGTTTTTTTGTCTTGGTGATGTGTTATTTGTAAGTTCTCTAGATATCTCTCTAAAACCTCAACCACGGCATAGTCTCACTGATATGACATGACTATTGCACCAGAGATAGGCTCGTCCACTTCCCTATTATCACCATTACCGTTCCGTGCCAACCCCCTTCCCCTTAACCAATTATACTAACAAAAGACATAACACCAATTTTGGAGTAAATGGCCAACATGGCCTTTTATTAACAACTCAAGTTACAATACACCAACCATTCCTTATAACAGAAACCCACAGAATTGTTGTTGGTCTTCGAAGGCACCCCAAAATGATCCGAAATGCACCTGCGGACAACCATATACACTAGGCCTCCAGCCGCTACCAACCAGCTCGGAGACAACCATACCGTCCGCAGTGCAGCACCACCACCTTCCAGTTAAACCTTGGTTAACTGGGAATGTCCCCGGGCATCCCATACCACGGATGGGTCCCACACCATTGTTGTTTACCTTCCAAATAAGAACCGCCTCCAAAGACCAACAACCGCCACCAACCATTCCTTATAACAGAAACCCACAGAATTGTTGTCGGTCTTCGAAGGCACCCTAAAACGATCTGAAATGCACCTGCGGACAACCATATACACTAGGCCTCCAGCCGCAACCAACCAGCTCGGAGACAACCATACCGTCCGCAGTGCAGCACCACCACCTTCCAGTTAAACCTCGGTTAACTGGGAATGTCCCCGGGCATTCCATACCACGAATGGGTCCCACACCATTGTTGTTCACCGTCCAAATAAGAACCGCCTCCAAAGACCAACAACCGTCCATGAACCAACATAATCCCCCCCTTCTACCTGGAGGGACCCAAACTCACCCAAACAGGGAGGGCGGGAGGGAAGCTCACACTCTTGCCGTCCAGCTAACTGACGCCCCCTAACAGAACCTCCCACCCTAAGGTGCAGCAAAACCCCACCTACACCAACCTCTACCAATCAGCTACCCCCCACTAACAATAACAAATCCCCCCTGGAGCTACCTTAACCCTTTCTGCTCTTCCTTCCCCCACTCTGGGCCTAGTCATGTATGCCCTGCGCTATTTCTTCTTTATTTCGCTACGGGCATTTCTTGACTATTGCACCAGAGATAGGCTCGTCCACTTCCCTATTATCACCATTACCGTTCCGCGCCAACCCCCTTCCCCTTAACCAATTATACTAACAAAAGACATAACACCAATTTTGGAGTAAATGGCCAACATGGCCTTTTATTAACAACTCAAGTTACAATACACCAACCATTCCTTATAACAGAAACCCACAGAATTGTTGTTGGTCTTCGAAGGCACCCCAAAATGATCCGAAATGCACCTGCGGACAACCATATACACTAGGCCTCCAGCCGCTACCAACCAGCTCGGAGACAACCATACCGTCCGCAGTGCAGCACCACCACCTTCCAGTTAAACCTTGGTTAACTGGGAATGTCCCCGGGCATCCCATACCACGGATGGGTCCCACACCATTGTTGTTTACCTTCCAAATAAGAACCGCCTCCAAAGACCAACAACCGCCACAGCACGCTGGGTAAGCCCTTACCCATGCGTGCCACGCCACAAACGAACAGCCCGCTGAATGCCATCCTGCAGATCCAGGGACCATAAATCCATCCCAACCGCAGTCAAAATGCACCCCATCGCACCTGAGATACCGTCAAGTATCCACCTCCAACTCCAAGTGCCGGACCACCAACCCCCCATGGGGACTAAAGAAACGCCCCACCTCTCTGTTAACCTAGATCCGAGCCTTATTGAGCCTCTCCACCGACCGCGCCCAACGCCAAGAGGTACGGGCGACAATGTCGGACCACACCACCACCATCCCCGGATAAGCCCGCCGCAACTGAAGAAAATCCAGCTTGACAGGTTGCACCAGCTCCCGCTCAGCGTGCCTGAAAAAAACACCCCTGCCCCACTGGACGACGGGACAAAAATTCCTGAACCGCCCGCACTGGGCACACCAGCGAAGCCGGAAGAACGAAAAAACGCACCCGACCACCACATCCCAATTGGTTCGTCTGAGACCGACGTACCAGCACCTCCACCCATGCACCGGAGCACCTGACCTCATCCACCAATAACCCCCCAAGAACCGATTTGGACGGACTAACGAGCTCCCCAATACACAACGCCCCAAAAAAGGCCACCGCAAAAGCCGCCCGAAATAAGCACACCTCAAAGTCCGAAGAACACACAGACCACAAATGCACAAAGACCCCAACAACTCAAAAGACACCGGACGACGAGAATCCTTACAGCGATGAGCGCTCCGATAACCCCGGAGAGCCTGCCGAACCCAAAAATCTTCAGTGAAATCCAGACACCCTTGCAACTTAAAGAAGAATGCCAAACCCGCCAGTCGGCGATCCACCGCAGCAGCCGACACCCCCCGCTCAAAATTCCATCACAAAGTACAACACCGCCAAAACCACCTCCAGCCCCCAGGGATCAATCTCAACCCGCTGTAGCAGATCCAGCCACACCCGCCAGACCCTAGAGTATGCAGACCAAGTCGCCTCACTCACCGAACGCCGGATCCAGCCCGCAAGGACTCCAAGGCAATCTCCCACAGCCCGTCGGGACAAAGAACCCCGTGTTGCTCCGCCGCCAACGCCACCTCTCGGAATTTGTCCCACCAAAAGCGAGACAAAACGTCAGCCACGGTGTTATCAACCCCAGGGAGACGCAGCGCATGGAGAAAAAAACATTCAGACGCAGACAACGCAACACTAAATGGTGAAGCAAGCTCCGGCCGTGAAGAAGCTGAGACCCGATTGATGACCTGAACCACCCCCAAATTGTCACAGTGACAACGCACGGTTAGATTTCGAAAAATTCTCTCCCCAAACCTCAACACCACCGGAAAAAATTCCAACAACACCAAGTTGCGAAGAAAAAAAAAAACCCGCCTCCCGCCAGGAAGCAGGCCACGAGGCCGCACCCCATCGACCCTGGAAAAAAGCCCCATAGCCCGCCTACGCGTCCGTGAACCATTCCAAGTCAAAATTGCTAACAGGGCCAGACATCCAGAGAGCCCGCCCATTAAACGAATCCAAAAAGGTGTGCCACAAATGCAAGTCCTCCCGATGATCCCGAGTCAACCGAATAAATGTAAAGGGGAGGTAATCCCTACCGTCGCCGCCGCCAACCGGCAGCAGAACACCTGACCCATGGGCAGAATCCGACAAGCGAAGTTAAGTTTTGCCCACCAACGACTGTAAGGCCCGCAGCTGAATTTCTCGCTTGCCCCAGCACCCCACGGAGTTCCCCTTGTAGAGCCACCAGCTGAACCTCAGGCAAGCGGCACTCCACCATGCCGGAATCCAAAACAATGCCCAAGAAAGTCATCACCATAGCCGGGCCCACAGTTCCATCCACCGCCAGAGGAATCCCGAAACGTACCGCAACGTGTTGCAAAATGGCCAGCAAAACTGCACACACGCCGGAATCCGGCGGACCCACGCAAAGAAAATCATCCAAATATTGGAAGACCGAATACACCCCTGAGACATCCCGCACCACCCACTCCACGAATGAACTGAACTTCTCAAACAAAGCGCAAGATATAGAACACCCCATAGAAAGGCACTTATCAACGCAAAATTAGCCCTGCCAATGACAACCCAAAAAACGAAAACTGTCCGGATGGACTGGCAACAGCCGAAACGCCGACTCACCGTCCGATTTTGCCATGAGCGCACCGCGCCCATACCGATGGACCCAGAAAACAGCCACATCAAAAGACGCGTAAGACACCGAACACGACTCCGAATCAATAGCAGCATTCCCCGACCCCCCCTTAGGGAAGGACAGGTGGGGAATTAACCCAAACGCATTCGGCTCCTGCTGGGGCACAACCCCCAAGGGAGAAACAACCAAATCCGAAAACGGAGCGCAAGTAAACGGACCCCCCATGCATCCCAACCCCTTCCTTACGCAACTTAGCCGAAACCCCATCCTCATGCCGCAAGGCCGACCGCAAATTCCGAGCTAAGGGAGAAATCAAAGTCCAAGTACACGGGATGCGAAAATCCTCCGAAAAAACCCGCCGTCAGCAGCACTGCAGCTGCCCGATCAGGAAACCTCTTTAAGAAAGGCCCCATCCTTTTCACTCGCACCGGAGTCGTCCCTCTTACCAGCATGCTCTCCGGGAAGGCCTCGACCCCGCTGGAAACAGCGCGACAAGGGATGGGAGCCCCCGCACCTGGAACATGCGTGCCAAAAACGGCAAGACCCACCAAATCGACACGTCCCCTCTCGGAACTGCTAGCAGAACCCCCGACGCCTGGAGGCCGATTGTCCCAGGGAGAACGAACTGCCGGCCCCCGCTCTGAAAAAACGAACCAGGGGCCTTCGCCGGTGTCAGGAGTCGCATCCAGAGGCCAATGTCCTCATTATCCCAAAGCAACGACTGGCGAACCGCCCTCCGCTGCCTAAACTGCCATCGTACCAAAGCCACGCAGTACCCCCATAAACCCTGTGAGCCTCACCAATGGCATCAAGGTAACAGACCAGTGCCGAGCAACGTTCAGGAGCCTTCTCCCCAATCACACTAGCCAAGATCGCGAACGCCTGCAACCAATTTGCAAAGGCACGCGGGATAAAACGAAAACGCCGCTGCTCCGCTTCCACCCGCCTACTCTCGTCAACCCGGGACCCTTCAAAAAAAAAAAAAAAGAAAACGCTCCAAAGGCAAGAGTGAGAATATATCAACGTACTCCCCACTCCAAATCTTCACCCGTACCTCCGACTGTAAGTGCGCACCCAAAGGGCCCACAAAACACCCGTACACTTCGCCCCTGGCCGAGTCCGCCAAGCCCGGACACCCTCGAAACCGCACCCAACACCGCGGAGGGGGCCGCAGAACCCCGATCACCTGTCGTGGCCCGGAACAACCCCTAGCCCAGACCCCGGAAAAGAAGAGACCCCTGGACGCCGCACGTCCCCGCAGTCCTGTACAAGAACCCCGAAACCTTCCCCACCATCCGGCGGGAGCCACGCAGAAGCAGGCCCAAGCGCCCCACCACCGCACCCACGCAAGATGCCGCAACAGGTCCCGCAAACCGGAAATACACATCACCGAGACCCCCACCCATACCCGACGGGGGAACGCCGACAGCTCACGCCGCAGAGCCGCGCCCACCATAGCGGCCCTATCACCCCCCAGCAGGTCCCGTAACGCAGAAGAAAAAGAGATAGACCCCAGAACAGGTAACTCACCAGGCTTCCCAGGAGATGCCCCTTCAGCCGCGCGCACACGATCCACCGTTGTAGAGCGGCCAGCCGTCGCCCCCGCATCGGGTTCCGACAGCTCGCCCTCCGACCTCTCGTCCTCCGCACGCTGGTCAGATGGCCTCCTGGTCCCAGGAGCCACGGGTCCTGCTGGTCTGTGCCGCTCACGACTCCGCCTCCCGGCACCAGACACGCTCACCGCCGTCCCTGGGCTCCGACCTGCAGCATTTCCAGCTGCCCTCCGCCCAGCTCCAGTCTGCCGCTGATGCTGCTGTGGAGCCAGAGCACCAGACCGTCCAGGGGGCCCGCCGGCCGCAGCAGTAGACAGCCCAGCAGCCGCACAACTCCCCGCTGCACTCCGTCCAGTGCCGATCCCACGCTGCCGCCTCACCGGAGCCAGAGCCCCAGACTTCTCAGGGGGCCCGCCGGCCGCAGCAGGAGACAGCCCGGCAGCCGCAGCTGTGCGCCTCCCACGCAGGGCTCCCTCCCTGACCGGCACCTTGTCAGTGGAGGAGCCGCAGATTCATCTTCTGCCTCCATGCTGTGCAGGCGGGGGGAGGGGCTTCCCCCACGTGAGGCCCCGCCCACCGAGCTCCGCCGATGGCAGGGATTCCCCGCTAGCAGAGGCAAAGGAGCGCCCTGCAAGCGGAGCCGGAGGGGCCCGAGCGGGGCTCCCATGGTGGCACTGAGCTCTGGAAGGGGTGGGGGGGAGGGGCTTCCCCCGCACGAGGCCCCGCCCACCAAGCTCCGCCGATGTCGGGGACTCCTCTCGGCCTCCCCGCTAGCAGAGGCAAAGGAGCGCCCTGCAAGCGGAGCCGGAGGGGCCCGAGCGGGGCTCCCATGGTGGCATTGCTCTGGGAGGGGTGGGGCTTCCCCCGCACGAGGCCCCGCCCACCGAGCTCCGCCGATGTCGGGACTCCTCCCGGCTTCCCCGCTAGCAGAGGCAAAGGAGCGCCCTGCAAGCGGAGCCGGAGGGGCCCGAGCGGGGCTCCCATGGTTGTGTTGAACTCTGGAAGGGAGGAAGGAGGAAGGGGGGGAACCCGGGCTAAAGCGCTCCGGAGGCCTAGACCTCCGAGCACGTGGGCGCTCCCGCCCCCCTGCTGCAGGTGATGAGCCCGGATCCTCCAAGAGATCCGAGACACGGCTCTGCAGCCAGTCCATCCCACTTCCTCCGCTGCCTCCTCCAGCTGAACCAAAAGGCCATCCATGGCAGGGCTAAAGGTGGCCTGAAGCAAGGTGTGCGAAACAGACACCAAGCTCACACTCTTGCCGTCCAGCTAACTGACGCCCCCTCACAGAACCTCCCACCCTAAGGTGCAGCAAAACCCCACCTACACCAACCTCTACCAATCAGCTACCCCCCACTAACAATAACAAATCCCCCCTGGAGCTACCTTAACCCTTTCTGCTCTTCCTTCCCCCACTCTGGGCCTAGTCATGTATGCCCTGCGCTATTTCTTCTTTATTTCGCTACGGGCATTCCTTTCCTGGAATTGTTGCTTCTGTTTTACTCATTTCCTCTCTTTTAAGTCCTCATGCACACCAGAGGTTTGTACAGCGGTTGTTTTTGGCTTTTGACGTTTTTTTCTACAGCCAGTAAACCCCCCCCCAGCATGTTATCCTGTGTGTCCATACACATAGACTGCAATCAATGTTTTTTGGCAGGGGTGCTTTTTGGCTGGAAAAAAAACCCAGGACTAGTGGGTTTCTAGAGAAGTTTTTTTAGCTGTAAAAATGCTCTAATGCTGCAAAATGCGGTCAAACTAGTGTTTCTGGATGGAAAACCTAAAAAAAACACAAACACAGAAAAACGCCACTAAATGCTAATACAAAAACGCTAAAAACCGCTGAAAAACTCATGTTTTTAACCACTTGACCTCCAGAGGATTTACCCCCCTTAATGACCAGGCCTCTTTTTGCTACTCAGCGCTGCACTAATTCAACTGATAATTGCGCGGTCATGCAATGCTGCACCCTAACGAAATTTACGTCCTTTTTTCACACAATTAGAGCTTTCTTTCGGTGTAATTTGATCACCTGTGCGCTTTTTATTTTTCACGCTATAAACAAAAAAAAGCCAAAAATTTTGAAGAAAAACAATATTTTTTATTTTCAGCTATAAAAAATATATAGTAAACTCAAAGTTGGTTATAAATTTAGGCCAAAATGTATTCTGCTCCATGTTTTTGGTAAAAAAAATCCCAATAAGTGTATATTGATTGCTTTGTGTGAAAGTTATAGCGTCTACAAACTATGGTATAGATACTGCAATTTACGCCATTTTTCTGCTATACAGCGCTGCGCTAGTTTAACGGACAATTGCGCGGTCATGCAATACGATACATAAATGAAATTTACATCCTTTTTTTCCCCACAAATTGAGCTTTCTTTCAGTTGTATTTGATCGCCTTGTGCTTTAAAAAAAAAATCGCCTTGCACTTTAAAAAAAAAAGGCTGACAATTTTGAGGAAAAAAAAACAATATTTTGGACTTTTTGCTATAAAACATGTCCAGTAAAAAAAAATGCAAAAATCAAATTTAGTCATAAATTTCTGCCAAAATGCATTCTGCGACATGTCTTTGCTAAAAAAAAACCCAATACGTGTAAATTAATTGGTTTACGTGAAAGTTATATTGTTTACAAATGGCGGGAAAGATACTGGGATTTTTAGGGTTTTTTTTATACTAATATATATACTAATAATGGTGGCGATCAGCAAATTATGGCGGCGATCAGGGACTTATGGCATCGACCAGTGACTTATGGCGGGACTGCGGCTAACATTCTGACATTGGGGGGTACTGATTTGGGGTCACTGACATCCCCAAAAACACTAATACAGTGATCAGTGCAAAAAAAAAACACTGACACTGTACTAATGGCAATGGGGAGGAAGGGGTTAACTTTATTTTGCAGGGAAGGGTTATAGGAGTGAGGGGGAGTGTTTTACTAGGGGGCGGGGTGTGTACTGGGCGGGACAAGGCTGATCGAGAAAGAGAAACTGTTTTTTCTCGATCAGCTCATCCTCGAGCTGACAGGGAAGTGTCAGACAGCACAGCTACTGCAGCTGTGCTGCCTGTCACTGTTTGCCGCTGATCGCCGGGACATAGCCGCTAAGGACCGGCTGTGACCCGGCGACTGACATCTGCAGCGGTGAACCGTGGGAGAAATAGGGCGGCGGCGCGCCTCGCGCGCGCCCCCGATTTGTTTACAAAACACACGGTTTAAAACGTGGTTTTGCCTGTGAGTGCCGCCCTGCCGCCGTATATGTACAGTGGCTGGGCGGCATGCGGTTAACGTGACTTTACACAGCTAACATTAAAACACCCCGTGTGCATGGAGCCTATGAGCTCTGCCAGCTTCCACAGTGATGGCGTGCTGTCAGTACCATCTTTGCAATTGTCTGGTATATGCAGTTTCTTATCCCGAGCAGGAAAATTGATATTGGTCTCCTAGGTAAATGTAGACAACAAAAAAAACAAACAAAACCTATCATTAGGAATGCAATTATTTCATGAATTTAACCAATTCAATACCGGGCAATTTTACACCTTCCTGCCCAGGCCATTTTCCAGGTTTCAGCGCTCTCACACTTTGAATGACAATTGCGCGGTCATACAACCCAAACTAAAATTTTATCATTTTCTTCACACAACTAGAGCTTTCTTTTGGTGGTATTTAATCACCGGGATTTTATTTTTTGCTAAATTATCAAAAAAAGACCGAAAATTTTGAAAAAAAAACACGTTTTTCTTTGTTTCTGTTATAAAAGTTTGCAAATAAATAATTGTTCTTCATAAATTTAGGCCGAGATGTATGTCTTTGGTGAAAATAACCCAAATTAGGATGTATTTTTTAGTTTGTAGGAAAGTTATAGAGTTCACAAACTATGGTATAGATCTGAATATTGATCAATCCTGAAGTACTGACAGCCAATCTAATTTCTTGAGGTCCAAGTATGTCAGAATAGTACATATATCCCCCAAATGACCCCTTTTTGCAGAGTAGACAGTCTGACGTACTTCATAAGAGGAATGGCAAGTTTTTTGAAGTTGTATTTTTTTTGTCATCATTTTTCGGAAAATGAAAAAATGCAAAAAATAATTTTCACTATTTTTTTTTTTTACATACTGTCACCAGTGCAGTACATCATCATCATACTCAGATCTGTCATCTGCCATGTCCAAGGTACACGTCCGGTGACAGATCGCTCCGCTGCATGGCTCTGCAAGCGCGAAAAGTGCGCATGTGCTGGAGGACGCCATTTGGCGTCCAACCCGGAAATCCAATACATTTTTCTGGCCGCCTTTTGGCTATTGGCCGGGCGTGTATTGGTTAAGCTTCTGAAGAACACATAATGTTACATTTGTTTGTGCCAAGATGTTGGACCCCACTGAGGCCTCATGGCCGCACAAGCAACCATCAAACATTGGTCTAATGCAATCATTTGAATGTTAGGTACACCTTGCTAGTACCAGGATGGACCCCTGTTTGCCTTCAGAACTGCCTTAATTCTTTGTGGCAGGAATGCGTATGCATCTTGGTTGCAGAGGCATAGCTTGAAGCTTGTGGGCCCAGATGCAAAAGTTGACTACTATCTGTAGCTTCCACTGTGCACCAAGATACTCCAAGTGGCTAAAGAATTATTTAAGATTTTTTTTACATAATGAAAGGGTTATTAAAAAGATTTTGGAGAAACTGTCCACATTTTGATATACCTCTTAAATTCTTTTAAATACCCTGGAGCAGGAGTAGACAACCTTTGAGAGGTGGAGATCTGCCTGAACAACATGAAAGAGATCAAAGATCACTGGGATTTGGAGATTTGGCTAGGCCACTCCAGGACCTTAATTTGCTTCTTCTTGAGCCACTCCTTTGTTGCCTTGGCCGTATGTTTTGGGTCAATGTCATGCTGGAACATCCATCCACGACCCATTTTCAATGCCCTGGCTGAGGGAAGAAGGTTTTCACCCAAGATTTGATGGTACATTGCCCCGTCCATCGTCCTTTGATGCAGTGCATTTGTCCTGTCCCCTTAGCAGCAAAACACCCCAAAGCAGAATGTTTCCACCACCATGTTTGACAGTTGGGATGGTGTTCTTGGGGTCACAGGCAGCATTCCTCCTCCTCCAAACACGGCGAGTTGAGTTGATGCCAAAGAGCTTGATTTTGGTCTCATCTGACCACAACACTTTCAACCAGTCCTCCTCTGCATCATTAAGATGTTCAGTGGCGAACTTCAGACGAGTCTGGACATGCGCTTTCTTGAGCAGAGGGACCTTCCGGGCACTGCAGGATTTCAATCCTTGATAGTCCTCTGATAATTTCCTCCTGCATTCTAGAGCTTTTGCTACATTTCTCACCTCTTTGCCACTATCCCCCACAGTAATTCCATTCTGCTACTAGATGTCCTCAGTCTTCTGGGTGAAATGAAGTATGGTGTCATTCAACATGGAAGACTGAGGACATACTATGAGTGCAGGGAGTCATAAACCCACAACAGCCTGCACTCAGTGTAATGATGCAAACTCTGCCTCTGATGGCAATATGTTCTGCATCTCCAAGGATCACCCATTGCTGGGAAAACATCAGAAGAAGTCTTTGCCTTCCACATGACTAGATGAAGACTGGAAAAAAATAATAAAAAAAAAAAAAAAATATATATATATATATATATATATATATATATACACACACAGGAGTATTTCACAGAAGGGAGTACACCCCTCATATTTTTGTAAATATTTTATTATATCTTTTCATGTGACAACACTGAAGGAATGACACTTTGATACAATGTAAAGTAGTGAGTGTACATCTTGTATAATAGTGTAAATATGCTGTCCCCTCATAATAACTCCACACAGAGATTAATGTCTAAACCACTGGCAACAAAAGTGAGTACACCTCTAAGTGAAAATGTCCAAATTGGGCCCAAAGTGTCAATATTTTGTGTGGCCACCATTATTTTCCAGCACTGCTGTGACGGGAGTCACTTTGGGTGGGGGGTCCATGGAACACAGCTCACTTTGGAGAGGTGGGGAGACCCCTGTCTCAGCTCCCCATATCCCTATAATGTGTAAGTCACCCTGTGCCTGTTAGGGTTACAGGGTGATCTGTCCTAATATTGGGATGGGGTGGGGGGTTGTTCATTGTTTAATGCCATGTGATTGCATCACATTGTTCTATTGTGTGTCTTGCTTGGGAGCAAACTATTATGGGATGCATGTGTTTGTGTATTGGCTTGGTGGGGGGGGTGTCTTCAGCAGCCCTCTCTTCTGATGGGACTGTCTGGTATGTCTCCTGTTACTAAAGGTAGATTGTCCCGCCCTATGTCATTATGCAGGGAGGGGGGTTGTTCCCTTTAATGTATATATCTTGTATCTGTGTTAAAATAATCTATTTCCTGGTTTTACTTCAAGATTGGTGTCGTGTAGTCTTGTATGGTCTGCTGTGGTGTCTGTGGTCGGTGTTCGGATGGGGAAGCGGTATCCTAACGGAAGTACCCAAGTGCAGGCGGGGTCCGATTCCATTACAACTGCCTTAACCCATTTGGGCATGGAGTTCACCAGAGCTTCACAGGTTGCCACTGGAATCCTCTTCCACTCCTCCATGATGACATCACGGAGCTGGTGGATGTTAGAGACCTTGCACTCCTCCACCTTGCGTTTGAGGATGCCCCACAGATGCTCAATAGGGTTTAGGTCCGGAGACATGCTTGGCCAGTCCATCATCTTTACCCTCAGCTTCTTTAGCAAGGAAGAGGTTGTCTTGGAGATGTGTTTGGGGTCATTATCATGTTTTAATACTGCCCTGCGGCCCAGTCTCCGAAGGGAGGGGATCATGCTCTGCTTCAGTATGTCACAGTACATGTTGGCATTCATGGTTCCCTCAAGGAACTGTAGCTCTCCAGTGCCGGCAGCACTCATGCAGCCCCAGACCATGCCACTCCCACCACCATGCTTGACTGTAGGCAAGATACACTTGTCTTTGTACTCCTCATCTGGTTGCCGCCACACATGCTTGACACCATCTGAACCAAATCAGTCTATCTTGGTCTCATCAGACCACAGGACATGTTTCCAGTAATGCATGTGCTTAGTCTGCTTGTCTTCAGCAAAATGTTTGAGGGCTTTCTTGTGCATCAACTTTAGAAGAGGCTTCCTTCTAGGACGACAGACATGCAGACCAATTTGATGTAGTGTGCGGAGTATGGTCTGAGCACTGACAGGCTCAACCTCAGGGTCAACAATTCTTTTTTTCAGATTCTCAGAGAGTTCTTTGCCATGAGGTGACATGTTGAACTTCCAGTGACCAGTATGAGAGAGTGAGAACGATAACACCGAATTTAACACACCTGCTCCCCATTCACACCTGAGACCTTGTAACACTAACAAGTCACATGACACCGGGGAGGGAAAATGGCTAATTGAGCCTATTTTGGACATTGTCACTTAGAGGTGTGCTCACTTTTTTTGCCAGCGGTTTAGACATTAATGGCTGTGTGTTGAGTTATTTTGAGGTGACAGCAAATTTACATGTTATACAAGCTGTACGCTCACTATGTCACATTGTAGCAAAGTGTAATTTCTTCAGTGTTGTCACATGAAAAGATATAATAAAATCTTTACAAAAATGTGAGGGGTGGACTGACAACTCATGGGGCCCCTGGGCAATAGGGGATCATGGGGCCCCTGTGTCCTTGCCCAAACTCAAAAAAGCCTATGAAAAAGGTACCAGGGGCATCTCATGGGGCCCCCTACTGACCCCGAGTTTCCAAATGGTTAGTCCAACTCACTTCTGTGAGAATATATATATATATATATAGACACAGGTGAAACTCGCAAAATTAGAATATCGTTCAAAAGTTCATTTATTTCAGTAATGCAACTTAAAAGGTGAAACTAATATATGAGATAGAGTCATTACATGCAAAGCAAGATAGTTCAAGCTGTGATTTGTCATAATTGTGATGTTTATGGCTTACAGCTCATGAAAACCCCAAATCCACAATTTCAGAAAACTAGAATATTGTGAAAAGGTGCAATATTCTAGGCTCAAAGTGTCCCACTCTAATCAGCTAATTAAGCCATAACACCTGCAAAGGGTTCCTGAGCCTTTAAATGGTCTCTCAGTCTGGTTCAGTAGGAATCACAATCATGGGAAAGACTGCTGACCTGACAGTTGTGCAGAAAGCCATCATTGACACCCTCCATAAGGAGGGAAAGCCTCAAAAGGTAATTGCAAAAGAAGTTGGATGTTCCCAAAGTGCTGTATCAAAGCACATTAATAGAAAGTTATGTGGAAGGGAAAAGTGTGGAAGAAAAAGATGCACAAGCAGCAGGGATGACCGCAACCTGGAGAGGATTGTCAGGAAAAGGCCATTCAAAAGTATTGGGGACTCTCACAAGGAGTGGACTGAGGCTGGAGTCAGTGCATCAAGAGCCACCACACACAGACGGATCCTGGACATGGGCTTCAAATGTCGTATTCCTCTTGTCAAGCCGCTCCTGAACAACAAACAATGTCAGAAGCCTCTTACCTGGGCTAAAGAAAAACAGACCTGGTCTGTTGCTCAGTGGTCCAAAGTCTTTTCTGATGAGAGCAACTTTTGCATCTCATTTGGAAACCAAGGACCCAGAGTATGGAGGAAGAATGGAGAGGCACACACTGCAAGATGCTTGAAGTCCAGTGTGAAGTTTCCACAGTCTGTGTTGATTTGGGGAGCCATGTCATCTGCTGGTGTTGGTCCACTGTGCTTAAGTCCAGGGTCAAGGCAGCCGTCTACCAGGAGATTTTGGAGCACTTCATGCTTCCTTCTGCAGACGAGCTTTATGGGGATGCTGACTTCATTTCCAGCAGGACTTGGCACCTGCCCACACTGCCAAAAGCACCAAATCCTGGTTCAATGACCGTGGGATTACTGTGCTTGATTGGCCAGCAAACTCGCCTGACCTGAACCCCATAGAGAATCTATGGGGCATTGCCAAGAGAAAGATGAGAGACATGAGACCGAACAATGCAGAAGAGCTGAAGGCCGCTATTGAAGCATCCTGGTCTTCCATAACACCTCAGCAGTGCCACAGGCAGATAGCTTCCATGCCACGCTGCATTGAGGCAGTAATTGCTGCAAAAGGGGCCCAAACCAAGTACTGAGTACATATGCATGCTTATACTTTTCAGAGGTCCGATATTGTTCTATGTACAATCCTTGTTTTATTGATAGCATGTAATATCTAATTTTCTGAGATTGTGGATTTGGGGTTTTCATGAGCTGTAAGCCATAATCATCACAATTATGACAAATCACGGCTTGAACTATCTTGCTTTGCATGTAATGAGTCTATCTCATATAGTAGTTTCACCTTTTAAGTTGCATTACTGCAATAAATGAACTTTTGCACGATATTCAAATTTTTCGAGTTTCACCTATATATATATATATATATATATATATGGCTTTTTTCAGCAGGAACATGGGAGAATGCAGTTCTGGCACCTCCCAGCACTGTTGAGATTTCATAGCAAATTGTTAATATTTTCAGGATTGTTTCACATTCATATAGATTTTAATATTTGTATAAATAAAGTGTTATATGTGAAACGCCAATATAAATGAAATAACTCAAGCACTTACTATGGTGAATAAAAAACAAAAAATACACATATATATATATAAATAATGTAGCCGCTAGTGCACACAACCCATGTCTCAATGGGGCAATTAATAACAATAAAGGTGAAGAAAAAATCCTGCGCTACATCAAAAAAATGCACACTGCGTGAGGTGAGCAGATATATGGCGGAGGATGTTTTCTCACTGGAATTTATGACAGCTGCACATAGTTACATACAGTTACATAGTTAGTCTGGCTGAAAAAAGACAAAAGTCCATCCAGTTCAACCATAGAAAAAAAAAAAGTTATAATCCTATACCCACAGTTGATCCAGAGGAAGGCAAAAAAACCCAGCAAAGCATGATCCAATTTGCTCCTGCTGCGAAAACGTTATCCACATGAGGGTTTACAGAAGAACACTATTTTGATTGGACTTGAGTTTATAATGACTGTTTTGGTTGATTCAATTATTATTCTTTGTTTTGGTTTGGGTGATTTTTGATTTTCGGTTTTAATTTCTTATTTTTAAAATTTTTTGATGCATAGGTATTGTGCATTTTTTTCATGTAGCTCAGCATTTTTTTCACCTTTATTCTTAAAGTGTTATATGTGGTTTTAAAACAATTTTTGTCTCTGCCTGTACCTGCAAAGTCTGGACATTTGAAAAAAAAATATTTTTTCTGATGATGTCTTGAAATTACAGATGCTATACTGCGGTGGTCCCTTTTTCTTTTTGTGCAAAAAATTTTTTTTTTTAAAAAGTCAGTGAAAGGATGTATTTTGCATGAGCAATTTATGCAAATAAATACACTCGTGTTTAGCAATGTGACTGTACTAAGGGGAAAAAACTTTCCTACGTGACAAATTTTAATTTCCAGCTTTACTATACGTATTATTCCATTACGTATATGTTCCATCCTTTTATATATTTACATATGTAATATGTTGCTCAGAAGGCTTTGCTGGTTATAATCTGGGGTAAACATCTGCGCAAATTACAAAATGTCACTTTAGTTAAAGCATAAGAAGTCATTTTTTCTAATTTCACCATATTAAATGATATGATTGGGGAGACAACAAAAGCTAAAAGTCATAAAATGCACAATCCGCAGATCACTGATAAAAAAATGCTCTGGGGCTCAGATGCTCAAATAGCTGTTTTAAAGGATATATTGAAGTGGTTGTGAACCTCAGTCATGAGTTTTGAACAAAGCATATCCCTCTATAGCAGTGGTTCTTAACCTGGGTTCGATCGAACCCCAGGGGTTCGGTGAGTCAGTCTCGCGGGTTCGGCGGAGGTGAAGACCCACACCCGACTCATATGATTTGTGATGACATGCCCCGCTTGTCCATCATTGGCTGTAGGTGGTCACGCAACATCGCTTAGCCCAGTGGTCGGCAAGCCGCGGCTCGCGAGCCACATGCGGCTCTTTACACGCTTTAATGCGGCTCTTGTGTGCCGGGCGCCCGCTCCCCTCCCTCCTCTCGGGCAGCAGGGACTCTGCAGCGTGATCCAAAAAAAAAACAGCCAGGGCAGCACGCTCAAATGCAATGATTGGCCAGTCTCGCTGCCACTCACATCCTGATAGCCAGTGATTGGCTGTCAGGATGTGTGTAGGCGGGGCAGCGGGACGAACGTGAGAGGAGCTAGGCTCCTCTCACAGTCCGCCCTGAAGACCGGAACGGCGCGGGAATACGGCGAGAGGAACGCGCGGAGCAAAGGTAAGTGAATTGACACAGGGGGGACTTGGCTTACTACTTGCTACTTACTTACTACTACTATATAAGGGATGAATTAATATGGGGGATGAATTACTATAGGGGGGATGAATTACTATATGGGGGATGTATTACTATGGGGGATGAATTACTATATGGGGGATGAATTACTATATGGGGGATGAATTACTATGGGGGATGAATTACTATATGGGGGATGAATTACTATATGGGGGATGTATTACTATGGGGGATGAATTACTATATGGGGGATGAATTACTATATGGGGGATGAATTACTATGGGGGGTGAATTACTATATGGGGGATGAATTACTATATGGGGGATGAATTACTATATGGGGGATGAATTACTATGGGGGATGAATTACTATAGGGGGGATGAATTACTATATGGGGGATGAATTACTATGGGGGATGAATTACTATGGGGGATGAATTACTATATGGGGGATGAATTACTATAGGGGGGATGAATTACTATGGGGGATGAATTACTATGGGGGATGAATTACTATAAAACAGTGGTTCTTAACCTGGGTTCGATCGAACCCCAGGGGTTCAGTGAGTCAGTCTCGCGGGTTCGGCAGAGGTGAAGACCCACACCCGACTCATATGATTCGTGCAGTAAATATTCATTATTATGTTTTTGTTTTTGTGTGAAAATCATGTTTTAATGGTTTTGTTCTTTGTTCTTAACGGTTTTGTTCATTTTGTGCACCTATGTATAAATATATACTTATGTTTTGAATTTTAAAAATCATATTTTATTTTTCCAATTAAGAAGGGTTCGGTGAATGCGCATATGAAACTGGTGGGGTTCAGTACCTCCAACAAGGTTAAGAACCACTGCTCTATAGTGTGTTCTTGTCTAAATCCAGTGTGCTAAGGGGGTTATTTACTAAAACGGGAGAGTGCAAAATCTGGAGCAGCGCTGCATAGATTCCAATCCAATCAGATTCCAGGAAAGGGATTCATCCCCGAAACGCGTCAGCCATTTGACCGCACTGACAGTGAGACCATCTTGCCTGCCGTTGTGGCCATTGTCATTTTTCTATGCTTTTTAGATACATGCTTCGTCTGTGAGTATGTTTTCATTATTCTTTCACTCCTACAATAAACCTTGGATAATGCACTAGGTGTGTGCGCCACCTGTTTTCTCTCTATCCAGTGGCTGATTTCCCCGTCTGAGGAGGGCTGCACCCCTGGAACATTTCTTTTGGTTGTCGCTGTCCTGGTACCCTTGGCTTCCCTTTTGGCTGTGCATATCCTGAGGCACTGGAGAGTACATACGATATCCGGAACAATCAGATTCCAGGTTTTATTGCCAAAGCTTAATTGAACAAGCTGAAGTTTTTACTAAATCTCCCCCTAAGTGTCATTTCTGCCCGCTGCCTCCTTCCTATATCTATCTCATGAGTCACTTCTGACAAGCTTTCCTGACACCAAGAGATAAAAAGGTGACGGGACAGGGAGCTCCAACACACAGCCTATGACTGACAGCCTCAGCTCTATTCCTGTGTGCTGTGTGGAGGGGGGTGTGTATCTTCCCTCCCATCAGCTCTCAGAGCTCTCCTCACTGAAATCTGCAGAGTGTAACTTCAGCTCTCCACCCCCTTTTTTCTGACAGCTCAGACAAGCACTCTGATCCATGCACTCTGCCATGCAGACTACTGCAGTATTTACAGTGCATCCAGAAAGTATTCACAGCGCTTAACTTTTACCACATTTTGTTATGTTACAGCCTTGTTCCAAAATGGATTAAATTCATTTTTTTCCTCAACATTCTACAAACAATACCCTATAATGACAACGTGAAAGATGTTAATTTTGAAATCTTTGCAATTTAATAAAAAGAAGAAAAAAAAAACACATTTACATAAGTATTCACAGCCTTTGCCATGACACTCAAAATTGAGCTCTGGTACATCCTGTTCTCACTGATCCTCCTTGAGATGTTTCCACACCTTGACTGGAGTCCACGTGTGGGAAATTCAGTTGATTGGACCACGGTGATCGCCGAGGAACAGTGACAGGGGAGAGGTCTGTGTGAAAACAACACAGATCTCTCCATTGTCAGTACCGACATGCTTCTTTGTACTGTATTGCTCTGCGTAGCAGAGCAATACAAAGCAGCATGCTTCCCTAGTAAAGCACACACTATGTAAAACACAACACAGCACACAGTTAACCCTTTGATCGCCCCATATGTTAACCCCTTCCTGCCCAGTGTCATTAGTACCGTGTCAGTACTTTTTATTAGCACTGATCATTGTATTGGTGTCACTGCGGATGTCAGTGGCAGTTAGTCAGTTCCCCCGTTAGTGTCAGAATGCCCGCCACAGTCCTGCTTTAAGTCACTGATTGCCACCATTACTAGCATTAAAAAAAAAAAATTCCACTATATATACCGCCATTTGTAGGCGTTATAACTTTCATGTAAACCAATGAATTTACATGTATTGGGATTTTTTTTTGCAAAAATGTAGCAGAAGACATTTTGCCCTAAATTTATGACAAAATTTAATTTTTAAAAAAATTTTCACTGGATGTTTTATAGCAAAAAGTCAAAAATATTGGGGTTTTTTTCGAAACATTTTTTCATTTATAGCTCAAAAAATAAAAAACGCAGAGGTGATCAAATACCACCAAAAGAAAGTTCTATTTGTGGGAAAAAAAGGACATAAATTTAATTTGGGTGCAGCATTGCATGACCGCACAATTGTCAGACAAAGTAACGATGCGCCGTATCGCAAAAAATGGCCTGCTCAGGAAGGGGGGGTAAATCCTCTGGAGGGTAAGTGGTTAACCATGCACCTTAAGCCCCTCCCACTTAACAGTTTGTCCACAACCAATGTGTGTGCTGTAGGTAAACATTTCCATAAAGTGCCCCTCAAGTTCTAAAGTTGGGAGGTGTGGAAAAACTATAATGGTTCCCTTTAACTCTGTTTGTTATTTTGTGCCATCAGAGAGTATGGAAGTATGTAGTCAGCCATCACTGACCTTTCCTTCTGAAAATGCCAGTTTCTTTTCTATTAAAGAATAACTTCACTACCCCCACTTTTTTTTTTTTATCTGTCATGCAATTTTGTCATCGATTCACAGACCCACCTGCCCAGCATATCCAGAGTGGTCCTGCTGCAATTCACTGCTCAGATCTGACAGCCAAGGTCCTGCACCGCCATCTTGGTCCAACTCTGTCATTGATTGTTGGCTTCCTCTTCTGGGTTTATCTAAAAAAAGATAAGAGCCAATGGAAGGAGTGCCAGACCAAAGGATAAAAAAATCCAAATTAATTTATTGGTTTACGCAAAAAAAAAAAAAAAAAAAAAACAACCAATGAGATTTCGGGGTCATAGAAAACTTCCCCTTCATCAGGGCTTCAGTTAAAATAGGAACCTGAAAAGGACTCAAAATAGGGTTTTCCTGTGTGAATCTATGTAGGGAAGCTAAATGCTGGATCAGAAGAGTTACTCGCCCGCAGTATCCGCGTGGGCAATCAAGTGTCAGGGCGCCATTCAGAACAAAGGTGAGCATGTGCTGAGAAGAAGATGGCAGAACAAAGATGTGCATGTGCTGAGATCTGATATAATTGCCAATACTGTACGTGGCCATGCTCTTTTAGGCGTGCACACTGGCGCACGTTCACACCAGGGGCGGATTGACCATTTGGAAACTCGGGCACTGCACGAGGGCCCGGGGTCAGTAGGGGGCCCCATGAGATGTCCCTGGTACCTTTTTCATAGGCTTTTTTGAGTTTGGGCAAGGACACAGGGGCCCAATGATCCCCTATTGCCCAGGGGCCCCATGTCAGTCCGCCCCTGGTTCACACACATCTGCTGCCAGTACTGGTGCCAAACACTCTATATAAGAACAGTGGCTGGATGATCTTCAGCTACCAGGACTCCTTTCTCCTGTGTACAGGATTAGCTATTACCGACCTGGCTTGCCTCTGGACCGTCCTGCTACCTGTCTCCTGGTTTGACCCCAGCTTGCTCTAAGGACTCTGCTTCTTTTGTTCAACTGTGTATGGCTCTGGCTTGCTCCTCTGACTACTCTTCTGCTAGTTCCACTGGAGTCCTGTGGGTGATCTCAGCTCTGTTCTTGACCACGCTCCAGCCCACCCCTGGGCTTGGATCCCGTGCATGACCATTCTGACTACGCTTCCTCAGTCCGGTCCTGCCAGCCTGATCTTGCTTCTTCCTCGGGTGTCATTTCTCTGGTCACTGTCTTGGACCTAATAAATGGCAAAATAAGTGAGCGCTAAAGGTAAAGTCAGCAGCTGTGCACCGCAAGGTACCATATAAAACCTTCAAAGTAATAGAGTAAAGTAAGGTGCAGCGCTAAATAATTATATATCAAGAATATTCTAAAATCACCATAAACAATGAATATCCCCTCCTCAAAAAAAAACTACACTCCCTCAGCCTCAGAGATTCTGCTCTCTCCTGGGTCTCATCCTACCTGTCACAACGCTCCTTCAGCGTTACCTATAATGCTATCACCTCCCCCTCACTCCCCCTCTCTGTTGGGGTCCCTCAAGGCTCTGTCCTTGGGCCCCTTCTCTTCTCCATCTGCACCTCCTCCCTTGGCCAACTCATACACTCTCACGGCTTCAACTATCACCTCTATGCCGACGACACACAAATCTATCTCTCAACCCCCCACCTCACCCCCCTCGGTCTCCGCCCAAATCACACACCTACTGAGCGACATATCAGACTGGATGTCGCTCCACTTCCTTAAACTGAACCTCTCCAAAACCGAGTTTCTTTTCTTCCCCCCAGCCCGGACACCACCCCCCATTGACTTCTCCATCACATCCAACAACGCCACCATCAAACCCGCCCCGCAGGCCAGAGTACTTGGTGTCATTCTGGACTCCAACCTATCCATCCAGCCCCAAGTCCAATCTTTAACTAACTCATGCAGACTCCACCTCTGCAACATCGCCAAAATCCGCACGTTCCTAACCCCAGAAACCACTAAACAGCTCATCCACTCCCTCATCATATCACGACTCGACTACTGCAACTCCCTCCTTACTGGCCTGCCTCGCCGCTGGGTATCCCCGCTTCAGTCGATCCTGAATACAGCTGCCAGACTCATTCACCTTTCCAACCGCTCCATCTCCGCCACCCCCCTCTGCCAATCCCTCCACTGGCTTCTGATTGCGCAACGGATCAAATTCAAAATCCTAACACTGACGTACAAAGCTGTCCACCATACTGCCCCGTACTACATCACTGACCTAATATCAAATTACCACCCAGCACGCACACTCCGCTCCTCACAAGACCTCCTTCTCTCTAGTTCCCTGGTCTCCTCCTCCCATGCCCGCCTTTAGGACTTCTCCAGGGTGTCACGCATCCTCTGGAACTCCCTGCCCCAACCCATCAGATTATCACCTACTCTCCTCTCCTTTAGGCGCACCCTGAAAACACATCTCTTCAGGGAAGCCTACCCCACCCCCTGCTAACTTGCCGACTTCCTCCACTCTTCCTACCACTCCATCCCCCACAGCTATCTCCTCCTGTACCACTATCCCCTCCCTCCTAGATTGTAAGCTCCAATGAGCAGGGCCCTCGATCCCCTCATGTTTTGCATTGCATTGGTATTGTTCTGTCACATGTTCTGTCCCCCTTTGTAATGTACAGCGCTGAGCGAACTATTGGTGCTTTATAATTACTGTATAATAATAATAATATGTGACATAGGTGCAATAACAGACGTTACTCAATGGTAACTAATAACGTGAAAGAGTATTGCACACAACAAAGTCCAATATAAAAGTGTACACAAGATCCCAATTGATCTTCAAAATCCAGTGGCTGGATCCGTGGGTAAGGTGATAGGTGTGTAAAGATTGCGTACTCACCAGATACACAATCCAAATGCGCATATAACAAGTAACCACAGGACATCAAGGATCCTAATAGGTCTGGTCAGATCAGGTCAGACATCCCCTCACTGCCTAGAAATGCTGCCACACATGGAAAGGCACACACGTCCTTCCTCTCCGGAGTGTCGCTGCCTTCTGAGTCAGAATAAAAATATTATTATCACCACATTATATTATCTATATATATGACCCCCATGACATAGGGGCTATGCATTGAATATCACAGTGACAGTTGTAAAGGTAAAGAGAAGTGTATGACTTGAAAAATGTTATTGAAAAACCACATCCAGATTCTTTATGACTGCTTGTCTACTGCGTGTCTCAACCACAAGCTTAAGCAGCTTTAGTACTGATCTTACACCAAATTATACACTTTAAACAATCTGGATAAATGTATCTAAACCCAAGAACAAAAATGTAATATACTGCAGCTTACCAGACATTAAATGTTGTGGCTGCATTTGTTTTCTTTTTTTTCTCCAGAATATGAGGGGCTTTCACCATCCCTGTGTGTATTTTTTAGATAGAAGAATTTAACAGGAGGAATACATTGGAATACGTAACTGTGTGCTGCAAAAATCAAAATTCCATGGCTCCACCATTAGCTCTCATGTCTACCCCCTTAGCTCTTTCCAACATCAGCCTCCACTCCAACATCGGCTCTCACTCCATACCCCTCCACCATCATCACACCACCTCCCACCCACCCATAAACCTCATTTTTCAACTACCGTAAACTACTTCCCCTCCACCCTACGTTATGACCCATAAACCTAATTTTTCAACTACCGTAAACTCCTTCCCCTCCACCCTACGTTATGACCCATAAACCTAATTTCTCAACCATCGTGAACTCCTTCCCCTCCACCATATGTTCAGATCCATAAACCTAATTTCTCAACCATCGTGAACTCCTTCCCCTCCACCATATGTTCAGACCCATAAACCTAGTTTCTCAACCATCGTGAACTCCTTCCCCTCCACCATATGTTCAGACCCATAAACCTAGTTTCTCAACCATCGTGAACTCCTTCCCCTCCACCATATGTTCAGACCCATAAACCTAATTTCTCAACCATCGTGAACTCCTTCCCCTCCACCGTATGTTATGACCCATAAACCTAATTTCTCAACCATCGTGAACTCCTTCCCCTCCACCGTATGTTCAGACCCATAAACCTAATTTCTCAACCATCGTGAACTCCTTCCCCTCCACCATATGTTCAGACCCATAAACCTAATTTCTCAACCATCGTGAACTCCTTCCCCTCCACCATATGTTCAGACCCATAAACCTAATTTCTCAGTCATCGTGAACTCCTTCCCCTCCACCATATGTTCAGACCCATAAACCTAATTTCTCAACCATGGTGAACTCCTTCCCCTCCACCATATGTTCAGACCCATAAACCTAATTTGTCGACCATCGTGAACTCCTTCCCCTCCACGATATGTTCTGACCCATAAACCTAATTTCTCAACCATCGTGAACTCCTTCCCCTCCACCATATGTCCAGACCCATAAACCTAATTTCTCGACCATGGTGAACTCCTTCCCCTCCACCGTATGTTCAGACCCATAAACCTAATTTCTCGACCATGGTGAACTCCTTCCCCTCCACCGTATGTTCAGACCCATAAACCTAATTTTCGACCATGGTGAACTCCTTCTCCTCCACGGTATGTTCAGACCCATAAACCTAATTTCTCGACCACCGTGATCTCCTTCCCCTCCACCATATGTTCAGACCCATAAACCTAATTTCTCGACCATCGTGAACTCCTTCCCCTCCACCATATGTTATGACCCATAAACCTAATTTCTCAACCATCGTGAACTCCTTCCCCTCCACCATATGTTATGACCCATAAACCTAATTTCTCAACCATCGTGAACTCCTTCCCCTCCACCATATGTTATGACCCATAAACCTAATTTCTCAACCATCGTGAACTCCTTCCCCTCCACCATATGTTCAGACCCATAAACCTAATTTCTCAATCATCGTGAACTCCTTCCCCTCCACCATATGTTCAGACCCATAAACCTAATTTCTCAACCATGGTGAACTCCTTCCCCTCCACCGTATGTTATGACCCATAAACCTAATTTCTCAACCATGGTGAACTCCTTCCCCTCCACCATATGTTCAGACCCATAAACCTAATTTCTCAACCATCGTGAACTCCTTCCCCTCCACCATATGTTCAGACCCATAAACCTAATTTCTCAACCATGGTGAACTCTTTCCAATCCACCATATGTTCAGACCCATAAACCTAATTTCTCAACCATCGTGACCTCCTTCCCCTCCACCGTATGTTATGACCCATAAACCTAATTTCTCAATCATCGTGAACTCCTTCCCCTCCACCGTATGTTATGACCCATAAACCTAATTTCTCAACCATGGTGAACTCCTTCCCCTCCACCGTATGTTCAGACCCATAAACCTAATTTCTCAACCATGGTGAACTCCTTCCCCTCCACCGTATGTTCAGACCCATAAACCTAATTTCTCAACCATGGTGAACTCCTTCCCCTCCACCGTATGTTCAGACCCATAAACCTAATTTCTCGACCATGGTGAACTCCTTCCCCTCCACCGTATGTTCAGACCCATAAACCTAATTTTCGACCATGGTGAACTCCTTCCCCTCCACCGTATGTTCAGACCCATAAACCTAATTTCTCGACCATCGTGAACTCCTTCCCCTCCACCGTATGTTCAGACCCATAAACCTAATTTCTCGACCACCGTGATCTCCTTCCCCTCCACCATATGTTCAGACCCATAAACCTAATTTCTCGACCATCGTGAACTCCTTCCCCTCCACCATATGTTCAGACCCATAAACCTAATATCTCAACCATCGTGAACTCCTTCCCCTCCCCCGTATGTTCTGACCCATAAACCTAATTTCTCAACCATCGTGAACTCCTTCCCCTCCACCGTATGTTCAGACCCATAAACCTAATTTCTCAACCATCGTGAACTCCTTCCCCTCCACCGTATGTTCAGACCCATAAACCTAATTTCTCAACCATCGTGAACTCCTTCCCCTCCACCGTATGTTATGACCCATAAACCTAATTTCTCAACCATGGTGAACTCCTTCCCCTCCACCGTATGTTCAGACCCATAAACCTAATTTCTCAACCATCGTGAACTCCTTCCCCTCCACCGTATGTTCAGACCCATAAACCTAATTTCTCAACCATCGTGAACTCCTTCCCCTCCACCGTATGTTCAGACCCATAAACCTAATTTCTCAACCATCGTGAACTCCTTCCCCTCCACCGTATGTTCAGACCCATAAACCTAATTTCTCAACCATCGTGAACTCCTTCCCCTCCACCGTATGTTCAGACCCATAAACCTAATTTCTCAACCATCGTGAACTCCTTCCCCTCCACCGTATGTTCAGACCCATAAACCTAATTTCTCAACCATCGTGAACTCCTTCCCCTCCACCGTATGTTCAGACCCATAAACCTAATTTCTCAACCATCGTGAACTCCTTCCCCTCCACCGTATGTTCAGACCCATAAACCTAATTTCTCAACCATCGTGAACTCCTTCCCCTCCACCGTATGTTCAGACCCATAAACCTAATTTCTCAACCATGGTGAACTCCTTCCCCTCCACCGTATGTTCAGACCCATAAACCTAATTTCTCAACCATGGTGAACTACTTCCCCTCCACCGTATGTTCAGACCCATAAACCTAATTTCTCAACCATGGTGAACTCCTTCCCCTCCACCGTATGTTCAGACCCATAAACCTAATTTCTCAACCACCGTGATCTCCTTCCCCTCCACCATATGTTCAGACCCATAAACCTAATTTCTCAACCATCGTGAACTCCTTCCCCTCCACCATATGTTATGACCCATAAACCTAATTTCTCAACCATGTTGAACTCCTTCCCCTCCACCGTATGTTCAGACCCATAAACCTAATTTCTCAACCACCGTGATCTCCTTCCCCTCCACCATATGTTCAGACCCATAAACCTAATTTCTCAACCATCGTGAACTCCTTCCCCTCCACCATATGTTATGACCCATAAACCTAATTTCTCAACCATCGTGAACTCCTTCCCCTCCACAATATGTTCTGATTTCCAGCCCCAGCAAGATCTCTAGCTTCCTTCCCTGCAAAGAACCTCTCAGTCAACACGAAGTGAGAATAAAACATGAAACCATACAGAAGTCATATATCACCATATTGTTCAATCAGCTCATACCTGTGAAAGATGGAACTGTGGGTGGGCATATTTTAGTGACTTTCAAACAATATCCTAGACCAGTGATTTTCAACCTTTTTTCAGTCAAGGCACCCTTTTAGAATTGTACACAATCCTGAGGCACACTAGTCTGAGGGTTTGCTCACACAAAGAGGTACGTCTGAGCATGAGGGCTTTTTTGCGTGTTCCCACATATTGCATTTTTTTAACAAAAAGACAGAATTTTTATTGAATAAAAAAAACAAAACAGAAATCTAACAGTACAAATAAATGAGTGGCGTAAAGAGTATACAGGAATGGATAATAAATAGTATAAACCTCCTGTGCTCAAAGAGTGAATAAATAAATACTCAATAATGGCTGCTGACACCCACAACTTATTACCTATAAGTGATAAATGCTAAATAAACAAAAATTGGTGTTGCGCTCTTGTAAAATAAAATATACAAATAATAAATAAGTGGAATCAAATTAATGAATTAAATAGTGACCTAATCCCCTTTGGGGTATAAGTGACAGAAAACACAAAAAATACACAGTGAGTGAAAATTATAAATCCGTGGTCTCAAATTTAGACCCAATGTGATCTAACCGTACACAATAAAGTGCTCACAAATGCCCAGATCCTAATTAGGAACAGTGATTGACCATGATTTGTTCATCAAAATATGGTGACACACACACGTGATCCCAGCACTGGGGGATAGATGTTCCAAAATTCGTGAAAAAGTGCTCAGTGATACCAACAAACACTCCAAATGAATGTATTGCAGAATCAATTCTCACAATTATTTTCCCCAAAACAAAAAACATCAAAAACAATATTAAACCAAATTAATCTTATGAATAATATATTGCAATGTATAAAAAAAAGTCCAATAAAATTAGTGTAACACCAGTGTCCACAAATTTAAAGCATGCAGGTGATGCTGTGGATGTGCCTTGCAGCCGCTGGTGATGAATCCAAAATAGCTGAATTGCCTCCTCACCTCCTTACCATGACCCTAAAAGGGCCAAACAGCTTTTGGGATCACACCTGGATCCTTCAAGAACGGATTTCCCTCAGCAATATTCTCCAAAGCAGTAAACCTCACATCAGAATTATGCATTTAACCTTTCAGACTGGGTCAGCTCCAACTCCCCTTTAGCTATATATTAATATAGCCAACCTTCGTATCTGGCAGACAGTGAGCATGGTGTCTCCATTGTGTCAATCCACTGAATCTTCTTCCATAGCCCTGGATGGACTGATTATAAGACACGTTTTATCCCAAGAAATATTTTCGCTGTCTGCTCTGTCATAGATTCTGCGGCGGAAGATGAGAGGTGACTAATCTGCTAGTGTCAATCGATAACTTCAGGCTTTGCAGTCTATCTATATATTACAACCAACGGAAAATTCACCAGGCCTTACTTCATCACGTATATTACAGTGGTTCATAGTCCACATCAGGGGCGGACTGACAACTCACGGGGCCCCCGGGCAATAGGGGATCATGGGGCCCCTGTGTCCTTGGCCAAACTCAAAAAAGCCTATGAAAAAAGTACCAGGGGCATCTCATGGGGCCCCCTACTGACCCCGGGCCCTTGGACAGTGCCCAAGTTTCCAAATGGTCAGTCCGCCCCTGGTCCACATGTTGTGGTGGAGAAACCATGTAAAGCAGGGCCTTGCTACCTACATCATTTACTTCATCAAGGACATCTACAGGGACTCCTTCATATATAATTTGCAGATTTGCATTTGCCTAGTGTGGATGTGTACCACTCACATGTGCCTAAGAGGGGTTGTATTGTCTATATAGATATCATTGGGGCTCTAATCCTCCCCATATCTAATAATAATAATTTTTTACCCACATTGCCTTTTATGGGCTAAGGGTTATATCTCTTCCATATGGTGACTACATTAGCCATTTTGCATAGCGTGTTACCATAATACCTGATGGTACAATTTTTTGAAATACCTCCTACTGGTAGTGTAACCAATGTGACAGTGCTGCAAATGCTTTAGACAGGTATTTGTCATTGCCTATGCAGCACATCCATATTTAGACTGGTCTTGATGTGGTTTCAATGTGGTTTTAGGTCTGAGAGTATTATCTCATACTGAGGTGATGGTGAACCGGGGTAATTACCCTATTGTCTACTATTAATGTTTAATAAAGCATCATTTTTGGAAATTATTCTGAGTATCGTATTCTGTCCAAAATGTAGCCGCTTTCTTGTGAATCTCTTTTCACAACTTCTCCTTTTGTATGCATATTTTTTGGCTACTGGACGGAAGCCATCTATGATACAGTAAATAACTATATGAACCTCTACCCTTTATTTTTCATTATCCATTTGCAGTCTATCTGCCTGCGCTTGGCAAATGACAAGGAAGTTCCGAGCTTGGAGTCATACAGGAATGGTAGACAACCAGGGGCGGACTGACCATTCGAATACTCGGGTACTGTCCAAGGGCCCGGGGTCAGTAGGGGGCCCATGAGAAGCCCCTGGTACCTTTCATTGGCTTTTTCATAGGCTTTTTTGGGTGTTGGGGCCCCATCATCCCCTATTGCCTGGGGGCCCCATGAGTTCTCAGTCCGCCCCAATAGACAACCATTAACCTCCCTGGCGGTATTCCCAAGTGTAGCTCGGGGTAAAGTTTCAGTACCACAAGCGGTAACCTCAAGCTACACTCGGGCTTCACTCCCGCGATGCGTCCCCTGCAGCGTCCCCGGCCATCTCCTCCGGCCAATGCCGGCATCCAGCTTCAGTGTTCCTGTCCCTGTGACGTCGGGACGTGCAGGGGCCGGAACCGGCAGCAAATTTTCAAATTTAAAAACTGTAATTTGTTTGTAAACGAATTTTACATAGTGAAACATTGCTGTTTCAAACCATTTCACATACATTTTGTCCCGAGTGATTTGTCCTGTGCCCTGCCTGCATTTTGACTGTTCTTTCTGCCTGGAAACTGAGAAATGTCCATGGCATCCAAAAAGCGCCCCTTTAGGTCAAAATCGGTTTTAGACCGGCTAGAGAACAGCGATAGTAAATCAGAACCACTTGCAGAATTAAGTGATAATGATTTGTGGGGAAATTCGTCATCAGACACTGAAAACAATTCTGCGACATTGCTCAGCGCTGTGCGAACTTGGCGCTCTATTTCAAATTTCAGTGTTTTTGGTTTTATTATATTATTGAATTAAATTTATTATTATTATATTATTATTTTTTACGATCATTTAATAAATTATGCTTCACGATTTCGTGTTTCAAGTTTTATCATATCCGGAATGTTTACTAGACTCTTGTTCGGACAGATTTCAGTGAGTTATTCCTAAAAATTACAGCCTACAATAAAAAAAAATACATATTTCCATGCAAAATAATGGTACCGCTTTCAGCACCAAAAATCTAAAATAATCATACCGCCAGGGAGGTTAAACAACCACAGAAAATCAACTATGTGACAATGTAAATAAAACACCAAATATGGCATGGAGATAAGGACCTATGCAAATTATATAGTTATTTACTGAAGGGATGGTATGGCTAGTGACTACGTCCCGGTGTAACAGACTGTAATGCAATGCTGGACTAAAACACAAAGAACAAGTCACATACACCAAACAGGTATGATTTACCCAGCATTTCACCATTATTCTAAGCATGTGAGAGACCCACTACTAAATGAACACCTGTCCTGGCACGTCATAGCATTCACTCGGCATCCCAAGAAATAATAGAACCCAACTGCAGTATTCTTGCGCTGTCAAAACCTCCACTTTTATTATCACACAACACACAGGAGGATATATCTTATAGTCATCACAATCTGCATAATAACACACACCAATAGTAATTTGAGCATTACAGCATGAAATAGACACATCTTTTTGACAGCGTTACAGCATAAAATTAATACATTACCAAAGCTACAGGAAGACGGGAAGGAACCATAATGCACAGGGGGTCACGGAGAAGCCTTAAACATGACCAATTCGAAAAGCCCATATAGCCTTGGCAAAAAATCCCAGCATCAGAGAGACCCTTTCATATAGGAAGCCTTATACACCCTGTTAAATTCTTCTGGCAACCTTCCAGAAATGGACGGGTGCCACACCCACCTCAAGAAGAGCTAGCAAAAAGGTTCCGTTAGTCACACCCAGCCACTTTAGTGGCAAACAACATCTTATCTCGTAATATCACAAATTGCCACAAATCTTGTCTTGTGACTCTGTTCCTTTAGCCTAGAGAAATGACATTAATGTCATTTTTCGTGCTTCTGGCAACAATGTTTTATTGTAAAAATTCCCCAAGAAACAAAAGGTCCAAGGCCAAAACATTTCATAGGCATTACACAGACCTATCTCATATAGGTGCTAGTCTCCGTAGATTGCAACCAACGATCCCAAATTTTATTTTATTTGTTGGGACATCCTGTATTAACATATATCAATTACTTCAAGGGTAGGGGGTTGTTAATATCTGCTTTCTACTACTCCAAAGTTGGAGGAAGTGCCTGCATCCAATGACAGGCTGCCAATTTCCTGGCACTAAATAATGTTTCATGTAAAAAAGTAGTCAAATGCCTGTCAGCTTCTGAAGTGGGAATTATTCCCAAGACACAAGGCTTTGGATCCAAGGGTACAGGAGAAGCCATATGGTCGTGCAAAAATTGGACTACCTGAGCGTAAAATCCATTTATCCGTGGGCATTGCCAAATCAAATGGAAAAACGCGACCAGGGACACATGGCATTTAGGAAAACAGGGGTTCCTGTCAGTTCTAAACTGTGCTAAGTGTGTTATAGTGAGATATGCCCTATGCATTATGTAGAGTTGGGTATGGCGGTTAGGCAATTTAGAGTAAACCTGCTTACAGTTATCTAGAACTTCCTCCTATTCCTTATCATCGATAACCCGACGTCTGTCACCCATCTCGATTTAAGATAGTAGGCCAAAATCAGATGGCTCTGGGGTAAGCAAAAGGTCATATAAAGAAGAAATCAATTTATGGGGCACTTCTCCATATATCATATCATGAAGGATGGGAAACCATTAGGGAACTGGGACACTAGGGCATGTCGTACCTGAATGTAATGGAACAACATAAAATTTGGGAGGGAAAACTCCAGCTTCAAGACCTCAAATGACTTTAATGCCCCAATTGATAATACATGAGAGAGAAGGTGTAGCAATCTTGCGCTCAGAGATGGACGCAGTGTCACCATTTTGTCAGGCACATCCATTTTGATAAGAGCATACATTTCTCCTCAATCCTTTATTCTCCTTCCCCCTCCCTTCCTGAGAGGCACAGTGACAGATGTGTGTGTGTTAAAAAAGTCACTGGCAGGTAGAGCAGCAGGGGGCCCAGAGCTACAAAGCCCCCCCCATAGAGACAGAGCCTGATTGTTCAAAGACCTGCATAAACTCTCGCCTCGTAACAGAGAAAAGGTAGTTTTCCCAGGACTTGAAAGAGATTGTAACCTCATAAACCCTACCAGCTAGGTGACAGAATTAAATGAACATTCCTCAAGTCAGTTGTCACCTATGTTTCATATCATGGATTATGAAGCTGTTGGTTTTAATGCAGAGTCCATCTGACGATCCCTCCCAAAACAGGGTATTGGCCAGTTACTCAGAGCCACCCCCCCCTGCTGGTGGACTTTAAAACACAGGCTAGCAAGCCTAAAAAGTATGCTAAACACATCTCCCAATTTTAACATCAATATACCACCCGGGAGATCAAAGACCCTTTCGCTCTGCAACTTGGATCTGCTACCTCAAAGGCTTAACTTAGGCAAGTAACTTAACCTTTTAACTTCTCCCTGTAATCTCTTGCTGTGCTGTTTTCTATGTATATATATATATATATATATATATATATATATATATCTTAGTTACATCTTCTTTGTAAATATTTTATTGCACCTGTTTGACTCTTTTAGTAATAAATCTTTCTTTCTGAAAGTGTTAAACTGTTTCTAAGCGCTTACTTGCAATTCACGAATTCCTGCCTTTGAAGAGACGCTACTGTTTGTTGTAATCTCTGTATAACGGGCCTGCGGACCGTGCTATACAGACCATTATTTCAATCATAATGTATATTTGATAAGGAGAGTTTCCCCTTTCTCTGTACAAAAAGGGGTGGTGGCAGTAGAGGGTTAGTTGCGTAATTAACCCGACCCAGTAACAAGCGCATGTAGACTGCAGGCACAGATTGTAGACCATTAGCTTGAAAATCGCTGTGTAGGGTGCAGCTGGGTGTGGCCTTGTTACACGCGTCACATAGTGATTTTAGATCAGCCAGTCCTTTGGTCACAAGTTTGGTGAGAAGGTCTGCGGTCTGACGCCGCGATCGTGACGTATTGGTGGTCGCGGTCGTGAGATTGTCGCAAGTTGGTGGCGGAGATCCTGCTATCGTGACAGAAGGAATACACCTCTAGAGGTCCCACATGTTGCGTTTTTAATTTGGCTGCTCTATGCTAATGAAGCATGCAAAAAAGGTGCAAATTGAGCCCCACCAAAATGCATGGTACTGCAGTATTAAAGGGGTTATTGTTAAGGGTGGAGAGCCAGGTGGAGGTTATTGTTGAGGGCAATCACTGTGCTGCACTACAGCAAGCAGCAGACCCACCCCCAAGATGTTCTGCAGCAGCTGAGACACTCAGGGAAAATTGTCGAGGGGGGTGGAGGGCAAGACACGTCATCGATAAGGAAACATACAACTCACCGGGCACCAGCAGCCGCCCACAGAGGAGCCCGGGGAGGGGTGCAGTACCTGCAGGGTAAAAGACTCAGGCTGAGCTAAGGGGGAGGGGCAGGAGCAGTCCGGGGGGGTGGGGCCAGTAGAAAGGACACTTTGGAGACACTTAACCAGTGCTGGGCAGGATAGAAAGTTGCAAAGGAGCAGGGGAAGCACATTCCGTTCCTCCTCCTCTCCCCCTCCCTGCTGCTATAGGTACTATTGCTGGCAAAACCGAAAGCTCTGTGCACAACCTGATCTTTCCTTAGCAACCGATGACATCATTGGTTGGTAGGACGCAGGCGGCTGGCTTGTACAGCTTTTAGTTTTGCTGGCAATGGTACATATAGCAGCAGGGAGGGGAAGAGAGCCCGGAGGAGGAACAAAATGTGCTCTCCCTGCTCTACACAGACGTTAACACAGGAAACCTTTAATCATTGGACTGTATGCGGCTTTCTGTAACTCTTTGCGGCACCCTAGGGTACCGCTGCACCCCGGTTGATAAACCCTGTCCTGAATCAAATATAAAAGGAAGCAATCAGGAAGGTTGGAAACGTTTTAGTGGTTTTCCACAAGGCAGGTATATCAAACAATGTGTTTCCCTGGAAGCAACGATCTAGGTAATGCTTAAAGTGAAACATTAAAAATGTAAAATTCCATTGAATAGCATGTCTCGGGGATGCCCTGACCCTGCCAGTGAAGTGGTTCAACTGTGCGATGTATACAACCTGCTACAGCAACACTGATATTTACAGAGAAAAAAGTGCCTCGGCTAATTGCACCCCTAGCCCCCACCCCCCCAAAAAAAATTGACTGGGGAGCTGGAAGGAAGTGATGTTCTACAAAAAGCAAAGCACGCCACAGTAAAGTGGGTGTGGTTTAAATTACACTAAATATTAAGCGTTGCTTAAAGGGGTGTGGCTAGATTCTGAGATGACTTAAATAGTGCAGAATGTGGTGTGCAAGATGGAGATGACAGGATGGAAATGACAAGGAAATGACATGGAGATGACTGTGTGCAGGATGGAGATGACTGTGTGCAGGATGGAGATGACATGGTAGTTGACCATGTCAGGTCATAAAAAAATGGACTGGGGCGAAACGCGTCGACGTATTTCCCGTTCCAGTGGGTGCGTGGTGACATCACTTCCGGTGAGTGGAACGTACGCTGGTTTGCGGCGTTCCAGAGTGATTTCCTGCTACATTGGAAGGAATTTCAATTTATCTTTGCCAGTCCACTTCTACAAATGAAATAAGCCTTTTAATATGAGCCTTTGTGCCTATTATGAAAGCCTGAATACTATTAAACATGTGAGTGCATAGAAGGCAGCCTTTTTTTTAAAAAAATATTTTTTTACAGTATTGCACTATTTGTTGTTTTTGTTTTGTTTTCCATTGTCATCCAATCCTGGAAGTCGTTTCTGGAGGATATTGAGTACAAAGTTACCTGGGAGGACATGCCCAGTCACATAAAGCTTGTTTGACTATTTTGCCAGATCAGCAAGGAGTCCACTCCATCTGGTGAGTGGGGATAGAGCATTAATCACAGATGGTGTGAGCACATTTGTTTGAAGAATTTTAGAGCACGTTTTTTTTGAGATTGAGCACAATTCCTATATTTTTAAAAATATTTAAAAATAAATTTGTGTGGAATTTTTATTTTTTTTGGACTTTTATTTATAGTAATTTAATTTTCATATATAATTTATTTGCGCTATGGGGTGTTTATAATTACATAAAAAAATGTACCTGAGTCCCCTGGCTCTGGCTGGGTCACTTTGCGCACTCAGGCTGGCTCTGCTGGCCTCCACTCCAGGAGACCACTTAGGCTCAGACTAGCTCTGGCCTTCACCACACTTGCTCCAGATCTCTCTCCTCTAGTTGGGCTCTCTTTGCTCGGCTCTGTGTCTCAGTGACAGTCCGTCTCTGCTCCTCCTTTCTCCAGTCGGGCCTGCAGCAGCCGTTTTTTAAACTCCAGGCTGTGTGGTCCTTGTGACGGGTCTGCTGTTCAGTCAGCAAAGATGCACCCTCCTCTACTTCTCCATGTGCTCCCCCAATTGATCGGCTCAAGTCGGGCTAACGTTCCTCAGGAAGCCACACTTCCTCACTCAGCACTAAGCAATCAGCAAACAGGGAGGCAGCATCTGACTTTCTGGAGGTGGAGGAGGGACCTCTCTGACTGTGTGTGCCACAACCAGGGGCGGACTGACCATTTGGAAACTCGGGCACTGCCCGAGGGCCCGGGGTCAGTAGGGGGCCCCATGAGATGCCCCTGGTACCTTTTTCATAGGCTTTTTTGAGCTTGGGCAAGGACACAGGGCCCCATGATCCCCTATTGCCCGGGGGCCCCATGAGTTGTCAGTCTGCCCCTGGCCACAACCACTTTTAACCGGCATGTAAAAGTTGTTCATGAGTCATGGCTGTGGATGCCTAGTTCGCCTAGTGGTAGCACTGGCCCTGGCCGCAGACTTCTCCCAACTGGCCCAGTAGAACAATTAAGACTCCAGGGTTCCATGGGTTTGTTTTGAGAGCGAGTCTATTTCACCCTATTTTTTGCCAGACCTATTATGGTACACCTCTATTTCAGTGAAAGACATTGCCCAGCCTAATCATATGGTTGCATACTTTGGCAGCTCAATAAACAAAACTTCAATTTGGTCTCGTCTACCCCACCTCAAGCCTCTTTTTGGGCAATCCTTCTTTTTTCCCAGGATTTTCTAGACCTTCAGATTTCTCTTGGTGGATTTCTCAAAAGCTACTTTTTTTGTCTGATTTTCAGACTAATTGCACTTTTGTATCCTTTTCAGCTCTTGAAGAAATTAGACAAATTCCACATCTTAAGCATTTCCAATAGCTACAGATCTGCCACTTTTTTCCCCGCACTACGCCCTAAGTCAACATTCACCCTTTCTTTATTCTAAAAAAAATGTCAGGACTCCCCTAGAGGTAAAGGCCTTCTCTCTGATATTTATAACTACATGATTGGTGCCAATTCCCTAGATAAATTGACACATATGGCTAAATGGTAGGCAGATTGTGGTACCTCATTCCCCCTGGAGGATTGTGAGGATTGTTTGCACTCGGTCCTTTACTGTTAGGGAAATGGCTATGAAATTGTCAAACAGATGGTATTAAACAACATACTATTTACCCCACCGTTTCTCCCATGTGTTTTCGTGGCTGTCCTCTCCCTGGGATGTTCTCACATATTTTTTGGTCTTGTGGCAAGACACAACATGTTTGGAAGAAAATACAATCTTTTTTAGCTACCTTGGTCAGTATCCCAGTCTTGCTAACCATGGCACAGCACCTATTGTTCACCCCCTCTCTGGGGTTACTCACATCCAAGAAAAACTCATCTGTACGCTGTTTGTTGCAGTTCAATGGGTGATTACACTCCATTGGAAGTCCTTGGATATACACTTGCCAAAGGTTAAATCCAGAGTTGAGGCAATCATGTTCATGTAGAAATGGTTTCATCCTACATAATTTGAAGACTCCATAAACACCTTTTTCCTTGACCCATTGGTCCTTTCTCCCTTCTCAGTCTCCTTTGGCCAACGAATGCCTTGAGCTACAGGTACTTGTCTTGCATATTTTTTGGTCTTGTGGTAAGACGCAACATGTTTGGCAGAAAATACAATCTTTTTTAGCTACCTTGGTCAGTAGCCCAGTCTCGCTAACCATGGCACAGCGCCTATTGTTCACCCCCTCTCTGGGGTTACTCACATCCAAGAAAAACTCATCTGTATGCTGCTTGTTGCAGTTCAATGAGTGATTACACTCCATTGGAAGTCCTTGGATATACACTTGCCAAAGGTTAAATCCAGAGTTGAGGCAATCATGTTCATGTAGAAATGGTTTCATCCTCCATAATTTGAAGACTCCATAAACACCTTTTTCCTTAACCCATTGGTCCTTTCTCCCTTCTCAGTCTTCTTTGGCCAACGAATGCCTTGAGCTACAGGTACTTGTGTTGCATATTTTTTGGTCTTGTGGTAAGACGCAACATGTTTGGCAGAAAATACAATCTTTTTTAGCTACGTTGGTCAGTAGCCCAGTCTCGCTAACCATGGCACAGCGCCTATTGTTCACCCCCTCTCTGGGGTTACTCACATCCAAGAAAAACTCATCTGTACGCTGTTTGTTGCAGTTCAATGGGTGATTACACTCCATTGGAAGTCCCTGGACATACACTTGCCAAAGGTTAAATCTAGAGTTGAGGCAATCATGTTCATGTAGAAATGGTTTCATCCTACATAATTTGAAGACTCCATAAACACCTTTTTCCTTGACCCATTGGTCCTTTCTCCCTTCTCAGTCTCCTTCGGCCAACGAATGCCTTGAGCTACAGGTACTTTTGTCTTGCATAACTTCCAGGTTTCTAGATGACGCTACGTTCTGTAGCAAGATCAATATTTATATTTCATTACTTTTATTGTATTATTACTGTCACATGTCACACCGGATATGTTTTGGTCTGCATATTGTATACTTCATCATGAGTGTCAAGTTCCCGTACTTGTTCCATCTTTATATATTTTATTATGCATACTTTGCTATTTCTGTTTTTCTTTCTCCTAATAGCATGGGCTTCCCCTCTAAAAATATATACCGATCCCTTATCCTTGATGAGGGGCTGGTAAGTATTTTAAGGGGAACCACACATCAAAAAAAAAAAAAAAAAGGCAGTTAGCCTCTTCAGAATGAGAATCAGCATAGACAATATAAAGAACAGCAATACGAGAGACTATCCTACTACCAGACACTTTAATAAATACAGCTAAATAAAGGCCAAATGACGCTACTTGTTTCTGTAGAAGCTTTCATGCAAAAAGAGGAATATCAAAAGGGAACTTTGAACTGTTATAATTACATCTGTGATAATCTGACACAAGAGCCATTGTCGTCATTACATAGCTTCCCTTTCCGATCATTTCTGACTTACAGCAGCATGTATATCATTGCAGCACATAATAGACTTCAAAGTTGTCTGAAAATAAAGTGCATTTGTTTCCCTAGGGAACCAAACCCTTTTTTTTATTTTCTCACCAGCACAGCAACAATGAATGTCATTTCACGATTGTGTGCAATACTTCTCAGAATCAAACCTGAGAGCCAGGGTCCTAAATAGACCCTGCCTGATCCAAGATGGCCACCAAAGTCAAATAAGACGCAAGCATCCAATTGGATGCTGCCTCTCTGTGACCGAGATGATCATAGGGAACGAAGCTCCTCTTGACTTCCTCCTCCACCTGCATTGATGCTACAGATGAGCGCCACCTGCAGTGGAGAATATAGACTGCACCTGCCTACATCCTCAGATATTTTATGTTTTTAAATTCTAGTACACATATCTTTTTTTAGGCATCTTCTGGACAGTCATTTGTGGACTATGGTCCTCTTCCTTTTTCATTCTCCTACTGCAGTGGATGGACCTTATTGTTAGAACATTAGCACAATTCTATACAGCATCGTATTGTGAGCCCAGACTGACATGATGATGCATGTCCATGACTGCCTAGGTGTAACGGAACCGGAACCCAGACCGCACTGAGTTTTTCCGTTATAGCACAACTTCCCCTGTCCGAACACCATCCATGGACCACACCCTGAAATCCCTCAGGAAACAGACAATACCCAGCTCTTACTAAAACAGGAAGCCAACAACTTTTATTGTACACAAACAACATGTTTTATACAGAGGGCGGGGAAAGACAACCAGGGACAGGAAACACATCATCAGCCCACCCTATCAGTGGGAAGGGCTACAGTATAGGCAGGAAACACCTCATCACCCCTCCCCATCCAACCAGACACAGAACAATGGGATGCAGCCATGCGGCAAAGGATATTGACCAACCCCCACACCAATACACAAACAGTACATCCCATAATAGTTGGCTGGACAGGAAGACACAGCACAATGGGGGGTAGCACATGGCAAACAGACAATGGACAGCCATGTGGCCTAGACAAAGGCACACACACTATACACAAGACTCAGACATTCACATACACACCCTGTACCCCTTAAACAGGCACAGGGTGGGTTAAACATAATGAGGGGGACATGAGCTGACCAAGCGGTTCCCCCACCCCCAAAAGTCACTCGCGTCACATATCTCCCCTTTCGGCAGGAGAGTAACGCAGGAGTAGATCCCAGACGGATGTACTCTGAAGTTACTCTGCACCTCCAGTCTCTCAATGCCAGCACCCACACAGTACACAGTACCCCATGCAAATTGTCCCACACCAAGCGTTACTCACCCAGCCAACCTCTGCCTCTCCCGTAGAACATACCCGCCGCTGGGGAGAAGTACGGACTGGTCCTTCTCCCGGAAATCCTCTCAGCCGCTGGAGAGAAGACAGGGTGGCTGGGCCGACTCCATCCTTCTGTAGGGGATCTGGGCCGACTACCCAGCATCCCTGGGGTATCCAAGTGGTGACTGTAGTTGCTAGGCAGAGGCCTGCGGCACTCTGCCCTGGTGCCAGCGCTTCTGCTGGGGACCCCACATCTGCTCCGGCTAACCGTGGGGGAGGGAGGCCGACTTCCTCCCCTCCCAGACTGTGGATCTGCTGCTGGGATGGCATTCCACTGTCACTGTCCCCCTGGTGCACAGATCCTGGCTTGGGAGGGGAAACAGTTTCCTCCACTCTGGCTGACTCTGGGGGAGGGAGGACAACAACCTCCTCTCCCTTCTCACCCTGGGCCTCTGAAACTACCACAGGCATGGGGCAGAGGTCCTGGACCCTCTGTCCGGTTGTCAGCGCTTCAGCTGGCGGCTCCCCGGCTGGTTCCTCATCAGTAAAAAAATTAATCAAATCCCCAGCCTCTGGAACTGGTGTTTGGGGATCGGGGCTCACCATCTCCTGTCCGTGGAACTCAGGAGACATTACCAGTGCTGGGCAGAGTTCAGTACTGTTTGGCCCTGTTGCCAGGTCTACTGCTGGTTCTTCCTCAGCTGAGAGGTCTATCAGATCCCCAGTCTCTGGAATTTCCACTGATGACTCTTGGGCATGCTGCCGAACATGTCCTAGCAGCTGCCTGTATGCCCTTTCCAGATGCAGTTCTTTCATCAGCAGGTATTGCAGATTTGGCTCAAGCTCTGAGACCCCTGTGAGACCGAACATAGCCTCTCTGCCTTCTCGTAACTCCTTCAGAGTAGGTTCTCCTCTATCGCCAAACACAAAAAGGTCTGTAAGGCTCTCCCACAGCAATCCAGGCCCACCAAAGTCAAGTCCCTCAGGAGAGCATTCTGTGGACACCCCTAAATATTCCTGCTCTGCGTACCACCGCAGAGCCCGATATCTATTGTCCAGTTCTATCTCCTGCTGGACCAGTCTGTCCAACTCAGCCACCCATTGCTCCTGGGGTTGCTCTCCCAGGAATGGCATCCGTGACGTCCGATGGTCCCTGGCCTGCTCCCCTGGGGTTGGGTAGCACTTGCCTTTGTCCATACCAGCAGCCTGGACTGCTCCTCTCCAAAGCACCTCCCAAATCCGCTGCCTGAGCTCCAGGTACTGATCCGTAGACACAGTCCTGGGGTATGTTGCAAGGATGATCTGTAGCAGCCCTGAGAACTCTGATGCCAGGTCCATAGCCCCACTGGGGTGACTGACGTCTTTTCCTGCTCTTGAATCCCGGTGGTGGTTTGGATGTGTTTACAGCTTGGAAGCACAATCCCACCGCTTGCCACCAATGTAACGGAACCGGAACCCAGACCGCACTGAGTTTTTCCGTTATAGCACAACTTCCCCTGTCCGGACACCATCCACGGACCACACCCTGAAATCCCTCAGGAAACAGACAACACCCAGCTCTTACTAAAACAGGAAGCCAACAACTTTTATTGTACACAAACAACATGTTTTATACAGAGGGCGGGGAAAGACAACCAGGGACAGGAAACACATCATCAGCCCACCCTATCAGTGGGAAGGGCTACAGTATAGGCAGGAAACACCTCATCACCCCTCCCCATCCAACCAGACACAGAACAATGGGATGTAGCCATGTGGCAAAGGATATTGACCAACCCCCACACCAATACACAAACAGTACATCCCATAATAGTTGGCTGGACAGGAAGACACAGCACAATGGGGGGTAGCACATGGCAAACAGACAATGGACAGCCATGTGGCCTAGACAAAGGAACACACACTATACACAAGACTCAGACATTCACATACACACCCTGTACCCCTTAAACAGGCACAGGGTGGGTTAAACATAATGAGGGGGACATGAGCTGACCAAGCGGTTCCCCCACCCCCAAAAGTCACTGCCGTCACACTAGGCTTACAGAAAGTGGTCTGAATATTGCATGACATCCATAAACCTGGAAGAAAAAGAGAGCTGGAGGATGAAAGAGGACATGGAGTATTGCTTTACTAACCTTTTTTGATAAAGGAGATGTAGAAAAGGTCAATTATTACAAAAAAAATTAAAATAAAAAAAAAATGGAAAGCTGGACATGAACTTTAGTATGTTCAGGCCATGTTTTTTCATTTAGACACATTTTTTAAACTACGCACCTAGTTGTCAATAAAGTTGGGATTTTTTAATTTTACTTCCTCAGAAACTTGTTAGAGAACATTAGTGAACAAGTAGCATCATGAAGGCCAAGGAACACACCAAACAGGTCAAGGATGTAAACAAACAGTTCTCCTCCCTCTTGGCTCATGCACACTGCTTTGCATGGCTGTGCACAGCAGTGTGATTATTTATTTCAGGTACTTATATAGCGCTATCAATTTACGCAGCATTTCACATATATATTGTACATTCACATCAGTCCCCAACCCTCAAGGGGTGTACAATCTAAGGTCCCTAACCCTCAAGGGGTGTACAATCTAAGGTCCCTAAGTCACATTCATCCATATACATACTAGGGACAGTTTAGACAGGATCCAATTAACCCACCAGCATGTCTTTGGAGTGTGGGAGGAAACTGGAGCACCTGGAGAAAACCCACACAGGAACAGGGAGAACATGCAAACTCCAGGCAGGTGGTGCCGTGGCTGGGATTCGAACCAACAACCCAAGTACTGCCAGGCGGAAGTGCTAACCATTGATTACAGTGAAGCACACAGACACCCCTTCCTGCCCAGTGCCATTAGCACTGATCACTGTATTGGTGTCATTGGGGATGTCAGTGACACCAAGTCAGTTCCCCCCAGTGTCAGAATGCCCACCGCAGTCCCACTATAAGTCACTGATCGCCGCCATTACTAGTAAAAAACTTAAAAAAGAAAAGCCCAGTATCTATACCGCCATTTATAAATGCCATAACTTTCACGTAAATCAATTAATTTACACGTATTGGGATTCTTTTTTAGCAAAGACATGGAGCAGAATACATTTTGGCCGAAATGTATGACAAAATTAGCTTTTTTTAAATTTTTTATTGGACATGTTTAATAGCAAAAGTCAAAAATATAGTTTTTTTTTCTCAAAATTGTACGTCTTTTTTTTTATAGCACAAAAAAATTAAAAATACACAGGGGATCAAATACCACGGAAAGAAAGCTCAATTCGTGGGGAAAAAAAGGACATAGATTTCATTTATGTACAGAGTTGCATGACCGCACAATTGTCAGTTAAAGTAACGCAGCGCCGTGACGTAAAAAATGGAAGTGGGGGGGAATCCTCTGGAGGGCGAGGGGTTAAACTGGAACTATACTCTATCTGAGCACCACGAACCAAAAGTGCTGTTTAATTTGTTTCTAATATTCAAAGCAAACTCGCCCATCCACCCATGTCTCCGTACTTTATATTGCGAAAAAATCACCCCCTCGCATTTCTGGCTGTGGCCATCCTGAGTAAAAGCAGATGATTCATGTATCAATTACTTCCTGGAATCCACCTGTCCTTGGCTCAGGCATGCAGGCAGGAGGGTGTGCTTAGCTGAGAAAACCCTTCCTCCCCTCCTGAAGACTCCTGGGATGTATGACATCATTTACCTAGGCATGGAAACCAGAAAGTAACTAAAGGAGGTAAAAAAAAAAAAAAAGTTTAAAACAAGTAAACATGATATATTGTACTTTCCTATCTATTTACTAATGTTAGCAGCAGAAAGATTCAAAATAGTCAATGTCGATTGAGAGAGTGAAGTTCCACTTTCAACAGGAATAAACTCGTGCTTGTTCATTCATGGGCACACACATCGATGCAAAGTGCATTGCAATACACACAAATGTACATTCAGTTTTATTCTCATGCATTTTCATTGGTTTCAATAGAAAATGCACACCAGTGCAGAAACCCTCTACAGTCCATTAATTTATTTTATTACAGGTACCTACAGTTGTGACCAAAATTATTCAACCCCCAATGCTGTAAAGGGGTTTAGGGACTATAGTGTACATTTGGAATTGTATTCAGAATCAAATCCTACAAGGACGTTGTAACTACCCAAATGCAACTAAAATGACATCAATTGTTTATGTAATACAGTAGTAAATGGTTCTTATGTGGTTTCTTCATTGCCACAATTATTCAACCCCTTAAAGACTACCACTCTGAAGAACAGAGGTTCATACAGGTGCTTTCCATAAGGTATTGAAAACACCTGTGGATGTCACCGAGCAGCAATCAAGCATAATAAGCACCAATTAGGCAGCTTTAAAATGACTGTGATACTCAGCTCCTTCTAGACATTTACTGGTGTGGTTACAAACATGGTGAAGGCAAGAGAATGGTCCAGGAAGACAAGAGAAGAGGTGATTTCTCTTCACAGGAAGGGCAATGGCTATAAGAAGATTGCAAAGATGTTAAACATACCAAGAGACACCTTAGGAAGCATCATTCGCAAATTCAAGGCAAAGGGCACTGTTGAAACGCTACCTGGTCGTGGCAGAAAGAAGATGCTGACTTCGACTGCTGTGCGCTACCTGAAGCGTAGAGTGGAGAGAAGTCCCCGTGTGACTGCTGAGGAACTGAGAAAAGATTTGTCAGATGTGGGTACAGAAGTTTCAGCCCAGACAATAAGACGCACACTGCGTAATGAAGGCCTCCGTGCCAGAACTCCCAGGCGTACCCCCTTGCTGTCTCCAAAGAATAAGAAGAGTCGACTGCAGTATGCCAAAAGCCATGTGGACAAACCACAAAAGTTGTGGGATAGTGTTCTGTGGACTGATGAAACAAAATTAGAACTGTTTGGGCCCATGGATCAACGCTATGTTTGGAGGAGGAAGAACAAGGCCTATGATGAAAAGAACACCTTGCCTACTGTGAAGCATGGTGGAGGGTCAATCATGCTTTGGGGCTGTTTTGCTTCTGCAGGTACAGGGAAGCTTCAGCGTGTGCAAGGTACCATGAATTCTCTTCAGTACCAGGAGATATTGGATGGAAACGTGATGCAGTCCGTCACACACCTGAGGCTTGGGAGACGTTGGACCTTTCAACAGGACAATGATCCCAAGCATACCTCCAAGTCCACTAGAGCATGGTTGCAGAGGAAAGGCTGGAACATTTTGGAGTGGCCATCGCAGTCACCAGACTTAAATCTGATTGAGAACCTCTGGTGGGACTTAAAGAAAGCAGTTGCAGTGCGCAAGCCTAAGAATGTGACTGAACTGGAGGCCTTTGCCCATGAAGAATGGGCGAAGATACCCGTAGATCGCTGCAAGACACTTGTGTCAAGCTATGCTTCACGTTTAAAAGCTGTTATAACTGTAAAAGGATGCTGTACTAAGTACTAAGATTGAATGTCACTTGGGGGTTGAATAAAACTGATAATGCTGTGAGCACAGAAAAGACATTTGTGGTTATTTCATTATAACTGTTATGTTATATTTGTCTGACCTACAAGTGCCTCTTTAATGTAAATGTAAGCAAGATGACTGAATGATCAAAAGCAATGTCAAACTGGCCAAAACACTCAATTTCAGTGGGGGTTGAATAATTTTGGTCACAACTGTATATAGCACTGTCAATTTATGCAGCCCTTTACATATATATTGTACATTCACATCACATACATATATATTGTACATTCACATCATATACATATATATTGTACATTCAATCCTCAAGGGGGTGTACAATCTAAGGTCCCTAACCCTCAAGGAGTGTACAATCTAAGGTCTCTGACCATCAAGGGGAGTACAATCTAAGGTCCCTAACCCTCAAGGGGTGTACAATTTAAGGTCCCTAACCCTCAAGGGGTGTACAATTTAAGGTCCCTAACCCTCAAGGGGCGTACAATCTAAGGTCCCTAACCCTCAAGGGGTTTACAATCAAAGGTCCCTAACCCTCAAGGAGTGTACAATCTAAGGTCCCTAACCCTCAAGTGGCATACAATCTAAGGTCCCTAACCCTCAAGGGGTGTACAATCTAAGGTCCCTAACCCTCAAGGAGCGTACAATCTAAGGTCCCTAACCCTCAAGGGGCGTACAATCTAAGGTCCCTAACCCTCAAGGGGTGTACAATCTAAGGTCCCTAACCATCAAGGAGCGTACAATCTAAGGTCCCTAACCCTCAAGGGGTGTACAATCTAAGGTCCCTACTTACATACACATACTAGGGCCAATTTAGACAGGAACCAATTAACCTACCAGCATGTCTTGGAATGTGGAAGGAAACTGGAGTACCTGGAGGAAACCCTCGCAGGCACAGGGATAACATGCAAACTCCAGGCAGGAGGTGTTATAGTTGGGATTTGAACCAACAACCCTAGTACTAACAGGTGGAAGTGCTAACTGTTTAGCCACTGCGCTGCCCATTTACCATGACTTCCTATGGAACATGTTCACATCTATGCTTGTTTGAGCTGCTGCGTTTTTGGAAAGGGTCGGGAACTTTTTTAAAAGCAAAAAGCAGCATTTTTGCTAAAATAGAGTTCAATGGAGAAGATGCCGAAATGCATGGTGGTGCATTTTTGTTGTGTTTTTGCCGTGTTTGGCATTTTTATTCTGGCCGGCAACAAAAATAATTCCACTTTAACAAAATAAAAAAAAAGAGCTGAACAAAACTATGTAAAAACATGCTAAAAATGCAAAATTAACTGTAAAAAGCACTGGAGAATGCATAAAATGCAAAATGCCTACAGTGGGGCAAAAAAGTATTTAGTCAGCCACCAATTGTGCAAGTTCTCCCACTTAAAAAGATGAGAGAGAGCTGTAATTAGCATCGTAGGTAGACCTCAACTATGAGAGACAAAATGAGAAAACAAATCCAGACAATCACATTGGCTGATTTGGAAAGAATTTATTTGCAAATTATGGTGGAAAATAGGTATTTGGTCAATATGAAAAGTTCATCTCAATACTTTGTTATATATCCTTTGTTGGCAATGACAGAGGTCAAACGTTTCCTGTAAGTCTTCACAAGGTTGGCACACACTGTTGCTGGTATGTTGGCCCATCCTCCATGCAGATCTCCTCTAGAGCAGTGATGTTTTGGGGCTGTCGCTGGGCAACATGGACTTTCAACTCCCCCCAAAGGTTTTCTATGGGGTTGAGATCTGGAGACTGACTAGGCCATTCCAGGACCTTGAAATGCTTCTTACGAAGCCACTCCTTCGTTGCCCGGGTGGTATGTTTGGGATCATTGTCATTTTGGAAGACCCGGCCACGTTTCATCTTCAATGCCCTTGCTGATGGAAGGAGGTTTGCACTCAAAATCTCACAATACATGGCCCCATTCATTCTGTCCTGTACATGGATCAGTCATCCTGGTCCCTTTGCGGAGAAACAGCCCCAAAGCATGATGTTGCCACCCCCATGCTTCACAGTAGGTATGGTGTTCTTTGGATGCAACTCAGCATTCTCTCTCCTCCAAACACGACGAGTTGTGTTTCTACCAAACAGTTCTATTTTGGTTTCATCTGACCATATGACATTCTCCCAATCCTCTTCTGGATCATCCAAATGCTCTCTAGCAAACTTCAGATGGGCCCGGACATGTACTGGCTTAAGCAGGGGGACACGTCTGGCACTGCAGGATCTGAGTCCCTGGCGGCGTAGTGTGTTAATGATTGTAGCCTTTGTTATGTTGGTCCCATCTCTCTGCAGGTCATTCACTAGGTCCCCCCGTGTGTGAAGGGAAATGTATGTTCCTCGCCCTACATTCTGTTTATTTTTTATATATACTCCATTTTGCTTCTCTATTCTAGATTTTGTCTAGATAATCAAATGTATAGTTGTGTGTGTGTGTGTTAGTTACGTGCTATAGCACTGCAGCCACTCATCTTTTAAATCTAGCTTTGCTCAAGGCATGAAAAGTAACCAATTATTTCTTTGTACTAACAGCACCTGCTTCTGCTATGATATAGTTAAAAGTTAACCACTTTTGCTTTAAGGGAAAATACCATTGGTTTCTTGTAATTGATTCAAGATCTGTGCGATATGAATTGTAATTGATTCAAGATCTGTGCGATATGAATTGTTACAGATGTCACGTACATAGCCTTAACAAATTACTCTGTGAAATTCCATGACTAATGCACCCGAGATAGGTTCATCCAGACCTCACTACACCACCATTACCCTTCCATACCAATCCCCTTTACTTACTATACTTACAGAAAACACAACACCAATTTTGGAGTAAAATGTCCAACACGGCCTTTTATTAACAAATCAAGTTTAAACACATCAACCATTCCTTATAACAGAAACATAAAGAGTTGTCGTTGGTCTTTGAAGGCACCCCCAAAACGATCCGAAATACACCTGCGACCAACCATATTCCACTAGGCCTCCAGCCGCAACCAACCAGCTCGGAGACAACCATACCGTCCGCAGTGCAGCACCACCACCTTCCAGTTAAACCTCGGTTAACTGGAATGTTCCTGGGCACACCATACCAACAATGGGTCCCACACCATTTTGTACCTCCAAGATAAGAACCGCCTCCAAAGACCAACCACCGCCCAGGAACCAAATTAACCCCCCCCCCCAGGAGGAACACAACATTCACCAATCAGGGAGGGCGGGAGGGAAGCTCTCTCTCCCATGTCCAGCTCCCAACTGACGCCCCTCCCCAGAACACCCCACCCTAAAGTGCAGGAGACCCCACCTACACACTCCTCTACCAACCAGATCCCCCAGCTATCCTGTACCAACTCTAATACAATCATTAACCCTCACACGTCTTCCTTCCCACTCTGGGCCTAGTCATGCCTGCCCTGCGCTAATTCTTTTCTTCTTTTATCGCTGCGGGCATTTCTTTCCATGTTCTCCTGTTACAACTCACTGTATATAGGGAGGAAATTGTGAATAAAAAATAGGATTGCTCTCTGGAAGACCTGGTGTGCATGTGTATTTTTCTTTCTCCCAGGGAGCAACCTCATGGATCCAACGCGGCCTAAACCTGCCAGTGGTCGATAGTGTAAAATCCCTTTCAGTTTGGGGGCTCAGTCCAGGATCGGAGGGTCATCCTACCCGGTAAGTATTGATTCATATTTCTAATATTTACCGTGACTAGGCTATGGCCAAGTTCCGATGCCCACATACTTTGGAAGTATGTTTTAATGAAAGGGTATAGTGTAAAATCCCTTTCAGTTTGGTCCTGGGATTTTTGCTCACCGTTCTTGTGATCATTTTGACCCCATGGGTGAGATCTTGCGTGGAGCCCCAGATTGAGGGAGATTATCAGTGGTCTTGTATGTCTTCCATTTTCTAATTATTGCTCCCACAGTTGATTTGTTCACACCAAGCTGCTTGCCTATTGCAGATTCAGTCTTCCAAGCCTGGTGCAGGTCTACAATTTTGTTTCTGGAGTCCTTTGACATCTCTTTGGTCTTCACCATTGTGGAGTTTGGAGTGTGACTGTTTGAGGTTGTGGACAGGTGTCTTTTATATTGATAACAAGTTCAAACAGGTGCCATTGATACAGGTAATGAGTGCAGGACAGAGGAGCCTCTTAAAGAAGAAGGTACAGGTCTGTGAGAGCCAGAAATCTTGCTTGTTTGTAGGTGACCAAATACTTATTTTCCACCATAATTTGCAAATAAATTCTTTCCAAATCAGCCAATGTGATTGTCTGGATTTTTTTTTATCATTTTGTCTCTCATAGTTGAGGTTTACCTATGATGCCAATTACAGGCCTCTCTCATCTTTTTAAGTGGGAGAACTTGCACAATTGGTGGCTGACTAAATACTTTTTTGCCCCACTGTATATGTGAACCGAGCCTTACGCAGGCCATACATGGATCCAATTCTGAACTAATTTTCTTTAGAAAAACAGAAATGTAGTGCATTTTGTAATCGCCATTGGTGCCGCCATTAATTTTGAAATTCAACCAGCCAAGCCTTTAACCGTTTCAAGTTCGGACACTTTCACCCCCTTCCTGTCCAGGCCATTTTTCAGCTTTCAGTGCTATCACACTTTGAGTGACAATTGCGTGGTCATGCAACAGTTTACCCATATCCATTTTTTAGCATTTTTTTGAGACAGATAAAACTATATTTTGGTGGTATTTATTCACCACTGGGATTTATATATATATATATATATATATATATATATATGAAAAAGTCCAAACATTTTGCAATAAAAAGGTGTTTTTCTGATAACATTTTGCAAATAAATAATCTGTCTTCATAAATCTTGGCCAACATGTATTCAGCAATCTTTTTAGTAAAAAAATAAATAAATAAATAAATAACCCACGTTAGTTTATAACCAAAAATTGAAAATGTTCAAAAACATTTTTTTTATATTTATGTTTTTTGTTTTAACATACCATCACCCTAGCAGTACAGTGTCACCATAGTGACACCACTACTTGTGAGGGGTGATGAAGATTTTTCTTTCTTTGTTTATACTGATTGCTTTTACACCCATAAAGGCTGTAAAAGCAATCATTTCTCCTTCTCTCTGGCTGCATTCCTGCAGCCATTGAGAAATACTGTGTGAGCTGTGATTGGTCACAGCTTGTCACATGGTACAAGGCTGTTGTTAATAGCCTTGTACAATGTGACCTCTGTGATCATTCACAGATTTCACTAGTAGTAAGCAATGATGTCAGAAGTGATATCTTGCTTACTACTATTCATGTGATCACTGATTGGCCAATCAGTGATCACATGATTGGGACCTCACACAGAGGTAACGTACAGTGATCGGTGTTCTGCTGTGTCCTCCGTTGCCCCACGCCCCCAGGCAGCGCGCACAGGTAGTGGTTGCAGAGGCCATTTATAAACGGCCACCTGCTCCTGCACTGCTCCCATCCGGCCCATGTACATAAATCAGGGGTGTCCAAACTTTTTTCAAAGAGGGCCAGATTGGATGAAGTGAACATGGTGGAGGGCCGAACATTTTTCCCAACATTCTTTGAACCATTACAATTAAATGAAAATAAATTATTTTATGCCAAGTTAATTGCAAACGACATACTTTTCATTTCATAACATTAAGATCAACTGACAGCTGAGTTTTCACAATGTATTGAAAATAAATTAAAAAAAAAACTTACCTGCACTAATGTTAAGAGTGAAAAAGGTAGCTGGAGCTGAAGTCTCTGCTCGGCAGCCGAGGGGAAGAGAAACACACTTCACGCTGGAAGCCCGGCCCTGACGTCACCGCCCTCTGTCGCTCCCAGCATGCGCACTGCTCTCAAGCAGAAGACTGTCTGCCACAGAAGGGAGGGCCGTGCGACAGCCACATTTACACATTTACACAGACCAGGGAGAACGCGCCGCAGTCAGGCATGCACACTGCCCTCTGCTCTCAAGCAGAAGACTGTCTGCCATAGAAGGGAGGGCCGTGGGAGGGCCACATTACACAGAGCAGGGAGGGCTGTTGGAGGGCCGTATTAAACCGACCCCCGGGCCGTAAATGGCCCGCGGGCCGGACTTTGGGCATGCCTGACATAAATGGATAATTTCACCTCGTGTTGCTACAGAAAAGAATTTCACAGCTCATGCTCATTTCTTTTTCAATTACATTTCTCGCACGATTCTCCCTTCATCGATTAGAAACTCATTTGTTTTCAAAAACTTTCCAACATGCCCGATCACTCAAATACGATGGTCGCTCGAAAATCAGCCGTTGCTGTGGCCCACTAATGGTGCAAAATTTGAATGAAAATGTTTAGAAAAGATTTTGAAAGAAAATTCTTTCAGAATTCTATCCATGTACGCCGGCTTTAAACGTCAGTTCACCCAAAAGTGATATTTTAGCTGAAGATGGAGCCTGCTGGGTCAAATCAGCCCCTGATCCTTTATAGGTTTTGGACAGTCCTGCTATAATTGGATCTAGTATGTGTATGTATGAATATAAGCTACGGACCTTAGATTGTACGCCCCTTGAGGGTTAGGGACCTTAGATTGTATGCCCCTTGAGGGTTAGGGACCTTAGATTGTACGCCCCTTGAGGGTTAGGGACCTTAGATTGTACTCCCCTTGAGGGTTAGGGACCTTAGATTGTACACCCCTTGAGGGTTAGGGACCTTAGATTGTACGCCCCTTGAGGGTTAGGGACCTTAGATTGTACGCCAATTGAGGGTTAGGGACCTTAGATTGTACGCCAATTGAGGGTTAGGGACCTTAGATTGTACACCCCTTGAGGGTTAGGGACCTTAGATTGTACGCCCCATGAGGGTTAGGGACCTTAGATTGTACACCCCTTGAGGGTTAGGGACCTTAGATTGTACACCCCTTGAGGGTTAGGGACCTTAGATTGTACGCCCCTTGAGGGTTAGGGCCCTTAGATTGTACACCCCTTGAGGGTTAGGGACCTTAGATTGTACGCCCCTTGAGGGTTAGGGACCTTAGATTGTACGCCCCTTGAGGGTTAGGGACTGATGTGAATGTACAATATATATGTAAAGTGCTGCGTAAATTGACAGCACTATATAAGTACCTGAAATAAATAAATAATAAATAAATCATTTCTGCTCTTGTCCACCTGGGCATTTTGGATGTCTCCGCTTCTCCTGTTTCATTCAACCTTTCATGTTGGGCACAGCAGATGTGGATAACCGGGTATTCAGCCCAGAGATCCCACCGACTGAGTCTGCAAAAAAACAAAACAAAGCTATAGCGACAGTTCAGTTTCTTCCTAACACTGAAATATACTTTTTAGTGGACTGCCACTTTAAGAAGAACGCAAATCAGCCATTCAATTGCGTGTGACATCTACAGGCATTCTCTGTCCACATTTTTCAATCTTGTACGGCTTCTTTTAATTATATAGTGTGACAGTGAAAGGCTCTGTCATTGTGGAAATGGGTTTGAGAAGAACGCAGGACTCTCAAACAGTCAGTTTGAGAGGTTCCAGCAAATGTTTTGCAAGCACAGAAAGCTATGTTTTAAACTTTCCCTGGGTGAACCAAAAGATGGATGACATTCAGTGAAGGTAGGAAATCGGCAACAAGGACATATAAAGAAGATTTTGCTCTAAATAAAATTTTAATGAAATGTTTGCTTACATGCACATGAAATTACTGATGATCTAAGCAGGATCGTGGTGTCAGAGGCTGGCAAAAAGATTCTGCGTAAAAAAAAAAAAAAAAACACACACACAAAAGAATTCATAAAGTTCTAGTGTTTTCTAACTTAATCATCCAAACAGCATTTAGTCATATAAAGAGAAATCTATATTTCTATTCCATATATGATAAATTATACTTCCATTCCATTGAGTTTACAATGTCACTAAACCCAAAACAGTAAAATCAGTCTGTATATGCAGTAAAGCATGCTTGTTATACTCACTGTGGAACCTAAGGGGTTAACCCTCCACATTGTGTAAAAAAGATGTTTGATCCTGACTTCTCTGATCCTCCCCTTCTTCTACTGTCCCCAAATCATCTCCTGATAGAACAGAGCCTTGGAGCAAGCTGCACATGCTCAGTTTGGTGTGTATTGCTAGAGGTTTTTTTTTTCTTAGGAGTGTGCCTATCAGGGCCAATCAGCACTGTCCAGACAGAGGTCAGGGGTCCTGCAGCCTCATAGGACAATCAGGGGAGAATGAAATCTCCTCCTGCAAGCTTTACCCAGTGCTCTTCTGGACATTGATAGAAGTCACAAGACTGCTCTAACTGCTCATGAGAAAAGGTATTTAGCAGTTTTATATATTCCAAAATAATTGCATTTCTATGTACTGTGTACTGTGGGAGATCGGATACAGTGAATCCAGGGTCCTGGGCTTAGTAGCACTTAGTGTGCATGCATATATACAGTATGGGTTTACACGCGTACACCTGTAGATTACCAACCACGAACGTACATTTTTCTATTTTTACTTTATGGATCTGAACGCAGTACAATTTACTAATCTTTGTGTACTGTGTGCATGGGCCCATATGAAACAAGAGACCTGTGTTTTAGATTCAACAAAAACAAACTGCACTTTTTTTTTTTCTTTGCACATTGTAATGCAGTAACAGATGAAGCTGTGATTGTGCCCCTCTCACTCTGCACAGTGGGCAGATGTGTTTATAAACAAACCTCATGTGATTACCTTTATTGGCTCTCATGTTGATCACGATTGGAAACCGTATTAATTGGGTCATTAGTGTGAAGGCTGCAGTAGTGATCCATGTAAAGGGGGGCATAGGTGATTAGTGTAGGAGGGGTGCAGAGGTGATCCATATAAGGGGGGTGCAGAGGTGATCCATATAAGGGGGTGCAGAGGTGATCAGTGTAAGAGAGGTGCAGATGAGTGCAGAGGTGATCAATGTGAGGGTGGTGCATGGAGGTGCATAGATAAGCAGTATAAGAGGAGTACAGGGTTGGGGGTGTAGAGTTGTGCAGTTTAAAAGGCGTGCTGAGGTGACCAATGTTTGAGGAATGCTAGGGGGTGCAGAGGGGATCCCTGTAAGGGGGTGCAGAGGTGATCAGTGCAAGAGGGCTGCAGGGGAGTGCAGATGTGATCAATGTGAGGGTGGTGCATGGAGGTGCAGAGATAAGCAGCATAAGAGGAGTAGGGGAGAGTGTAGAGCTGTGCAGTGTAACGGGGGTGCAGAAGTGACCAATTTATTGGGGATGTTGGGGAGTGCAGATTAATTACCTTTTATTGGCTCTCATGTCTATGTTAAGCATTAGAAGAGGAGAGTGTGGGGGGGGGGGTGAAGAGTTGTGCAGTTTAAAAGGGGTGCAGAGGTGACCAATGTGAGGGTAATGCATGGAGATGCAGAGATAAGCACAATAAGAGGAGTGTGGGGGGGGGGGTGTTGTAGGGTTGTGCAGTTTAAGGGTGGTGCAGAAGTGACCAATGTATAAGGGATGTTGGGGGTGCAGAGGTAATCCCTGTAAGGGGGTGCAGAGGTGAGCAATGTAAGAGGGGTATCAATGGGGGATGCAGAGGTGATCAGTGTAGGAGGGGTTTGGGGAGCGGGGAGTGCAGAGATGATCAATGTAAGAGGGGTGCAGGGGAGTGCAGATGTGATCAATGTGAGGGTGATGCATGGAGATGCAGAGATAAGCACCATAAGAGGAGTGGGGGGGGGGGGTGTTGTAGGGTTGTGCAGTTTAAGGGTGGTGCAGAAGTGACCAATGTATAAGGGATGTTGGGGGTGCAGAGGTAATCCCTGTAAGGGGGTGCAGAGGTGAGCAATGTAAGAGGGGTACCAATGGGGGATGCAGAGGTGATCAGTGTAGGAGGGGTTTGGGGAGCGGGGAGTGCAGAGATGATCAATGTAAGAGGGGTGCAGGGGAGTGCAGATGTGATCAATGTGAGGGTGGTGCATGGAGGTGCAGAGTTAAGCAGCATAAGAGGAGTGTTAGGGGGTGTAGAGCTGTGCAGTTTAAGGGGGTGCAGATGTGTCCAATGTATTTGGGATGTTGGGGAGAGAAGATTGATTACCTTTATTGTCTCTCATGTTTATGTTTAAGCAGTATAAGAGGGAGGTGTGTGTGTAGAGTTGTGCAATGCCCAATGTATGAGGAATGCTGGGGGGGGGTGCAGAGGTGATCCCTGTAAGAGGATGCAGAGGTGAGTTATGTAAGAAGAGTGCAAGTGGGGGGTGCAGAGGTGATCAGGGTAGGAGGGGTTGGGGGGTGCAGAGGTGATCAGTGTGAGGGTGGTGCATGGAGGTGCAGAAATGAGCAGTATAAGAGTACGGGGATGGGGTGTAGAGTTGTGCAGTTTAAGGGGGTTTCAGAAGTGATCAATGTATGAGGGATGTTGAGGGGTGCAGAGGTGATCCCTGTGAGTGGGTGCAGAGGTGAGCAATGTAAGAGGGGTGCCAGTGGGGGGTGAAGAACTGATCAGTGTAGGAGGGGTGCAGGGAGTGGTGCAGAGGTGATCAATGTGAGGGTGGTGTATGGAGGTGCAGAGGTGATCAGTGTAGGAGGGGTGCAGGGAGTGGTGCAGAGGTGATCAGTGTAGGAGGGGTGCAGAGGTGATCAATGTGAGGGTGGTGTACGGAGGTGCAGAGGTGATCAGTGTAGGAGGGATGCAGGGAGTGGTGCAGAGGTGATCAGTGTAGGAGGGGTGCAGGGAGTGGTGCAGAGGTGATCAATGTGAGGGTGGTGTATGGAGATGCAGAGGTGATCAGTGTAGGAGGGGTGCAGGGAGTGGTGCAGAGGTGATCAGTGTAGGAGGGGTGCAGAGGTGATCAATGTGAGGGTGGTGTATGGAGGTGCAGAGGTGATCAGTGTAGGAGGGGTGCAGAGGTGATCAATGTGAGGGTGGTGTACGGCGGTGCAGAGGTGATCAGTGTAGGAGGGGTGCAGGGAGTGGTGCAGAGTTGATCAGTGTAGGAGGGGTGCAGAGGTGATCAATGTGAGGGTGGTGTACGGAGGTGCAGAGGTGATCAGTGTAGGAGGGGTGCAGGGAGTGGTGCAGAGGTGATCAGTGTAGGAGGGGTGCAGAGGTGATCAATGTGAAGGTGGTGTATGGAGGTGCAGAAGTGATCAGTGTAGGAGTGGTGCAGGAAGTGGTGCAGAGGTGATCAGTGTAGGAGGGGTGCAGAGGTGATCAATGTGAGGGTGGTGTATGGAGGTGCAGAGGTGATCAGTGTAGGAGGGGTGCAGAGGTGATCAATGTGAGGGTGGTGTACGGAGGTGTAGAGGTGATCAGTGTAGGAGGGGTGAAGGGAGTGGTGCAGAGGTGATCAGTGTAGGAGGGGTGCAGAGGTGATCAATGTGAGTGTGGTGTACGGAGGTGCAGAGGTGATCAGTGTAGGAGGGGTGAAGGGAGTGGTGCAGAGGTGATCAGTGTAGGAGGGGTGCAGAGGTGATCAATGTGAGGGTGGTGTATAGAGGTGCAGAGGTGATCAGTGTAGGAGGGGGTGCAGGGAGTGGTGCAGAGGTGATCAGTGTAGGAGGGGTGCAGAGGTGATCAATGTGAGGGTGGTGTATGGAGGTGCAGAGGTGATCAGTGTAGGAGGGGTGCAGGGAGTGGTGCAGAGGTGATCAGTGTAGGAGGGGCGCCGAGGTGATCAATGTGAGGGTGGTGTATGGAGGTGCAGAGGTGATCAGTGTAGGAGGGGTGCAGGGAGTGGTGCAGAGGTGATCAGTGTAGGAGGGGTGCCGAGGTGATCAATGTGAGGGTGGTGTATGGAGGTGCAGAGGTGATCAGTGTAGGAGGGGTGCAGGGAGTGGTGCAGAGGTGATCAGTGTAGGAGGGGTGCCGAGGTGATCAATGTGAGGGTGGTGTATGGAGGTGCAGAGGTGATCAGTGTAGGAGGGGGTGCAGGGAGTGGTGCAGATGTGCTCAGTGTAGGAGGGGTGCAGGGAGTGGTGCAGAGGTGATCAGTGTAGGAGGGGTGAAGGGAGTGGTGCAGAGGTGATCATTGTAGGAGGGGTGCAGAGGTGATCAATGTGAGGGTGGTGTATGGAGGTGCAGAGGTGATCAGTGTAGGAGGGGGTGCAGGGAGTGGTGCAGAGGTGATCAGTGTAGGAGGGGTGCAGAGGTGATCAATGTGAGGGTGGTGTATGGAGGTGCAGAGGTGATCAGTGTAGGAGGGGTGCAGGGAGTGGTGCAGAGGTGATCAGTGTAGGAGGGGTGCAGAGGTGAGTTTAGGGGGTCTAGAGCTGAGCAGTGGAAGAGCGGTGCAGGAGAGTGCAGGGGTAAGGAGTATAAAACAGGGGCACTGCTATTTTCCTTGAAATGCTCAGGGGTTCCCCAGGTCTTTTACAATCCTATTTGTATAACACGAATATTTATTATTTAATAAACAAAGTGTCAGTTTTTTGCTTTACAAATAAGAAAAAAGAACAATAGTTAACTGGAGATAAACATGCTTAATGTTTGCTTGTTTGTTTCATCATCATCATCATCATCATCATTCTTATTATTATTATTATTATTATTATTATTATTATTATTGTGCTGTTATTTGCCTTTGCGTGGCTTTGCTGACATTTTAATATTTCTTTTCTTGAGCCCCAGTATTATTTGGACCCCTAGTACATTCCCTCTCATACATTATGTGATTAAACCCCTCCCAGCTGTCAGTCTTAACTTCCCCTCGCTTCTGTAGTTTGTATCCTGAGCAAAGCTTTAGTCTTGCCTGCGTTCAGCATGTCTGTACCTTCCCCAGGAGTTGTCTACCTCTGCCTTATGGTCTTGGTCTTCACTCATGTTTCAGGTTAGTCCTATGATCGCATTGGTGATAAAATATCGAACTGTTCTGTCTGACTGTGGGGTGTGTATAGAACTGGCTGGAAAAAACAAGAATTTCAGAAGGATGTAATGAGACACCAGCATGATGTGGACTGTTGTGCGTTGTAAATAGAGCGGATCCATGGGGTTGTCTAAGTATCTCTATCCAATGGTGTCCAATTTTTGTTTTGTTATGATGATACAATGTCAAAAATATTTTTCCAATGTTTAAAATGAACCTTGTTCGTAATTTTTGTTTAAGTAAAAGCCACTTTACACGCCTTGAGATGATATTTCTGCCTTGCGCTTCACTGTCCTGTTATCTGAGAACTCCCTACCCAGTGGATCGTTGTCCATTATACTTATCTAGTTTACCTGCTATAATCACTATATCTACTGGTTTGTATTATTCATTTGTTATATTATGATATTTTGCCTCGAGATGAATCGCACTTTAAACAAACATCTTATGACCCGTCTGCGTTACGGGAGAACATGCAAGATGTCTATGTGCGGACTGTGATCCGTATCTGTATATGACTTGATATGCCTTTCATATTTCAATAAAATACTTTTTTTGGAGAATAAAAAAAAAAGTAAAAGCCACCTAAAACGCAGTTGTATGACTTAGGCTTGCAAGTAGGATTGTATAAGTCATCACTGGCTTTTAAGTTAATGATGTACATATACCTCCCAAACAAGACTCAATGATTCCATCCCGGAAAATGCATCTCAATGCAACAGCAAATTCAAAAAATCTGTAATAATAGTAGTACCCTGCATGCTGCTCATCCATGTCTGTTCAACCTCTTTCCCAAGCACCCATCATTCGGTGCATTGATGGGCAACTTGCCTGATAGAAGAAGGGGGACATACAACCAGTAGAGGATCTGGGGTGCAGGCAGGGGTTGGGTGCTATGGACGTAATGCCAAAGATGAGGGATGACCCCATCAGCTGACATATCCTTGTATCCTCTCTTCATTATAAAAGAAAACTGTAATGGTGGAGTTGGGAATATTTATTACTGTTTTTTTTACTTAAAGTGGAGTTCCACCCAAAAGTGGAAGCTCCACTTGTTTACCCCCCCCCCCCCCACACACACACACACACACACACACACACACACTCTGCCATATTTGGCACTTTTTTGGGGGAAGCAGATGCTTGGTTTTGACAGGTACCCGCTCCCGCTTCCCGCTCAGTTCACCGCGGCGAAGTGAGCTGGAAGTTCGGCCCCCCTCCTTCCTCCCACAGTCTTCTGGGACACTTCACAGGTCCCAGAAGTCTGCCCAACCAATCAGGATGCGCAGCGCAGTGGGCACCCAGCTGTGAAACCACAAGTTGTCACAGTCCGGTGCCCACAGCGCCGGGGAGAAGAGAGGGAGAGAAGGGACGGTGCGGGTGAGCACATCGCTGGACCCTGGGACAGGTGAGTGTGTGTTTATTAACCACTTCCTGTCCGGACACTTTCACCCCCTTCCTGTCCAGGGCAATTTTCAGCTTTCAGCGCTATCACACTTTGAATGACAATTGCACGGTCATGCAACACTGTACCCATATGAATTTTTTACCATTTTTTTGAGACAGATAAAGCTTTATTTTGGTGGTATTTATTCACCGCTGGGATTTTTATTTTTTTGCTATGTAAATGAAAAAGTCCAAAACATTTTTAAAAAAGTGTTTTTCTTATAAAATTTTGCAAATAAATAATCTTTCATCATAAATCTTGACCAAAATTTATTCCATTATATTTTTAGTAAAAAAAAATAAGCCAAATTAGTTTATAACAAAAAAATTATAATTTTTAAACATTTTGTTTACATTTTTATTTTATTTTTTTATATTATTTTTTATGTTTTTTTTTTTACATACTGTCACCCTAGCAGTACAGTGTCACCATGGTGACACTGTACTACTTGTGGGGGGTGATGAAGATTTTTTTTTTTTTTTTACAGTGATTGCTTTTACACCCATATAGGATGTAAAAGCAATCATTTCTCTTTCTCTCTGTCTGCATTCTTGCAGCCATTGAGAAATACTGAGTGAGCTGTGATTGGTCACACCTTGTCACATGGTACAAGGCTGTTGTGAATAGCCTTGTACCATGTGACCTCTGTGATCATTCACAGATTTCACACGTAGTAAGCAATGATGTCACAAGTGACATCTTGCTTACTACTTTGCATGTGATCACTGATTGGCCTATCAGTTATCACATGATCGGGACCTCGTACAGAGGTCCCGTCTGACGATCGGTGTTTCACTGTGTCCAGAGGACACAGCGGGTACCGGATCGCGGTGCTGCGTGCTCCCAATGAGCGCACACAGCTAGAAAAGGCGGGTGCCGTTTATGAACGGCAACCCGCCCCTGGACTGCCACCGCCCTGCCATTTATAAACAGCAGGCGGACGGCAAGAGGTTAAAAGTCAGCAGCTACAGTTTTTGTAGCTGCTGACTTTTAATAACACAAAAATGAAGGGAACTCCGCTTTAACCAAACCCTCGATAATATGTAGTAGAGGTCTTTTGGATATTTTATGCCTTTAAGGCTTAAATTTCAATTTGGAAGACATATATCTTAGGGCTCTAAAGCAGCCCATAGATGATTCATTTTTTTTTTTGTTCAACCGGCGAGTTGAATGGAAAAAAACTGACTCAATTCCTCCCACTCTTCCTTCCTCACTGCTGGCTATAGCCAGTGGTGATGATCGAGCAGAAATTTTCCAACAAGGTGGTAGTACTGAATCTCCCTGCCCATTCATGCATCGAAATTTGACCGGTCCCTATTGGCCAAATTTCGATCCATGTTTGGCCGGCTTAAAGTCAGCGCTCTTTAAAGCGGAGTTCCAGCGCCCGGCCGCCATCCCTTAAAAAAAATTAACAATCAGCAGCTACAAGTATTGTAACTGCTGACTTTTAATATTAGGGCACTTAGCTGTCAAGGGTTCCAGCGGTGTCCTTACCCCAAGCCTATTCTTCATTCAGCTGTCAGGTGCTGGTGCTGCCATCTTGGCTAAGGGAAATCAGCAGTGAAGCTTTATGGCTTCAAAGCCAGTTTCCTACTGCGCATGCGCGAAGCACACAACACTTTGTGATTAGGCCACAGTCCTAGTGTCCCAGAGGGCTGTGGGGGGCCGAGCTTGCGGCTCAGTATGTACCGGCACTTATCTGTGCAGGGTTCCATTGATGTCCTCCCCCTGAGCCTATTCTTCAGTCGACTGTTGGGTGCTGGCGCCGCCATCATAACTAAGGGAAACCGGCAGTGAAGGCTTAGAACTTCGTAGCCGGTCTCCTACTGTGCATGCCTGAAGCACGTGAACGGGCCACAGTCCTGTGGCACCTGCGAAATGTCCCAGAGGGCTGCGGGGGGCTGAGCTTCCAGCTCAGTATGCAACGGCACTTATCTGTGCAGGGGTCCATTGGTGTCTTCAACCCAAGCCCATTCTTCAAACGGCTGTCGGGTGCTGGAGCCGCCATCTTGGCTAAGGGAAACCGGCAGTGAAGCCTTACAGCTTCACAGCCATTTTCCTACTACGCATGCTTGAAGCGTGCAGTGCTTTGTGAATGGGCCGCAGTCATCTGGGACCTGTGAAGTGTCCCAGAGGGCTGAGGGGGGGCTGAACTGAGCCAGAAGTGGGAGTGGTTACCTGTCAAAACCAGGGACCTCCTCCCCCCAAAAAGATGCTAAATGAGAGGGGTAGGAGGCGGATGAGCAGAATTTCCACTTTTGGGCGGAACTCTGTTTTAAATAACTATGATTTACAACTTATCTTCTGAACCAAAAATAATCTAAAATATATTTCAATGAACAAAAAATGTCTTTTTTTAAAATCATTTTTCTTTTTCTCAAGATAAAGGTACCAAGATGTTAATTTTTGAACAAATATATTTCAATGCTTTACCACAGTTTGTTATTTCTTCCATCTACTACTTCCTCTTTAAAGGTATCCAAAATAATAAATGCACATTTTTTTGCAGGTAAAAAAAAACTGCTTTTTTTTTTTTTTTTTTTTTTTTCTGGAGCCTTTAAAGCATTGCACCAGTGATCAGCAGATCTGTCTATATTTGCTTGCCTGTATGGAATGTTTATGCAAGTAGATATACTGACAGGAAGACTGAATGTACTACCTCAGAGCCCTTAACATCCGTGGTTTTTTTTTTTTTTTTTAAATTTGACAGCTAGCGAGAGGGAAGAAGATCCCTGCTCGGTGTCAAAGCAGGGTGGAGCGGGAACTGGTGCATTCATAACATGTTACATGTTACACCCTATACGGGTATAACATTTCACATGTTATCAAAAGGTGAACTTATCCTTGAAGCTGGCCATACAATTGTTGAATTTTGTTCAAAAATGTGTTTGTAAAGACCATTCATTCAATTTTCTAATGATTAACGGGGTCAAATTGACATTCATTTTTAACCGTGATAACAAGAATATTAAAATAAATTTTCTAGAATGAACGAATTTCAAACAGTGAATGTAGTTTTTGTCCGTAAAAGTCCATTCGCCCCAAAATCAAATAATTAAAGCTTTTTTTTTTTTCTTTTTACAAACATCAAACATCATTCATCAATTCGTCAAAATGACTAAAAATAATTTTCCTATAAATACTCGTACAGACGTTCCCTTTAAAATCTTCTAGGTATCTTTCCACCTTTAACATGACATGAGCTTGGGCAGGTGGCTCAGGCAGCAATGGTATATGACATATGGCCATGGAATAAATTTGCAGCCTTTAAATGATCATGGGGAGTGAATAATTGCCTGCCAAAATAATTCCTTTCAGAAGTAATAAGAAAGAGATAATGGACAGAAGGATGACCTGTTTACAGAATATCATTTTGAAATGTATTATTGCATTAAGTTACAATTTTTTAGTGCTAGTTCACACTGGAAACGCACAGGAAGGAGCTCCATGTTTCTGTCCGTGCGATACAGTTTTCAACCTATTAATTTGAATCAACTGAAATTGCACTGGATCGCACCAAAAGTATTGAATGCACTACTTTTGCAACCGCATTGCATGGTACTTCGGAACTATGTGATCTGATGCAGGAGAACTATGTGATCTGATATAGGCAAACTATGTGATCTGATGCAGGAGAACTATGTGATCCGGTGCAGGCGACCTATGTGATCTGGTGTAGGCGACCTATGTGATCTGGTGCAGGAGAACTATGTGATCTGGTGCAGGCGAACTATGTGATCTGGTGCAGGCGACCTATGTGATCTGGTGCAGGCGACCTATGTGATCTGGTGTAGGCGACCTATGTGATCTGATGCAGGAGAACCATGTGATCTGGTGCAGGAGAACTATGTGATCTGGTGCAGGCGACCTATGTGATCTGGTGCAGGCAACCTATGTGATCTGGTGCAGGCGACCTATGTGATCTGGTGTAGGTGACCTATGTGATCTGATGCAGGAGAACTATGTGATCTGGTGCAGGAGAACTATGTGATCTGGTGCAGGCGACCTATGTGATCTGGTGCAGGCGACCTATGTGATCTGGTGCAGGAGAACTATGTGATCTGGTGCAGGAGAACTATGTGATCTGGTGCAGGCGAACTATGTGATCTGGTGCAGGCGAAATATGTGATCTGGTGCAGGCGAACTATGTGATCTGGTGCAGGAGAACTATGTGATATGGTGCAGACGACCTATGTGATCCGGTGCAGGCGACCTATGTGATCCGGTGCAGGCGACCTATGTGATCCGGTGCAGGCGACCTATGTAATCCGGTGCAGGTGACCTATGTGATCCGGTGCAGGCGACCTATGTGACCCGGTGCAGGTGACCTATGTGACCTGGTGCAATAGAACTATGTGACCTGGTGCAGGCGACCTATGTGATCCGGTGCAGGCGACCTATGTGATCCGTGCAGGCGAACTATGTGATCCGGTGCAGGCGACCTATGTGATCCGGTGCAGACGACCTATGTGATCCGGTGCAGGCGACCTATGTGATCCAGTGCAGGCGACCTATGTGATCCGGTGCAGGCGACCTATGTGACCTGGCGCAGGAGAACTATGTGATCTGGTGCAGGCGACCTATGTGATCCGGTGCAGGCGACCTATGTGATCCGGTGCAGGCGACCTATGTGATCCGGTGCAGGCGACCTATGTGATCCGGTGCAGGCGACCTATGTGATCCGGTGCAGGCGACCTATGTGATCCGGTGCAGGCGACCTATGTGATCTGATGCAGGAAAACTATGTGATCTGGTGCAGGAGAACTATGTGATCTGGTGCAGGCGACCTATGTGATCTGGTGCAGGTGACCTATGTGATCTGATGCAGGAGAACTATGTGATCTGGTGCAGGAGAACTATGTGATCTGGTGCAGGCTAACTATGTGATCTGGTGCAGGCGAACTATGTGATCTGGTGCAGGAGAACTATGTGATATGGTGCAGACGACCTATGTGATCCAGTGCAGGCGACCTATGTGATCCGGTGCAGGTGAACTATGTGATCCGGTGCAGGCGACCTATGTGATCCGGTGCAGGCGACCTATGTGATCCGGTGCAGGCGACCTATGTGATCCGGTGCAGGCGACCTATGTGATCCGGTGCAGGTGAACTATGTGATCCGGTGCCAGTCGACCTATGTGACCTGGTGCAATAGAACTATGTGATCCGGTGCAGGCGACCTATGTGATCCGGTGCAGGCGACCTATGTGATCCGGTGCAGGCGAACTATGTGATCCGGTGCAGGCAACCTATGTGATCTGGTGCAGGCGACCTATGTGATCCGGTGCAGGCGACCTATGTGATCCGGTGCAGGCGACCTATGTGACCTGGTGCAGGAGAACTATGTGATCTGGTGCAGGCGACCTATGTGATCCGGTGCAGGCGACCTATGTGACCCGGTGCAGGCGACCTATGTGATCCGGTGCAGGCGACCTATGTGATCCGGTGCAGGCGACCTATGTGATCCGGTGCAGGCGACCTATGTGACCCGGTGCAGGCGACCTATGTGATCCGGTGCAGGCGACCTATGTGATCCGGTGCAGGCGACCTATGTGATCCGGTGCAGGCGACCTATGTGATCCGGTGCAGGCGACCTATGTGATCCGGTGCAGGCGACCTATGTGATCCGGTGCAGGCGACCTATGTGATCCGGTGCAGGCGACCTATGTGATCAGGTGCAGGCGACCTATGTGATCCGGTGCATGCGACCTATGTGATCCGGTGCAGGCGACCTATGTGATCCGGTGCAGGCGACCTATGTGATCCAGTGCATGCGACCTATGTGATCCGGTGCAGGCGAGTCATTAGGATTACATTGACGCCTGCCGCAGCTTGCAAGCGAAATATATTTTGAATGTGGAGAAGGAAACGCACACAGAACACAGGTTTCCTGCACCATGTTCTGCTGGAAATGAACCCTGAAAGGGCAGAAATCAAATGTTCCCTGCCATTGTGGGAACTTTGTTGGGAATGATTTCTCATCTGTACAAATAAATATTATTGTATTACTATAAGCCTTCGAAAATCCCAGTCTCTTCCTGCAGACAATGGAATTTGCTGAGTTCCTCCAGAGGAAATTACCAAGAAGCCCAATTTAGTTCTTTCTGATAGATAATGATGGATTCGTTGGCAGAAGTGTAACGTCATGTCTTTTAGTCCTCTACTAATCTTTAAATAAGGATTTTTTTTGTGTTTTTTTGTGCAACTGTGTTTTAGCCTTTGCTTGATGTAACCAAGATAACTTGATGTCATCAATACATTGTAAAAACCGATAATTACCTAGAGCAACCAAATATTTATTTTGTGTTTTAGAGGGTCAGCAAAGTTAGAGAAACGTATTATTAGAAGTAGGTGGAGAATGGCTAGAGCAGTGGTTCTCAACCTTCCTAATGCCGCGACCCTTTAATACAGTTCCTCATGTTGTGGTGACCCTCAACCATAAAATTATTTACCCCGTAATTATAATTCATGAAGTGTCGTTTTACCTCCAATACAGCTGCTTTCAACACAGTAGCTGCTTTTAATAGAGTAGCTGCTTTCTACACAGTAGCTGCTCTTTACACATCAGAAATATGTGTTTTCTGATGGTCTTAGGGGACCCCTGTGAAAGGGTCGTTCGACCCCCAAAGGGGTCGCGACCCACAGTTTGAGAACCACTGGGCTAGAGGATGTGGAGGATGCATATTTTTAATATTTCATTCGTTTCGATTTTAAATGCATTCCATATTATTGACTTCACTGACATAAATAATTCAATTTACTTTCTGTTTACTAATGTAGGTAAGTGAGTCTGCAATGCAGATAGTGTTCTTGGCACAGTACAACATTTCTGAAACAGCGATTTTTAAATAAAAGTTAGCAATATTGAAAAACAATAATATTCATAATTGTTTGCATCCAGCAGATTGACTTGGAACATTGACAGCCTTTGTATGAGATTCCCAGAACACAACCCCACAAGCAATGCTTTAAGACCTTTTGGTTTTGGAGTCAACTGAGTAAACACATAGCTTTTTTTAGAAAGGGAGCCCAATAAGTACACCCAAACAGATCTGTCAGAAAACTTACTTTTCTTTCAGAATCAACATTTTCTATGGGACACTGTACTGCAAAATCCTCCCACAAATGCCGGCCATTGATTGCAAACAAGATTTGTCAATTTGCACACACAAAAAAAGTATTTTTCTCAACAAATGTTGCAAAAATGAATACACCCCAATGAAAGTCTTAGGAGCATTTTAGACAACAAAATTCTAATTAATAAGAATTCAACTACAGGTGAGTCGAATTATTCATTAAACAGGTGTCCAGCAGACAGTTGATTATATAAGGCCATTACCTAACAAAGAAAACCCTTCCCATTTCATGTTGTCAACAATGGCACCATATGGAAGAGACATTTCACAAGGCCTTAGAAAGAAAATAATTTATTTACACAAGAAAGGTGATGGCTACCAGAAGATCAGCGAAGCTTTACTTATCAGTCAGAATACTGCAGCAAAAGTGATACATAAATTTAATTACGATGGAACTGGAACCATCTCACAGAGACGTCCAGGCCGTCCATGGAAGTTAACACTTTGACAGGAACATCTTCTGATGAGAAGGGTTGAAGAAAATCGGCATGCAACTTCATTATCTAAAGAAATAGAAAGCCAAACTGGGGTGATTGTTTCCCGTGACACAATACGGCGTACAGTGCAGAGGAACGGCGTGCATGGGTGTCGTCCACAAAGGAAGCCTCTCCTAAAGCCCATGCACAAAAAAGCCCGCGTAGAATTTGCCAGGGCCCATGCTGAAACAGAAGACCACTGGGATTCTGTACTCTGGAGTGATGAGACCAAGATAATTGTTTTTGGAATGGATGGCTTCAAAACTGTATGGCGTTGCAAAGGTGAAAAGATGAGGAGTATAAAGAAAAATGCATGGTACCTACAGTGAAACATGGTGGTGGTAGTGTCCCTCTGTGGGGCTGCATGAGTGCTTCTGGTGTCCGGGAGCTCCATTTCATTGATTGTATCATGAATACACAGATGTACTGCTCTATACTGAACGAGAAGATGATCCCATCACTCCATGCCCTTGGTCGTCGTGCACTTTTCCAACATGGCAATGATCCAAAACACACATCTAAGGCTACTGTTGCATTTCTGAAAAAAGTGATTCAGTGGCCAGGTTTGTCTCCTAATCTGAACCCAATCGAACACCTATGGGGGGATTCTGAAGAGACAAGTTGAGCATCACTCTCCATCCAGCATCCAGGCTCTAACAGGTCATTCTTGAAGAATGGAAAAAGATCAGTCTTGCAATTTGTCGGCAACTTGTCCAATCCATGCCTAGAAGACTTGGCGCTGTCCTTACAAATCATGGAGGTCATGCAAAATACTAGATGCCGTAGTTTTTGTTGTGGAGGTATATTCATTTTTGCATCAACTAATTTGAGTAAAACTGAAGATTTTGTAATCTAAGTTATATTATTTACCTTATTTTCATGTAATGAACTAAACAAATGTTCTATAAAACTCAGTTTTGTAAAAATGTTGGAAATTGCGCTTGTGTTCATTGAGATATTGATTAAAATCTTACTGTAACGTAGCTGGTAGTAGAATCTGAAGTGCAGAGGAGGGCCTCCCTTGCAGCTCTGGTTCAGGGGCCCTGGTAGAGTAATAGGGAGCGCTGGAGCACAGAGGTGTCCAAGTGCCTGGTAGGACTTCTGCGGATGGATGTTGACGTGCGTCAGGCATGTAGGAGCAGCTGGTGGATGGCACACTGGCAGAGGTGCAGGAACGGGTTGGCAGATGACACTTGGGCAGAAGTGCAGGAGCAGGATACTGGCAAGGATAAGCCAAATCAGGTGCAGGATCAGAGTAAAGCAAGGTCAGGTGGTCTGGGTCAGCAACTAGCAGGCAGAGTAAGCAGAAGAATAGTCAAAGGGCAGGCCAGGGGTTGGTGCAGGCAGCGTTCTAGCAGGGTCAATAACAGATCAGATCAGCAACAGAATCACAGGTAAGAGGATGCTCAGAAGTATAGGACCAAACAGCACTAATGCAAGGCATTAGCCCAGCTTAAGTAGCCCGTCTGGTGCCAATGTGCCTTCGCACATTCGCCAATTGGCCACGAGCAGGGCTAACGGGTTCTGCGCTCACGCATAGATATGAGCATTCCCTGACACTTAGTTTTCAGAAGGAGTGTACTCATTTATGCTGAGCACTGTATACAATGAAATGAACTATTTTATAGTTTGTGGAAATGCTAAGCTACCTTGAGGTTAGCCGGTGCTACAGATTTTAATGGAGACATTCTCAATCAGGGTTCCATGGACCCTTAGGGGTAAGGATGAGCTTGGGTTTGGTCCAGGGCCGGGACAAGGGGCGGCTGCCCTGGGAGCAATGGTTTACTGTAGGGATGGGGTGCCTTCCTTCTGTTACAAGTCTGACAGGGGTAGTGATAGCGACTGTGATTTTGACAAGCGAGTGATTGCTGGCTGTACACAAAATGATGGCACACCGGGTGAGTGACCGACTCTTACATGTTGTGAACTGGAACCCAGGGTGCTGCACAGCTCGTCTGTGAGATTCAGTAACATGCACAAATCTGGAATATTGTAATGACATCACAGGTATGACAGAGACATTAAAAGGGAAATTAAACTTAATTTAGAGCAAAATGTGTTTGAGTAAGTGCCAGGGGCGGACTCACCATTTGGAAACTCGGGCACTGCCCGAGGGCCCGGGGTCAGTAGGGGGCCCCATGAGATGCCCCTGGTACCTTTTTCATAGGCTTTTTTGAGTTTGGGCATGGACACAGGGTCCCCATGATCTCCTATTGCCGGGGGGCCCCATGAGTTGTCAGTCCGCCCCTGGTAAGCGCTAAATCTAGCACGAAACGTGTTACCTTTTTAATGTTCCTACCATACCTGTGATGTCATTTTAATGATCCGTAAATATACCAAGGGGTGCAGCAAAATTCTGGATTTGTGCATATTACTGAATCTGACTGCTGGGTGTAGGATACCCTAAGCTTGCACATCATGAATGGGGTTTATATCTATGACCTTGTACTGGCACTGTCAGGCCAATGAGTTTGGGTCAAGGGATTCACCATTCCAAAGCTGCATGTACACAAAGAGACAGGGATGTTTGTGCCATCGTTGAGCTAATATAGTCACATGGTCTTATTTACTTATTTCAGGTACTTATATAGCGCCGCCAATTTACGCAGCACTTTACATATATATTGTACATTCACATCACTCCCTAACCCTCAAGGGGTGTACAATCTAAGGTCCCTAACTTACATTTATACATACATATACTAGGGATAATTTAGACAGGATCCAATTCACCTACCAGCATGTCTTTGGAGTGTGGGAGGAAACCGGAGTACCCGGAGGAAACCCACACAGGCGGAACATGCAAACTCCAGGCAGGTGGTGCTGTGGTTGGGATTCGAACCAACAACTCTAGTGCTGCCAGGCAGAAGTGCTAACCATTTAGCCACTGTGCTGCCCATAGATTATTTATTTTTTTATTTCAGGTACTTATATATTGCCATCAATTTACGCAATGCTTTACATATATTATACATTCACATCAGTCCCTAACCCTCAAGGGGCGTACTATCTAAAGTCCCTAACTTATACATACACACATACTTGGGCCAATTTAGACAGGGGCCAATTAACCTACCAGCATGTCTTTAGAGAGTGGGAGGAAACCGGAGTAACCGAAGGAAACCCACGCAAGCACAGGGAGAACATGCAAACTGCAGGCAGGTGGTGCTATGGTTGGGATTCGAGCCAAGGACCCTAGTACTGCCAGGTGGAAGTGCTAACCCCATTTAGATCAATAATATTAACCTAATATGGCCATATTAAGTCAATGATTTCACAAGCATTCCCGCCACTTTGTGTACATGCAGCAGCAGGATAGTGAATCCCCCGCCTTCGGCTCATTGACAGCTGTCTTCTGAATTTAGCCGAACAATGGTCTGGACCGAACCCAACCCTATCCCTACATAAAAGGTTGCGTGACGTTCCTTGAGCTGTGGTGGATTGTTATCCCATTTGAAGTGGGCCAATACCACTTGGCAGAGTCAGCGGCATGACGTCTTTGATCCTATCTAGAAGTACAGAAATAAAATGCTTTATAAAGATGGGAAGGGAAATATTATTCAGACTAGCACCAGTGTTTAAGAAATGGGAATTCTCTGCATTCTGCTGTTTATATATCTCCTATAAACAAAGCCCAGTTAGTCATCCAGCTTATTCCTAGATTATGCAGAGTACATGCAATACTATTGCTTTTCCTTTCCTTTTTTGGCTGCATCTGACTGCCTGTAACATGCCTAAAATGCCAGACATTTTTTTTTTGGGGGGGGAAGGGGGGGGGTTTTGTGTGGGTACCCAGAAGAAAAAATTCCATGCATTTGTATGTGTTGAGTCACAGCATCTTTGCCAATGGACCTATCTCTGTGAGTTCAGATTACGTAAAAAAAAAAAAAATTAAACACCGAATGCATCATAATTTTCAGGTAAATGTCCTCGTGATATGTCTGACAACTACATTGCCAGATTTAACAATGGGTATGTCTATATTTGCCAGGGCTGGAAGGAAGTCTGTAGTTTATACAACCAGCCTAAAACTGTATAGCTGGATCTGCTGGGGTGAAAGAGAGAAAGATAGATCCCCCATCCACGCTAAACATCTGGAAGGAATGAATATCCTGCTGCCAGCTTTTGTATTCAGACAGCGGGCCCCTAAGGCTGTCTGGATACCTGAACAATGACTGCAGCTGTCTGGCCAACTTTCTTTCTACCTGGCTTCTTTGCATTCTTGATTAAATTTTGTCAAGTCTAGTAGTGTCAACAGGGCCACCCGTGGTTCAAATTTTCGACAATTTAAAATTTGGGCTGTGTATGGCCAGCTTTGGCAGAGGTTCCATTGTCCCAATATTTACTCTACCACTGGCTGTGCCCTCTCACTCTCCCTTTCTGCTAGACTAGAACAAAAATTATAACTTATGTGGCTAATTTCTAGTGTAAAAATACAAATAAATGAACAAAAATAGACCTTCAAAAAGTACAGAATAGAAGGGACACCCTCGTCATTCCAGATATACAAGGAATGCAACAAAAAATGTAAGGGGGCAATCCAGGCTGGCTAAAATAGAATACGAGTAACCACAAATGTCTTTTCAAATATTTCCATAGTAAAAAGCTTAATAAAGAACAGACCACAAAACAGATAAACATGGGAAGCTGGTCACAAATGTGAAGGAAAATGCAGATGCATTGAATTTGTTCTCTTCAGTTTTTACAGATGAAAATCAGGGGTTTGATTAACAGTAATATTATTGATGTTTAACTAAAGGTACCTCTGTGGATGACTGAAAACCAGGGGATTAGAGAAACTTAATGTGAACCAGGGGCGGACTGACAACTCATGGGGCCCCCGGGCAATAGGGGATCATGGGGCCCCTGTGTCCTTGCCCAAACTCAAAAAAGCCTATGAAAAAGGTACCAGGGGCATCTCATGGGGCCCCCTACTGACCCCAGGCCCTCAGGCAGTGCCTGAGTTCCCAAATGGTCAGTCCGCCCCTGTGCTCATATATCTACTTTAGGGAGCCAGGCTTTCAGAAACTGCTAGTTGCCTGCAGGGGCGGACTGACCATTTGGAAGCTCGGGCACTGCCCGAGGGCCCGGGGTCAGTAGGGGGCCCCATGAGATGCCCCTGGTACCTTTTTCATAGGCTTTTTTGAGTTTGGGCAAGGACACAGGGGCCCCATGACTCCTATTGCCCGGGGGCCCCATGAGTTGTCAGTCCACCCTTGGTTGCTGGCTTCCTCTGGCTGTTTGATATGCTGAAAGCATGCATAGTTTTTCTGTGATTTAGAAAGCACTGAAGCCACAGGATCCCCTCCTTTTAGAACACAGGTGTCAAACACAAGGCCCGCGGCCCGAATCCGGCCCTCCAGGCCATTTTATGTGGCCCTTGCACCTCTCCTGCAGGTACCCCCTTGTCTGGGCCCCACCTTGTCTCAGCAGTTGGCAGCAGAGAGGAGAATAGAACTCCTCTGCCAAATCCTGCACCTCTCAGTGCAGCTGCAGCACCCCCTCATCTCTGCCTCCCCTGGTCTCTGCATTCAGCAGACTCTGGTATCTGACTCCCCTCCTCCTCTGGTCCTCCTCCAGACCCTGCACTTTCTGCTTTCCAGCTCTGCCCCCAAAGGGGGTGCACAGTGAGGTTAGGGAGGGTGTGAGATTCTTGACATCTGATGTAATGGAGGGTGGGGGTGCTCTGGGAAATCTAGTCTTACAAATACAACCAGCCCTTTGAGGGCAACCATAATGCTGATACAGCCTGCGATGAAATGGAGCGTTGGCAGCCTCAATACTTTCTTCATACCACTGTCCTTTAACCTCCTTAGCGGTATTCCCGAGTGTAGCTCGGGGTAAAATTTCTATACCAACAGCGGTAACCCCGAGCTACACTCGGGCTTACCATGCGACGCTGCTCTGGGGGTCCCTGAAGCACTTACCTTGTCCTTTGCTCCCACGATGTGTCCCCTGCAGCGTCCCCGGCCATCTCCTCCGGCCGATGCCGGCATCCGGCTTCTGTGTTCCGGTCCCTGCGACGTCGGGACGTTCGGGCGCCGGAACTGGCGGCAAATTTGAAATTTTTAAAAAATGTCATTTTTGCTGTCATTGCTGTTTCAATGCATTTCACATATATTTTGTCCCTACTGCTTTGTCCTGCGCCCTGCCTGCATTTTGACTGTTCTTTCTGCCTGGAAACTGAGAAAAGTCCATGGCGTCCAAAAAGCGTCCCTTTACGTCAAAAGCGGGTTTAGACCAGCTAGAGAACAGCGATAGTAAATCAGAACTACTTGCAGAATTGAGTGATAATGATTCGTGGGGGAAATTCGTCATCAGACACTGAAAACGATTTTGCGACTTTGCTCAGCGATGTGCGAATTTGCCTCTGTATTTCAAATTTCAGTATTTTTGGTTTGATTATATTATTGAATTAAATTTATTATTATTATATTATTATTTTTTATGATTATTTATTAAATTGTAATTTATGATTTCGTGTTTCAAATTTTATCATATCCGGAATGTTTACTAGACTCTTGTTCGTACAGATTTCAGTGAGTTATTCCTAAAAATTACAGCCTACAATAAAAAACTACATATTTCCATGCAAAAAAATGTACCGCTTTCAGCACAAAAAATCGGAAAGAATCATACCGCCAAGGAGGTTAATTACCAGGCTGTATATATTGCATGGGAAAAAAAGAAACCAGCTGCAGTTGCCTTGCTCAGTATACCCATCAAGAAGGGGTTAAACACAGCAGCAGTGCATTTGTCTATATGCAAACAGATGTTGGGGGTTTCCCAGCAACAATTCAAAGGCGTCATCATAACATGAAATCCCTACAAAGGAAGCTTGGCGGATGTTAATGCTGAGCCCTGCATCTGATAATATACACAAAGCAGCCAGACACTTTGTATTTACAGAAGGAGATTAGTTGTGGTATCCTCTGTATTTCTTTCAGTTTTCTTTAACCCCTCGCCTACCGGGCACGTTTACTCCCTTCCTGCCCAGGTCAATTTTCAGCTCTTTTACACTTTGAATGACAATTGCGCGGTCATGCAACACTGTACCCATGTGAAATTTTTATAATTTTTTTCACACAAATAAAGCTTTCTTTGGGTGGTATTTAATCAACAGTGAGGGTTTTTTTTTCTTTGCGCTATAAATGAAAAAAAGCGAAAATTTGCAAATAAAAAAAGTTTTCTTTGTTTCTATATTAAAATTTTGCAAACCGGTAATTTTTCTCCTTCACTGATGTGCGTTGATGAGGCTGCACTGACAGGCAGCATTGATGGGCACTGATAAGCAGCGCTGATGAGATGGCACTACTAGGCAGCACTGATGGGCACTGACAGACTGCACTGATGAGGCAACACTGGTGGGCATTGATAAAGAGGCACTGATGATGTTGCACTGATATGGATGGGCACTGATGAGGCGTCACTAATAGGCAGCACTGATGAGGCAGCATTGATGAGGCAGCACTGGTGGGCATTGATGAGGAGGCACTGATGGAAACCAATAGGTAGCACTGAAGGGCACTGATGAAGCGGCACTAATAGGCAGCACTGATGGGCACTGATGAGGTGGCACTAATAGGCAGCACTGATGGGCACTGACAGGATGCACTGATAAGGCAGCACTGGTGGACATTGATAAAGAGGCACTGATGATGCTGCACTGATATGCAGCACTAATGGGCACTGATAGATGGCACTGATGGGCACTGATGAGGCATCACTAATAGGCAGCACTGATGGGCACTGACCGTCTGCACTGATGAGGCAGCATCGATGAGGCAGCACTGGTGGGCATTGATGAGGAGGCACTGATGGAAACCAATAGGTAGCACTGAAGGGCACTGATGAAGCGGCACTAATAGGCAGCACTGATGGGCACTGATGAGGCGGCACTAATAGGCAGCACTGATGGGCACTGACAGGCTGCACTGATAAGGCAGCACTGGTGGGCATTGTTGGGGAGGCACTGATGGGCACTAATAGGTAGCACTGAAGGGCATTAACTGGTGGCACTTATAGGCGGCACTGTTGGGCACCGATTGGCAGCACTGTTGAGCACTGATGGGCAGCACTGCTGGGAACTGATGGGCAACACTGTTGGCCACTTTTGGAGCTGCACTGATCAGGGCACAGATAATCAGTGCCCTGATTATCAATGGAGATGTCTGCTTTGATAGTTGCCAGTTACCTGTAGTGCTTTCCTCACACTGTCACAGCATGAGGAAAGTACTGCTGATAACTGGCAAGTGATTGGACACAGCTGATCACGTGGTAAAAGGCTGCTGTGATTGGCCTTTTACCATGTCATGTGATCAGCTGTGTCCAAAGGAGCATGCAGCCAGTGAAGTCCCAGGATGATGTACACATGCTTCTCTCAAGTCATTAATTCTGTAAAAGCAGGAATGCACCCCCCAAAAAAATTAACCTTCAAAAACAAGTCAGCAATGGTAGTTATTTTATTTGTCTTAAAGTTTCTTTTTAAGTCCAGAAATTGTTGTCTTTGCTGTCCTCCATACCACCCGACTCTGAACTCTCCCCCCATTAGCTCTGAGACAGCATTGCTCTCTCACCCCACTTTCCTGCACTACTCAGGCATTTGTGACATCATTGTCTTTTGCAATATCGCTTGCATCACTCTTTTCTAAGAAGTTTCTCCACCGCATTACCCTCTCCCCGCATTATCTTCCTTGTACTATATAGAAGGTCCAGGTCGGTCTGTGCTTTTTCCACCTCCGCACACTAACAGGTGCTGGCCCTGCTCCATGCAGTCTGCATAACGGGGCGGCACAGTGGCTTAGTGGTTAGCACGTCTGCCTTGCAGTAAATGGGTCATGGGTTTGATTCCTGACCATGGCACCTCCTGCATGGAGTTTGCATGTTCTCTCTGTGCTTGTGTGAGTTTCCTCCCACACTCCAAAGACATGCTGGTAGGTTAATTGGATCCTGTCTAAATTGGCCCTAGTATGTGTATGTATGAATGTGAGTTAGGGACCTTAGATTCTACACCCCTTGAGGGTTAGGGTCTGATGTGAATGTACAATATATATGTAAAGTGCTGTGTAAATTGACAGAGCTATATAAGTACCTGAAATAAATAAATAATAGGAAATAGAAATCCGGTTGGCTGCATGTCCAATAAAATCACCTTTATTGAATCATCATCCAAATACACGCTCCACAATACAATAGAAAAGGGAAAAGAGCACACCAGCTGATACATTGATGTTGGCGCTTTATCTTCCTTGTCCTACTCTCCTCTAAATGCATGCTTGTCTGGATGACCTCTCCACTGCACCACTCTCCTCTGGATGCATTCATCCACAGACCGTTCCCCACTGAAAGCATTTTGCTCCACATCACTCTCCTCAGTGCACTCTCTGCAGTACTGCTGTCTATAGGAAGCACTCTCTCCTGCACCACAGTCTTCAGAAATGACTCTTCCAAGCACCACTGTCTTCTAGAAGCCCTCTCCTGTACCCAACATCGCTCTCCTCTGGATGCACTGTACCCAACATCGCTCTCCTCTGGATGCACTGTACCCAACATCGCTCCCCTCTGGATGCACTGTACCCAACATCGCTCTCCTCTGGATGCACTGTACCCAACATCGCTCTCCTCTGGATGCACTGTACCCAACATCGCTCCCTTCTGGATGCACTGTACCCAACATCGCTCTCCTCTGGATGCACTGTACCCAACATCGCTCCCTTCTGGATGCACTGTACCCAACATCGCTCTCCTCTGGATGCACTGTACCCAACATCGCTCTCCTCTGGATGCACTGTACCCAACATCGCTCCCCTCTGGATGCACTATACCGAACATCGCTCTCCTCTGGATGCACTGTACCCAACATCGCTCTTCTCTGGATGCACTGTACCCAACATCGCTCTCCTCTGGATGCACTGTACCCAACATCGCTCCCCTCTGGATGCACTGTATCCAACATCGCTCTCCTCTGGATGCACTGTACCCAACATCGCTCTCCTCTGGATGCACTGTACCCAACATCGCTCTCCTCTGGATGCACTGTACCCAACATCGCTCTCCTCTGGATGCACTGTACCCAACATCGCTCCCCTCTGGATGCACTGTACCCAACATCGCTCTCCTCTGGATGCACTGTACCCAACATCGCTCTCCTCTGGATGCACTGTACCCAACATCGCTCTCCTCTGGATGCACTGTACCCAACATCGCTCCCCTCTGGATGCACTGTATCCAACATCGCTCTCCTCTGGATGCACTGTACCCAACATCGCTCTCCTCTGGATGCACTGTACCCAACATCGCTCTCCTCTGGATGCACTGTACCCAACATCACTCTCCTCTGGATGTACTGTACCCAACATCGCTCTCCTCTAGATGCATTGTACCCAACATCGCTCCCCTCTGGAATCATTCTCCCCATCACCTCTCTCCTCTGGAAACACTTCCCCACACTCCTGTCCTCTGGATGCACTGTACCTAACATTGCTCCCCTCTGGAATCACTCTTCCCATCACCTCTCTCCTCTGGAAGCACTTCCCCACTCTCCTGTCCTCTGGATGCACTGTACCCAACATCGCTCCCCTCTGGATGCACTGTACCCAACATCGCTCTCCTCTGGATGTACTGTACCCAACATCGCTCCCCTCTGGATGCACTGTACCCAACATCGCTCCCCTCTGGAATCACTCTCCCCATCACATCTCTCCTCTGGAAGCATTTCCCTACACTCCTGTCCTCTGGATGCACTGTACCTAACATCGCTCTCCTCTGGAAACACTCTTCCCAACACCACTTTCCTCTGGAAACAATCTTCCCCAAACTACTGGTCCCTGGATGCATTAACCCAGCACCACTCTCCTCTGGAAGTACTCACCCCTACATTACTGTCATCTGGATACGCTATCCTGAGCACAATTTTCCTCTGGAAGCATCCTACCACATGCTGCTGTCCTCTGCATGTGCTCTCCCTATCACCACTCTCCTCTGGAACACTTTCCCTAGAACCATTTAACTCTGAGAAACTCTCCCCAGAACCACTCCTCTGGAACACTCTCCCTAGAACAACTCTGCTCTGGAACAATCTCCCAAGCACCGCTCCTCTGGAACATTTGCTCCAGAACTACTCTCTTCTGGATGCACTCTCCCCAGAACCACTCTTCTCTGGAACACTCTCCCTAGAACAACTCTGCTCTGGAACACTCTCACAAGCACCACTCCTCTGGAACATTTGCCCCAGAACCACTCTCCTCTGGAACACTCTCCCTAAAACCACTCTCCTCTGGATGCACTCTCCCCAGCACCACTCTCCTCTGTAACACTCTACCCAGCACTGTTGTCCTCTGGATGCACTCTTCCCAGCACCACTCTTCTCTGGAACACTCTCCCCAGCACAACTCTCCTCTGGATGCACTCTCTCCACAGCCATTCTCCTCTGGAACATTCTCCCCAGCAGCACTCCCCTCTGGATGCACTTTCCCCAGCACCACTCCCCTCTGGAACATTCTCCCCAGAACCACTCTCCTCTGGATGCTCTCTTCCCTGCACCACTCTCCTCTGGAACACTCTCTCCTGCACCACTCTCCTCTGGAACACTTTCCCCAGAACCTCTCTCCTCTGAAACACTCTCCCTGCACCACTCTCCTCTGGATCACTCTCCCCAGCACCACTCTCCTCTGGAACACTCTCCCCAGCACCACTCTCCTCTGGAACACTCTCCCCAGCACCACTCTCCTCTGGAACTGCTCTCCCTAGCACCACTCTCCTCTGGAACAGCTCTCTCCCTAGCACCACTCTCCTCTGGATGCTCTCTTCCCTGCACCATTCTCCACTGGAACACTCTCCCCAGAACCATTCTCCACTGGAACACTCTCCCCAGAACCACTCTCCTCTGGAACACTCTCCCTAGCACCATTCTCCTCTGGAACTGCTCTCCCTAGCACCACTCTCCTCTGGAACTGCTCTCCCCAGCACCACTCTCCTCTGGACGTGCTCTCCCCAGCACCACTCTCCTCTGGAAGTGCTCTCCCCAGCACCACTCTCCTCTACATTTGCGATCCCAAGCACCACTCTCCTCTTGGTGCGCTCTCCTTAGCACTACTGAAAACATTCTACCTGTCCTGTGGAAGCATTTTCCCTTGTTCCACTCCCCACTGGAAGCACTCTGCTCCACACCACCATCCTTCTGATTGCACTCTCCCCCACACCACTCTCCATTGGAAGTGCTCTGCTGCAAAACCTTCTTCTGAAATCACCCCAGCCCCACCCTCCAAACAGCACTCATCTCCCAAAGCACTTTAACCTGCACCACACTCATCTTGAATAGTTCACCCTCACAAATGCTCTCCTCTCAAAGCACTGTTCCCCCCCTCTAGATCCTGTCTGGACTGCAGTACCCTCCTATGGAAGTTGTAACCATCTATTGGAAACACTCTTCCATTGATGCACTCTCTACCATAAAACTTTTGGATCAATTCATTCTGCCTCACACCACACTCCTCTGTTATCAATCTTTGCCCATGGACTCTCCTCTGGTCTCGACCTCCCGTACACCACTGTGGACCAGCATTGGTCATGGCCACACTATTCATCACTCTGACTTAACGTCACTCTGGCTCCCACATCACTGTCCTCCGGGATTACTCTTCCCACATTACTCTGCCAAGAATCTTTCTTCTTGGTAGTTTCAGATGGTACTGAATCATTTTTTTGGACAAGAAAGGTAAGAGAAGGCAAATTGTGGTGGTGGTTCTTGGCCAGCACATTGAACTTCAGACATTTATAATGGATGACAGGCTCACTTTAATCATTTATTAATCAAGTGGTGTTTTTTTGGTGGTACCAATACCATCATCGTGCATATACCCATACTCTTTATCACAGGATGATGAAATTTTGCACCATATATGGATGATTTTCTTGAACAATATGATTAGAGATGAGCGAAGAAATGAAAAATTCGATTCGACTGATTCGGCGAATTCGTGGACAATATTCGATTCGAGTCGAATAAATTCGCTGTGAATTTAACTTAAAAAAGGGTGTTTCTAGGCTTCAGAGAGACTTAATATTAGTGCAGAACACTGTACCTTTAATTTAAATGCCCTTGGAGTCTGCTGGGGAAGAGAAATAATACTGTCACTCAGTATGACATGCAGATGAGTGCCGTCGATCTTAGAATCACCGCACACTTCACTCATTTGGCCAGTCACGGGGCCAAAACCAGTGTTTGGAGCCACAGTGTGGCGGTGGAGGCAGCAGCAATGGGAGGCCATACAGCAACCTATGACAAAATGGAAACCAGCAGGAGTGTGAGGAGACCTCAAAGTGGCACATGGCAGAGTGGGAGCAATGGGAGGCGGTACAAGGACCCATGTCACACTGTGGACCCAGCAGCAGAGTGACGAGGCGGTATGGGGGCCCATGGCAGATTTGGGGCCTGGCAGCACCTATGGGAGGCCTGTAATCTGCCAGCAACCTATGACAAAATGGAAACCAGCAGGAGTGTGAGGAGACCTGAAAGTGGCACATGGCAGAGTGGGAGCAATGGGAGGCGGTACAGGGACCCATGACACACTGTGGACCCAGCAGCAGCGTGACCAGGCGGTACGGGGGCCCATGGCAGATTACAGGCCTGGCAGCAGCAATGGGAGGCCCGTAATCTGCCAGCACCCTATGACAAAAAATGGAACACACCAGCAGTGTGTGAGGAGACCTGAAAGTGGCACATGGCAGAGTGTGGCGATGGAGACAGCAGCAATGGGAGGCCGTACAGGGACCCATGAGAGACTGTGGACCTGGCAGCAGCATGAGGAGGCGGTATAGGGGCCCATGGCAGATTAGGGGCCTGGCAGCAGCTATGGGAGGCCCGTAATCTGCCAGCACCCTATGACAAAAAATTGAACACACCAGCAGTGTGAGGAGACCTGAAAGTGTAACAATTCTGTGTCTGTGCGAGTAACAATTCTGTGGCCCTAAGTAACAGTTCTGTGGCCCTCAGTAACAATTCTGTGTCCCTGAGTAACAATTCTGTGGCCCTAAGTAACAGTTCTGTGGCCCTCAGTAACAGTTCTGTGTCCCTGAGTAACAATTCTGTGTCTGTGCGAGTAACAATTCTGTGGCCCTAAGTAACAGTTCTGTGGCCCTCAGTAACAATTCTGTGTCCCTGAGTAACAATTCTGTGGCCCTAAGTAACGGTTCTGTGGCCCTCAGTAACAATTCTGTGTCCCTGTGTAACAATTCTGTGTCTGTGCGAGTAACAATTCTGTGGCCCTAAGTAACAGTTCTGTGGCCCTCAGTAACAATTCTGTGTCCCTGAGTAACAATTCTGTGGCCCTAAGTAACGGTTCTGTGGCCCTCAGTAACAATTCTGTGTCCCTGTGTAACAATTCTGTGTCTGTGCGAGTAACAATTCTGTGGCCCTAAGTAACAGTTCTGTGGCCCTCAGTAACAGTTCTGTGTCCCTGAGTAACAATTCTGTGTCTGTGCGAGTAACAATTCTGTGGCCCTAAGTAACAGTTCTGTGGCCCTCAGTAACAGTTCTGTGTCCCTGAGTAACAATTCTGTGTCTGTGCGAGTAACAATTCTGTGGCCCTAAGTAACAGTTCTGTGGCCCTCAGTAACAATTCTGTGTCCCTGAGTAACAATTCTGTGGCCCTAAGTAACGGTTCTGTGGCCCTCAGTAACAATTCTGTGTCCCTGTGTAACAATTCTGTGTCTGTGCGAGTAACAATTCTGTGGCCCTAAGTAACAGTTCTGTGGCCCTCAGTAACAATTCTGTGTCCCTGAGTAACAATTCTGTGTCTGTGCGAGTAACAATTCTGTGGCCCTAAGTAACAGTTCTGTGGCCCTCAGTAACAATTCTGTGTCTGTCCCTGAGTAACAATTCTGTGGCCCTAACTAAAGTTTCTGTGGCCCTAAGTAACAGTTCTGTTGCCCTCAGTAACAATTCTGTGTCTGTCCCTGAGTAACAATTCTTTGGCCCTAACTAAAGTTTCTGTGGCCCTAAGTAACAGTTCTGTGGCCCTCAGTAACAATTCTGTGTCTGTCCCTGAGTAACAATTCTGTGGCCCTAACTAAAGTTTCTGTGGCCCTAAGTAACAATTCTCTGGCACTCAGTAACAATTCTGTCTGTCCCTGAGTAACAATTCTGTGGCCCTAATAACGTTTCTGTGGCCCTAAGTAACAGTTCTGTGGCCCTCAGTAACAATTCTGTGTCTGTCCCTGAGTAACAATTCTGTGGCCCTAACTAAAGTTTCTGTGGCCCTAAGTAACAATTCTCTGGCACTCAGTAACAATTTTGTCTGTCCCTGAGTAAGAATTCTGTGGCCCTAACTAGCGTTTCTTTGTCCCTAAGTAACGATTCTGTGGCCCTCATTAACAATTCTGTGTCCCTGAGTAATGGTTCTCTGTCCCTAAGTAACGTTTCTCTGTCCCCAAGTATCGTTTCTGTGGCCCTAACTCTGTCCCTAATACAGAGCGGTCTGCCTCTGTTCAATGACTGCAGGCAAATGAAGAATTCCAAAATGGCCGCTATTTATAGCTCGACCATTACACAGTGCTGGCTGGCTGGCTGCTGATTGGCTGATGCGATCACATGTCATTGAGGAATGCATTATGGGTCAGCGCGCCTTGTCTGCGCGCCTTCCCAGACATCCCCGCTCCGTCGCCGCACATGTCCGCTGCCATTTTCGGAAAAATTTCCGATATTCGACTCGAATTCCACTTCGGCTACTTCGATTCGCTCATCTCTAAATATGATGTTTAATACAGAAAGATAAGTGTCTGACGGTGGTAAAAGTTACAAAACTTCTGTTATGGAGTACCCCTGGCTCAGTTTCAGGAAAGCTAATCTGAAGAATGTATTGATGGAAAAATTCTTGAATAAGCAACCATTATAAAAGCACTTGTGTAATGATTGATGACTATTTCAGATGTGCAGTCCAGTACTTCCCTCTACAATTATCAGATGATGGTGCTAGGCACCAACCTACTAACTCGGTTTACAAATTTAATGCGTTCTTCGTGATGTTTCATATTGCAGAAAATTTGTAAACCTGAGGTCAGAAAAAAGTAAAAAAAAAAGATTTTTATCTATTCAAAACTTTTTATAAAGTGCACTTTAAAGGCATAAATACTGTACAGGGACATGATTAAAACATTTCTAGAATGGCTCCAAAACACTCCGAGGTAGCACTGTATAGATAATGAACTGCAGGTGGATGTCCATGCAGGGTGAGGTCAGAAGACTCTCTATAGTTCAAGAAACATTTCCTTCTCATATAGTGTTATGATCTCTATAGTTACAGTATGTAGCTTTTTTAAAATATATTTAAAAGTAATTGTACAACTGGGGGAATCGATGGTGGAGAAGGATCTGGGAGTTCTGGTAGATCACAAGCTTAATAATGGCATGCAATGCCAAGCTGCGGTTTCTAAAGCGAGCAAAATCCTCTCTTGTATTAATAGAGGTATAGACTCCAGAGAGAGAGATATATCATATTACCCCGGTACAAATCATTAGTAAGACCTCATCTGGAATATGCAGTTTAGTTTTGGGCACCAATTCACAAAAAGAACATTGGGGAACTGGAGAAAGTACAGAGAAGGGCAACCAAACTGATAAGAGGCATGGAGGAGCTCAGCTATGAGGAAAGATTAGAGGAACTGAATTTATTCTCTCTTGAGAAGAGGAGATTAAGGGGGATATGATCACCATGTATAATACATAAGGGGGGGATATGATCTCCATGTATAATACATAAGGGGGGATATGACCTCCATGTATAATACATAAGGGGGGATATGATCTCCGTGTATAATACATAAGGGGGGATATGATCTCCGTGTATAATACATAAGGGGGGATATGATCTCCGTGTATAATACATAAGGGGGGATATGATCTCCGTGTATAATACATAAGGGGGGATATGATCTCCGTGTATAATACATAAGGGGGGATATGATCTCCGTGTATAATACATAAGGGGGATATGATCTCTGTGTATAATACATAAGGGGGGATATGATCTCCGTGTATAATACATAAGGGGGGATATGATCTCCGTGTATAATACATAAGGGGGATATGATCTCCGTGTATAATACTTAAGGGGGGATATGATCTCCATGTATAATACATAAGGGGAATATGATCTCCATGTATAATACATAAGGGGGGATATGATCTCCATGTATAATACATAAGGGGGGATATGATCTCCATGTATAATACATAAGGGGGGATATGATTTCCATGTATAATACATAAGAGGGATATGATCTCCATGTATAAAACATAAGGGGGATATGATCTCCATGTATAATACATAAGGGGGATATGATCTCCATGTATACACCCTTCCCATCCCATTCAGCTTTCTGTGGACCAGAAGTTGGTAACTCTAGTGCCAGGAGACAGTGGCTGTTTTTCTGAACCCTTCACTGGTCTGGCCACTGTATGACTTCCAACCATCTAAACTCAGAGTGAAAGGAGACATTTGGCATCTTCGCCTTGATGACGTTGTCCTGGCACTAGCTCAATGTCAGGGATTTGCTTCCTATGTCAGAAGAAAGCTAATGAAGAAACACACAACATACTCTTTATTACAGGATGATGAAATTTTGCACCATATATGGATGATTTTCTTGAACAATATGATGTTTAATACAGAAAGATAAGTGTCTGACGGTGGTAAAAGTTACAAAACTTCTGTTATGGAGTACCCCTGGCTCAGTTTCAGGAAAGCTAATCTGAAGAATGTATTGATGGAAACATTATTGAATAAGCAACCATTATAAAAGCACACAAAGGGTACATGGAAGTCCGGGAGAGTTACTAACATCTTTCAGCAGTATTTTAGAGTTTTACACAACCAGATGGCAACCCTGTGCAAAGGAGCGTGCTATGTTTGTGCTGCTGTAATAAACTCTCCACTTCCCAGATGTTGTTGTTTATCTCTTCTCCCTCCTCCCCACCAAGTCAAATATCTGACTCATACTCTGGAAACCATATGTAGTGCTACTCCCAGAGGATCTGCCGGAATACTCTCCAGGTCGTCCCCAGTTACTTTGCTCAGCAGCCAGGCACATGGGGTCATTCACACATTTCTCCAGTAACCAGTCTAGTTGTGTTGTATTTTTTTTTTTTTGAGAACTTGGACAGGGGGTGAGGGAGATGAGTAGGATACCCCAAAAATGGGAACTATTTACATCGAAAACAAATCTTCAGGGAAAGCTATATCAGAGTCCTTGCTTGAATCAAACGGTGGACTTCAACTTAATGCAGTAGCAAAAAGTAGTAGCAATAACAGCAGCGTCCCTTTAAGTAGTAGTGGGCAGATGGACAAAGCTCTTTGGAACACTAGCCGGTATTCCCTTTGTTAAACCCGCAGCCGACTTCCTAGCACCAGAGGGGGTTAAACAGTACACAGTCTCTAAGATCCTAAAGGATGTCTGTACTCACAAGGCCCAAGAGCAACTGGACGCCTTCCTCCATGATACCAAACCAGATCTTTAGTAGATGGCCCCTAAGTCAGCATAGAAGAACCTGGGTCTCAGCATTCAGGGCCTCATGTAGCCCACCTGAGGCAGCATGGCAGTAGATGCCTGGGAGGGCAATGTGCCCTCTCCTAGGCTGGATTAGTCCTGGACAGGAAAGAACCCATAGCCCTGTGTGATCACTGAATATATACAGATACCCAGCATGCATTAGAGCCCCTCTTTCTTTCTGGGACAGGCTGAGGCTGTATCAATATGCATGCTGCCATTTTTTTAACTTCACACCTATCATCCAGAAACTTCTATTGTTTCCTAGATACAGAAGAAGCTATAGGCAGACTGGCAGCAGCTGAGCACACAGAGCAGACCTAACTAAATGATCACAGGTCACCAAGTACGGTGAGCTAACTATACTTTTTCCTAACAAATATTTACAGCCACTCTGACTACAGAGTGACAACTAAATTTACCTATCAAAAGCACAACTAATTCTGTCTATCTAACCCTAGCATCTATATAGGAGGGTGCTACAAATATAATGCTTTTCCTTTCCTCTTTAAGGTCCCATTATTCTAGGGAAGTCCTTGTGGATTTTGTAACTTATGCAAAATATGCTGCCTGTCCCATGAGATTGTCATTCACTTTTGGTCCTTGGTCTTCCAGCACACTCATGGAATGCGCCTCGTCAGCATGAAGCTGGAAATTACGCCAGCAGGGGTCGGTGACGCCTATGCGCTCCACACCGATAGCGTGCATTCAACAAGCTTTCCGGAAGAGCGGCGGCCATCTTGAACCTGTGCTCTTTGCTCCCCCTGCAGCTGCTGGCCAGCACAGCATGAGGGATACACAGTGACAGGACCCCCACACACACACACAGAAGATGTAACCATTATGAGCCTCCATGTATCTACGATCTTGGCATACTGCACTTAGAAGCACCTTTCTATCCTTCTTCCATTATTCAGAGTCCTGCTTCTACTCTTGAAAGAGCTGCTTCAGTGCCCTTCCCAGTTACTGTGATAAGCATTTCCTACTCTGCAAGTCATGGTCTGTCCAAGTGGAGGCACCCTATGGTTCTCGTCACATGAAAAGGTGTCTCTATTGGAAGTTTTTTTCATCATCTCTTGTTCCATTGACAATTTTGCTTTCCCCATCTTTTTCTGTTTGTATTTCTGACAATGGTCATCAAAACAAATAGAAAAGGTGGATCTCCAATGGGTTAATAAAGGGGACTTAAGCTATTCCATGCAGGTATATATCTATTTTGTTATATCCAACCCTCAGTAATACTGCAGGCCAGCTTTCTTGAAAGCCTCTTCCACAGAATTTTCTTGGCAATTTTTTTTACAAGGCAGGTCACCAGGTTTTTCCTCAACCCTGCCCAATGGTTTGGTTTTGGACTGGCATGCAGAATGCGATAACACATGTGCATAGCTACGTTTTTACATGCATAATAGGGCTAATTTAGACAGGAGTCAACAAACCTACTCATATGTCTTAGGACTGTAAGGGGGGGAGACCCAGGCAAACAGCGAGAGAGAGCACACAAACTCCATGCAGATAGTGCATGGATGAGATTTGAGCCAAGAACCTCACTTTGTCACACCCATAGCCTTTCCATCGAGAATAGATAAGGTCAACCTCTCCAACAAAATATGGACAGTACTTAAAACTTGACATAGGTTCTAAAATATATTTGAAGGTAAATTCAGTGGACTTTCTCATTTTTGTTCAGTTGCAAAATTTTCTGCATTGTAAATTGCCATTGACTGGTTTCATTTGCTGCTGGAACTGAAACAAATTTAAAGTGTTAGTTCCCATTTAAAGAAAAGCTGTAAAGGAGAACCAACACCAGACACCTTCCCAACTCCCCGGTCCCTGGTTTACTTACCCCCCGAGGTCGCCAAGTTATCGGCACTCCCACAGCCGCTCCTGATTTGTTGCTTTGGGAATTTAGAATGTAAAGGAATATGATTTACTAAAGGTAAATACTGTAGGTTATTCACTTTGCTATTTTTTACCTTAGCTTAGAGAATGATGAGAAAAATTCTCCACAAAGAATACCCAATAACCCACATGGAAAATTCCCTTGCAAAGTGAGCAACCTTTATTATTTTAACCTTACATTTATGAATTGTTTCAGTTTTGACTCACATTCTGCAGAAAAGCGCATGAAACCACACAGCCGTCTCTGGTCCGTTCTAAGAACCCTGTCATAATCATTATATGACAATATAGTCTGGTGTGTGCAACCTCTTGGTATACGAGAACCTCAGCACTTAACAAACCGCTTAGAGAAACCCCCACATTTCCTGTGTTTCCAGACTAACTTCTGTGAAACCAGATAAAGCCGCGGTTACGTCTCTAATATTGGTCAATGTATACTCCATGTAGGGCTCTAAAAATGCGAGATTAATGTGTATATAGTATAAGGGGCCTTGTAACCTAACTCCGTTTTTGGACATGCAGAAAGATGTCACGTCTCCAAGCCATGAAAAGCCTACACCTTTAAGACTATGGTCGCTGACCAAAGGAAGTTTAACTATGCTCCACAAACTCAGCTGAAAAAGTTACAAATTCAACTTAATTTTTTTAAGTGAATACTTTGCAGAATTAAAGAATGACAATCACTCATGCTTCCCCATTGGAAGAAAATACCACAGGTGCTTTTGTGATGCATCAACACGTGCTTTTAGTCCCATGGGCTTTTTGAGCAATGAACAAACCCCCCCTGTAAAGCACATATCATAAATGCAAAATAATAAAAAGTATGAAAATGCAGACACAAAGGTGTGAACCTAGCCTTAACAAGAGCAGGGAAATACTACAAAAATTCATTTGAGTGATAGTTTTAAGTATATCTGGGGCTGCTGATGTCACATGCTTGATATATAGTAATTTTGTGGTAAGCCTTATACCCATGTAAAGAAAAAAAAATGCTATCTTTTATCCAAAACTAAAAATAAATTAGTGTTCGATAAATATTTAACAATTTTAGATGATCTAAATGTGGCACCTAAACAATTCAATTCAATTCTATGATATGATGTGATATTATATTATACCATATACACATATATAATATAATTTTATTCAGTATAATGCATAATTATATTATATTATTATAGAATATAAGGTACACATTTATTTTTTTGGATTACAGGTACTTATACACATACAGTATAATATTCTATATTATTCTATACTATATAGCAGGGCTTGCAATTTCCGCTCGCCCACTCGCCAAATGCGAGGGGAAATCCCTTTGTGGCGGGCACAGATGAAGTACGTGGCTTGCAATGGAGCGGGTGGCTTGCAATGCGATCCCCGGGGATCGATTTGCGTTCCACTTGCGCTCCAAGTCTCATTGTGAAGCCGACTTCCGGTTTCCGACTTCTGCTTTCTTCTTTGCCGGGGGGACATTTTAAATAAGTGTATCTTCTTTGTGGTGAAACTCACCTGTCAGAACAAACTGTGGGCAACATTCACCAGCTTGATTACAGCATCATGCTGAGATGACAAACTTTACACCTAGAAGAGTTTTATTCAACCTATCTGAACTACTGCCTACAATTCCATCAGCATATATCTACCAAGAACTGAAGCTTTTGTTCCACAGCCACCAATCAGATTCAAAGTTTCATTTTAGACATAGTAGGGAATGTCTTTTGCCATCTCTTTACCATTGGGAAGCTTTCCCTTGCACTTCTTGTTCTATAAACACAACAGGAAATGAGTGACAATGATCCGTTTCAGTTAGTTACATTTTTATCTAGACCCTGAGGTTGTGACCCTGACATTTTGTAAAAGTTAAAATTACATGACACATAAATCAGTGCTGTCTGGCAGCAGCTGGATTTGGGAAGTTCAGGAAAGATAGAAGAATCTGCATGGAGCTCAACTATTCACTAATTTTTGTCATCAGGGAAACAGAAAGCCTAACTCTTGTTACTGGCTCTCTGCTTGCTCTTTCAGTTTTCCAGTTTTTTTATTTAAACACTGTAAGTTTTTGTTTTTGAATAAATGTCAGAAGAAGAGATGTGGGGTATGTGAATTGGTAAATAGAGCTTTTAAAATTGCATTTTTCTTTAGAATAAAGAGTCCAAAATATAAAAAAAACTGCTATTGCTGTTATGTTTAAATTGACATAATAAAGCTATGTTATGATTGCAGTTTTTTATATTTTGGACTCTTTAATCTAAAGAAAAATGTAATTTCATAAGCTTTAAGGGGGTGTGGTTGGGGGCAGGGCTGGGGGTGGGGTTGGGGGACGGGCCGGGGTGCGGTTGGAAGCGGACCTGGGCATAGTTGGGTGGGGCAACTGGTGGAAAGTAAGATTTGTGCCTGGCTAGTAGGTCTAGACTCGAAATTTTAAGCCCTGTATATTATGGGGCACACATATATTATTATATGATATGAAGTACACATATATCATATTATTATATAAGGCACACATATACTATATTATTATATGATATGAGGTACACATATATTATATACAGAATTGTTATATTATATTATATTATATTATATTAGATAAGGCACACATATATATTATTATATGATATGAATTACACATATATTATTATATAAAGCACAATTACATTATATTATTGGATAAGGCACACCTACATTATATTATATTATTAGATAAGGCACACATACATTATATTATTAGATAAGGCACACATATATTATATTATATCATTAGATAAGGCACACATATATTATATTATATCATTAGATAAGGCACACATATATTATATTATATCATTAGATAAGGCACACATATATTATTTTATTAGATAAAGCACACCTACATTATATTATATTATATTATATTATATTATATTATATTATTAGATAAGGCACACATATATTATTTTATTAGATAAAGCACACCTACATTATATTATATTATATTATATTATATTATATTATATTATTAGATAAGGCACACATATATTATATCACTAGATAAGGCACACATATATTATTTTTTTAGATAAGGCACACATATATTATATTATATCATTAGATAAGGCACACATATATTATTTTATTAGATAAGGCACACATGCATTATGTTATATTATATTATTAGATAAGGCACATATACATTATATTATATTATTAGATAAGGCACACATACATTATATTATATTATTAGATAAGGCACACATACATTATATTATATTATTAGATAAGGCACACATACATTATATTATATTATTAGATAAGGCACACATACATTATGCTATGGTATAATATAAGGCGCACATACTGTATACAATATTAATATATCATGTAAGGCACATATACATTATATTATTAGATAAGGCACACATATATTATATTATATTATATCATTAGATAAGGCACACATACATTATATTATATCATTAGATAAGGCACACATACATTATATTATATCATTAGATAAGGCACACATACATTATATTATATTATTAGATAAGGCACACATATAATACAAGAGGGGCGTTCAAGTCAAACTGGGACTTTTAATTTTTCAGCTAAAAAAAGGGATGCTAGTGTGGCAGTCCTACACACAGCAGTAAGTGGCAAGTGTCCTATTACTGATAGGCGACACATGTCGCGGGCCAGGCCAGAGAATGTTAATCAAGAATGCAGACAACAGTGTAAGTGCGTGCGTGGAACATCATGTGGTGATGAAGTTTCTTGTGAACGAAGACATAAAACCCACAAATATCTAAAGAAGACTTCAAGCACAGTACGGTGATGAGACGCTCAGCCGCAGTAAGACATTTGAATGGTGTAAACTTTTCAAAGATGGCTGTTCGTCCGTCAGTGATGATCCCGGCCATGGTGGTTCCCAGCTCACAGCAGTCATTCCTGTGAACATTCAGCGCGTGGAATGCCTGATCCTGGATCATCGACCTATGACCTGTCGTGAAATTGCACAAGAGACTAATCCTTCTGTGGGAACGGTGAACAGAATGATGACGAAGTGAATCCGGCTGTCCTAGTAGGTTCAGGTGTACTGACAAATCTTTCTATGCCGAAGCTTTCCAGGCATTAGTTAAATGCTGGGATAAGTGTTTGAATGTAGCAGGGGAGTATGTCGAAAAATAAATGCAGTTTCCACTCCTTGAAATTTGTTCTTTTATTGCATAAACTCAAAAGTCATAGTTTGACTTGAACGTCCCTCATATTATATTACACTCACCGGCCACTTTATTAGGTCCACCTTACTAGTACCGGGTTGGACCCCCTTCTGCCTTCAGAACTCGCTTAATTCTTCATGGCATAGATTCAACAAGGTGTTAGAGACGATCCTCAGAGATTTTGGTCCATATTGACATGAGTTACTGTTGCCTTTATATCATCTCCAACCAGTCTGCCCATTCTCCTCTGACCTCTGACAACAACAAGGCATTTTCCTTCAAACTTCCGCTCACTGGATATTTTCTCATTTTCGGACCATTCTCTGTAAACCCGAGAGATGGTTGTGCGTGAAAATCCCAGCAAATAAGCAGTTTTTGAAATACTCAGACCAGCCCTTCTGGCACCAACAACCATGCTACGTTCAAAGGTACTTAAATCCCCTTTCTTCTCTATTATGATACTTGGTTTGAACTTCAACAAGTCACCTTCATCACATCTAGATGCCTAAATGCATTGAGTTGCTGCCATGTGATTGGATGATTAGCAATTTGTATTACCAAGCAATTGAACAGGTGGACCTAATAAAGTGGCCAATGAGTGCATCTCATCTTATCTTATTTTATCTTTTATTAAGTGTTCTTCCATGGCGACCACCTACTGTTATCTCACATATGTATTCTTATTATTATAGCCAAATTTACCACCCTAACTCCTCCCACAGTTTTTACACTACATAGACAGTAATATACCGAAACGTGCGGATTGTTCCCGATTGGTGTGCTATTACTTTGGCGAAACGTGGAACGTTTCGCCAAATGGTTCACGAAATATCGCCATTTTTGTGGTGAAATTGGTCCCATAGGAATAGATGGCGGAATGTTCAAAAGTGGGAGCTGACAAAAGCTAGAGAGGGAGCTGAAAAATCATGACATGATTTGTAAACTGCCACCACTCCCTCATTTTCAAGCCCACCTACACAATATCTTATATCAAAACGTTCAGCTATCCCTGCTGCCACTAAAAATGTCCGCGGCTAAGCCATAGTCCTGTCAGGGCAGGAGCTGGGAAACGGACAGGCAGGCCTAATAACAATGTAACGCACAGGCTGACGACAACCACCACCCACAGACCGAAGTCCCTCAGGGCGCGGAGTCTAAGTCCCAGGCTGCCCTTCACCAGGGCCCCTGATGGTGGGGATGGACTTGACACAGCTAGGAAGCAGGTCGCGGCCCCCGAGGCACCCCAGCTGCGGTAATGGCCGCCGCCAATGGCGTGTAGCTAGTGGTAAAGACAATAGAGTAGTCAGGCAGGCCGGGTCAACAACAACGAGACAAAACGGTACAGGACAGCAGACGAGAATCACAGGTCACGAGCCGGGTTCAGCACCGGAGGGTCAGATCAAAGGAGAACACAAAGAATGGTCAGGTCACAAGCCGAGTCAGATTCCAGGAGAGTCACAAGAGTCAGAACAGAGCGACACAAAGACACAAGACACAAGTGCAAAGAGCATGTGCGGAACACAGGTTTATATGTCATCAGCCACACCCCTCTGGGGGATGGACCTCAGAGACCTGAAGGCATAAAAGCTTACCACCATGCTCTGCAGAAATCCAAGATGGATGCCAGCACATGGAGTAACATTAGTGGTGTGACCCTCCTGCGCTCCAAATATTGTGTTTAAACAATTAAACAAATTAAATATATGAACCCCAAAATAGCTGCTAGCATTAAATCATATACCAGTGATCAAGTGAATATAAACCATATAAATGCTGCGCTACATTCATATCAAAGTGAATGTGGAATCCAATGACACAAATCCAATATAGTGACAATAATATGGAAATAGATATATAAGTGCTTGATAATAACAAAAATCATCAAATCAAACACCCAAAGGATGAAAAAACAAACACTTAAATCTATACGCATGTGCATAAATTACACATACATATAGTTACATCACACGTGCAAATGTGAAGTGAAATAATATTTACTTATTAAGCGCAAAAAAAGTCCAATATATAGATGTTAAAGGTGAAAAAATGTAAACGGTGTTTCCAATAATATTATAAAGTGACCACAGGTGACACAAATCGTGCAGGTATCTGAGTGTAGATAGAACTTGTGAATCCAACCACCTTCTGGATTAGCCTCTCACCTCATCACTTCGACCCTTGCGGATCAAAGAGCAATAATGGATCCCTCTCACAGATCCTCCAGGCACCACAGCACTCCAGAAACGCTTTTCAGAATTCAATATTCCCACTTAAACTATAGCAGCCAGTCCACACAAGACCCTCATGCTCTCAGATGAGGATATATCTGTGTTTGTTGGGTGTACAGCTGAATAACAGGTGTACCAAGATGGCCGCCACACCGGAAATACGTCACCGCGCTTACGCCGACGCGTTACGTCACAATATCACGTGACTTCATCAGGGCTCACCCTGATGAAGTCACTATATTGGATTTGTGTCATTGGATTCCACATTCACTTTGATTTGAATGTAGCGCAGCATTTATATGGTTTATATTCACATGGAGTAACATAACCTCTGGTAAAAGGTAGGACCTTGACAAGCCCTGATAGTTTTCACAATATGACCATTTGTTTGCAACTCACGCTGCCTATTGACATTCATTGAAACTCCACTCTAGACACCTCAAATTTAAAGGGCAATTTCTAAACTGTGAATGTGCCTTCATTTTTAATATTTCACTATGCATCAAAATGTAGGTCTGGGTCTTGTGATTCTCACAATATAAAGCTTTTTGCTATAGGATTTATAGTTTTAAAACAACAACCGTTTGAAGATGGCGATCGCCAGTGAAGTGAGCAAGTTGGAGCAGTTTGTTTTTAACCGCACTTCTGCCCTTGCTGTAGAGTGAGTTGCCATAGGAACCCAGGTGTGTGAGCAGGCAGCAGAGTGGCAAAAGCTACTCCGCCCACTCCAGTTATAGACTACTGGTGGAGGCAAGAACATTTCACACAATTTCCCCAGAAATTGTAGCTTTTCTAGATATTATTATTATTATACAGGATTTATATAGCACCAACAGTTTGCTCAGCGCTTTACAAAATGAAGGCAGACATTACAGTTACAATACAATCTGGTACAAGAGGACACAGAGGGCCCGGCCCGTTACAGCTTCTTATCTTATTATATAAGGCACACATGTATTATATGATGTATGATTTTTATCATATTAGGCACATTTTTGGGCCTGTCTGCCCCCTTTTGGAGTTTTTTTTAGTCCTACAAGTGGCCTCCTGCATCTGCTTCTACCCCCTCCACTGCAGCGGAGAGAGTCTCTATCACTCCAAAACATGCCAACATTAAAGTGTTACTAAACCCACAACAGTACAATCAGTCTGAAGATGCAGTAAAGCATGCTTGTTATACTCACTGTGAGACCTAAGGGGTTAATCCTCTGCATTGTGTAAAAAGGCTGTTTGATCCTTTCTTCTGTGTTCCTCCCCTTTTTCAAGCGACTATCTCTTATCTCCAGACTCAACCGTAGGCATGCACATGCTCAGTTTGGTGTGTATTGCTAGAGAGGGTTTTTTTTTTTTCTTGGGAGAGTGCATGTGATCAGCACAGGGCCAATCAACACTGTCCAGACAGAGGGTTAGGGGTTCTGTATCCTCCCAGAGCAGAGAGAAAACTCCTCCTATAAGCTTTAGCTAGTGGTTGGCTGGACACAGATAGAAGTCAAGACTGCTCTAATTTCTGCTGAGAAAAGGTATTTAGCAGTTTATATTTACTAAAATCATTGCATTTCCATGTTGTGTGTACTGTGGGAGACCAGATATAGTGAATGCAGGGTCCGGGGAGACCAGATATAGTGAATGCAGGGTCCGGGGAGAGCGGATATAGTGCATGCAGGGTCCGGGGAGAGCGGATATAGTGAATGCAGGGTCTGGGGAGAGCAGATATAGTGAATGCGGGGTCCGGGGAGACCATATATAGTGAATGCAGGGTCCGGGGAGACCATATATAGTGAATGCGGGGTCCGGGGAGAGCGGATATAGTGAATGCAGGGTCTGGGGAGACCAGATATAGTGAATGCAGGGTCCGGGGAGACCAGGTATAGTGAATGCAGGGTCCTGGGAGACCAGATATAGTGAATGCAGGGTCCGGGGAGACCAGATATAGTGAATGCAGGGTCCGGGGAGACCAGATATAGTGAATGCAGGGTCCGGGGAGAGCGGATATAGTGAATGCAGGGTCTGGGGAGAGCGGATATAGTGAATGCAGGGTCCTGGGAGATCAGATATAGTGAAGGCAGGGTCCGGGGAGACCAGATATAGTGAATGCAGGGTCCTGGGAGACCAGATATAGTGAATGCAGGGTCCAGGGAGACCAGATATAGTGAATGCAGGGTCCGGGGAGACCAGATATAGTGAATGCAGGGTCCGGGGAGACCAGATATAGTGAATGCTGGGTCCGGGGAGAGTGGATATAGTGAATGCAGGGTCCGGGGAGACCGGATATAATGAACACAGGGTCCAGAGAGACCAGATACAGTGAATGCAGGGTCCGGGGAGACCAGATTTAGTGAATGCAGGGTCCTGGGAGACCAGATAAAGTGGATGCAGGGTCCGGGGAGACCAGATAAAGTGGATGCAGGGTCCGGGGAGACCAGATATAGTGGATGCATGGTCCTGGGAGACCAGATATAGCGAATTCAGGGACCGGGGAGAGCAGATATAGTGAATGCAGAGTCCAGGGGGACCAGACATAGTGGATGCAGGGTCTGGGGAGAGCGGATATAGTGAATGCAGGGTCTGGGGAGACCAGATATAGTGAATGCAGGGTCCGGGGAGAACAGATATAGTGAATGCAGGGTCCGGGGAGAGCAGATATAGTGAATGCAGGGTCCGGGGAGAGCGGATATAGTGAATGCAGGGTCTGGTGTTTAGTAACACTTTAATTATATCATGCAGAACATTTTCCTTCAGTTTAGGTATAAACATGCTGATGACAGTATTTTCTGCATAGCTGGGAAACATAAACACAGCTCCCTCCTCTGCAGGGAGAGGCTCCTAGTTGGTATTCTTTGTTTATTTCTTTTACATAAGAGTAGAGCTTAGGGGCTGTACCATGCAGTCACTAGGGATCATGTACACGGGGCGTTTGGAAAACTCTTCTGACCACTGGAAAATGTAGGTTAAAAAAACGTTAATTGAACCGTGTTTGCATACCGCTTTTATGTGCGTTTGCCTTTAGAAGCGATTTTAAAAGATAACATCAGGAGATCTTCCAAAATGCCCAGAATGTACTGAAACCTAGTAAATTATTAACTATTTCAGACATTTTGAGAGGAACAGAGAGAGCAGAAGCAGAGAGAGCAGTATGTTCTGAGATGACCTGTCTTTTCTGGTTGTATTCACTATGGATCCCATCATGAGCATAATGCGGCACGTTCTACCATTTATTCCTTCATGCAAAGCCTGGAACTGACTGCGCTGGTGTACCGGGTCCATTTGAATACATGGAAAATGCTTTGCATGCATTTCTGATGATGAAGGCTCTGGACAGCATCTGGATACGGACCTGTCAAAAAACACGTCTAAACGCAAACGGTTAACCGCGTTTACAAACATTTGGCATTTGAAACGCCTGTAAAATCTACTCCTGAACGCAATTTTGGTGCGTTCAAGAAATCCACTGTAAATTCAACTGCCTGTAAATGACGATGTGTACATGGACACATAGGAAAACATTAGGGAGAGTTCAGGGGCTGCTGAGAAAAACGCTCAACATCTCCTGAACGTGAGTTTATCAGCTGCAGTGTACATGAGTCCTAAAGAGATCCTAGAAGTCTTCAGTTTATAAAAGTGAGTCATCCCAGGTTCACACTGAAGCGGTGCGGAATTTGCGCCGGTTTCTGTGCACATCATAATCGCACCCTGTTCATACGAACTGCTGCGGTTGTGTATTGTAACCTCCCTGGCGGTATTCCTGAGTGTAGCTCGGGGTAAAGTTTCAGTACCAGAAGTGGTAACTCCAAGCTACAATCGGGAATACCTTGCAGCACTGCTCCGCAATCCCTCGATCACTTACCTTGTCCTGCGCTCCCGCGATGTCCCTCCTGCAGTGTCTGTAATGTCCTCCGGCCGATGCCGGCATCTGTCATCTGGGTTCCGTCCCCTGCAACGTCGGGACGTACGGGGGACGGAGCGGCGGGAAATTTGAAATTGACAAAAAGTGACATTCACTAAATTCACTAAAATCACATAGTAAAACATTACTGTATCAAACCATTTCACATACATTTTGTCCCGAGTGCTCTGTCCTGTGCCCTGCCTGCATTATTACTGTTCTTTCTGCCTGGAAACTGAGAAACGTCCATGGCGTCCAAAAAGCGTCCCTTTAGGTCAAAATCAGTTTTAGACCAGCTAGAGAACAGCGATAGTAAATCAGAACCACTTGCAGAATTGAGTGATAATGATTCGTGGGGGAAATTCGTCATCAGACACTGAAAACGATTTTGCGACTTTGCTCAGCAATGTGCGAACTTGGTGCTCTATTTCAAATTTCAGTGTTTTTGGTTTGATTATATTATTTAATTAAATTTATTATTATTATATTATTATTTTTTATGATTATTTATTATATTATAATTTATGATTTCATGTTTCAAATTTTAACATACCCGGGATGTTTACTAGACTCTTGTTCGGACAGATTTCAGTGAGTTATTCCTAAAAATTACAGGCCTACAATAAAAAAATACATATTTCCATGCAAAAATATGTACCGCTTTCAGCAGAGAAATATGGACATAATCAGACCGCTAGGGAGGTTAAGTTAACGGCACCCCCGAAATCGGTGCGATGTGCAGAATCGGATCGCATGGGTGTGAACGCCCATGCGATCCGATTCTGGTGCGGACAAAAAAAAGGGTCCTGCGCTTTTTTGGTGCGATTTGAGCCAGACAAAATGTGTGGCTCACAGAAATGGCATGTGATTTACACAGGATCGCGGTTTGGTTCCTGTACGAATCACAAGCGATGTGCTGCATCAGAAGCGTGACCCTGGGCTCAAGTTTAATGCTGAACGGCAGCCAAATCACCTACAGCCGTAGTTCACCTTTACATTACCTTTCCGAAAACAAAATCTACACATTCCAGCAACTCTAGTGTATTAAAAAGCAGTCCTTCGTTTTTTAAACAGAACACTTCATTTTGAAGTAATACAGAACCTGTAGGCCATGCATGGTCTATGCACAAAAAACTCCTAAAGTGGGCAACCCCCCGTGTTGGTCAAAGGACGTGTGGCCCCATCAGCGCAAGAATGAGCGCTCCTTCTGATGCCCAATGCTAAGCTCTGCCATTGCCGCATAAGGGAGGGTGACCAAGAGAGAGCATAATGCAGGCTTTGAATGAGCCAGAGCGATTGTTCCTGCACTGATGGAGCAGTGCATCCTACAGCCAGAACGGGGGGGGTAATAGAGGTTTGTGGACAGACTGGGTAGAGCCCACACACAGCCTACAGGTATGCCTTCGACACTACCCATATGGAAGAAAATGTATTTGAAATATATGGTAAAAATATTCTTCCCAAATATATTGACATATATTTGAAATGCTACAATTTTGGCCGAATTATATATATATATATATATATATATATATATATACAGTTGCAAGAAAAAGTATGTGAACCCCTTGGGATTACGTGGAGTTTTGCATGAATTGGGCATAAAATGTGCTCTGAACGTCATCTAAGTCACAACAATAGAAGAACACAGTCTGCTGAACATAATACTACACAAGCATTAGATGTTGCCATGGTTTAATTGCACATAACATGTAAACATTCACAGTGCAGGGAGGAAAAAGTATGTGAACCTTTGGACTTAATAACTGGTTGACCCTCTTTTGGCAGCAATAACCTCAACCAAACGTTTCCTGTAGTTGCAGATCAGACCTGCACAACGATCTGGAGTCATTTTGGAGCACTCCTCTTCACAAAACTGTTTCAGGGTAGCAATATTCTTGGGATGTCTGGTGTGAATCGCTCTCTTAAGGTCATGCCACAGCATTTCAATCGGGTTGAGGTCAGGACTCCAGAAGGCGTATTCTGTGCTGTTGCAGCCATTGTTTTGTTGAATTACTTGTATGCTTTGGGTCATTGTCCTGTTGCATCACCCATCCTCTGCGGAGCTTCAGTTGGCGGACAGATGGTCGTACGTTTTCCTGCAAAATGTCTTGATAAACTCTGGAATTCATTTTCCCATCAATGACAACAATCCGTCCAGGCCCTGAGGCAGCAAAGCAGCCCCAAACCATGATGCTCCCTCCGCCATGTTTTACAGTGGGGATGAGGTTTTGATGTTGGTGTGCTGTGCCTTTTTTCTCCACACATTGTGTTGTGTGTTCTTCCCAAACAACTCAATCTTGGTTTCATCTGTCCACAGTATATTTTGCCAGTAGTGCTGTGGAACATCTAATGTTTGTGTAGTATTATGTTCAGCAGGCTGTGTTCTTCTATTGTTGTGACTTAGATGACGTTCAGAGCACATTTTATGCCCAATTCATGCAAAACTCCACGTAATCCCAGGGGGTTCACATACTTTTTCTTGCAGCTGTATATATAGCAAGTATTTTACAGCAGATAAGGACACCCATATGGAAGAAAAATATATTTGAAATATATTTTTTAAAAATATTCTTCCCAAATATATTGACATATATTTGAAATGCTACAATTTTGGCATTTAATATATTTCAAAATGTAATTCAATATATATATATGTTGAAATGCGTTTTTATTACAAAATATATGAAAAATATTTTTAAAAATACATTTCAAATATACCGTATGTCTTTAAGAATACAAATCTACATTTTTGGAATGCATTTAAAAATATGTTACAATGACTTTTTTAATGTTAAAAAAAAATCTGAAGTATATATTTTAAAAAATGTATATTTTTAAAAATATATATTTTTTAAATATATTCTTCAGATTTTTTTTTAACATTAAAAAAGTCATTATGCTTTCCAGTTTTTATGTTTTTCCCCTCCCTGTTTCTTCAATTTATTTATTTCAGGTACTTAAATAGCGCCATCAATTTACGCAGCGCTTTACATATATAGTGTACATTCACATCAGTCCCTAACCCTCAAGGGGTGTACAATCTAAGGTCCCTAACTCACATTCATACATATACATATTAGGGCCAATTTAGACAGAATCCAATTAACCTACCAGCATGTCTTTGGAGTGTGGGAGGAAACTGGAGTACCCGGAGGAAACCCAACACAGGCACGGGGAGAACTTGCAAACTCCAGGCAGGTGGGATTTGAACCAACAACCCTAGTACTGCTAGGCGGAAGTGCTAACCATTTAGCCACCGTGCTGCAATTTGAATAGGGACACATACGTTCCAGTGCGTTTGGGTATGTACCAGTGCGTTCCGGTGCGTTTTTTGTGCGTTTTACCGCATTTTGGTGTGTTTTACCGCATTCCAGTAGAGTTCTGTGCAGAAAAAATGCAACCTGTTCTACTTTTTTTTTTTTTGGAACTGCAAGCACTGATGTGAACTACAACCCTGACCACCATATAACCTACTTTCTGTGCGTTTTGGATCCAGAAAAAACACAACTGAAATGCATGCCTTCCTCTGGATCAACTGTGGGTGTAGGATTATAACTTTGTCTTTTTTCAGCCAGACTAACTATGTAACTATGTAACTATGCAAGTAGTGTGAAGGGGCCCTAAGGTCCGATTCACACTATAGAAACGCAGTTCAGATGCGTTCCGGATGCGTTTTTTGCTTGAATGTTTTTGTCGAGTTCCAGTGCGTTTTTATGCTTTCCAGTTCATTTTTTCCCTTTCTGATTCTTCAATTTAAATAGGGACACATATGTTACAGTGCATTTTTGGTGCGTTTTGGTATGTTCCAGTGCGATCCGGTGCGTTTTACCGCATTCCAGTGCAGTTCTGTGCAGAAAAAATGCAGCCTGTTCTGCTTTTTTTTTTCTGCTACCGGAACGCTCTGAAACTACAAGCACTGATGTGAACTATGACACTGACAACCATATCACCTACTTTCTGTGGGTTTTGGGTGCAGAAAAAATGCAACTGAAACGCATGTACTGTGAACTGGCCCTAAAAGTTTAATTGAAAATACTGACACCATCTGTGGAAGGGAGTTCCACATCATTACTGCTCTAACAGTAAAGAACCCCTTACACAGTTTAACAATGAACTGCTTTATGTCCAACTTCAGTGACTGGCTGCGTGTCTTCTTCAGCGGCTTGAGACTGAATAGTTTTTTGCCAATGATAGAATTACTATCTAGATATTTGTAAATCAATGGGATACCGAACGCATCTTGCAATCTGCCCACCAAACTACATGGTACTGCACAGGGGCAGACTGACAACTCATGGGGCCCCCGGGTAATAGGGGATCATGGGGCCCATGTGTCCTTGCCCAAACTCAAAAAAACCTATGAAAAAGGTACCAGAGGCATCTCATGGGGCCCCTTAATGACCCTGGGCCCTCGGGCAGTGCCTGAGTTTCCAAATGGTCAGTCCGCCCCTGGTACTGCAGTACCATGCAATTTGGTACTTCTTGTATGCATCGCATTTTTCTAATCCAAGTCTTATGCCCTACTAGATGGGAGTAAGGTGTGTGCCAGAGCTGTGTAAATCTCTGGGCTGGATGGACAGCAATAGAATTCATTTGGCAGGTAAAACAGCTCCTATATAGGAATTTCATATGTGTGCTTTTCTGTTTGCCTGAGGCTTACTTTTAATATCCTGCTGGGAACATCTCCATCTCTCTTTGTCTCTTGTTCTCACCCTTCCTGATTCTCAAGGGCAATTGGCTCAGTTTCCAGGATATCGTTGGATATTTTATTTGTTTTTGCCCTTACTACCTCATGCGGTGAACCATTCCAAAATGTAAAACATATGAAAACCCTAATAAGAAACATTTCTGATTTGGTTTGTTAAATATTCCATTGGAAGTGTTTCATTATGTCTATTTAAACAGTTAAAAAAAAATACCAGTTGATCCTGCCAGAAATTCAGAGCTATTCTGTGTCTTGAGCACACTTCTTGTGTTATCTCATGGAGAGTAATTAGCGATTTTTAGTTCATATATTGGGAGTACAGAACGATTAGCCTTCATAAGTTGTGGAACTGGGAGAGTAGGTGGGTTTGAGCAAAAGGAAACAGGGCAGGGCTGACACCACTCGGTTCACAAACATGCTGCATGTTCTCAGGCCACAACAGGATTTAGGAGCTGAGTATATTTCTGGCAGATCAACCGGTAATTTAATTTACTTGCTAGGTCTTTAATGGGATAAAACATTATCCCATTAACCACATGCCGCCCAGCCACTGTAGAAATACGGCGGCAGGGCGGCACGGGCAGGCAAAACCACATTTTAAAACGTGTGTTTTATAAACAGGTAGGGGGCACGCGTGAGGCGTGCCACCGCCCTACCTGTCCCGCCGATCACAGCCGCGGATGTCAGTCGCCGGGTCACAGCTGATCGTTACTGGCTATGTACCGGCGATCGGCGGCAATAGCTGATAGAGAGCACAGCTGCAGTAGCTGTGCTTTCTGTCAGTTCCCTGACAGCTCCAGGACAAGCTGATCGGGACAGAAGAGTTTCTCTCTCCGGATCAGTGGTGTTCCCTGCAGTACACACCCCGCCCCCTAGTAAAACACTCCCCTCACTCAGATAACCCTTCCCTGAAAAATAAACTTAACCCCTTCCTCCCCAGTGCCATTAGTACAGTGTCAGTGGTTTTTTTTTTTGCACTGATCACTGTATTGGTGTCACTGGGGATGTCAGTGACCCCAAGTCAGTACCCCCCAATGTCAGAATGTCCGCCGCAGTCCCGCCATAAGTCCCTGATCGCCGCCATAAGTCGCTGATCGCCGCCATTATTAGTATAAAAAAAACCTAAAAATCCCAGTGTCTTTCCCGCCATTTGTAAACGCTATAACTTTCACGTAAACCAATTAATTTACACGTATTGGGTTTTTTTTCAGCAAAGACATGTCGCAGAATGCATTTTGGCAGAAATTTATGACTAAATTTGATTTTAAAATTTTTTTTTACTGGACATGTTTTATAGCAAAAAGTCCAAAATATTGTTTTTTTTTCCTCAAAATTGTCAGCGCAAAAAATAAAAACCACACAGGAGATCAAATACCATTGAAAGAAAGCTCAATTTGAGGGAAAACAAAGGATGTAAATTTCATTTATGTAAATCCTCTGGAGGTCAAGTGGTTAAAAATGGGGAATGGACATGTATTGCAGGGATTTATTGTATACATTTATATGCCTTGACATATACTTTAACCACTTGACCTCCAGAGGATTTACCCCCCTTAATGACCAGGCCTCTTTTTGCTACTCGGCGCTGCACTAATTCAACTGATAATTGCGCGGTCATGCAATGCTGCACCCAAACGAAATTTACGTCCTTTTTTTCACACAAATAGAGCTTTCTTTCGGTGGTATTTGATCACCTGTGCGCTTTTTATTTTTCACGCTATAAACAAAAAAAGGTCAAAAATTTGGAAGAAAAACAATATTTTTTAATTTCAGCTATAAAAAATATATAGTAAACTCAAAGTTGGTTATAAATTTAGGCCAAAATGTATTCTGCTCCATGTTTTTGGTAAAACAAATCCCAATAAGTGTATATTGATTGCTTTGTGTGGAAGTTATAGCGTCTACAAACTATGGTATAGATACTGCAATTTACGCCATTTGTTTGCTATACAGCACTGCACTAGTTTAACGGACAATTGCGCGGTCATGCAATACGGTACATAAATGAAATTTACATCCTTTTTTTTCCCACAAATTGAGCTTTCTTTCGGTGGTATTTGATCGCCTGTGCGGTTTTTATTTTTTGTGCTATAAAAAAAGGCTGACAATTTTGGGGAAAAAAAACAATATTCTGGAGTTTTTGCTATAAAACATGTCCAGTAAAAAAAAATGTAAAAATCAAATTTAGTCATAAATTTCTGCCAAAATGTATTCTGCGACATGTCTTTGCTAAAAAAAAAATCCCAATACGTGTAAATTAATTGGTTTACGTGAAAGTTATAGCGTCTACAAATGGCGGGAAAGATACTGGGATTTTTAGGGTTTTTTTTATACTAATAATGTCGGCGATCAGCGAATTATGGCGGCGATCAGTGACTTATGGCGGCGACCAGCGACTTATGGTGGGACTGCGGCGGACATTCTGACATTGGGGGGTACTGACTTGGGGTCACTGACATCCCCAGTGACACCATTACAGTGATCAGTGCAAAAAAAAAAACACTGACACTGTACTAATGGCACTGGGGAGGAAGGGGTTAACTTTATTATTCAGGGAAAGGGTTATCTGTGTGAGGGGAGTGTTTTACTAGGGGGCGGGGGTGTGTACTGCAGGGAACACTGCTGATCGGGAGAGAGAAACTCTTCTGTCCCTATCAACGTGTCCTGGAGCTGTCAGGGAACTGACAGAAAGCACAGCTACTGCAGCTGTGCTCTCTGTCAGCGATTGCCACTGATCGCCGGGACATAGCCGGTAACGACCGGCTGTGACCCGGCGACTGACATCTGCGGCTGTGATCGGCGGGACAAGTAGGGTGGAGGCGCGCCTCGCGTGTGCCCCCTACCTGTTTACAAAACACACGTTTTAAAACGTGCGTTTGCCCAGCCGTGCCGCCCTGCCGCCGTATTTATACAGTGGCTGGGCGGCATGTGGTCCTCATGCACACGGGACGTTTTTACAGCGGTTGTTTTTGGCTTTTGACGTTTTTTTCTACAGCCAGTAAACCCCCCAGCATGTTATCCTAGGTGTCCATGCACACATAGACTGCAATAAACATTTTTTGCGCCTCTACTGAGTGAGTGTTGTCACCCTGAGACAGGAAGTGTGTTAACTTGCAGGACTGCCAGGTGAAAATAAAGGAACAAAACCCTAAAAAAAAAAAACTAGTGCAGCCACCACATCTAAGCTGCCATTATAGGCTGCAGTTTTTCTGTAGTTTCTTGGGGTTAGATACACTTTACTCAACTTTTTTTTTAATCCATGTGCAACTGGGACAGTCCCACAGGACCAGAAAACAACAGATGTTGGACCAATATTCAAGTCTGATTAATAGATTTGGTACCTGGAAGCCAGTAGGGCTGACTCCTGTTGTGTTCTATCTTTCTGCCCTTAAATATTTTTCATGACATCAGTATTGTATGCCATTCTTGGGGGACTGTTCCAGTTGAAAACAAGTCTATGAAAAATAATGGCAGTTTACCAGTTTGCGTATTATTCCATGGATGGATGCCATCTGGACTAGATGCTTTTTGTTGTAGCTACATCTCATGTGTGTTAAGCTAACAAAGATCAAAGGTGGATTTTCTCATCTCCCTCTACCTTGTCGTCTGGCTTCAGTTGATAAAAGATTGCTGGAAAAATATGAGCGCTCAACAATCACGAAGTTACAGTCATATTTCCCTTGTTATCTTCATGAACAAATTTTAAACTGTGCAGCTAAACAAGCATAAAATATTGACGTTACCATAGAATCAAACTGTTCCAGAGTATACTGTTTAGAACAGCCTTTCTCAAGCATGGTTCATGGAAGCTTAGGGTTCCTCCAGAGGTTGTTAGGTGGTCCTTGGGCAATGACCAATTTCTGACTGACAGGTAAGTAACCATTGACACCAATGATCGTCTTATCTATTGATAAGGAGGACATTCTTCCAACTGGTCACCACTGTATAGAGCATTTTTCACACTGACCACCAATATAATGAGCATTTTTCCTCCTGACCGCCAGTGTGAGGAGCATTTTTCCCACTGAATACCAATGTAAGGGGCATTCTTCCCAATGACCTCCAAAGAGCATTCTTACTACTGACCACCAATGTAAGGGGCATTCTTCCCAATGACCACCAATGTAAGGAGCATTCTTCCTATTGATTACCAATGTAAGGAGCATTCTTCCCATTGATTACCAATATAAGGAGCATTCTTCCCATTGATTACCAATATAAGGAGCATTCTTCCCATTGATTACCAATATAAGGAGCATTCTTCCCACTGATTACCAATGGAAGGAGCATTCTTCCCATTGATTACCAAAGGAAGGAGCATTCTTCCCATTGATTACCAATGGAAGGAACGTTCTTGCCACTGACCAACAATGTATCAATAAGGAGCGTTCATCCCATTGATTACCAATATAAGGAGCATTCTTCCCACTTATTACCAATATAAGGAGCATTCTTCCCCCTGACCGCAAGTGTGAGGAGCATTCCTCCCACTGACACCCCAATGTAAGGGGAATTCTTTCCACTGACCTTCAAAGAGCGTTTTTACAACTGACCATCAATGTTAAGAGCATTCTTCCCATTGATTACCAATGGAAGGAGCAATTGTCTCACTGACCACCAATGTAAGGGGCATTCTTCCCAATGACCTCCAAAGAGCATTCATACTACTGACCACCAATGTAAGGGGCATTCTTTCCAATGACCTCCAAAGAGCATTCATACTACTGACCACCAATGTAAGGGGCATTCTTCCCAATGACCTACAATGTAAGGAGCATATTTCCCAATGACCAGCAATGTAAGGAGCATTCTTCCCAATGACCAGCAATGTAAGGAGCATTCTTCCCAATGACCACCAATGTAAGGAGCATTCTTCCCAATGACCACCAATGTAAGGAGCATTCTTCCCAATGACCAGCAATGTAATGAGCATTCTTCCCATGGATTACCAATGGAAGGAGCATTCTTCCCATTGATTACCAATGGAAGGAGCATTCTTCCCATTGATTACCAATGGAAGGAACGTTCTTGCCACTGACCAACAATGTATAAATATGGACATCCCAAAGCAATGAAACAAGAAGAGGGCAATAGCCAACCAGCCACCAACTTCAAATTGATAAGAATCTCAGCAGCAGAAGAAGCTGACCAAAGGAAGCATTCTCAGGGGCATGAACATCCACGTTGTAAAACTTGGTAAAAGAATGAATCAAAGACTAAGTAGCAATTTTACAAAGTTGAGCTACCAAAGCCTGAAGATGTAATGGACCAGGAGGCACCAAAAATTCTAGCAGAATGGATGTTCACCAGAAAAAGTGAAACCTCACCCTTCAAGACATAATCTTAAGAAATACATTGTCAGATTGATCAAGAAAAGGTCCATTTTGAAGCTGTGACCCTTCCTTGGCCTTCAGGAAGCACAAAGAGGGAATCCAACTGACGACTGCAAGGTCTGGATACCATACTTCTGAGCAGTGAAAAGCCATACGTTGGATAGGTGCAGCGAGGTGTGGTGGCAGAAAGCAAACAGAGTCCCGAATTGTCAGATAACAATGTATTGCAGAACTTGAAACAAGCCCGGCAGGAAGGCTCACCCAACCGGGACACATACGACAGTTTAGAGTTTAGTCAGCAGTGTGTAGGCCCGAGTCGCTGACAGCATCTGTCAAGGAAAGCGAAGTGCAGCATGGCTGGTCAAACCCAAAGGAGAGCTTCTTGACAATTCAGACAAAGGCCTTGCTCTTTCCCTACTCCTTCGGAAACTCTCCTTACGCTAGTGCTGTCCCTGACAGACCAGTATCCTGTCACTGCACTAGTCAGTCACAAAATGCGTACCAAAACCCGAGAGCAGAGGCTTAAAAAGACTCTGCATGACCCAAGATGGCCACCAGAGTCACCTAAATCCAGTGCATCATTGCTCAAGGGGACTGGAGAAACCATAGAGAATCATAGTTCCTCCTGATATCCTCCTCCAGTTGCAATGCCACCATGGACAGGTTCCACTTACAGTGGAGACTATAGACTGCACCTGCTTACACGTAGGACATGGATCCGGATAACACCAATCACCTAGTCCCAGCTGTAACCATTGAGATGGTAGCAATTTTCATGCAGGGAGGTGCACAGGTGCACATGACTATCACCTAAGTCATTAGCAAAAAACTGGAGCCTGGTCTAATGTGGAGGTGTTAAATCCAGCAGGGAACTTCCTATCATTTTTTTTCTTGCCAGTGTCCAATTATCTGAAGTTGCCAGCATAACCCTATCATTATGAAAATGAAGATGGTCTTTGCTTTGGGATGCAGGGCCATGGATAAGGGGGTACCACCAACAGTGGTGTATTTAGGTTTCGTGCTGCCCTAGGCAATACAAAAATTGGCACCCCTCCCAACAGAGAAACCCTGACACCGACCAACAACACCCCAGCCCCACCCCCCCGAGTGAGCCTTCCACTACCACTGCCCCCCATACACTGGCAACCCCCCTCTCCCACCCCAGCAAGAGATAAGACACTCACCTTCACTGCTCCAAATATCCCCGGGAACAAGAATCAGGCTCTGCATACACCATCAAGCAGCCTGCAGCCTCTCTCAGATCCCACCTGGTCTCCATGCTGCATGTGTCCCTTCTTCCTTTCCTTCTTTCGAGGGACGGAGCTGCCCCCCTGGAAAATGCTGATGCTCCCCCTGAAAAAATGCCGCCCTAGGCAAATGCCTTGTTTGCCTTGTGGTAAATACACCCCTGACCACCAGTGCTCCTGTATGGGGCCCAGGCCAGCAGGGGGCCCAGGCAACTAGGTCAGATGTGGGCAGGGAGGGTGATGGGTGGGGGGGGGGCAATTACTGGAACCGATCCCCTGTATGGTTCTCTCTGCAGCAGCTAAAAGCTGACTTCTTCTGTCTCCCTCCCACTGGCTTTCAGCTGCTGTAGAAAGAACCGCTTCCAGTCATGCACCCATCACCCTCCCTGAGCACCAGGGTCAACTGACCATTGGAAACTCGGGCACTGCCCGAGGGCCCGGGGTCAGTAGGGGGCCCCATGAGATGCCCCAGGTACCTTTTTCATAGGCTTTTTTGAGTTTGGGCAAGGACACAGGGGCCCCATGATCCCCCTATTGCCCAGGGGCCCCATGAGTTGTCAGTCCGCCCCTGCTGAGCACCATACGTTTTCCTTTGCTGCCCAGGCCCCCCTGTGTGCCCCCCACCCCTGCAGTGCTGCAGTCTTCCCTCCAGGGGCGGACTGACCATTTGGAAACTCGGGCACTGCCCGAGGGCCCAGGGTCAGTAGGGGGCCCCATGAGATGCCCCTGGTACCTTTTTCACAGGCTTTTTTGAGTTTGGGCAAGTACACAGGGGCCCCATGATCCCCTATTGCCCGGGGGCCCCATGAGTTGTCAGTCCGCCCCTGCTTCCCTCCTTTTCTTCCCACCAGCAGCTGAAAGCACACAATAGGATACGTCAGGACGGAGAGTGGGGGAAGGGTCCGGTAAATATGTCACATTTACCAGTCCTTTTTTTCCAAAATGAACACAATGAGTGATTGGTACCGGTCACTCACTGTGCTCATTCATAACTAAAGCATAGTAAACTGTGGTTTTTTTGGGGGGGAGGGGGCCCTGTCAGGTTGGCTGTATGGGGTCCCGTGGTTTCTAATAGCAGCCCTGTCAGGATGTATGAAAAAATAAATTTTAGGAACAAACAGAAATTTTCACATAACAGTATAACAGGGTAACTAAGATATACCTTATATTAGAAGAGTTATACGATTTTCCAATTCTCTATAATCCGCTACATCACTGGACGGAGATTGGCAAGAATAGGTGGAATTCGGTGAGGATTGTACATCATGCAGGGAGGCCGGGAGGACAAGTGACTCCCTTGATCTTAAGGCGAGTTATATGGCTGAAATAACAAGAATAAAGTGAAAAAAAACACAAGGGGTTCAGTTATTCTGCCAAAAAAGAACAAAAAAACAAAACTTGTTTACAGCTTGTGCTACAATTGCATTGTTCTTGCACAATAGTCTCCATGTCTGCTACAATGACAGCTCATTTCCTATTTCCAAGACAGAGAAACCCCCATTAGACTTCCTGATGTAGGGCGGGTTACCGCACTGCTGAGTGTCAATAACATGTGGGGAGGGGAATTAAATGTAAAAAAGTCAAACAACATACAATCCACACGGGATAAACCAGTTTCCCTCCAGAGGATTTCCCCCCCCCCCCCCCTTCCTAACCAGGACATTTTTTGTGTTACGGCGCTGTGTTACTTTGACAATTACGCAGTCATGCAACGCTGCACCCAAATGAAATTTACATCCTTTTTTTTCTCACCAATTGAGCTTTCTTTCAGTAGTATTTGATTGCTTGCGCTATAAAAGAAAGGTCCGACAATTTTGAGAAAAAAACAATATTTTTGACTTTTTGCTATTAAACATGTCCAATTTTTTATAGTATAGCAAAAAGTCGAAAATATTGTTTTTTTCTCAAAATTGTCAGACTTTTTTTAACCTCCCTGGCGGTATTCTCGAGTGTAGCTCGGGGTAAAATTTCAGTACCAAGAGTGGTAACCCCGAGCTACACTCGGGCTTACCATGCGGCGTTGCTCAGGGAGTCCCTGCAGCGCTTACCCTGTCCTTCGCTCCCGCGATGTGTCCCCTGCAGCGTCCCCGTCCCTATGACGTTGGGACATACGGGCTCCAGAACCGGCTGCAAATTTGAAATTTTTAAAAAATGTCATTTTTTAAAAAATTATTATTATATAGTAAAACATTGCTGTTTCAACCCATTTCACATACATTTTGTCCCGAGTGCTCTGTCCTGTCCCCTGTCTGCATTTTTACTGTTCTTTCTGCCTGGAAACTGAGAAATGTCCACGGCGTCCAAAAAGCATCCCTTTATGTCAAAAGCGGGTTTAGACCAGCTAGAGAACAGCGTTAGTAAATCAGAACCACTTGCAGAATTGAGTGATAATGATTCGTGGGGGAAATTCGTCATCAGACACTAAAAACGATTTTGCGACTTTGCTTAGCGATGTGCGAATTTGCCTCTGTATTTCAAATTTCAGTGTTTTTGGTTTGATTATATTATTGAATTAAATGTATTATTATTATATTATTATTTTTTATGATTATTAATTAAATTATAATTTATGATTTCGTGTTTCAAGTTTTACCATACCCGGGATGTTTACTAGACTCTTGTTCGGACAGATTTCAGTGAGTTTTTCCTAAAAATTACAGCCTACAATAAAAAACTACATATTTCCATGCAAAAAAATGTACCGCTTTCAGCACCAAAAATCGGAAAGAATCATACCGCCAGGGAGGGTAAAATATCAAAATATCAAATGTCGTTATACATTTGGGCCAAGATGTATTCTGTTACAAAAATCCCAATCCGTGTAAATTAATTGGTTTACGTGAAAGTTATAGCATTTCCAAATGGCGGTATATATAGTGGATTTTTTTTTTTTTTAGTAATGGAGGTGATCAGCCACTTATAGAGGGACAAAAAGCACTGACAGTGTACTGACACTGGGCAGAAAGGGGTTAACATGTGGGGCGATCAAAGAGTTAACTGTGTGCTGTTTTACTATGGGGGCCGTATGTGTTTCACTGTAAGCACTCTGCTTTGTATGGCTGTGCTGTGCAGAGCCATCCAAAGCAGTGTGCACGAGCTGACAGGGAGAACTGTTTTCTTTACAAGATCCTTGGCAATCACCGGCCGGGACCCGGTGATAGGATGCAGGTAGGACGTGTGCATGCCTTGCGCACCCCCTATCCGGAAATGCAAAATCAAGCATATATACAGATTTTGCGCACCCATGTCACCCTGTAGCAGTATATCTGCTATACGGCAGACAGAAAGCGGTTAATAAAGGAGAATGAGTGCGAATCAATTTTCAAACCGCATCTGACAGGTGTCGGGGAGGTGATATGTTGCCTTCTCTGCTCCTGTTTTAACACGTAAAAGCTCACACCACTGTGCTGCAACCATGTGCATTGCAGGACGCTCACGGCGTAACCCCATTCACTTGAATAGGTCATGTTCAATGGTGGTACCCATGCCCACCAAACATACTGCCAGAGGTATCATTTTTTCAACAGGGGATGGCATGCGTACAACCCCCTCCAGCCTCTGTGTGGAGGCGGGGGCAGTAAAACTGCAGCTCAACTGCTTATATTTAACCCCCCTCCCAAGTGTGAATGAGCCCTTTATGAGTAGTTATTGAATGTACCATGAATCTGCCCCTTCTACACCTGAGATTCTGAAACTGCGTTTCACATACTACCAGGGTCCCATGAACAAGCACCAGATGTCTGGGTTTCCATTCTGAGAATCATCTTTGTTATGTCAATTTGATCGATGGAACAGGAAATAATGGAAAATCTCCCCACTTCCTGTCTATTTGATAGGTATAGGGCTGAACAGTATATAATGACTAGGAGACAGAGCAGGAAGTAAAGAAAAATCTCCCCACTTCCTGTCTATTTGATTAGTATAGCACAGAACAGGAAATAAGGGAAATATGCCTACTTCCTGCCTATCTGATGGATATGAGACAGAACAGGAAGTAAGGAAAAATCTCCCCACTTCCTGTCTATTTGAAATGGTATAAGGCGGAACAGAAAAGAAGGGAAACATCTGCTCACTTGACTATATGATGAGTAGGAGACAGAACAGGATGTAAGAAAAAATCTCCCCACTTCCTGGATATTTGATAAGTATAGCACAGAACAGGAAATAAGGGAAATATGCCTACTTCTTGCCTATGTGATGGATATGAGACAGAACAGGAAGTAAGGAAAAATCTCCCCACTTCCTGTCTATTTGAAATGGTATAAGGCGGAACAGAAAAGAAGGGAAAAATCTGCTCACTTGTCTATATGATGAGTAGGAGACAGAACAGGATGTAAGGAAAAATCTCCCACTTCCTGGATATTTGATAAGTATAGCACAGAACAGGAAATAAGAGAAATATGCCTACTTCTTGCCCATGTGATGGATATGAGACAGAACAGGAAGTAAAGAAAAATCTCCCCACTTCATGTCTATTTGATAGACATGAAACAGAACAGGAAATTAGGGAAAATATCCCCACTTTTCTATTTGATCAGTAGGAGACTGGTAGGAGGTGAGGAGTCACATCTCAATGTTTTGCTGTCTATTTAATGGGTATAAAGCTTAACAGGCAATAAGGGAAAAATCTCCCCACTTCCTTCCCGTTTAATAGTTATAGGATCGACCAGGAATTAAGAAAAATCTCCCCCAATTTCTTGTCTGCCTGATGGGTAAGAGTAGAAATCAAAATGAAGGAAAATCTTCCTACTTCTTGTCTTGTTTAATGGGTTTGAGATAAAACAGGAAATGAGGGAAAATCACCCATCTTGTCTGTTTGATTAGTATAAAAGTGAAAAGAAAGTGAGGAAAAAAATCTCCACACTTTCTGCCTATTTGATGAGTAGAGACAGGACAGGAGGGGAGGGAAATATTTCGTACTTCCTGTCTTTTTGATGAGTAGAGACAGAACAGGATATTAGGTTAAATCTCATTCTTCTTGTCTTTTTGATTGGTATGAGACAGAACAGGATATTGGGGAAAATCTCCCTACTTCTTGTCTTTTTGATTGGTATAAGACAGAACAGGAAATATGGGGAAATCTATGTATTTTGTCTATTTGATTAGTATGAGACTAAACAGAAAGTGAGGAAACTCTATACTTTCTGCCTGTTTGATGAGTAAACACATAACAGAAAATAAGGAAAAATCTCCCCACTTCCTGTCTATTTGATAGTTTTAAGATAGAATGGGAATTGGGGAAAATCTATATACTTCTTGTCTGAGCAGAAAATTAAGTGAGAGAAAATCTCCCCATCGCTTGTCTATTTGATAGGTATACAATATAACAAAACATAAAGGAAAATATGCCTATTATTTGTCTATGTGATGGGTATGAGACGGAATAGGAAGTGAGGAAGAATTTCCCCAATTCACATCTATTTGATAGGCATGAAACAGAACCGTAAGTGAAGGAAAATCTCCCTACTTGTCTAATTAATTACAATGTGTGCTATGTGTGTGTGTGTTTCACTGTAAGCATACTGCTGTGTATGGTTGTGCTGTGCAGAGCCATCCAAAGCAGTGTGCACGAGCTGACAGGGAGAACTGTTTTGTTTACAAACAGTTCTCCCACCCGTCGGGGATCCTCGGCAATCACCGGCCGGGACCCGGTGATAGGATGCGGGTAGGGAAACATGCTGCTTTGTATTTCTCTGGTGTGCAGAACTACACAGCAGCATGTTACTGGGAGGAGAGAGACCTGTGTTGTTTACACACAGGCAGGGGCGGACTGACAACTCATGGGGCCCCCGGGCAATAGGGGATCATGGGGCCCCTGTGTCCTTGCCCAAACTCAAAAAAGCCTATGAAAAAGGTACCAGGGGCATCTCATGGGGCCCCCTACTGACCCCGAGCCCTCGGGCAGTGCCCGAGTTTCCAAATGGTCAGTCCGCCCCTGCACACAGGTCTCTCCCCTGTCAGTGATACTCAGCAATCGTCGGGTGCCAGCGGGGAATTGGGTCCCAGGACCTGGTGATTGACATCTGTAGCCGCCAGTGGCTGCATGGGTAGGGTGGCACGCGTGCGCGCACCCCCTATCTGGAAATGCAAAATCATGTATATACACGTGATTTTGTGCAGCCCTGTAGCAGTAGTTCTGCTATAGGGCGGTCGGGAAACGGTTAAAAGATTTCCTATTATCTCATGTTCTTGGGACAATTCTAAAATGTTGGATTTTCTTTGACTTTCTTTCTTGGTGATCTTGATGGTCATCAATACAAATAGAGTGGTGATCCTCCTCAATGAGGCCACACACAGCATTTTGATATTGAGAATAGACTCCCCCCAATCTATCCAGAACAAAAAAAGGTTTTGTCTAGAGATACACTTTAAGAAATCCCTACAATGCAGGTGAGACGGCAGCCTGGGATGCCCCTTGGGGACAACGACTCAGTCATTGACAAGGGCATAAGGTGTGATTATCTCATCCCTTCAGTACTCCAGACACAATTACACAGTCCCCAGGTGCAACCATCGTCTTTATTAAAAACGGTCGTTAAAACATGCTTTATATACGCACATTCAAAAAAAAATTAATCAACATTTGAAAATAATCGGATCATTTAGGGTAACATCAAATAAAGATTTACTCTGCTTTTCAGCACACATTTGATACTGTCCTTAACAGCTGCAAAATACTTGAGAAAAGTATAACATTGCCAATATTGAGTGAACTGTTTTGGCAGGAGAACACAGATCGGAAAGCAGGTGCAAAACTGGTCTCACCATCTTTTTTTTTGTAAGCCGTAGAGGTTTAGGGAAGTCTTTCAGGCTGGTTTCACATTTGAGTGTAGTGTCTTTGAGCATTTTTTCCACATTTTTACATGTTTATGAGCACTTTCATAGTGTTTTTCAGGCGTTTTTGAGCTTTGGTCTTTTTTTTTTTATTAGCTAGTAGAGAAAATTATCATCTGTTGTATCATTTCTTGCTGTTTTTCAGCTTCTTTAGCTTTTCCATTAGCTTATATTTCTTTTCTTATTATTATTCATTTATTATACTGTATATATTTTTTGTTAGGTTAGGGTAGAGTGGGGTTAACATTTTATGTATTGTCTTCTTACTATTTAATTTTTTTTATAATAATAAAAATACAATAATTTTTTGGGGGGAGGAGGTTTAATAATAGTATTTGTCATGTTTCACATGACTGTCATATGCCTTTAAGAGTTTCTATATTTTGTTTCTGCTCCCCGCTTTCCTTTGGTTTAGTTAACGCTGTATAGATCGCCTACCCCTTTCCCAGAAATGCTTTGCAGCTCTAGCCTCATGTCATGGAGCAGGAAACATTATGATCTTTTGACCTATCGAATGTTCATTGTTGTAAGATTCTCTCAGTTTATGGAATAAACTTCACAAGATCTACAAGATGTCTTATCAATTGAGTCACTGGCTGTGGTATCCAACTGAGGTTAAAGTTATCACTAGAGATGAGCGAATTATTCAAAAATTCGGTTCGGCTGATTCGCCGAATTCGCCGAATAAATTCGCTTCGAGCCGAATATATTCGCTGCGAATTTAACTTATAAAAAGGGTGTTTATAGGCTTCAGAGAGCCTTTATATTAGTGCAGAACACCTGCACCTGGCTGGAAACTGTATGTTTATGTCACTGGAATGCACTAATCACCCAAAAAATATTACCGCCACCCGGGGTGTATATGGATTTAACTCTTTGAACGTACAATAGTGGTTGTGAAGCAGAAAGTCAGTTTATTTAGCACAATCGGTCAATTGCAGCTTGCCGTTGGCTGGAAACTGTACGTTTATGTCACTGGAATGCACTAATCACCCAAAAAATATTACCGCCAGCCGGCGTGTAAATGGATCTAACTCTTTGAACGTACAATAGTGGTTGTGAAGCAGAAAGTCAGTTTATTGTACACAATCGGTCAATTGCAGCTTGCTGTTGGCTGGAAACTGTACGTTTGTGTCACTGGAATGCACTAATCACCCAAAAAATATTACCGTCAGCCGGCGTGTAAATGGATTTAACTCTTTGAACGTACAATAGTGGTTGTGAAGCAGAAAGTCAGTTTATTTTGCACAATCGGCAAACTGCAGCACCAACTGTGCACGACAGCCACCAAAAAAAAAAGGGTGTATGTCACTTTAAATTTTCGATTCTTTGATAGCTGTGGCCCTAAGTAACGATTCTGTGTCCCTAAGTAACGATTCTGTGTCCCTGAGTAACGATTCTGTGTCCCTGAGTAACGATTCTGTGTCCCTGAGTAACGATTCTGTGGCCCTAAAGTCTCTGTGGCCCTAACTCTGTCCCTTAATACACACAGGTCTGTCTCTCTTGAATGACCGGAGGCTAATGGAGAATTCTAAGATGGCCGCGATTTATAGCTCCACCATTACACAGTGCTGGCTGGCTGCTGATTGGCTAATGCGATCACATGTCATGAATGCATTATGGGTCAGCGCGCCTTGTCTGCGCGCCTTCCCAGAGATCCCCGCCCCATCTTCTCTGTCCATTTTCTCCGTCGCCACACATGTCGCCGCCATTTTTGGGAAAATTCGATTCGTGCATCCGAAGTTTGCTAATCTTCGGATTCGTCGCGAATAGAATTTTTCCAAATCTTCGGAACGAATTCCACTTCGTCATGTTCGATTCGCTCATCTCTAGTTATCACTATCTCATTACAACTGTAAGTTACAGAGATCACATTATCAATGCTTAGATTGGAGAGACAGAACATTATTGTTATTATTATTTTTATTATTAATTACTGATTTCATTTTTTTTAGGGTTGGGGGTTAAAGTTAGGGTTTAATTACTATTTATTTATTGCCACATATTATTAATTTATAACTTTTTTTTTTTTTTTAATGGTTGAACTGGATGGACTTTTGTCTTTTTTCAGCCAGACTAACTATGTAACTCTGTAAGCGTGAACGCAGCCTTACTGCATGGAAATTGCAATTTACCTTATATTGTGGTTCATACTATCTGATGAGTTTATTGAGCAGGGAAAGGCTCAAGCAAATGTGTGATGCATTAGGCTCGGTTCACACTAGTGCTACCCCATTGTCATGCGACTTCTATGTGACTTGCTTGGGACTGTCATGCAACTTTGATAGAATATTAGAATTTAAAGGGCTCTAAATCGCAACAAAGCGGTGTAGGAACCTTTTTTTTTATAAAAATATAAAAAAGAACATTAAAGACTAAGTTCTTTCTAAAAAAATAGCCTATGCAGTCATGGGGCCCCAGTAGATATTAGAAAAACTGTGCAGCTTTGTAAAGTGTTCTTTAAATTTATTATCATACCTGTAGACCATTGGGCTCCTCTGGAAGCCTGGCCAAAAAACTCCCAGTTAGTAATCCTTATGCCCTACTTTTTTCAAAAGTAAAAAAAAACACAAATACAAACTTTTCAGCTTTGAAAATAAATCTTATTAATGTCCTTAAAAGTAAATCCAGTGCCAATCACTACATTCAGTGAGGTAATCCTTGTCAACCACAGTGTCCATCGGGGTAATCCATGTGAATCGCAATGACCCCTTGATCTGTGCATGCCGTACTCCCATCACTAAATGACAGTTTCCTTGCTCCAAAATTTTTAATTTCATCAATTTAAATTGTCTAAATCTATACCCCTCCTATGCTTTACTGCCTACTACATGCCATGGACTATACAAGCAATTGGAGGAGATCTGTCCAGCCTAAGATCAGTCTAGTAATTGAAATCCCAGGTGATGACATTGACATATCATTGATATCACCCAGGATTGTCAGTGGTATTGCTGCAGTCGGGAATCTGTCATTTGGTGGTGGGTGTGCGGCGCGTGTACTGCCCACCCAAATTCTGTTACTGCTGACTTCCATTGTCTTCTGATCTGGGGTTTTTAATGATTTTTGAAAACAAACATATAAAAATATAGTCACACCAATGATGCTGGATTAAATAACTGTACTGAGAGACTGGAAGCGTAATTACAGACAGAAGATTATAGACTTTAAACATAATGAAGCTATAAATGAAATGTTTTTATACCACGCCATACCTAAGATGTATGATCAAATGAAGTGTAAGAAGTGTGAAATTATCCGAAGATATATAAAAAAAAATGAAGAAGGCGTGTATTTTAGATACACAATTTGCTACCAAATAATATACAGTATGTGCCAGCCCGGATATAATCTTTCTGTTTTTGGTAGTATATAGTAGACGCTGTAATTAAAAACTCAACTCACCAAGCTATGACTATAATTAAAAAGTTGCTTTTGGATGGTTCTGCACACCCATTATGAGGAGTTTCATTTTTCTGCTGAATTTGTATTTTTTTTTTCATGAAGAAGGCAAAACTCACAAAGGAGGGTGGAAACACTCAAAATGTACAGGTGGATAGGAACAGAGCCTGGAATGATGTCAGGGAGATCTCAGTGTTGGCCTACCCAAGATATAAAAGAGGCCAGGGGCAAACTCAACTCACCAAGCTACAACTATAATTAAAAAGTCACTTTTGGATGGCTCTGCACACCCGCTGTTGTCATTATGAGGGGTTCCATTCTTTCTGCTGAATTTGTATTTTTTTTTTTTTTACATGAAGACGGCAAAACTCACAAAGGAGGGCGGAAACACCCAAAATGTCCAGGTGGTCTGGAATGAAGTTCGGGAGATCTTAGTGTTGGCCTACCCAAGATATACAAGAGGCCAGGGGCAAACTCAACTCACCAAGCTATGACTATACTAAAAAAATCACTTTTGGATGGCAAAACTCACAAACTAGGGTGGAAACACCCAAAACGTCCAGGTGGATAGGAAAAACATCCAGGTGGATTATGAGGGGTTCCATTCTTTCTGCTGAATTTGTATTTATTTATTTTTTCATGAAGAAGGCACAACTCACAAAGGAAGGTGAAAACACCCAAAACGTCCAGGTTGATAGGAACAGAGCCTGGAATGATGTCAGGGAGATCTCAGTGTTGGCTTACCCAAGATATAAACGAGGCCACGGGCAAACTCAACTCACCAAGCTAACACTAAAATGAAAAAATCACTTTGGATGGCTCTGCACACCCGCTGTTGCTATTATGAGGGGTTCCATTCTTTCTGCTGAATTTGTATTTTTTTTTTCATGAAGAAGGCAAAACTCACAAAGGAGGGCGGAAACACCCAAAACGTCCAGGTGGACAGGAACACAGTGTGGAATGATGTCAGGGAGATCTCAGTGTTGGCCTACCCAAGATATACAAGAGGCCAGGAGCAAACTCAACTCACCAAGCTACGACTATAATTAAAAAATCGGTTTTGGATGGACTGATCCTTTAGGGCTAGGTTCACACCTTTGTGTGTTGGGAACGGGTGCAAAATTGTGTGCTTTCCCAACATGCCCAGAATTGTACTGCCACTTAGCAGACGTGTGGTGGTGCCATTATTTAATAATGGCACCCCATGCATGTGCAAATGTGCACGCCAAACTGCATGATAAACCGGTACCATGCGGATTAGTGTGCTGCATTTCTGGATTTCTTTTCTGTGATTCTCTTGCATAGGGCAGCTCATTGAAATGAATGGGCTGCCCTACACACGATGTGTGGGAATGCTCTGAAACACATGCTCAGGACCCAGTTGTAGCTGTGAACCAAGCCTGAAAGCTATACTGTAGAAAATGTATCCACTACAGAACGTTTTTGAACATGTACCAGATGTACGGTATATCCAACTTATTTAAAAAAAGTACAAAATGTTTGCATATGGCATGTCTCCAATATATCCGCCAAAAGCAAATTCTAGTTCAGTAAATAGAAAGAACCTCTGTGCCAAATAGTTATTGTGTTTGCTTTGCTTTAACTCCCTGCCCTCCAGAGGATTTACCCCCCTTCCTGACAGGCCATTTTTTGGGTTACGGCGCTGCGTTACTTTAACTGATAATTGCGCGGACATGCAACGCTGCACCCAAATAAAATTTACTTCTTTTTTTTTCTATGAATTGAGCTTTCTTTCGGTGGTATTTCATATGCTGTGCGTTTTTAATTTTTTTCGCTATAAAAGAAAAAGTCTTGACAATTTTGAGGATAAAAAACAATATTTTGGGCTATTTGCTGTTAAACATGTCCAGTAAACAAATTTAAAAAGATCAAATTTCATCATAAATTTAGGTCAAAATGAATTCTGCGACATGTCTTTGCTAAATAAAATATGGCAGTACATATACTGGAATTTATTTTTTTTTTTCAGTAGTAGTGGCTGCAATCAGCAACTTACAGCAGGACTGCGGCAGGAATTGGGGGGAACTGACTTAGTGTCACTGACATCCCCAGTGACACCAACACAGTGATTAGTGGTAATAAAAAGCACTGACACTGTACTAATACCACTGGGCAGGAATGGGTAGCATGTGGGGTTAACTGGCTTAGTGTCACTGACATCCCCAGTGACACCAATGCAGTGATTAGTGCTAATAAAAAGCACTGACACTGTACTAATGGCACTGGGCAGGAAGGGGTTAGCATGTGGGGCGATCAAAGGGTTAACTGTGTGCTGTTTTACTATGTGGGCTATGTGTGTGTTTCACTGTAAGCACATTGCTATGCAGAGCCATACAAAGCAGTGTGCAGGAGCTGACAGGGGAGAGATCTCTCCCCCATTGAAAATCCTCGTAGATCATCGGGTGCCAGTGGGGAATCACCAGCTGGGACTCAGTGATTGATATCCAAGGCTGTGAACTGTAAAATCAGGTATATATACATGAATTTGCGCACCCGTGCCCCCTTGTAGCAATATTTCTGCTATAGGGCGGCGCAGGGAGCAGTTAAAGACTTTCAGTTGTGCCAAATAAACAGAACAGTTATTTGCTGAGTGTCTTTTTGCGTTTCTTCCGTACTGCAGTAGGGAACCATTTGGAACCATTAATCAATATGAGGATAGTTGAGTTAGGTTACCTATCTATAATATTTCCAGAAGAGTGAGCCGACTCAAATACTGTACATGCATCATAAAAGGGGAAAGAAAAGGACAACCATTGTGTTTTGTAAACTCAATGCAAATCAGAATGCAGAGCCGGTGTATGTAATGAGCGGATATGGCTGCTTCTTAGTACATATATAATTACAAACTACACAAAAATACAATGTTTGGAAACATTAACAATGATTGGTAAGATAATTTACACCATTTCTTGGACTTGTATTGTAATAATAATGGAAAGGCTAATTGCTGTGTATTTACTTTTAACACTGATCAGTTCCTGCACTTTGTTTTGTTAACAGGAGAGGTCCCTGTCCTACTGAATGGTCTTATAAACCAATCCATCCTACTGTCTCTTCATGGAGGTCCATCAGATCCTGTACAGGTAGTAGTATGGAACTTCAATACAACCCCATTGGCGACTTACACAAACAATCAGCTTACTGTTATAAAGGAAACATTTGAACAAAGACTGGAGATTCTGGATGATGGAAGAGCGCTGAAGATTGGACAGCTGAGACTGGAGGACAGTGGAGTCTATAGTGGAACTATAAAATTTATTACCAAGACAACCTATCAGAAAGTCTACATCCTCCATGTGTATGGTATGTCATCATCTCTGCATTCTATCCATTAACATTTAACCCCTCAGTATTCAAAGTGCTTAACCCTATTTTTTACATGAAAGGCAAACCGAAATATTCACTCTGTGGAGAGAGTAACAGATGCCTATCCACCAAATGCCGTATTACCAATTGTAAAGTATAAACCAATGACCAAATTTACTAGAATGTTAGCTGAAATAAAATCTGCCATAAAGCTGAACTCCAGGCAAAGCCTAGATACCTAGACAACATTAAAGTGTTACTAAACCCAGGACCCTGCATTCACTATATCTGGTCTCCCCAGACCCTGCATTCACTATATCCGGTCTCCCTGGACCCTGCATTCACTATATCTGGTCTCCCCGGACCTTGCATTCATTATATCTGGTCTCCCCAGACCCTGCATTCACTCTATCTGGTGTCCCTGGACCCTGCATTCACTCTATCTGGTGTCCCAGGATACTGCATTCACTATATCTGCTCTCCCCGGACCCTGCATTCACTATATCCGGTCTCCCCGGACCCTGCATTCACTATACCTGGTCTCCCTGGACCCTGCATTCACTATATCCGCTCTCCCCGGACCCTGCATTCACTATATCCGCTCTCCTCGGACCCTGCATTCACTATATCCGGTCTCCCAAGGACCCTGCATTCACTATATTTGGTCTCCCCGGACCCTGCATTCACTATATCTGGTCTCCCCGGACCCTGCATTCACTATATCCGCTCTCCCCAGACCCTGCATTCACTATATCTGGTCTCCTCGGACCCTGCATTCACTATATCTGGTCTCCCCGGACCCTGCAGTCACTATATCCGGTCTCCCCGGACCCTGCATTCACTATATCCAGTCTCCCCGGACCCTGCATTTACTATATCTGGTCTCCGCGGACCCTGCATTCACTATATCCAGTCTCCCTGGACCCTGCATTCACTATATCCGGTCTCCCCGGACCCTGCAGTCACTATATCTGGTCTCCCCGGACCCTGCATTCACTATACCTGGTCTCCCCGGACCCTGCATTTATTATATCTGGTCTCCGCGGACCCTGCATTCACTATATCCGGTCTCCCTGGACCCTGCATTCACTATATCTGGTCTCCCTGGACCCTGCATTCACTATATCTGGTCTCCCCGGACCCTGCATTCACTATATCCGGTCTCCCCGGACCCTGCATTCACTGTATCCGCTCTCCCCAAACCCTGCATTCACTATATCTGGTCTCCCTGGACCCTGCATTCACTATATCCGCTCTCCCCAAACCCTGCATTCACTATATCTGGTCTCTCTGGACCCTGCATTCACTATATCTGGTCTCCCTGGACCCTGCATTCACTATATCTGGTCTCCCACAGTACACACACCATGGAAATGCAATTATTTTAGTAAATATAAACTGCTAAATACCTTTTCTCATCAGCAGTTAGAGCAGTCTTGTGACTTCTATCTGAGCACTGGTTAAAGTGTGTAGGAGGAGTTTTCTTTCTGCTCTAGGAGGATGCAGAACCCCTGACCTCTGTCTGGACAGTGCTGATTGGCCCTGTGCTGGTCACATGCACTTTGCCAAGAACAAAAAAAAAAACCTCTCTAGCAATGCACACCAAACTGAGCATGTGCATGCGGCTACGGGTTCAGTCAGTCTTATCTGGTGGACATTTGAACAAGAGGAGGGGCAGAGAAGACAGGATCAAATGGTCTTTTTACACAATGCACAAACCACAACAGTACAATCAGTCTGTAGATGCAGTAAAGCATGCTTGTTATACTCAATGAGGAACCTAAGGGGTTAATCCTCTGCATTGTGTAAAAAAGGATGTTTGATCCTGTCTTCTCTGATCCTCCCCTTCTTCCATGGTCTCCATTTCATCTACTAATATAACAGAGCCTCAGGGATACCCTGCACATGCTCAGCTTGGTGTGTATTGCTAGAGAGTCTTTTCTTTTTCTTGGGAGGGTACATATGTGATCAACACGGGGCCAATCAGCACTGCCCAGACTGAGGTCAGGGGTTATGCAATCTCATAGGTTAGGGAGAGGAGAATGAAAACCCCTCCTACAAGCTTTAACCAGTGCTCAGCTGGACACTGATAGAAGTCACGAGACTGCTATATACTGCTGATGAGAAAAGGTATTTAGCAGTTTATATTTAGTAAAATAATTATTTATATTATAATTGCACTTCCATGTTCTGTGTACTGTGGGAGATCGGATATAGTGAATGCAGGGTCCGGGGAGAGCAGATATAGTGAATGCAGGGTCCGGGGAGAGCAGATATAGTGAATGCAGGGTCCGGGGAGAGCAGATATAGTGAATGCAGGGTCCGGGGAGAGCAGATATAGTGAATGCAGGGTCAGGGGAGACCAGATATAGTGAATGCAGGGTCAGGGGAGACCAGATATAGTGAATGCAGGGTCCGGGGAGAGCGGATATAGTGAATGCAGGGTCCGGGGAGAGCAGATATAGTGAATGCAGGGTCAGGGGAGACCAGATATAGTGAATGCAGGGTCAGGGGAGAGCGGATATAGTGAATGCAGGGTCCGGGGAGAGCGGATATAGTGAATGCAGGGTCCGGGGAGAGCGGATATAGTGAATGTAGGGTCCGGGAGAGCGGATATAGTGAATGCAGGGTCCGGGGAGAGCGGATATAGTGAATGTAGGGTCCGGGAGACCAGATATAGTGAATGCAGGGTCCGGGGAGAACGGATATAGTGAATGCAGGTCCAACACAACAAACACTTTACTCCTGCGCTAGGAAAGGACTCAGTAGACCCATTAGGAATGTTCTGGAATTTTCCGGAATATGCACTGCTTGCTGCCCTCAACAGACCGGGGTGGTTCAAATACACTGGATACAAATGGAGAAACAGAAAAAGGGCGCACCGACCTAGTGCATTATCGTTTAAAATAATTTATTGAAGAAACAAAATAGGTATCATACTCACAATGGACATAATAACACAGGCATGTCAAACTGAACAAGATGTATGATCCAAACAACATCTGAGTCCATACGATGGAACCCTGGATGACCAACTTGCTAACGCGTTTCGAGGACACAACCTCTTCCTCAGAGCCACCCAGTTCACAATACACCATATGCTTTAGGAACGTCTTCCTTTCACCTTGCCTACTAATTAGTGAGACACATTAAAATGCAAAAACAGTATAAAATGGCACACCATTTATTCATATTCGACACTCATAAAATGTCAGTTTTGTTACAAAAGTACCATAATTACATATAAATATTACATACGGTATTTTGTATGTAATTATGGTACTTTTGTAACAAAACCAACATTTCATGTGTGTTGAATGTGAATAAAAATGTTTTTAATGTAAAATGGTGTGCCTGAAAAGTCCCACTTTAAACAATTTTTGCATTTTGATATTTCTATAGGGATGCGGCACTGTTTTTCTTTCTGATTTTAGTGCCGTAGAGAGACACATTGGCACTCAATGCAAAGTGCAAATTCTTTTCTCTGCTGTGTCCTCTGCACACTTTTTAGTAAAAGGTGTTCCTCTTTCGCATCCCAGAAAATTGTCTTGTCTGCTATAATATAAAACGGTTTATATTATAAAGGTTGAAAAAATAAAACTGGTCCTCTACAGGTTTGCTTTCATTTTCTATACTTAGGTAACATTTGGTATGTGGCTACTGATGTGCAGGAAAGGAAGCTGTGGCACCATACCAGTAATCCTTTTTTTGCGTTTTTGCCCATATAATTGAATGTTAGCTTTAGATTTTATTTTTGGGTTGGTTTCTTTTCTTCACATTTTGCATTTCTTCTTTTAAAAATGCAATAGTCCTGTTCCATCTGTTTCTTGACTATTTGAATTGCAGCCAATGGAACGCAGATGAAAAGGGCTGAGCATGTTTCCATTTATTTTTTAGCTGTTTTTTTTTTTTTTTTAGTTTTGTGCAATAGCTTTTGAAAGTAAAACAAAAAAGAGAAAAATTGAAGACTTAAAGTTGAACTCCAGTCAAACTAAAGTGTGGAAGAGTTAAAAGCTCTCAATCTCTCATTGACGTCTGTATCTTCAGGTACAGGATCTCTCCTTTCTCCTTGTTCTAGTGATACTCTGGGGGGTAACTGGACAGTTATGAAGTTAAACCTAAACACCAGACACCAGGCAGCTCATTATGGAGTGTTTGATGTGCAATGTCCCAAGTCAAAACCTAAGGTGTCTCCAAGATATCCATGGAATCTTCATTAAAATTAGCTATTTATTTTAGCATGTCACCATTCAACATTTTGTGATCACGCAGATCCCTAGATATCAAGATTCAGACACACTATAAGGTTCTGCACTTGGGGGCTAAGAATATACATTCATCATACATACTGGGGGGGGGGGGTACAACTGGGGGGATCAATGGTGGAGAAGGATCTGGGGGTTCTGGTAGATCACAAACTTAATGATAGCATGCAATGCCAAGCTGCAGTTTCTAAAGCGAGGAAAATCCTCTCTTGTATTAAAAGAGGTATAGACTCCAGAGAGAGAGATATCATTTCCCCCGGTACAAATCATTAGTAAGACCTCATCTGGAATATGCAGTTCAGGTTTTGGGCACCAATTCACAAAAAGAACATTGGGGAACTGGAGAAAGTACAGATAAGGGCAACTAAACTGATAAGAGGCATGGAGGAGATCAGCTATGAGGAAAGATTAGAGGAACTGAATGTATTCTCTCTTGAGAAGAGGAGATTAAGGGGGGATATGATCACTATGTATAATACATAAGGGGGGATATGATCTCCATGTATAACACATAAGGGGGGATATGATCTCCATGTATAATACATAAGGGGGGATATGATCACCATGTATAATACATAAGGGGGGATATGATCTCCATGTATAATACATAAGGGGGGATATGATCTCCATGTATAATACATAAGGGGGATATGATCTCCATGTATAATACATAAGGGGGGATATGATCTCCATGTATAATACATAAGGGGGGATATGATCACCATGTATAATACATAAGGGGGGATATGATCTCCATGTACAATATATAAGGGGGGATATGATCTCCATGTATAATACATAAGGGGGGATATGATCTCCATGTATAATACATAAGGGGGGATATGATCTCCATGTACAATATATAAGGGGGGATATGATCTCCATGTATAATACATAAGGGGGGATATGATCTCCATGTATAATACATAAGAGGGATATGATCTCCATGTATAATACATAAGGGGGGATATGATCTCCATGTATAATACATAATAGGGGGGATATGATCACCATGTATAATACATAAGGGGAGATATGATCTCCATGTATAATACATAAGGGGGGGATATGATCTCCATGTATAATACATAAGGGGTGATATGATCTCCATGTATAATACATAAGGGGGGATATGATCTCCATGTATAATACATAAGGGGGGATATGATCTCCATGTATAATAAATAAGGGGGGATATGATCTCCATGTATACATAAGGGGGGGTATGATCACTATGTATAATACATAAGGGGGGATATGATCTCCATGTATAATAATTAAGGGGGGATATGATTTCCATGTATAATACATAAGGGGGGATATGATCTCCATGTATAATACATAAGGGGGATATGATCTCCATGTATAATACATAAGGGGTGAAATGATCTCCATGTATAATACATAAGGGGGATATGATCTCCATGTATAATACATAAGGGGGATATGATCTCCATGTATAATACATAAGGGGGGATATGATCTCCATGTATAATACATAAGGGGGGATATGATGTCCATGTATAATACATAAGGGGGATATGATCTCCATGTATAATACATAAGGGGGATATGATCTCCATGTATAATACATAAGGGGGATATGATCACCATGTATAATACATAAGGGGGGATATAATCTCCATGTATAATACATAAGGGGGGATATGATCTCCATGTATAATACATAAGGGGGATATAATCTCCATGTATAATACATAAGGGGGGATATGATCTCCATGTATAATACATAAGGGGGGATATGATCACCATGTATAATACATAAGGGGGGATATGATCTCCATGTATAATACATAAGGGGGGATATGATCCCCATGTATAATACATAAGGGGGGATATGATCTCCATGTATAATACATAAGGGGGATATGATCACCATGTATAATACATAAGGGGGGATATGATCTCCATGTATAATACATAAGGGGGGATATGATCTCCATGTATAATACATAAGGGGGGATATGATCTCCATGTATAATACATAAGGGGGGGATATGATCTCCATGTATAATACATAAGGGGGGATATGATCTCCATGTATAATACATAAGGGGGATATGATCTCCATGTATAAATACATCAGTGGTTCATATAGTGAACTCGGTGTAGAGTTATTCACCCTGAGGTCATCACAGAGGACAAGGGGGCACTCTTTACGTCTGGAGGAAAAGAAATGTAATCTCCAAACACAGAAAGGTTTCTTCACAGTGAGAGCTGTGAAAATGTGGAATAGACTCCCTCAAGAGTTGGTTCTGGCCAGCTCAGTAGATTGCTTTAAAAAAGTCCTGGATTCTTTCATAGATACACAGAATACCTGGATACTAACATTTATAGGTAAAGTTGATCCAAGGAATTTTGTTCCCTGCAGGAAGAAATTGGATCGTGCTTTGCTGGGGTTTTTTTGCCTTCCTCTGGATCATCTGTGGGTAGTATAGGATTATACATTTTTTTTTTTTATTAATGATTGAACTGGATGGACTTTTCTCTTTGTTCAGCCAGACTAACTATGTAACTATAGTTTAATGTTTATAGGGGATTCAGGAACGGATGGCTTGGTTTGGGCTATGATATAAGTGTTGCTTTATGTCTGATTATTATCAGTATTGTTATGACACAGAAGTATCATCCATCTAAGGTACTTATCATACTATCTATGTAATTTGTCTATTCCATATACAGCTATAAGCACAAGTTATTTTCTATTGGGGAATTACTGATTCCAAAATAATGCAAGGTGTTTCAAAAATATAAGTTCAACTGATCCTGTGAATTGTGTAGTCTGCTGGTAACAGATATCATTCCTGGAGAAGGTTTGTTTGGTCTAACCAATCTTGATTTGATCAGATGCTTTGAAGGGAAGAGGAGATAAATGGGGCCTCAGATCTTTCCATAAAGAGGACCTGTCATGGCCCATGCTATCACAAGGGATGTTGTTCATCTCTTGTGACAGAATTAAAGTTGATTAAACCAAATTAACGGGACAGAAAAATGTAATAATAATAATAATAAACAAAAAAATAATAAATAATAGTAAAACAATTATAAATAATAATAAAAAAATCATATTAATAAATTAAAAATAAATACAACTAAAAATATAATTTTAAAAAGTGCCCCTGATACCCCCCCTCCCCCATGCTAATGTCAGCATGTGAAAGCATACATGAGTCCTGCATGCATATGTAAATGGTGATCGCCCCACACATGAGGTATCTCCACGGACTTCAATGTGAGAGCAATAATTCTAGTGCCAGACTTTCTGTGTAACTCTAAAGCGATAAACTGTAAAGGCTTTTAAAGCGTGGCCTGTGAAGATTTTCAGGTACCATAGGTTGTCGCCGTTCCATGGGTGTACGCAATTTTTTTTTTTTTTTTTGAGAAAATTTTTATTAGGTTTTAACAGATTACAAATACATAGAAATAATGACACAGTCATGGTACCCATGTGACATCAATTCTAGCGCAATTTTAAAACTTGACATATTTGGTATCTTTTAACTTGGCATAACATTATCTTTTTATCTTTTGTCAAAAAATTGTGTATTACATTATGGGGTATATTTACTAAAACTGGTGCACTCTGAATCTGGTGCAGCTATGCATGGTAGCCAATCAGCTTCTAACCTCAACTTGTTAAATTACGCTTTGGCAATAAAACCTGGATGATGATCGGTTTCTTTGCAGAGCTGCACCAGATTTAGCAGGCTTCAGTTTTAGTAAATAACCCCCTGTGTTTGTGTGCACTAAAAGTGTATTTTTTCCTAAAAATGTCCTTTTTAAAAATATCTGTGAAAATATAACACAAAAAAACTCCAATTGCAATTTTTTTAATTTCTAGGGCCTCTGCTTTCAAAAATATATAATATTTAAGGGTTATAACTAATTTTCTATCAAAAAATACAGATTTTTACACTTAGGAGAGAACTGTCAGAATTGACCCGGGGTCAATTTGTTAAATGTCTAATTTCTCTTGAACACATATAATCTTTGTTTTACAAATAGAAATATATACATGGCTAAGGATTCCTAGAGCACTATGGGCTAACTGAAGAGACATAACAGCAGGAAAAACTAGTCTTGCAGTTCCCTTGTCTGACTGAAAACTGTTACTGAGCCGTCTCATAAGGGATGATTCACTTTTGTGGTGTCTCATTATAAACAGGAGTCTGCTTTCAACATAACAGGGATACATTACATAATATCAGAAACTAGAGCTTTATTAGCTGGCTGCAAAGAACACAACATAATAATATAGAGACACCATTGGATTGTTAAAGTGTTACTACACCACCAACAGTACAATCAGTCTGTACATGCAGTAAAGCATGCTTGTTATACCTAAAGGGTTAATCCTCTGCATTGTGTAAGAAGGCTGTTTGATCCTGTATTCTCTTATCCTCCCCTTCTTCCAGTGGCCCCCATTATTTCCCGATAAGACATATTGTGTGGAGTCACTATGCACAGTTTGGTGTGTATTGCTAGAGTTTATTTTTTCTTGGAAGAGTGCATGTGATCAGCACAGGGTCAATCAGCACTGTCCAGAAAGAGGTCAGGGGTTCTGCATCCTCCTAGAGCAGTACAAAAACTCCTCCTGCAAGCTTTATTCAGTGCTCTGCTGAACACTGATAGAAGTCACAAGACTGCTGTAACTGCTGATGAGAAAAGGTATTTAGCAGTTTATATTTACTGAAATAATTGCATTTCCATGTTCTGTGTACTGTGGGAGACCAGATATAGTGAATGCAGGGTCCAGGGAGACCGGATATAGTGAATGCAGGGTCCGGTCCGAGGAGACCAGATATAGTGAATGCAGGGTCCGGGGAGACCAGATATAGTGAATGCAGGGTCCAGGGAGACCAGATATAGTGAATGCAGGGTCCGGGGAGACCAGATATACTGAATGCAGGGTCCGGGGAGACCAGACATAGTGAATGCAGGGTCCGAGGAGACCAGATATAGTGAATGCAGGGTCCGGGAAGACCAAATATAGTGAATGCAGGGTCCAGGGAGACCAGATATAGTGAATGCAGGGTCCGGGGAGACCAAATATAGTGAATGCAGGGTCCGGGGAGAACAGATATAGTGAATGCAGGGTCCAGGGAGACCAGATATAGTGAATGCAGGGTCCGGGGAGACCAGATATAGTGAATGCAGGGTCCGGGGAGACCAGATATCGTGAATGCAGGCTCAGGGGAGACCGGATATAGTGAATGCAGGATCCGGGGAGACCAGATATAGTGAATGCAGGGTCCGGGGAGAGCAGATATGGTGAATGCAGGGTCCGGGGAGACCAGATATAGTGAATGCAGGGTCCGGGGAGAGCAGATATAGTCAATGCAGGGTCCGGGGAGAGCAGATATAGTGAATGCAGGGTCCGGGAAGACCAAATATAGTGAATGCAGGGTCCGGGGAGAGCAGATATAGTGAATGCGGGGTCCGGGGAGAGCAGATATAGTGAATGCAGGGTCTGAGGAGACCAGATATAGTGAATGCAGGGTCCGGGGAGACCAGATATAGTGAATGCAGGGTCCGGGGAGACCAGATATACTGAATGCAGGGTCCGGGGAGACCAGACATAGTGAATGCAGGGTCCGAGGAGACCAGATATAGTGAATGCAGGGTCCGGGAAGACCAAATATAGTGAATGCAGGGTCCGGGGAGAGCAGATATAGTGAATGCAGGGTCCGGGGAGACCAGATATAGTGAATGCAGGGTCCGGGAAGACCAAATATAGTGAATGCAGGGTCCAGGGAGAGCAGATATAGTGAATGCAGGGTCCGGGGAGACCAAATATAGTGAATGCAGGGTCCAGGGAGAGCAGATATAGTGAATGCAGGGTCAGGGAAACCAGATATAGTGAATGCAGGGTCCGGGGAGACCAGATATAGTGAATGCAGGGTCCGGGGAGACCAGATATCGTGAATGCAGGCTCAGGGGAGACCGGATATAGTGAATGCAGGGTCCGGGGAGACCAGATATAGTGAATGCAGGGTCCGGGGAGAGCAGATATAGTCAATGCAGGGTCCGGGGAGAGCAGATATAGTGAATGCAGGGTCCGGGAAGACCAAATATAGTGAATGCAGGGTCCGGGGAGAGCAGATATAGTGAATGCGGGGTCCGGGGAGAGCAGATATAGTGAATGCAGGGTCCGGGGAGACCAGATATAGTGAATGCAGGGTCCGGGGAGACCAGATATAGTGAATGAGGGGTCCGGGGAGACCGGATATAGTGAATGCAGGGTCGTAAGTTTAGTAACACTTTAAAGGTTTAAAACCAACACCCACCTTCAGTAGAAGACATATAATCTACTCATCTTTGCACTGTACCTTTTTTCTTACCTCATCCCTTCTCTTACCAAAAGCATCTGATGCCTGTGTCCCCCCACCATGCTCCATTGTTCTTTTTTTTGACCCCCTACATCACTGCTGATTCCTGTAGCAGGGCACACAGGCAGCATACACTCCCAAAAAAAGGGCTTTCACAGGACTGATTCACTTAACCCCCCAATTACTCTTACATCACACAGATTTGTAGATACCCTGATATCTAAAAAATTTGCTGCATCCAATAGTTTCACCAATTAGTTCCCCTTCACCCATTCAAATGATAAAGAACTCATGAAGTTCTTATCACTAGGAAGCAAGCAAATGTACTAATTGCTTATATTTTTCAATTCCAAAACCTGTTCATTTCTCTACCTTATCATTAAAATAGAGGTTAGAGCCTTTCTTTAAAAATATATAAAATACATCTAATGTCTGGTTTTTCTTCTCTACAGAACCTGTTCCTACCCCAGTTATAACAATTGCAGACAAGAAGAAGACTGATGACTGGTGCAATGTGACCCTTGATTGTTCTGCTCCAAAAAACAAATCATCGTTGTCCTATACCTGGAAGTACAGACATAGAAACTCTGCCTATCAGCTGTATAATAGTTCTGAAGACAGAATCCAGATCACATTGAAGAACGACTCCTGGGATAAGGAGTTAATGTGTATAATACAAAATCCCGCTGATGAGAAGAATGTCTCCGTGAAGGACTTCTGTTTGGATAATAAAAGCAATGAGAGTCCTCTAAATGGTAGGAGACAAATCAGGATTTTACAGAACACCTGCCATTTAACAGTATAATGGATAAAGTGGAAGCGGTGGGTAGGGTCCACAGTGACTGTAATCAGAAGTCTGGATAGGCAGAGAGCAAAAAACGTATAAAGGGGGTGTTAGTTTCATGTTTTTTCCATCTGGTGAGATTTTTGGTGTAGTTCTCACTTTCTAATACTTGATGTCCCTACCTGTCCCTAGTTCAGTCATCGAAATTGTGTTTGAGAAATATACTTCTTTTTGTTCTGCCAGGGGGAAGTCAGGCATGGCACCGGAGTTACTTCTACTGTCAACTCTGAGCACCATTTTGGGGGAGCCTGTGATTATTGGACACAGAGTTCTTTGCATATTTGGTCAGCCATCTTTGAAACAGAGAGGTCTAACATAGCCCCTTATTTGTGGAAGAGCCCTGCAATGTGGAGGAAGTAGGTAGGGACAAGGTATCGCTTGTGAGGGAGAGATTAGATGAGCCTAGGCACAGGTTCTTGTGAAGTAGAGGCAGTCTAGGAATATTCTGGATACTGCCTGTTTGTGATGGGATTCCTGACAGAAAACGTGTAAAGGGGGTGTTAGTTTAATATTTTTTCCATCTAGTGAGATTTCTGGTGCAGTTCTCACTTTCTAATACTTGATGTCCATACCTGTCCCTAGTTCAGTCATCGAAATTATGTTTGAGAAACATACTTCTTTTTGTTCTGCCAGGGGGAAGTCAGGCATGGCACCGGTGTTTCTTCTACTGTCAACTCTGAGCGCCATTTTGGGGGAGCCTGTGATTTATTGGACACTGAGTTCTTTGCATATTTGGTCAGCCATCTTTGAGACAGAGAGGTCTAACATAGCCCCTTATTTGTGGAAGAGCCCTGCAATGTGGAGGAAGTAGGTAGGGACAGAGTATTGCTTATGAAGCTGTGAGGGAGAGATGAGCCTAGGCACAGGTTCTTGTGGAATAGAGGCAGTCTAGGAATATTCTGAATACTGCCTGTTTGTGATGGGATTCCTGACAGAAAACGTGTAAAGGGGGTGTTAGTTTAATATTTTTTACATCTAGTGAGATTTCTGGTGTAGTTCTCACTTTCTAATACTTGATGTCCCTACCTGTCCCTAGTTCAGTCAATGAAATTCTGTTTGAGAAATATACTTCTTTTTGTTCTGCCAGGGGGAAGTCAGGCATGGCACCGGTGTTTCTTCTACTATCAACTCTGAGCGCCATTTTGGGGGTGTCTGTGATTTATTGGACACTGAGTTCTTTGCATATTTGGTCAGCCATCTTTGAGACAGAGAGGTCTAACATAGCCCCTTATTTGTGGAAGAGCCCTGCAATGTGGAGGAAGTAGGTAGGGACAGAGTATCGCTTATGAAGCTGTGAGGGAGAGATGAGCCTAGGCACAGGTTCCTGTGGAGTAGAGGCAGTCTAGGAATATTCTGGATACTGCCTGTTTGTGATGGGATCCCTGGCGATGGGAAGAAGGAATCTCTTTGTGTTTGCTCAGTGTACCAGTTTGGCATGAGCCTGCCCACTGGTGGGACAGAGCAAAAGGTTACATTGATCAACCACAAGCAATCCCGTTAAAGGAAGAGAGCCTTCAGCAACCTACTGAATGTGAGCACTGCATGGCTACCACATTATTAAGACTGTTACGACTATTGTACATTTGATGTTGATTAATGCTTAGTTGTTAAAAATGACTCTGGTATGACATTACCATTATTTGATCCTTCTGCACCATAGCCACACATAAGCCCCACCCACAGGGTCATCACCAGTATATGGTCTCTCTGCAGATGATCTTTACTGATTATTGACTTACCATGCCTTGCTCTTCATTGTTTGTCTGTGTGGAGGCAGCCATGTTGGTAGAAGCAGGGCTTTGCTTCCTCATGTCAGAGCCTCCAGCAAGGTGAACAGTGAGTAGCACATTAGGAAAATCACCAAATTTCACTCCAAATACCTTAAGACTAGGAGACAGCAATGCCTTAGATCTCATACAGCACATATACAATTATAAGGCTGCAGGCAGAGATGTGCCTAGACAGGGAAGTATTTTTTTCAGAGAACTTAGATACAATTGGCAACTGGCATTTTAGAATATTTCTTATCACATAGCAAATCATTTTTTGAGTTCATGTCCACTTTAACCCCTTCTCGCCAACTGTGCACATGTATCGGCCTCACTGAAGTGGGTCTTTATCATGTAAAGCCACATACAGTATATGCATACCTGTGTTTGTGCTGGGAGCCCGCAATGTGTGCTTTTAATGAGAATAGGAATTTTTGTCCTTGGATTTTATCATTGGGTATTTGGTGGGTGAAAAAACATGCTTTTTGGTATATACGGTTTGCATTGGAATACTTTTATTTAAATTTTTAAATAGATTGCATGCTTTAAAAGTGGTATACTCTCCAGAGAGTGATATATCATATTACCCCGGTACAAATCATTAGTAAGATCTTATCTGGAATATGCAGTTCAGTTTTGGGCACCAATTCACAAAAAGAACATTGGGGAACTGCAGAAAGTACAGAGAAGGGCAACCAAACTGATAAGAGGCATGGAGGAGCTCAGCTATGAGGAAGATTAGAGGAACTGAATTTATTCTCTCTTGAGAAGAGGAGATTAAGGGGGATATGATCTCCATGTATAATACATAAGGGGGGATATGATCTCCATGTATAATACATAAGGGGGATATGATCACCATGTTTAATACATAAGGGGGGATATGATCTCCATGTATAATACATAAGGGGGGATATGATCTCCATGTATAATACATAAGGGGGGATATGATCACCATGTTTAATACATAAGGGGGGATATGATCTCCATGTATAATACATTAGGGGGATATGATCTCCATGTATAATACATAAGAAGGGATATGATCTCCATGTATAATACATAAGGGAGGATATGATCTCCATGTATAATACATAAGGGGGATATGATCTCCTTGTATAATACATAAGGGGGGATATGATCTCCATGTATAATACATAAGGGGGATATGATCTCCATGTATAATACATAAGGGGGATATGATCTCCTTGTATAATACATAAGGGAGGATATGATCTCCATGTATAATACATAAGGGGGATATGATCTCCATGTATAATACATAAGGGGGGATATGATCACCATGTATAATACATAAGGGGGGATATGATCTCCATGTATAATACATAAGGGGGATATGATCTCCTTGTATAATACATAAGGGGGGATATGATCTCCATGTATAATACATAAGGGGGGATATGATCTCCATGTATAATACATAAGGGGGGATATGATCTCCATGTATAATACATAAGGGGGATATGATCTCCATGTATAACACATAAGGGGGGATATGATCACCATGCATAATACATAAGGGGGTATATGATCTCCATGCATAATACATAAGGGGGGATATGATCACCATGTATAATACATAAGGGGGGATATGATCACCATGTATAATACATAAGGGGGATATGATCTCTATGTATAATACATAAGGGGGGATATGATCTCCATGTATAATACATAAGGGGGGATGTGATCTCCATGTATAATACATAAGGGGGATATGATCACCATGTATAATACATAAGGGGGGATATGATCACCATGTATAATACATAAGGGGGGATATGATCACCATGTATAATACATAAGGGGGGATATGATCTCTATGTATAATACATAAGGGGGGATATGATCTCCATGTATAATACATAAGGGGGGATGTGATCTCCATGTATAATACATAAGGGGGATATGATCACCATGTATAATACATAAGGGGGGATATGATCACCATGTATAATACATAAGGGGGGATATGATCACCATGTATAATACATAAGGGGGGATATGATCTCCATGTATAATACATAAGGGGGGATATGATCTCCATGTATAATACATAAGGGGGGATATGATCTCCATGTATAATACATAAGGGGGGATATGATCACCATGTATAATACATAAGGGGGATATGATCTCCATGTATAATACATAAGGGGGGTATGATCTCCATGTATAATACATAAGGGGGGATATGATCTCCATGTATAATACATAAGGGGGATATGATCTCCATGTATAATACATAAGGGGGGATATGATCTCCATGTATATTACATAAGGGAGGATATGATCTCCATGTATAATACATAAGGGGGGATATGATCTCCATGTATAATACATAAGGGGGGATATGATCTCCATGTATAATATATAAGGGGGGATATGATCTCCATGTATAATACATAAGGGGGATATGATCTCCATGTATAATACATAAGGGGGGATATGATCTCCATGTATAATACATAAGGGGGGATATGATCTCCATGTATAATACATAGGATATGATCACCATGTATAATACATAACGGGGGATATGATCTCCATGTATAATACATAAGGGGGGATATGATCTCCATGTATAATATATAAGGGGGATATGATCTCCATGTATAATACATAAGGGGGGGATATGATCTCCATGTATAATACATAAGGGGGATATGATCACCATGTATAATACATAAGGGGGGATATGATCTCCATGTATAATACATAAGGGGGATATGATCACCATGTATAATACATAAGGGGGGATATGATCTCCATGTATAATACATAAGGGGGGATATGATCTCCATGTATAATACATAAGGGGGGATATGATCTCCATGTATAAATACATCAGTGGTTCATATAGTGACCTCTGTGTAGAGTTATTCACCCTGAGGTCATCACAGAGGACAAGGGGGCGCTCTTTACATCTGGAGGAAAGGAAATGTAATCTCCAAACACGGAAAGGTTTCTTCACAGTGAGAGCTGTGAAAATGTGGAATAAATTCCCTCAAGAGTTGGTTCTGGCCAGCTCAGTGGATTGGTTTAAAAAAGTCCTGGATTCTTTCTTAGATACATAGAATATAACTAGAACCATATATAACCATTAAAAAAAAAAATGTATAATCCTATACCCACAGTTGATCTAAAGGACGGCAAAAAACACAGCAAAGCATGATGCAATTTGCTGCTGCAGGGAACAAAATTCCTCCCTGATCCCCCAAGAGGCAATCGGATATTCCCTGGATCAACTTTACCTATAAATGTTAGTATCCAGTTATATTCTGTGTATCTAAAAAAGAATCCAGGACTTTTTTAAAGCAATCCGCTGAGCTGGCCAGAACCAACTCTTGAGGGAGTCTATTCCACATTTTCACAGCTCTCACTATGAAGAAAGCTTTCCGTGTTTGGAGATTAGGTCTCTTTTTCTCCAGACGTAAAGAGTGCCCCCTTGTCCTCTGTGATGACCTCAGGGTGAATAACTCTACACCGAGTTCACTATATGAACCACTGATGTATTTATACATGGAGATCATATCCCCCCTTATGTATTATACATGGAGATCATATCCCCCTTATGTATTATACATGGAGATCATATCCCCCCTTATGTATTATACATGGAGATCATATCCCCCTTATGTATTATACATGGAGATCATATCTCCCCTTATGTATTATACATGGAGATCATATCCCCCCTTATGTATTTATACATGGAGATCATATCCCCCCTTATGTATTATACATGGAGATCATATCCCCCTTATGTATTATACATGGAGATCATATCCCCCCTTATGTATTATACATGGAGATCATATCCCCCCCCTTATGTATTTATACATGGAGGTCATATCCCCCCTTATGTATTATACATGGAGATCATATCCCCCTTATGTATTATACATGGAGGTCATATCCCCCCTTATGTATTATACATGGAGATCATATCCCCCCTTATGTATTATACATGGAGATCATATCCCCCTTATGTATTATACATGGAGATCATATCCCCCCTTATGTATTATACATGGAGATCATATCCCCCCTTATGTATTTATACATGGAGATCATATCCCCCCTTATGTATTATACATGGAGATCATATCCCCCCTTATGTATTATACATGGAGATCATATCCCCCCTTATGTATTATACATGGAGATCATATCCCCCCTTATGTAGTATACATGGAGATCATATCCCCCCTTATGTATTATACATGGAGATCATATCCCCCCTTATGTATTATACATGGTGATCATATCCCCCCTTATGTATTATACATGGTGATCATATCCCCCCTTATGTATTATACATGGTGATCATATCCCCGCTTAATCTCCTCTTCTCAAGAGAGAATAAATTCAGTTCCTCTAATCTTTCCTCATAGCTCAGCTCCTCCATTCCTCTTATCAGTTTGGTTGCCCTTCTCTGTACTTTCTCCAGTTCCCCAATGTTCTTTTTGTGAATTGGTGCTCAAAACTGAACTGCATATTCCAGATGAGGTGTTACTAATGATTTGTACCGGGGGAAATGATATCTCTCTCTCTGGAGTCTATACCTCTCCTAATACAAGAGAGGATTTTGCTCGCTTTAGAAACTGCAGCTTGGCATTGCATGCCATTATTAAGCTTGTGATCTACCAGAACCTCCAGATCCTTCTCCACCATTGATTCCCCCAGTTGTACCCCCCCTAGTATGTATGATGCATGCATATTCTTAGCCCCCAAGTTGTACTCAAACGTTTGCATACCCTGGGGGATAAGAATAAGGACAGTAATCATATGAAGCCATTTATTATCACATAGTTGTTTGGCTCCTTTTTAATTCATAATGATAACAGAAATCACCCAAATGACCCGGATCAAAATTTTACATAATTGTGTAAAAAGGCTACAGCCCACAAGGGCTCCTACATGGCAAATACTATAATTTGCTGTGCCATCTCACCACGAATGTGGGTGATGTTCTCATGACCTAATAATGTATGAATAAATTAAATATAGACAATGCCAGCAAAGAGCTGACATGTAAAATTGTCCCAAAGAAAACTCCTGCGGCTCTTAATCTAACAAATAAAATATATATATATGCACTTTATTTAATAGTATAAAAAAATATAGATGACAATCACTGGATTCAAAATAAAAAACACACCTTCACCGAACACCAATAAATATAAGATGACAAGATTGTCAAGTTGTAAACATGGCCCGGGCCTCACAGGCATACACCCCACACATGCACAGATACTAGCAGCATAGCAATCTAGGCAGCAATCAAGGAACAATGGAAATCTGCAGCAGCATAAATGGAAGATGGAAATCAGTATGATTGACAGGCCTCCGTTCCACTGTGAAGAACTTATTGGTCATTGGTCAATATAAATATTGGTCATTTCGTGGCAGTCCTATATGATAGATCCCTGGAACAACCAGGATGGATCGTGGCTGAGATTTTGGTATATATCAGCTCACTATATAATCAATGAATGAATTAATATGTCAGCCCCGAATGGATATCCAACCATCAGAAATATCTCAATCAGATCTCAGTACAGCGCCGATGTCCATCATAGGCAACGTTATAATTACAGCCACAAGTAGGTGGTTAACAGAAGCGATAGACAGGAGGGAGCTGTTTGTGTGCAGAGCAGGGAGTTGCAGAAGCCACAAGCAAACTAGTATACAGCAGATGAGCGGGGACACAGCATGAGGCTCCTCAGAGCAATCACAGTCCTGGGAAACACTCCCGATGTAGTCAGGTCCCAGCGTACTCTATTCCAGTTCACCACTCCAAGGTAGTCACAGTCACAGGATGCTGCATCCAGAAGAACCAATGCCACATTTGTATAGGATACAGCTCACCCCTCCAAACGTGACAGGTCCAGTTTGATCCCCGTCATCCAACCTACTGATTCGGTATCCAGTTCAGCATGTGGCAATGCTGTATAGATCAGTCAAGTGGTATCGTGCTAGCCGTCAGCGTGGAGCGACATGATGGAAAGCCACGTGGTGGTACCCAGAGCGCGGGCGCAGTGATGTTGTGATGTCAATGCGTTTCACTCATGAGCTTCTTCAGGACATTGTGTTTTTTAAATTCAATCCAGTGATTGTCATTTATATTTTTGATACTATTTAATAAAGTGCTTTTTTTTCCTTATATTAAGAGCTTTAGGAGTTCTCTTTGGGACAACTTTACATGTGAGCAGAAGTTTCCCTCCCCTGGAATGTTTGGCCTTGGTACAAACACACAAGGTGACACACACCCGGGTAAAATTGTAATCAAAGGTTAATTTTCCACATCTGTGGCTTTTTAAGTTTGCAATTAGTGTCAGTGTATAAATAATCAAAGTGTTTGTTAGCTCTCACATGGATGCACTGAGCAGGCTAGATACTGAGCCATGGGGAGCAAAAAGGAACTGTCAAAAGAACTGCGTAACAAGGTAATGGAACTATGTAAAGATGGAAAAGAATATAAAAGGTACCCAAAGCCTTGAATATGCCAGTCAGTACTGTTCAATCACTTAACCACTTCCAGTCCGGACACTTTTACCCCCTTCCTGACCAGGCTAATTTTCAGCTTTCAAAGCTATCACACTTTGAATGACAATTGCGCGGTCATGCAACACTGTACCCAAATTAATTTTTTACCATTTTTTTTAGACAGATAAAGCTTTATTTTGGTGGTATTTATTCACCCCTGGGATTTTTATTTTTTTTGCTATGTAAATGAAAATGTCCAAAAATTTTGAAAAAAGTGTTTTTTTTTAAATTTTGCAAATAAATAATATTTCATCATAAATCTTGGCCAAAATGTATTTCGTTATCTTTTTAGTAAAAAAAAAATCCAAATTAGTTTATAACCAAAAATTATAATTTTTAAACATTTTGTTTACATTTTTATTTAATTTTTTTATATTATTATTATTTTTTGTTTTACATACTGTCAACCTAGCAGTACAGTGTCACCATGGTGACACTGTGCTACTTGTGGGGGGGTGATGAAGATTTTTTTTTTTTACACTGATTGCTTTTACACCCATAAAGACTGTAAAAACAATAATTTCTCCTTCTCTCTGGCTGCATTCTTACAGCCATTGAGAAGTACTGAGTGAGCTGTGATTGGTCACAGCTTGTCACATGGTACAAGGCTGTTGTGAATAACCTTGTACCATGTGACCTCTGTGATCATTCACAGATTTCACACATAGTAAGCAATGATGTCACAAGTGACATCTTGCTTACTACTTTGCATGTGATCACTGATTGGACAATCAGTGATCACATGATCGGGACCTCGTACAGAGGTCCCGTCCGACGATTGGTGTTTCACTGTGTCTGGAGGACACAGCGGGCACTGGATCGCAGTGCTGCGCGCTCCCAGTTTATAAACGGCCACCCGACCCTGCAGTGCCACCGTCCGGCCGTTTATATACAACGGCCGGTCGGGAAGTGGTTAATAAGAAGTGGACAATTCAGGAATCTTTTTAGTTTGCAATTAGTGCCTGTGTATAAATAGTCAAAGTGTTTTTTAGTTCTCACATGGATGCACTGAACAGGCTAGATACCGAGCCATGGGGAGCAGAAAAGAACTGTCAAGAGACCTGCGTAACAAGTTATTGGAACTATGTAAAGTTGGAAAAGAATATAAAAAGATACCCAAAGCCAGTACTGGTCAATCACTTATTAAGAAGTGGAAAATTCAGGGATCTCTTGATATCAAGCCAAGGTCAGATAGACCAAGAAAATTTGCAGCCACAACTGCCAGAATTGTTCGGGATACTAAAAAAAACCCCACAGGTCACTTCAGGAGAAATACAGCCTGCCCTGGAAAAAGACATTGTGGTTTTTTTCAAGGAGCACAATACAACAATACTTGAATAATAATAAGCTGCATGGTCAAATTGCCAGAAAGAAGCCTTTACTCTGCCAATGTCACAATAAAGCCCGAATACAATATGCCCGACAACACCTTGATAGTCCTCCCAGCTTCTGGCACACTATAATCTGGAGTGGTGAGATCAAAATAGAGCTTTATGGTCTCAACCATAAGCGCAATGTTTGGAGAGAGATCAACAAGGTCTATAGTATCAAGAATTCCATCCCCACTGTGAAGCATGGTGGCTCACTTATGTTTTTTTTTTTGGGGGGGGGGGCTCTAAAAGCAGAGGGAATCTTGTGAATATTAATGGCAAGATGAATGCAGCATGTTATCAGAAAATACTGGCAGACAATTTGCATTCTTTTGCACATGGGACTCTCTTAGACTTTCCAGCATGACAGTGACCCTAAGCACAAGGCCAAGATGACCCTTCAGTGGTTACAGCAGAAAAAGGAGAAGATTCTGGAGTGACCATCAGTCTCCTGGCCTTAATATCATTGAGCCACTCTGGGGAGATCTCAAACGTGTAGTTCATGCAAGACGACCAAAGACTTTGCATGACCTGGAGGCATTTTGCCTTGACGAATGGGTAGCTATACCACCAGCAAGAATTCGGGGCCTCATAGACAACTATGCAGACTTTTGAACAGGGGTCATTTTATTTGTTCACTTGTTGCCAAGTTTTGTTTTATGATTGTGCCATTCTGTTATGACCTACAGTTGAATATGAATCCCATAAGTAATAAAAGAAATGTGTTTTGCCTGCTCACACATGTTTTATTTAGACATGGTACATACCAGGGGTAGACTGACCATTTGGAAACTCGGGCACTGCCTGAGGGCCCGGGGTCAGTAGGGGGCCCCATGAGATGCCCCTGGTACCTTTTTCATAGGCTTTTTTGAGTTTGAGTAAGGACACAGGGGCCCCATGATCCCCTATTGCCTGGGGGCCCCATGAGTTGTTAGTCTGCCCCTGGTACATACTGTATATTACCAATTCTCCAAGGCAAACTTGTGAACACAACTGTATTTATAGTAAAATGACCCACCCCCTTAAGACACTCCTAGGGGAGGATCTTACAAAATGTAGGGAATGAACCCCTTTTATTCTAGAGTTGGGCTTTAAACCACCATGTCACAGACACTATCCACTGATTGCATTAATTGGCATGGAGTGTATAACAAGGAAACCCCGATCATCCCACCAGACAACTTCACTTTGATAGCAACTCACCAGAAAAAAAAGGGAAGATGTTGAATGCGTCTAGGCACAACTTAAGCACAAAAGCGCTAAAACCACTAAAACCTACTTCCTTTGTTCCCACCCTCATCTCAGGCCCCAGATTTACTTCTCTGTTCATGTGACTCTTCATCCAGTTATACACACTCCAAATTATACCGATCAGCTGTATTAAAAAAAATGCCGCAAGCACTTTTTAAATATAATTTCAATAGCTACATCTATTATTATAAAAATTAGTTGCTCTTTTTTTACAGGTGGAAGAATCCACATTTATGGATTGTTAGCTCTAATAATAGCATTGATCATACCATTGGCTTTCCTAGGATGGTATCTCATTAAGAAGAGAAAAAGAAGAAAAGGTATTTTTCTTTAATCCTATATGATTTTTATTGGTTCAATAAATATATTTTTTTATATTGGTGGCATTGCAGAACCTGCTTATGGTCTACATTGGCAGGGAGCTTTCAACCCTTAGCAAAATAAAAAGCAAGCACCTTCTAGGGCCAGTTGAGTTGAGTATGGAGGACTGAACTCTATACAAAAATTTCAAGGTGTGATTTAATTTTATTGATGATTCCTTGAGGTTACAGGAATGCTGGGATCAAAAAAATATTTATACAGAATTGTAGTTAAATACATTTAAAAATCATTTGAAAGAGGAGGGTGCATGAGGGAATGTAGTAATATTTGTGCCATTGTGTAGTAGTGAAACCAAACTTCGGGCAAATATAAAGTTTTAGCTTTTAGTAAATTAGAGATATCCAACCTTCTTGTTTGCCTTCTGTAAATAATGGGTCTGTCAAAGTGTATTCAAAGCCATTTTTTTCTTTGTTTTGGATAAGATATTGAAGAGTTAGGACTTGGAGGACATGGACCAGTGTTTGCTTCTATCAGCAGGAGCTGAATGGGACAGAGGGTAGTTTTTTTTTACATCTGTGCCCATTCAGTTTGAGTCTGGTGGACATAGGTGAACCCATGATAGCTCTATGGATGACCGGATTTAAACAGACTCTGTTGTACTTTTATATCAGGCTACCTTCAATTTGTCACGTTTAGATTTCTGTTTTCTTTTATCTGGAAATGGACAGATGGAAAATGGACTCGGAGGTAGATGGGTGTAAATGGACACAGGTCCCTTTACCGCCACCTGTACAAAGAGCTGCATGGAGCTTCAGATCAGGTCCACCTGAGAAACTGACAGATGGACTTGACCGGAAAGCCCGTGTGAAAGGGCCAGTAGAACGTCTGTCAGGTTTTTATTGCTGCCCCTGTCCACGCTAGGAAGATTGGCCTTCACTATTTTCCTAGAATATGAAAATGCATGATGGTAAATCTAAAATTTCAAGCTGTCAATGGATCAGTAAAAGAGGAAACATATTCAAACAGAGACACTTGCTTTGGTAACCATTTCCCTCATTTTAGGGAGATCCCCTTTTAGTTTCTGTTATGTCTCAAAAATGAAGAACTATCTTCCCAATAGGACACGGACAGCAAAAAAAAAAAAAAGTTCCATCCTTTGTCGAATTCTTTAATTTCAGGAAACTGTTCTGAGCGATCTGTAGGTATGGCATGGAACTTTTATTGGTCATACTCTAATTCACCACATCTTAGCCTGCAAAATTGTCATCATACCTATGGGATCCATCAGCCCACCACAGGAGAAGTGGATAGTTAATCCTACAATAGCTGAAAAAAGAAACTACTTTCAATACCAGAAATATTAACTAAATCATCAAAGAAGTTAATGACATTGAATTTAGATTGACTGAAACTTTAGGCATCCATAAATTTTGTTCACTAGATCCACTACATTTTTGTTTCAAGAGTTCACTAAATAAATTGAATTTATTATGTGTAAAGCGTGAGGCTGTAATTAAATATAACTTTAGGAAGTAGGAGAAAGGTGTGGGGTGCTGAATTTCTTGAAGTTGTAGGTGTTCTCCATCAGGTCTTAAAGTTTACAAGTGTAAGAGCACAAAAAGTGACCAGCTTTGCGCAATTATACTAGTGTAATGGAGCCACACTCACAATGCTTGTAAATATGTAAAAAAAAAGGTACAACCATTAGTGCTCTCTGTCTTTCTAAATATTCAATAGTTTTTACTCAATATGTCAACACTCACAGATGCATGAAAAAAAATGCCATCCACTGTCAGAGTGGGGTAGACCTGCAGCTCACCACAATCTGTGCGTCTTCCGCTGGTGGCTCCTGACACCGTCAAAGATTAAGTCAATCTTGACGAAACGTGTAGGGAGGAGTCTTTTTTCTCCAATCTGTGTCAAAAGCAATCCCATCTTTCCTATCACAGTCCCAGCCGCAACATCATCCGACAGTGTCAGGAGCTGTAGGCGGAAGATACACAGATTGTAGTGAGCTAAGGGTCTACTTGGCTCTGTGGCAATGGATGACATATTTGTTTTTATGCATCTGTGAGTGTTTACATACACTTCTCTATTTGTCCTGTTTGCCATTATCATTGAAAGTGTACGTAAAAGAAAATCCTCCAATGGGACACGGCAAAAAAAAAAATCTAACTGGGGATTTAACCTTCCCTTACTCTATCCAAAATAGGAAAAAAAGTGCCTATAGTTCTACTTTAACCACTAGCCTACAGGGCACTTATACCCCCTTCCTGCCCTGGCCAATTTTCAGCTCTCAGCGCTGTCACACTTTGAATGACAATTGCGCGGTCATGCAACACTGTACCCATATGAATTTTTAGCATTTTTTTAAGACAGATAAAACTTTATTTTGGTGGAATTTATTCACCACTGGGATTTTTTATTTAAATTTGTATTCAGCTATCTTTTTAGTAAAAAAAAATAACCCAAATAAGTTTATAATCAAAAATTCTAATTTTTCTATTTTTTTTTTACATTTTTATTTTATTTTTTTTATATTATTTATGCTTTTTTTTTAACATACTGTCACCCTAGCAGTACAGTGTCAGCATAGTGACACCGTACTACTTGTTGGGGGTGATGAAGATTTTTTTTTCTTTTTTTTTTACACTGATTACTTTTATTATTATTATACAGTATTTATAAAGCGCCAACAGTTCGCTCAGCGCTGTACATTACAAAGGGAGACAGTACGTGCGACAGTACAAAAACAATACAATGTGATACATGAGGGGTTCGAGGGCCCTGCTCTTTCGAGCTTACAATCTAGGAACCCATAAAGGCTATAAAAACAATCATTTCTCCTTTCTGGCTGCATTCTTGCAGCCATTGAGAAATACTGTGAGTGCTGTGATTGGTCACAGCTTGTCACAAGGTACAAGGCTGTTGTGAATAGCATGTGACCTCTGTGATCATTCACAGATTTCAGAAGTAGTAAGCGATGTCAGGAAGTGACATCTTGCTTACTACTATTCATGTGACCACTGATTGGCCAATCAGTGATCACATGATCACAGTGATTGGCCAATCAGTGATTACATGAATCAGGACCTCACACAGAGGTCCCGTACAGAGATTGGTGTTCCGCTGTGTCTGGATCGTGGTGCTGCATACTCCCAGGGAGCGCACACAGGCAGTGAATGCAGGGGCCATTTATAAACGTCCACCCGCTTCGGCTCTGCTCCCGTTCAGCTGTTTTTGTACATGGGCCGGATGGGAAGTGGTTAAAACAAACCCCTCCAGCGGCGTGTTGTCATTGCTGTAGAGGCTTCCATCTTCACCAGTCTTCCTTTCAGGTTCCCGAACTCTGGTTGTCTGACAAGTCGGGCTGTGATGACGTCTCTCCTGTGCATGCGCACGGTAGTCCCAGGCCACAGCACACAGTTCTGAAGGAACGGCACGGATATGCCGTCCCTTCACAGCACATGCCTCGGCTCTAAAAAAACAACGAATATCTCTTAAACGTTGCGCATTTAGGAGATATTAATTTTACCCACAGGCAAGCTTTATTGTGAGCTTACCTATAGGTAAAAAAAAAAGTTTACTATCACTATAAGCACAGACAGATATTCTTATTTTAATGTAAGGGCTTCTTAATATGTAAAAATACTAGTATGTGTTCTTAGTTAAAGTGTGTGAGTATAACCTGCGTAGAGGACTGAACAATTAGACTGGCTGCTGCTAGCAAAATCACAAATGTGTACTGGTGAACAAATGTGTGAGTGCAAACATAAAAATTCCTGCTCTGCCTCTCCCAAAAACTACTTTAAATAATTAATTAAATAAATGAATGAACTCCCACCTACACAAAGAGTCCCCACAAATGTGCATGTGCTATAATGCCCCGTGGGCTGGCAATTATATCCCTCCTCCCCAGTGACTAAATACAAAATAAACCATTAAATACATACAAGGTATGTATTTAATGGTTAGGACAATAGTGCTAAAAATAGCATATATGCAATACCATGAAACTGTGTATACAGTGAAATTGTGTTCAACGATTGCGTGGTCATGCAACGCTGCACCCAAATGAAATATACATCTTTTTTTTCCCACGAATTGAGCTTTCTTTCAGTGGTATTTGATCGCCTGTGCGTTTTTTTTTATTTTTTGTGCTATAAAAAATTAAAAAGACAGAAAGACAGGCAATTTTAAGAAATAAAAAACAATATTTTTGACTTTTTGCTATTACATATGTCCAGTAAAAAAATTAAAAAAATCAAATTTTGTCATACATTTTGGCCAAAATGTATTCTGCTACATGTCTTTGCTAAAAATAAATCCCAATACGTGTAGAATAATTGGTTTAGGTGAAAGTTATAGCGTTTACAAATGGTGGTATAAATACTGGAATTTTTTTTTTTTTGTTTATTAATAATGGTGGTGATCAGGTACTTATAGCGGGACTGCAGTGGACATTCTGACACTGGAGAGAACTGACTTGGTATCACTGACATCCCCAGTGACACCAGTACAGTGATCAGTGCTAAAAAAATTGCACTGGGCAGGAAGGGGTTAACGTGGGGCGATCAAAGGGTTAACTGTGTGCAGGGAGTGTTTTACTAGGGGACGGTGTCTGTGTGCTTCACTGTAAGCACACTGCTTTGGATGGCTATGCTGTGCAAAGCCATCCAAAGCAGTGTGCCCGAGCTGGCAGGGAGGAGACCTGTTAGTAAACAAAACAGTTCTTCTTCCTGTCGGAGATCTTCGGTAATCACTGGGCGCCGGCAAGTAATCACCATCCGGGACCCGGTGATTGACTGCTGCAGCCGCGAATGGTGGCTCGAGTAGGGTGCGCATGCCCTGCGTGCACCCCCTACCCAGAGATGCAAAATCACGTATGTATATGTGATTTTGAGCACCCGTACCGCACTGTAGCAGTATTTCTGCTATAGGGCGGTTGGGAAGCAGTTAATGACATTATTTCTTTAATCATATCACATGATCAAAAATCCCAGATGATTCAGTGGTGCTAAGAGAAGGAAGCTTGATCTCTGCTTCCTCCTTTGCAGTTCAACTAACTTGCATTCTGCACAGAATTTTTTTTTTTTTATTTTAACTTGTCTTTTATTTTAGCAGAAACTCCAACTGTAACTGAAAATATAAATGGGGAACCGCAGTATATTCAAGTTACAACCTTCCAACCCAATGATGACAGACAGGTGAGATCTATGTATACTGTAATGTTCAATTCTACAATGGTGTGGGACTTGAGGACCATGGATCCACAAACATAGAGGGTTCCTACATTTCACAACCAGGTCTGTCTATTCCTGAAGCAACTATCTAGAACTTCTGTGCTTTGCTATGTGCACAGTAGACTAACCTTTATGGAAAAGAATTTAACAGTGACCAAGATGCTGGCCAAACAGTCCTCCCATCAAATAAAGGAAATTCTACTTAAAAGAATAATGGGCAATGCTCCCCCCACCAACCTATGAAACGTGTTCTTTTTCTGTGCAGCCAGTCTTTGCTTCTATCAACCTCATTCGTAATATATGTTTTGTTTTACCCTGCTCCTCGCTGGCGCTTTCTATAAAGATACATTGTGAAATAATAGAAAGTCAGACATTCATGGCTTTCATTCCTAATGTTTTTACATTTGTCTGAAGTTCTTCAAAGCAGATCTTGAACTTGACCTTTTATAGGAGATGGCTTTAGTATATGCTTTTCAGGTCCAGATCTCAGCATAGCCAACCATATGTGCTCATCTTTATAAGGAGATCCAGGATAGTTAAGTAATCTTTAGTTGGAATAGAATGTGTAGAGTTAACCCACTCTAGATAAGTAGTCCCAGAACCAGGTAGGGTGATTCTTCCTGTGTTTGGTTCTATGCGTACAGACACAAACTGGTCAAACTGTCTCTTTTGGTCCCTCTACCCTCAGCCTGAGCATGCCTCATGATGGCTGATGTTTTAAATTGAGGCCAGCCAGCCAACATGAGTAGGAGGGTAGCAGCCCAAGATAGTAGGCTAACAGGGAAAGGAAGCCTAACTTCAGCCACACTTCCAGTGCAAAAATACATAACTAATTTGCAGCTTCCACAGACCTCACTACATCTACATACTCTTGCATAAATGATGAAGTCTACGGTTGTATCTCATTCTACCATAGCAATAAGTAGATAAGGCAGCAAATAAGAGAGGTGTGTTGTTGGGGTTTACATACACTTTAAGTTTTTAAATAGTCATATATGAACATCAGATATAACTAGTTAGCCATACGTTGGGTGGGTGCAATGTGGTGCTGTGGCAGTAAACACACAGAGACCCGGGATACAGAAAACAATGAATTGCGGAACTTGTAAACAGTACAACAGCCCAGCTCACCTGACCAGGAACTTACAACAACTGGAGAGGAGAGTCAGCTATGAGTAAACCTGAACTGAAGACCACGCCTGTCAAGGAGAGTGGAATGTGGCCTGGCTGGTCCAACCCAAAGGGGTGCATTCTAAAGATGAAGAAGCAGACCCTAAGCTTTCCTTGTTTCTCTGGAACCTCTTTTTGCTGCTAGCGCTGCCCCTACACTAGCCACTTCAAAAATTCATGCCAAAACCCGGGGCAGGGACTTAAAAAGACTCTGCATGACCCAAAATGGCCACCAGGGTCACCTGTATCTAGCATAGCCAACCGGAACACTGCCCCAGCGGACCGAGGGAATCATAGAGAAACCCAGTTTCTTTGACTTCCTCCTCCAGCTGCATTACCATTCCGGACAAGAGCCACTTGCAGTGGAGAATGTAGACTGCACCTGCCTACACATGCTACACTTAGTTGAGAACCAGAGTGGGTAAACTGACTTGCTACCTGCGAAATCATGTAAACTGTGCAGGAACAGGAAAAAATGAGCACCCAGCAGGTCTGCACAAGCAGTGAGGACCAATCAGAAACCTTTTATAACATGAATTTAAGCATTCATGCCAGTAATAGAATGTGTGGGTAGCTGTGTGCCCTCCAAGCCTTAGTTGGCTATGCAAAAATTTAGACCACTGTGCAACTTTTTCTGAAGCCCTGTTTACTAAGAATCATAGGCATGCGCACAGGGTGTGCCTGGGCACTCCCTAACCACCCAGTGCGCATTAACATTATCACATGTGCCATCGGGAAGATAGGAAAGATCCCCCTCTGACAGGATCTGCCATAAGAGAAGTGCGGAAGCTGACTCTACATTTCTTGCTGTGATGTTGATATGACTTTTTCATTTTTTGTGCCGTCATGCACTCCCTGGTGAATGCTAAGCAATAATAATTGAACCCACAAGATCCGACACTGCCATATCAGGAATATGGAGACTCTGGAGGATATCTTTGAATAATAAATCTGTGAGCCAGTCTGAATAATGGACAATAAGTCCCTCTTTGAGAAAACAGTAAAAGCTTTGTCTGCATATAAGATGAGCTTCCACTAAATCAATTTGCGCCTGATGTCATCCTAATTAGCTGTGTCGATAATACAATATTTTCCACAGAGCTTCCATTTCCGCTAACGCACTTAAAGACTGAATCGTGTTCTCTTCCCAGAAACCAGCTATTTATCAGAACATAGTATGGACAATCTATCTTAAAGCAGAACTAAACTGTATCTGAGCACTACAAACTGAAAACACCATTTCATTCATTTTTAAAATACAAAGCAAGTTTCACCATCCATCCAGGTCTCCATGTTTTATTTTGAGAAATCACTTTAAAAAACACCCCCTATCATTTCTGGCCAAGGACATCTTGAGTAAGGGCAAATTATTTATGTACCATTTATTTCCTGGAATCCATCTGCCCTTAGCTTGGACATGCAGGTCCTCCACATGAAAGAAAAAAAATACCCATGAAGACTAATGGGATGTATGACACCATTTTGACCTAGTATGTTGAAGCTTGGAAAGGGTGGGAGTGCCACACCAGCTTGTAAAGACTTTTTATAACATTTTTATTATTTATGGGGCTATAGATGGCCCTTTGCTTGCCTTTATCCGGCCCTTGGGGCACTATTCCTTCCACTTACACTAATGATGGGACACCATTCCTTCCACTGACATCAACATTGGGACACTATTCCTCTAACTGAAACCAAAAATGGGGCTCTTTTCCTCCAATTGAAACCAAGGGGCACTATTCCTCCAGTTGAAACCAAGGAGAACTATTCCTCCAATTGAAACCAAGGGGCACTATTCTTCCAATTGAAACCAACGGCACTATTCTTCGAATTGAAACCAAGGGGCACTATTCCTCCAATTGAAACCAAGGGGCACTATTCCTCCAATTGAAACCAAGGGGCACTATTCCTCCAATTGAAACCAGGGGGCACTATTCTTCCAATTGAAACCAAGAGGCACTATTCCTCCAATTGAAACCAAGGGGCACTATTCCTCCAATTGAAACCAAGGGGCACTATTCCTCCAATTGAAACCAAGGGGCACTATTCCTCCAATTGAAACCAGGGGGCACTATTCTTCCAATTGAAACCAAGGGGCACTATTCCTCCAATTGAAACCAAGGGGCACTATTCCTCCAATTGAAACCAAGGGGCACTATTTCTCCAAGTGAAACCAAGGGGCACTATTCCTCCAATTGAAACCAAGGGGCACTATTCCTCCAATTGAAACCAAGGGGCACTATTCCTCCAATTGAAACCAGGGGGCACTATTCCTCCAATTGAAACCAGGGGGCACTATTCTTCCAATTGAAACCAGGGGGCACTATTCCTCCAATTGAAACCACCAAGGGGACACTGTTCCTCCCATTGAAACCAATAATGGGTACTGCTTACTCCCATTGACTGCAGGGAATTTTCTACTCACACCAGCCACAGTCTGGCCCCCCTAAAGCCTGAAGGACAGTAAACTGGCCATTTTTTTAGAAACTTTGGAGACCCCTGAATTAGAAGCACTTTTTTCAGCTTAACTATGTAGTGATGTAATGTTAAGACTTTCACCAAACATTTAAGTGGTTTTCTCAGTTCAGATGAGTGTTTGGAATACACCCCAGCATTTATGTCAACAAAAATAACTAAATTATCTTCAGTCACCATGGCGTCTTGAAGGTGCATCAAGTCCAATGTTAATTATCTGAGAACATGACAGGAGTTGTGAAAATGTATGTGCTATCTCCAAAATCAAATCACCATGGTGCCATGAAGTCTGGGACAAATGTTAACATGGTGAAGGGTGCATTCACACTTGCGAATGCACCTGCTCAGCAATTAGATGCGAGAACGCCAGCAGGGGTACTGGCGTTTTGACTCCAAAAGACCTGCACAGGTGAAAACAATGGAAAGCTGCCAGCTACCACCAGTAATTGCACCCACTCGCATGTAATCTCTCATGGAGCGATCACATGCAGACTGCCTGCATCTAGGGCCGATCACTTGCATGTGATCACTACATGAGTGATTACGTGTGAGTGGGCGCGATTATCTGCGGTAGCTGGCAGCCTCCTATTGCTTTCAGTGGTGGCTTCCTCTCGTAACAAACCATGGGTACCCTTGCTACGAGTCTCACATCTAATCACCGAGGGTGTGCATTTGCAAGTATGACCTCCGGTTCACATCTATTCGGGTGGTACCGCTGCGGTTCTGCCAGAAAATCCGAGCAGCCGCACCACCCGCACAGTGAATTGCGGACCCGCAGGAGGGTGCCATTAGTTCTAATGGCACGCCGTCCTCACTGGGAAACACAACCAAACTGGGAACCGAGGTCCCCGTGCTGCATTTTTCAAAGAAGTGCAGGGACATCTTCCTTGCGTGTCACGGGCACGGGAGTCCATTCCAATGAATGGGTTCTCGTGCCCGAGCAAAACGCAGCCCACACGGCCACATAGATGTGAACCGGGGGTTAATGCACCTTAAACATTGTCAAATTACCAGGATTAAATGTTTGAAAGCATGCTTTATCTTTTATAGCAACATCTAGTCCATACCGGTCACTCATTAGAAACAACAAAGTGGTTTGGATTAGACGTGTGTGTTTCATTCATAACAAAATTCATTTAGATTAGCCTTGTTTATTAGTTTTTGGGTCCTTTCACATGGGTGGACCCATTTAGTGGATCCGCTTGCTCAGCAGGAGATCTCTCCTCTGATCTCCGCTGGTAGAGCGGATGACAGGTCTATTGTCCGCTTCACTGTGCAGAGCGGACACAGAGCAGCTTGCACTCCGCAATAGGCGGTCAAATGAAAACGAACCACCTGTCCGTTTCCATCTGACCTGATCCAATGGACGGAAGGGGAATTGGATCCCCATCCGTCCCTTTTTTATGGGTCGGATTGGATGTTGGTGGGTGTAAATGGACACGTCTGTTTACATCAACGGCTCCATAGAGGAGAATGGAGGTTCCGATCAGGTCTGCCTGAAAAACAGGCAGGTGGACCCGATTGGAATGTGCATGTGAAAGAGGCCTTAGACTGGATTCAAATTTTTTCCAATAGATTTGAAGTGTTCAAAAATATTGAATCAATCGGAATTGTGAAGAATGGCTGTTTCTACCCTATCTGAAATTTGAATTTCAGAAGATGGCTACATTCTTTCTATTCTATTTGAAATTCAAATTTTGGAAAACAGATATTTTCTTTTGATTTTGTTCCATTTATTTATTTTAGTATCATCAATTTACATAGTACTTTACATATATTGTACATTCACATCAGTCCCTACCCTCAAGGAGCTTACAATCTAAGGTCCCTAACTCACATTCATACACATACTGTACTAGGGCCAATTTAGACAGGAGCCAATTAACCTACCAGCATGTCTTTGGAGTGTGGGAGGAAACCGGAGCACCCAGAGGAAACCCACACAAGCACAGGGAGAACATGCAAACTCCACATAGGTAGGGCTGTGGATGGATTTGAACGGACAACCCTAGTGCTACTAGACAGAAATGTTTACCAATTAGACACTGTGCTGGACATAGTTTTCCTTTTCTTTCCTTTTCCTTTTCTTTTTTTTCTTTTCCTTTCCTTTCCTTTTCCCTTTCCCTTTTCCCTTTCCCTTTTCCCTTTCCTTTCCTTTTCCCTTTCCTTTCCTTTTCCCTTTCCTTTCCTTTTCCCTTTCCTTTCCTTTTCCCTTTCCTTTCCCTTTCCTTTCCTTTTCCCTTTCCTTTCCTTTTCCCTTTCCTTTCCTTTCCTTTTCCCTTTCCTTTCCCTTTCCTTTCCTTTTCCCTTTCCTTTCCTTTCCTTTTCCCTTTCCTTTCCTTTCCTTTTCCCTTTCCTTTCCCTTTCCTTTCCTTTTCCCTTTCCTTTCCTTTTTCCTTTCCTTTCCTTTCCTTTTCCCTTTCCTTTCCCTTTCCTTTTCCCTTTCCTTTCCTTTCCTTTTTCCTTTCCTTTCCTTTTCCATTCCCTTTCCTTTTCCTTTTCCCTTTCCCTTTCCTTTTCCTTTCCTTTTCCTTTCCCCTTGCCTTTCCTTTTCCCTTTCCTTTCCTTTTCCAATTCCTTTCCTTTCCTTCTCCCTTTCCTTTTCCCTTTTCTTTTCCCTTTCCTTTCCTTTTCCCTTTCCTTTCCATTCTCCTCTCCTCTCTTCTCTCCTCTCCTTTCCTCTTCCTCTCCTTTTCTTTTCTTTTCTTTTCTTCTCCTTTCCTTTCCTTTCCTATTCTATTCTTTTATTTTGTATTCTATTGTATTCTTTTTGAAAGTCAAATTTTGGAACATGGCTATATTCTAACCCTAGTATGCACAGAGGTAGATTTACTAAACTGGTGCACTCAGAATTTTTTTCAGCTGTGCATGGTAGCCATTCAGCTTCCAACTTTAGCTTGTTCAGTTAAAGAGGAACTTCACTGCATCTGAGCACTATAAACCAAAATCACTATTTAATTCATTTTATTTTATATTCAAAGCAATCTCCCCCATCCATCCATGTCTCCAAATTACTGTGAAAAACACCTTCCTAGCATTTCTGGCTATGGCCATCTTGTGTTAGGGCAGAGGATTCATGTAGCATTTACTTCCTGGAATCCATCTGCCCTTAGATCAGGCATGCATGGAGCAGGGTGTGCTTAGCTGGGAAAGCTCCTTTCTCTCCAAAAGACTCCTGGGATGTATGACATCATTTTCCATGGAGATAGGGTTGCCACCTCATCTCTTTAAAACCGAACACCTATTAATTACATAGGTTTGGTGGCTGATTTAAGATGGTAATTAAACTCACCTAGTACCTTATTTCCATTAAATTAGCCCCAGAATCCGTGTAATTAATATGTGTTCAGTTTTAAAGGGATGGGGTAGCAACCGTACATGGAGACCGGGAAGCATCTGAAGAAATTGTAAAAAAAAAAAAAGTTTAAAACAAGCAAATATGATATATATTTTTTTTATTTCTTTATTATAGGTACTTATATATCACTGTCAATTTACACAGCACTTTACATATATATTGTACATTCACATCAGTCCCTAACCCTCAAGGGGCGTACAATCTAAGGTCCCTAACTCACATTCATACATACACATACTAGGGACAATTTAGACAGTATCTAATTAATCTACCAGCATGTCTTTGAAGTATTGGCAGGAAACTGGAATACCCAGAGAAAACCCACGCAGGCACAGGGAGAACATGCATTTACGCAGCACTTTGCATATATATTGTACATTCATATCAGTTCCTAACCCTCAAGGGGCGTACAATCTAAGGTCCCTAACTTACATTCATACATACACATACTAGGGCCAATTTAGACAGGAGCCAACTAACCTACCAGCATGTCTTTGGAGTGGGGGAGGAAACCAGAGTACCTTTCTTATCCATTTACTAATGCTAGCAGCATAATGATTAAAAAATATTCAGTGTTGATTAAGAGAGTGACGTTCCACTTTAACCACTTGACCTCCTGAGGATTTACCCCCCTTAATGACCAGGCCTCTTTTTGCTACTCGGCGCTGCACTAATTCAACTAATAATTGCGCGGTCATGCAATGCTGCACCCAAACAAAATTTACGTTCTTTTTTTCACACAAATAGAGCTTTCTTTTGGTGGTATTTGATCACCTGTGCGCTTTTTATTTTTCACGCTATAAACAAAAAAAGGCCAAAAATTTTGAAGAAAAACGATATTTTTTACTCTCAGCTATAAAAAATATATAGTAAACTCAAAGTTGGTTATAAATTTAGGCCAAAATGTATTCTGCTCCATGTTTTTGGTAAAAAAAAATCCCAATAAGTGTATATTGATTACTTTGTGTGGAAGTTATAGCGACTACAAACTATGGTATAAATACTGCAATTTACGCCATTTTTCTGCTATACAGCGCTGCGCTAGTTTAACGGACAATTGCGCGGTCATGCAATATGGTACATAAATTAAATTTACATCCTTTTTTCCCCACAAATTGAGCTTTCTTTCGGTGGTATTTGATCGCCTGTGCGGTTTTTATTTTTTGCGCTATAAAAAAAAAGGCTGACAATTTTGAGGAAAAAAAACAATATTTTGGACTTTTTGCTATAAAACATGTCCAGTAAAAAAAAATTTAAAAATCAAATTTAGTCATAAATTTCTGCCAGACTGTCTTTGCTAAAAAAAAAAACCCAATACGTGTAAATTAATTGGTTTACGTAAAAGTTATAGCGTTTACAAATGGCGGGAAAGATACTGGGATTTTTAGGTTTTTTTTATACTAATAATGGCGACGATCAGTGACTTATGGCGGCGATCAGGGACTTATGGCGGGACTGCGGGACTGTGGCGGACATTCTGACACTGGGGGGTACTGACTTGGGGTCACTGACATCCCCAGTGACACCAATACAGTGATCAGTGCAAACAAAAAACACTGACACTGTACTAATGGCACTGGGGAGGAAGGGGTTAAGTTTATTTTGCAGGGAAGAGTTATCTGTGTGAGGGGAGTGTTTTACTAGGGGGCGGGGGGGGGTGTACTGCAGGGAACACCGCTGATCGGGAGAGTGAAACTCTTCTGTCCCAATCACCGTATCCTGGAGCTGTCAGGGAAGTGACAGAAAGCACAGCTACTGCAGCTGTGCTCTATGTCACTGATTGCCGCCAATCGCCGGTAAGGACCGGCTGTGACCCGGCGACTGACATCCGCGGCTGTGATCGGCGGGACAGGTAGGGCGGTGGCGCACCTCGCATACGCCCCCTACCTGTTTACAAAACACACATTTTAAAACGTGGTTTTGCCTGCCCGTGCCGCCCTGCCGCTGTATTTCTACAGTGGCAGGGCGGCAAGTGGTTAAGCCATGAGAATATAACCTGGAAGCTGATTGGTTTCTATGTAGAGCTGCACCAGATTTTGCACCCAAATTTTGCAAGGAAATCAGCAATAAATGTTTACAGTTCGAATTTGTTTTCGAATTTGATTTAGTTTTCAAATTAGTTTCTAATTTGATTCAAATTCGATTCAAGCTATTGCAGCAGAAATTTTGTTATTTTGGATTTATTTAAATTTGCTACTATTGTAATTGGGAACATCGGATACATCCGAGTCTCCGAATACCAAAAATTTTGTCTGAATTTCGATTCGGAATGAAACGAACTGCACGGGTCTAGTTTGGATAAGAGGTGAAATGTTTTCAGCATTATAGAACAAGTCCAGTTGAATGGGACCAACTACCACTAGATATGCCGTGATATGCACACCCCTCCACCTGGCAAAAAAGACAGGTGTTAGCTCCCACCTTTGTGTAGGGAGCCCATAATATCTCTATAACAATAGATACCGGTGTGTTTGCTGTGACTGAGAAGTGCAGAATCTGTTACTACAGCTCACCATATGGTGCTCCATCTGTTATGAGCTCTTGTTACACCTAAGCAGTCAACTTTACTTTAAAGGGAGTCTGGCTAAGATTATCCCATATGGCAGAAAAATATATTTGAAATATATTTTGTAAATATTCTTCCCAAATATATTGACATATATTTGAAATGCTACAATTTTGGCCATATTCAATATATTTCAAAATATATTTCAATAAATATATATATACTGTATGTTAAGATGTGTTTTTATTACAAAATCTATGAAAAATATTTATAAAAATACATTTCAAATATACTGTATGTCTTTAAAAATACAAATCTACATTTTTGAAATGCATTTACAAATATATGTAAAAATATATGTTAAAATCACTTTTTATATGTTAAACAATTCTGAAGAATATATTTAAAAATATATATTTTTAAAAATATATTCTTCATTTTTTTTAACATATAAAAAGTCATTTTAACATATATTTTTATATATATTAGTAAAGGCATTTAAAAAATGTAGATTTGTATTATTAACCATTAGCCGCCCGGCCTATAGCCGTTTGGCGGCCTCAAAAACCATTGCGCAGTTTGCGCGGTTGCAGAGCCGCGCAGCGGCGCAATCTGTCACTGGCCGTGTACCTCGGACATGGCCGATGACAGATCTGAGTACCGGCCCCCGTTGCCGGTACCATGTGACCTGCTGTGACCAATCACAGCAGGTCACATGACAGTTGTATACAATGGATGGCTTCATTCATGCCATCCATTGTATACTAGTGCATGGCTGTGAATGGTCACAGTAGGTCACATGCACATGTCATGTGATTAGCTGTGGCCAAATCAAAGCTAAGCACAAGAAAAAAAAAAAAAACCTGAATGAATCGATTTCATTCAGGTAAATGTTTGCTTATAGCAAAGTAATTCTTTGCTATAAGCAAATTGTGTAAAAAAAAAAAAAATACTGATCACTTCCCCAAAGTAGTACAATGTTACTATGGTAAAATTGTACTACTTTGGTCATAGTACAATATGAAAAAAAAATCTTAAAAAAAAAAAAAAAAAAAATGTAATAAAAAATTAAAAATAATAAAAAAAATATATATATTTTCATACTGTCACCAGTCAGTGTCCCTGTTCACCGCCATGCCAGTTATATGATGACGCTGTACTGCACTGGTGACAGTATGTAAAAAAAAAAATAGTGAAAATAATTTTTTTAATATTTTCATTTTCGGAAAAATTATGACAAAAAAAATACAACTTCAAAAAACTCGCCATTCCTCTTATGAAGTACTTCCGACTGTCTACTCTGCAAAAAGGGGTCATTTGGGGGATATCTGTACTATTCTGACATTCTGGGACCTCAAGAAATTAGATTGGCTGTCAGTACTTCAGGATTGATCAATATTCAGATCTATACCATAGTTTGTGAACTCTATAACTTTCCTACAAACTAAATAATACATCCTAATTTGGGTTATTTTCACCAAAGACATGTAGCAGAATACATCTCGGCCTAAATTTATGAAGAACAATTATTTATTTGTAAACTTTTATAACAGAAACAAAGAAAAAAGTTTTTTTTTTCAAAATTTTTGGTCTTTTTTTGTTAATTTAGCAAAAAATAAAAACCCCGGCGGTGATTAAATACCACCAAAAGAAAGCTCTAGTTGTGTGAAGAAAATGAAAAATTTTTAGTTTGGGTACAATGTTGTATGACCGCGCAATTGTCATTCAAATTGTGAGAGCGCTGAAACGTGAAAACTGGCCTGGGCAGGAAGGTGTAAAATTGCCCGGTATTGAAATGGTTAAAGACACACAGTATATTTGAAATGTATTTTTACAAATATTGTTCATATATTTTGTAATAAAAATGCATTACAACATACAGTATATATATATATATATATATATATATATTTTTTTTTTTTTCTAAATAAATTGAATATGGCCAAAATTGTAGCATTTCAAAAAATATATGTCAATATATTTGGGAAGAATATTTTAAACATATATTTCAAATATATTTTTCTTCCAAGTGGGATGTAATGTAGTAAAATGCTGTAAATCAATTTAAAATAAATAAATAATGGCAGCACCCGCACCAAATATTACATATTACATTTAGGATTGCAAAAACTGTCTATGTGGCACCACGTCATTTAACGAACTACTGCAGGTTTATAGCCCAGTTCCCACTTTTTCCAACCCTCTCCCCTTTTCCTTACTGAAGCCCCTCCCTGTGCCTGTTTTTTTTTAAATTTCCAACTGCTGCATGTACATATATTGCAGCAAGTCAGCCTCCCTGCGTCATATGTATGCGATCCGGTATTTCCAGGTAGGGAGCGCACATACATACCTTCCACCCCATTGGTGCTGTCCTTCGCTTCAGCTCAAGCTGTGGGCTCCATGCACATTGGGCGTTTTAATAAAGCTGGTAGCATTAGCTGTGTATAAAACATGAGTTTTCCAGTGTTTGTTATCATTTTTGTATTAGCGTTTAGCGTTTGTTTACATTTTTCAGCGTTTGCGGTTTTAGCTTTTTTTACACTAAAGTTTTTTTTTGCTCAAAAAAAGTCCAAAAACACCGGTTTGCCGTGTTTTGCTGCGTTTTTTAGCATTAGAGTGTTTTTACAGCTAAAAATGTCCTCTAGGACTAGTCCTGGGGTTTTTTTTCAGCCAAAAAATGTCCCCGCCAAAAAACGCTGATTACAGTCTATGTGTGCATGGACACCTAGGATAACATTCTGGGGGGTTTACTAGCTTTAGAAAAAAATGTCAAAAGCCAAGAACAGCTGCTGTACAAATGTCCAGTGTGCATAAGGACTTACTATGTCAGAAGGTCCAGTCTGTGGGCTGTCCTGCGGCATTACATACAATGCTGTATTGCTAGTTGAGGAGGCAGCAGTGCGACCACGGCCACGAGCAGTTTACAGTGCGGGTTGCAAAGGGCTGGTCAAACTGCTGGAGGGACCCTACTTGAGTGTAGAATAAGGTAAATATTTCTCCTTAGTCTGGCATCCTTAGATATAATGAGGATTTAACTCGGGGGGGGGGGGGGTCCCAGTGCAAGGGTAGATTTTTTTTCTAATTTCTTGAATTGGGCTTTAAAAGAGAAGCATGGCCAAAGCTATTTTGACCATATTTCTCATTGTAGGTCGCAGGATTACATTTACTTTTGTGCTCCTGTGAGCCAGAATCTGTAGATAGTGGGCTGATGAGCTGATGAATCAGAATCACTCCAGGCTCTGGAAGGATCCTGACAATATTGTCAAGGTCCACCCGGCTGCCAGATTGACAGCTTGCTCCGCCAATCAGAATGTGGCTGAGAGCTGGAGTCCCCTCCCAGCCTGGGACTCCAGTGAGTGCTGAAGGAGCAGGGCAGAGAGTCGTGACTGGCGTTCATCTCTCTCTGCTTCAAGCAGACTGAGGACTGTGCAATCAGCAGTCATGTGATCTCTCAGTTCTCGGTCTAAGAGCCAGAAAGGGTAGCTGCAACATTACACCACTGCTGGTGCATAGAAGTGAGTATGAATGGTTTTTTTTTTTCATAATCCCAAACTTCTCCTTTCATTCTATAGCGTCCCATTCTATACTTATCAGTCTGTTTTCTGGTATTACAGTTTGTTACACTTCTCTTTTTAAACACAGGTATGATGTGGAATGAGGAAATTATATTGTGTCCTATTTCCCGTATTTACTTCTCTTTTGTCCAAATCCTTGTATACTGTGACTGATACTCTTTCTAGGAGTTTGACAATTTTCCTCGTTATCTGATAGATAAAATGCTTATGCTGAGAAAGTTTAAAGTACATCTAAAGCAAAAACGTTTTTTAATAGATTAGGTAATAAACTTTAGTGAGTTGTTTATTTGCCTGCTGGAAAATGTTACCCTTTTTGTGTTGATGATCATGGTCAACGGAATCTAACGTGATGGGAAATCCAACATTTTATGGCTGTCAAGTGAACCAGAGGTGAAGGGAAATCTTCTAAAAGGGAACACCCATCCTGATGTCCAAAAGGGAATTTTTCAATCTTTTTCATAGATTTCTGTTGGCTTGTTGTTGATTTTTCTCTGGAATAGAAAGTGAAGAGATACCTCCCAACAAGATACAGATATCCAAAAAAAAAAAAGTTTTGAGTTTTAAAAGTTCTATCCAATAATGAAATATTTGGTCAACATTAAAAATTTGATTAATCACCTGCCTACTGCGCACTTTTACCCCCTTCCTGCCCAAACCAGTTTTCAGCTTTCAGCGCTGTTATACTTTGAATGACAATTGCACGGTCATGCAACACTGTACCCAAACTACAGTTTTTTTTTAGACAAATAGAGCTTTCTTTTGGTGGTATTTGATCACCACTGGGGTTTTTATTTTTTGCTAAACAAACTAAAAAAAGACCAACAATTTTGAAAAAAAACCCACATTTTTTCTTAGTTTCTGTTATAAAGTTTTGTAAATAAGTAATTTTTCTCCTTCACTGATGGGCACTGATAGGCTGCACTGATGGGCACTGATGAGGAGTCACTGAGGGGCACTAATATGCTGGGCACTGATAGGCAGCACTGATGTGCACTGTTAGGCGGCACTGATGGGCACTGATAGATGGTACTGATGGGCACTGATAGGCAGCACTGATGGGCACTGTTAGGCGGCACTGATGGTTGGTGCTGATGGGCACTGTTAGGTGGCAATGATGGGCACTGTAAGGCAGTACTGATGGGCAGCACTGATGGGCACTAATAGACGGCATTGATGGGCACTGATAGGTGGCACTGATGGGCACTGTTAGGCAGCACTGATGGTTGGCTCTGATGGGCACTGTTAGGCGGCACTAATGGGCACTGATAGATGGCACTGATGGGCACTGTTAGGCGGCACTGATGGTTGGCGCTGATGGGCACTATTAGGTGGCACAGATGGGTACTGTAAGGCAGTACTGATGGGCAGCACTGGGCACTAATAGACGGCATTGATGGGCACTGATAGGTGGCACTGATGGGCACTGTTAGGCAGCACTGATGGTTGGCGCTGATGGGCACTGTTAGGTGGCACTGATGGGCACTGATAGGTGGCACTGATGGGCACTGATTCAACTGATGGGAACTGATGGACACAGATTCAACTGATTGGCACTGATTGCCAGCACTGATTGCCAGCACAGATGGGCACTGATGGGCACTATTGGCCTCACTGATGGGGCTACACTGATCACTGGTACACTGATGGTCCGTGTAGATGTGTCCCTCCCCCCCCCGAGCGGCCCCTCGAACATCGAGTGAGGGAGAGGCCGGAGTGAAGAAGGATAGCTGACAGGTAAGTGTGCCGTGCAGATGGTGCTGCTGCAACCAGGTATGCTGGCTGCAGCAGCACCACGCTGGAACAGGGGTCAGCAAGTTAAGTGTCATTGGTGTCAGTGGGAGGAATAGTGCCCCATCATTGGTGTCACTGATATTAATGATGGGGCATTATTCCTCCCACTGACACCAATGATGGGGCACTATTCCTCCCCCCACTGACACCAACGATGGGGCACTATTCCTCCCCCCCACTGACACCAACGATGGGGCACTATTCCACCCCCCACTGACACCAACGATGGAACACTATTCCTTCCCCCACTGACACCAACGATGGGGCACTATTCCTCCCCCCACTGACACCAACGATGGGGCACTATTCCTCCCCCCCACTGACACCAACGATGGGGCACTATTCCTCCCCCCCACTGATACCAACGATGGGGCACTATTCCACCCCCCACTGACACCAACGATGGAACACTATTCCTTCCCCCACTGACACCAATGATGGGGTACTATTCCTCCCACTGACACCAATGTTGGGACACTATCCCCCCCCCCACTGACATCAATGATGGGGCACTATTCCCCCCCACTGACACCAAAGAAGGGGCACTATTCTTCCCACTGACACCAATGATGGGACACTATTCCTCCCACTGACAGCAATGATGGGACACTATTCCTCCCACTGACACCAATGTTGGGACACTATCCCCTTCCCCCACTGACACCAATGACGGGGGAACTTTTCCCGCCCCCCCCACACTGACACCAACGATGGGGCACTATTCCTCCCCCCACTGACACTAATGATGGGGCACTATTCCTCCCACTGACACTAATGATGGGCACTATTCCTCCCACTGACACCAATGATAGGGCACGATTCTTCCCACTGACACCAATGATGGGGCACTATTCCTCCCACTGACACCAATGATGGGGCACGATTCTTCCCACTGACACCAATGATGGGGAACTATTCCTCCCACTGACACCAATGATGGGGCACGTTTCTTCCCACTGACACCAATGATGGAGCACGTTTCTTCCCACTGACACCAATGATGGGGCACGTTTCTTCCCACTGACACTAATGATGGGGCACTATTCCTCCCACTGACACTAATGATGGGGTACGATTCTTCCCACTGACACCAATGATGGGGCACTATTTCGCACCATAAGACACACTTGGCGGCTGGCCCAGTATTCCCGCTGCCATTGTATGTCCGCAGTCTCTGGTCATCTCCTGTACTGTATCCGCATTTGTTCATAGGTTTTTTTTTTTAACCACTTGCCATCCGCCTGCTGTTCATAAACGGCACCCACCTTTTCTAGCTGTGCGCGCTCCCTGGGAGCATGCAGCACCGCGATCCGGTGCCCACTGTGTCCTCCAGACACAGTGAAACACCGATCGTCGGACGGGACCTCTGTACGAGGTCCCAATCATGTGATCACTGATTGGCGAATCAGTGATCACATGCAAAGTAGTAAGCAAGATGTCACTTGTGACATCATTGCTTACTACGTGTGAAATCTGTGGATGATCACAGAGGTCACATGGTACAAGGCTATTCACAACAGCCTTGTACCATGTGACAAGCTGTGACCAATCACAGCTCACTCAGTACTTCTCAATGACTGCAAGAATGCAGACAGAGAGAAGGAGAAATGATTGCTTTTACATCCTATATGGGTGTAAAAGCAATCAGTGTAAAAAAAATAAATAAATAAATCTTCACCACCCCCCACAAGTAGTACAGTGTCACCATGGTGACACTGTACTGCTAGGGTGACAGTATGTAGAAAAAAAAAATTAAAATAAAAAATAATAATATAAAAAAATAAAATAAAAATGTAAAAAAAATGTTTAAAAAATTTAATATTTGGTTATAAACTAATTTGGATTTTTTTTTTTTTACTAAATCTTGGCAAAGATTTATGATGAAATTTTGGCAACGATTTATGATGAAATATTATTTATTTGCAAAATTTATAAAAAAAACACTTTTTTTCAAAATGTTTGGACTTTTTCATTTACATAGTAAAAAAAATAAAAATTCCAGCGGTGAATAAATACCACCAAAATAAAGCTTTATCTGTCTCAAAAAAATGGTAAAAAAAATTCATATGGGTACAGTGTTGCATGACCACGCAATTGTCATTGTCAAGTGTGATAGCGCTGAAACCTGAAAATTGCCCTGGACAGGAAGGGGGTAAAAGTGTCCGGACTGGAAGTGGTTAAACTATAGTCCGGCCCTCCAACGGTCTGAGGAACAGTGAACTGGCCCCCTGTTTAAAAAGTTTGAGGACCCCTGCCTTAGACTGAAGGAGCAGGAAAGATTCCATGTGTAAGCTGTGGCCTTGCCTTGTCAACCTCTTGAAGAACACTAAGGTTCCATGCAGGGGCGGACTGACAACTCATGGGGCCCCGGGGCAATAGGGGATCATGGGGCCCCTGTGTCCTTGCCCACACTAAAAGCACACCAAAAAAACCTATAAAAAAGGTACCAGGGGCATTTCATGGGGCCCCCTACTGACCCTGGGCCCTCAGGCAGTGCCCGAGTGCTCGAATGGTCAGTCCGCCCCTGGTTCCATGGCACCCTGGTTGAGAATGGTTACTATGGCTGTACCAGCCGGTGTACAAGTTAGTCTGACCAAGATGAATGTCTATTAATATCTGTTTACTGTTCAATTACAGGTATGGAATAACTCATTATATGATTCCTCGCCTCAGCAAAAGTCTAAAGCAATGACCGTTTATGCTACACTGGAACATCCACTGGAAACAAATAGATGACAGTAATAATACACAGGTCTACCCCATGTAAAACCGGCACATTAGGCACGCTGAAGATTCTCCACTAACATCTTTCTGTTCCTGGCTGCATATTATCTGGAACAGGACGGCTTATGGAGTACAATTAACACAGCCTCTCAATCACCTGCACATAGATGGAGTTCAGCGTGTAAATACCTGTCTAAAGGTGAAAAAATAAACTTTCAACAACACTTAATTAAGAACTCCATATGGAACAGCAAAATGTATAGAATACGGGACCTCATTCCAGACAATCATCATTCCTAACCACCAGACATGAGGCACCATGAAGATTCCTTTCATTGTTTAGAACAGATTGCTATTTATATGTATTATTTTATTGTATACTATTTACTTTTTGTTTATGACCAACATAACTTTGAGAGTTCCTTGACTGGACTGCAGTGGTGGAGAGCACAGAATGGCACATTGATACAGTGTTGATGAGCACTAAGGCATGCATCAGTGCAGAGTTGGGCAAGTTGGGTAGAGTTGGGTGGATGGGTGATAGGTGAAGTGGTAAGAGTAGGGGTTGATGTGCAAATGTGGTGCTTGATGAGGGAGATGGGTGTCAGCTGTGGTGGCGAGAGTACAAGGGGCAGGGCCATCTTAATGAATGGGCACACCTGGGCACTGCCTAGGGGCCCCATGATCAGGGCATGTGTTGGGGAGGGGGAGGTGGACTGGTGATATGGCTGCTTCTGCTACTCTTCTTTGACAGGAGAAACTGCAACTCCTGTTGAAGAAACAGTGGCTGGCTGATGCTGAAGAGAGGAGTCAGCTTTCTCCTCCCCTTGCAGGGGGCAGAAGAGAGCCCGTACTAAGACTGAGAACTCACCTCAGTCTCAGCAGGGAAGAGGAAGGAAGAGCTGCCTTCATTACAGGTGGAAGCAGCAATTGTCATCTGTGAGTACAAGGGAGAAAGAGGTGGGCACAACTCTGATGGATAGGGACACCTGATGTATGAGGACACTGTAATGGGGACGCCTCATGAAAGGGGATACTCTGATGGGGACACCTAATGGATGAGGACACTGATGGGGACACCTGATGGATGGGGCCACTGTGATGGGTTCACCTAGTGGATGGGGGCACTGTGATGGGGACACCTAATGTATGGGGACACTGTGATTAAGACACCTGGTGTATGGGGACACTGTGATGGGGACACCTAATATAAGGGGACACTGACAGGAACATTGTGATATGAACACATGATGTATGGGGACACTGTGATTAAGACACCTGGTGTATGGGGACACTGTGATGGGGACACCTAATATAAGGGGACACTGACAGGAACATTGTGATATGAACACACGATGTATGGGGACACTGTGATGGGGACACCTAATATAAGGGCACACTGTGATGAGGATAGGGATAGGGACACCTGATGTATGAGGACACTGTAATGGGGATGCCTCATGTAAGGGGATACTCTGATGGGGACACCTAATGGATGAGGACACTTTGATGGGGACACCTGACGGATGGGACCACTGTGATGGGTTCACCTAGTGGATCGGGACACTGTGATGGGGACACCTGATGTAAGGGGACACTGTGATTAAGACACCTGGTGTATGGGGACACTGTGATGGGGACACCTAATATAAGGGGACACTGACAGGAACATTGTGATATGAACACATGATGTATGGGGACACTGTGATTAAGACACCTGGTGTATGGGGACACTGTGATTAAGACACCTGGTGTATGGGGACACTGTGATGGGGACACCTAATATAAGGGGACATTGACAGGAACATTGTGATATGAACACACGATGTATGGGGACACTGTGATGGGGACACTTGATATAAGGGCACACTGTGATGGAGACATCTGATGCAAGCCTGTAGGGACCCCAGTGCATTACTTTGCCCAGGTGCCCATGGTGCTATTAGGATGGCACTGACAAGAAGTTTTGCATGAACATGAGAACCACAGATAGGTTGTTTATAGCGGGTGACTGATATGTTCAGGGGATTGCTAGAGTTTAGCTGCACTGACACTGCGTGTGTGGTAGAACTCCAAAAGCTTCTATGGTGTCATCAGCCAGATCACTCTTTTAGCCTCATAGAAGCCTTTAAGCATCTACTGCACACATACAAGCATCAGGAAAAGGTGCAAGGGGGTACATATCATTTTTGCAGTCTGTGCAGCTGCATAATGGCTGTTTGGGGCTTAGGGGCCCATTTATACTAGATGTAGGTCAGATGGGTGCTGGGACTGCCTCCATTACCTTGTAGATCTGGACACTGCTTGGTTCCATCTGGCTGGTAATCAAATGAGTAATGATTCTAATTTAAAAATCAGCACAAAAAGTAGCTTTGCACAGCAATGTGGTTAAAAATTTGCATTGCGCTCCACCAGCTCAGGAAGTCTGAAGCCAAAGGAGCGCAATTTATGGAATTTTGTAAAAAAATAAAAAACTCTGGGGGACAGCCCGATCACTTAACCTGGGCAGAGTCCAGTCAAACAAGATGGTAAATAGAATTTAATTTAATGAAAAGTAAGCCTGTTCAGTTAGAATAACATAAGAAGGAAATTGCCAGATAAGCCCAATCAGGACCAGTTGTCTTCAAGTGCACCTTGCTTGAACGTCGAACAGTACAATGTCTTTAGCAGCTCAACATTTTGAAGACTTTCAATCATTTACCTCTGATCCCCTATGCACTAACAATAATTTTCAGTTCCTCTTTTACCAGAAGCCAGGCACATTTCCTACATTCCAAAAGCCTCTTTAAGTTTTTGCCTTCCACAACCCACAAAAATATCTGGAGGTTACATAGACTTCTATGCTATCCCCTGGTCAAGCTGTGAGAGCACAGTACGAGCATATTTCTCAAGAATTCAGTTACATGGAGCAGTTAGTATATTTGTATGTATTTTGTTGATATATAATTGTTATGGTCATAACATTTCTAAAGGCATTTTCTTTTTTTTTAAAGAAAATATGAAATATATATGTAGCCCTGTTTTGGGGGGGGTTATGTGAAATGGCCCACACCAAACAAGCTATGGCGCTAACCTGTATATGAGTAGGCAATCCTGAGCCTTTGCTATATGGAAGAGGGGGTTGTGATAATAGAAATGGCAGTGCCTCCACCTAGAATAGGGATCCTGCAATTGAGGAGACTCACCCCTTTCTAGGAATGTAACAGGTAGACAACTTAAAGTAACTATACATAGCAGTATTAATGCACCCAGCTTATATTTCTAACATGAAAACATGTCACCCCACCTGTATGAGATTATTGCAAAGTTTATATAAAGCAGCCACATAAAACAGGATGCATAAGAATAACATTCAGGAATTACAATTTAGCATAAATTGGGAGGTTGCCATTATACCCGGGTATATGTGCATGTAGTATACAGTATACCTCCAACCATGGGTTATAGCGCAGTCCGGTTGCAGGGGCCCCTGGAGAGGTGAGAGTCAAGAAGAGGCACGCTTCCACTTCAGATGCTGTGATGGCGTCCAAGTAACACGTTCTATGTGGATGATTGCACTGCTTGTCTGACGATCAGCGATGCATCACCTAAAAGGATAAAATGCCCTATCTCTCCTTACTCTTAGTCCCTATCCCTAAACTGGGCTGTCACTGCAACCGGGCCTCTATCTGTCTAAGTGGCCATCTGATGCCTAACCTACCTCTAGCCTAATCTATCCAACGCTCCCTATGCTAATCCTAGCTAAAGGGAGATCCAGACCAATAAGGCTCTTCAAGCAAAGAGGCTGCAAAGATACACTGCAATTAACAGAAAGTTCACCTGACAGTCTTATGCAGGTGAAAACACTGATATATATATATATATATATATAGACAACTATAGGGATTCTGCAGTGTGTAAATAGAATAATGATAATGAACCACAAATCTCTCTCTTACAGAGATATTAGGGTTCCAATACAGAAGTTGAAATATAACAGAGGCAGACCTAATCTGCTTCAGTAACAACTAGTTAGATAGCAGCCTTGTTAATCTGGATCATTACTCACAGAATCACCATACAGTTCTCCCCAGATACATAACACATGGCAGGCTGGCACCCTCTGCCTGATACTTCCTGGAAAAACAAACTACTGTATATAACATCCTGGGGTTTCTTGACCTCCTTGTAGGGGCAGGAAGCACACCTAGGGACTTGTCTGTAATGGGACCTCTATGGTAGTGGCTGTATATGAATGTAAACAAACCACAACTAGTGTATAAAATAACAGTTCCCTACATATATATATATAATTTTTTTTTAAATATTCATAGCCAGCAGATGTAACCCTTAGCTGCTTTTTATGTGTTTTGCTGGCTATTCGTAGCTTCTCTGCTAAAAAAAAGTCTTGTTTACATAGCTCAATAGCTGAAGTGTAGATTTACAAACACAAGTGAATGGGTCAGAGCATTGACTCTGCTCCCTTCCTCTTTCTCTGCAATAGACAGCTGCAAACAGAGACAGAAAGGAATCTGTTTCCTCTCTCTCTCTCTCTATACAGATATACTGTATACATATCATATCAATAAGCAGGAAGTGCTGGAGAAGAGACCTAGGTCCAAGGTTATGAGGGTGGTAGAGTACTTGCTGCTGACGGGCGGACAGACCATTTGGAAACTCGGGCACTGCCCGAGGGCCCGGGGTCAGTAGGGGGCCCCATGAGATGCCCCTGGTACCTTTTTCATAGGCTTTTTTGAGTTTGGGCAAGGACACAGGGGTCCCATGATCCCCTATTGCCCGGGGGCCCCATGAGTTGTCAGTCCGCCCCTGGCTGCTAAGATAATGTTTGCGGGTCGTGTTGTGATGGGGCTGAGGCTCAACTGAAGCTCATTACCTACTGTGAAGTCTGCCCCCAGTAAAACAGGACATTGCATTTCCCAATATAGTGGCCAGAACCTACAACTGTAGACCATTCCCTGTCCACTAGTGCAATTTCCTGACTAACGTGCCTGCAAATGTAGATATTTGGGAAGTCTCTTTACTCACTGAACACAGTTCTAGAATGAGGGGCTAAGCAGGTAATGAACAATGCAAGTGAAGTATTGGCCCAGGGGGGTCCTTGCAAGCTCTTGGCACCCTGTCTGTCAATTTCTCCTGAAACTGTATGTTAGAATGGAGGGTTTTAGCAAAATCATTTATAGGAGATGCGTCATAAGGGGTCTGGTAAAGAAGGTCCACCTTTTATTCCCTCTTTGGTGGGAATAGGCTTGCTTTGGGCAAAACCCTGTGGTCAGTGATCTGGTGCTTTCAGTGCACAAAGTGTAGGACGTGCAGGGGCGGACTGACCATTTGGAAACTCGGGCACTGCCCGAGGGCCTGGGGTCAGTTCAGGGCCCCATGAGATGCCCCTGGTACCTTTTTCATAGGCTTTTTTAAGTTTGGGCAAGGACACAGAGGCCCAATGATTCCCTATTGAGGGCCCGGGGTCAGTAGGGGGCCTCATGAGATGCCCTGGTACCTTTTTCATAGGCTTTTTTGAGTTTGGGCAAGGACACAGGGGCCCCAATGATCCCCTATTGCCCGGGGGCCCCATGAGTTGTCAGTCCGCCCCTGAGGACGTGTCAAGTTTTTGCATGAACGCAGCTGGTCACGTAGATTGTACAATCTCCATACAATTTCCTTTGGAAATTCCAACAATGATGTAGTGTAAGGTCTTACTTAAAAGATCCATTTTATCTATACCCAGTCAGGCAGACCCTTCTACAGCATCACTTATGATACATTCAATGATTGTACAATTGTAATGTGTGTGGCCAGCTTAAAGTAATTTTAGCTATAATTCTAACATCTAAAAAAAAATAGTTTAGGCTTTACAACCACTTCCACAATATGTCTATCTCTGACCAAAGACATTGAGAAGGAGTGAGACAAACAAATACACTAAACCATCCATAAAAGAGCATTCCTGAATAGAATCATTCTGAGCATCACAAATACATCCCTGATTAATAGGTCATTTCATGTAGCCTTTTAAAAATGTTTACGTTCAGTGTTAATGATGAAGGATTTTTTAAAACAGTAATGGGCTTGGCCATTGATAAAATGCAACTGCCATTTTTCCTATGGACCTCACTTCCTAGCTAGTGGCCAAGGCTGTGCAGTGTTCCAGCCAGCAAGAGAGTGATGTCCATAGGGAATTGACACAAGCAGCAATGTGATTAATCTTGCATGAATTATGTTTTGAAATACTTTTTATTTTACAAAAAGAAACACATATAACATATTTATTTTAATAAACTTTGCTATACTTACTAAGTTATTTTGTCAGTGACTATGTGTAGCTGTACTTAATGTATATGTACAGTACAGTACAAACTCTTTTTTTTCTGTTTCCTACTGAAACATTATCGGTAAAGAAAAAAAAAAAAAATTAATTCTCCCTATGGTGATCTGCAATTAGGTGCACCCAGATACAACTGCAGACAGATTGGAAAATGTGTCTCGCTGTGAGCAGTAAGGGCCATGTCAAATGGGGGAATTTTCTGCTAATGACACATAGCCAGCAGCAGAATCACCAAACAGAGGCTTCCATTTAGCCTATGGTAAGTTCTTGGATGTGTGCAGAGGAGTACCTGGTACAAAAGTTAATCTTACTTATTATTACAGGTATATATATAGCACCTAAAAATATAAATAAAGACAAATAAAAATAAAAAAGAGTGGTAGGCACAAGTGCTTATAGTGATTAAAAAACAACGTCCTCAGATGATGGTTCAACTGTCCCAATCATGCGGTGCAAAGGTGGTCTACTCCGTGCTCAAAGGTGTGTAAATATTATGCACTCACCAGAAAGCGCATAATATGCACATTTGAGTTGTCAGACCACTCCTGGTACTAAAAGGCTGAAGCAGAGCGGGTCATCTAGCAGGCTGTGACTCTGGTAGGGATGAGCCTTCCTCCAACCAGCAGGGGGACACCAGACATCCAGCAATAAAGTTAATCCTGACTCCTCAAACCAGGGCACTCATACAGGATATCCACCTTGAGAAAGGGGGGGCTCGACCAAACAGCCCACCCCAAAAAAGCACTGATAGTGTAGTATGTTCAAAAAATCTTTTATTGGAGTATAATGAAAGCATGATAACGTGCTCGTCCGCACGAAACGCGTCAGAGTGGAGCCTAGCCGGTGACGTCACGCCGCTCCGCACCTCGTGGAGGCCGACGGCCATCTTTGTTTCTGGGATACCCTGTGAGTTGCTTTCATTATACTCCAATAAAAGATTTTTTGAACATACTACACTATCAGTGCTTTTTTGGGGTGGGCTGTTTGGTCGAGCCCCCCCTTTCTCAAGGTGGATATCCTGTATGAGTGCCCTGGTTTGAGGAGTCAGGATTAACTTTATTGCTGGATGTCTGGTGTCCCCCTGCTGGTTGGAGGAAGGCTCATCCCTACCAGAGTCACAGCCTGCTAGATGACCCGCTCTGCTTCAGCCTTTTAGTACCAGGAGTGGTCTGACAACTCAAATGCGCATATTATGCGCTTTCTGGTGAGTGCATAATATTTACACACCTTTGAGCACGGAGTAGACCACCTTTGCACCGCATGATTGGGACAGTTGAACCATCATCTGAGGACGTTGTTTTTTAATCACTATAAGCACTTGTGCCTACCACTCTTTTTTATTTTTATTTGTCTTTATTTATATTTTTAGACTTATGATTCATTGATTACTTCTTTGTAGCGCTGCATATGTTATTATCATTTATAGTGTGAAGGTTTGGGGTTTGTACCTTTTATGCCAGCTGCTTACCATTTATCTCCAAGCGCTCGTTAATTATTTTACTGTCCATATATATAGCACCTGTCAGGGACTGCGGGTCTTGCAGCGGCGCACAGGTCTGCACATACGCAGATTGCCTAGGTGCACTAATGTGCAGGCACTAGGACCTGGGCGTCGGTAACGGCAATTGCACCAATGACGGTGCAGGGCGCACTATTTAAACTGGCCAGACGGTGACTAGGTTGCCGCAAGGTCTAGTTCCTGTACCCGTGTTCTGAAGTGTGTTCCTGTTGCCGATCCTGCTTGTCCTGATTTGTGTTGACCTTCTCCTGCTCTGACCCCCGGCTCGTCCCTGACTACTCTCCTGCCTGTTGTTATATTACTATTGGACCTCCCGTTGCTGAACCTTGGCTCATGACCCGGCTGCTCTCTGTCTACTGTTTAGTACCTACCTGCCTCTACCATTACCAAGCCCGCTAGTCTGACTACGCTCATTCCTGACTGTCATCCATCCATCCCGCTCGGGACCTGGACTTGTCAGCCTCTTCACAGCACGTACCCTCGGCGGGACCCCTCTACCACAGTTGGGTGTACTCAGGGGTCGCGAGCTGGTTTCAGTCTTGCACCAAGTCCATCCCCACCATCAGGGGCTCTGGTGAAAAAGCAGACTGGGACTTAGACACTTAGACTCCGCGTCCCGGGGAATCCCGTTCTGTGGATCACTAGAGATTCCGCCGGGCGGTGCCTGACAGCACCGTCAATTTACGCAGCACTTTACTCCCTAAAGTCCCTAACTAACACTTATATGTACTAGAGCCAATTTAGTCCTGGTGCACACTTGTGTGGGCTGTGTGACCCTCGTTTGCCCGGGCACGTCAGCCATTCATTTAAATGGACTGCTGTGCCTGCATTTTTTCGCAAAAAAAATGTATTTTTGACCATGCGATTTTCCTGTGGTTCCCACACCCGCAAGCGTGCTGGGATGCGTGTGGGTATTCAGAAAGAATGGCAGCACCGTGCACCTTGTAAGAGTAGCGAGATTTGGCTGTGGGAACAGATGCGATTCCCACACCCAAGGCTGCTGTTAGATACCATGGGGCCCCACGCAGCCAACCTGAGAGGGCCCTGCCAATAAAAACTGTTTACTTTGCTTCAGTTATGAATGAACACAATAAGTGATCAGTACCGATCACTCATTGTGTTAATTCAGGAAATAAAGGGACTGGTAAATGTGATATTTACTGGACCCATCTCCCACTCTTCATCCTGAAGGATCATATTGTGTGCTTGCAGCTTCTGGTGGGAAGGAGAGAAGGGAAGCCAGCAGCACTATGGGTGGTGAGGGCACACAAGGGGACCTGGGCAGAAGGGGGAAATGTATGGTGCACAGGGAGGGTGATGGGTGTGGCGAGGAGGCCAATGACTTGAACCGATCCCCTATATGGATCTCTCTGCAGCAGCTGAAGGCAGGAGGGAGAGGAGAAGAATCTGGCTTTCAGCTGCTGCAGAGAGAGCCATACAGGGGATCAGTTCCAGTCATTGCCCCTCTCGCCACACCCATCACCCTCCCTGCTCACATCCGGTTCGCCCAGCTACCTGGGCCCCCCTGCTGGCCTGGGCCCCATACAGGAGGACTGGTGGTACCCCCTTATCCACGGTCCTGCCCACACCCGCAACCATCCCGCAGAATGTGAACCAGGGCTTAGACAGGAGGCAATTAACCTACCAGCAGATTGTGGGAGGAAACTAATATAGGCACAGGGAGAACATGCAGACTCCATGCATATAGTGCTGTGGTTGGAATTCAAACCAACTACTCTAGTGCTGCCAAGAAGAAGTGCTAACCACTTAGCCACTGTGCTGCCTAACTTGCAGCACTTTCTGAAAAAATGTAATGGTTAAGAGCATCAAATACATCCAATGTGGAAAAGCCTCCCCGTTCTTCAGGGCTTGAGCAGTCAATGTTCAAAAAATGACAACAGAATGCACCTGTGTTATAGCTTAATGACGACTAGTGTCTTCTGACAACACTAAAGGCAGCCAGCTCTGATGAAGGCTAATGTCTCCAGATGGCATTAAGGCGGCCAGCTTTGATGATGATTTACATCTTTTGATGGCACCAAAGGCAGCTGGTTCTGATGAAGATTAACTTCTCCTGATGGCACCAAAGGTAGCCAGCTTTGATGATGATTTACATCTTCTGATGGCACCAAAGGCAGCTGACTCTGATGAAGATTAACTTCTCCTGATGGCATCAAAGGTAGCCAGCTTTGATGATGATTAACATCTCCTGATGGCACTAAAGGCAACCAGCCTTGATGATGATTAACATCACCTGATGGCATTAAAGGCAGCCAGCCATGATGATGATTAACGTCTCCTGATGGCCCTAAAGGTAGCCGGCCTTGATGAGGATTAACATCTCCTGATGGTGCTAAAGATAGCCGGCCTTGATGATGATTAACATTTCCTGATGGCACTAAAGGTAGCTGGCCTTGATGATGATTAACATCTCCTGATGGCACTAGAGGTAGCCGGCCTTGATGAGGTTTAACATCTCCTGATGGCACTAAAGATAGCCGGCCTTGATGATGATTAACATCTCCTGATGGCACTAAAGGTAGCTGGCCTTGATGATGATTAACATCTCCTGATGGCACTAGAGGTAGCCGGCCTTGGTGAGGATTAACATCTCCTGATGGCACCAAGGGCAGCTGGTTTGATGAAGATTAACAACTCCTGATGGCACTAAAGGCAGCCAGCCTTGATGGAGATTAGTGTATCCTGATGGCACTAAAGGCAGCTGGCTTGCGTTAATGTCCTCAGGATATGTGTTCTGTTGTGATTTTATGAACATCAACCGATCCATCCCTGAAGAAGAGGGAGGCTTTTTCCCCTAAACTGCATTGGCTGTATGCTCTTAAAGTGGTTGTAAAGGCTCAAGGTTTTGTACCTTCATGCATTCTATATGAAGCAGCCCCCAAAACCCCCTTAATACTATTCCTGAGCCCCAATGTGATCCATTGATGTGCACGAGAGCCTCAGTTCTCCGGGGATTTTCCCTTCTCACTGGCTGAGACAGCAGCAGGAGCCATTGGCTCCTGCTGTCATCAATCACAGTCAGTGTGCCAATGGGGAGAGGGGGGGTCACCAAATGGCACCAAAGGCAGCCGGCTTTGCTAAAGATTAACAACTCCTGATGGCACTAAAGGCAGCTGGCAGCCAGCCTTGATGGAGATTAGTGTATCCTGATGGCACTAATGGCAGCTGGCTTGCTTGCCTTTGGTGCTTGCTCTGGGGTGATTCAACAGGAGAGAGGGGCCATGTTCACCTTTGGGAATGTGTTACATGTTCCACCCGTTTTTAGAGTGGAACATATAACATGTTCCCAATGCTGTAGCCACTACCCGCTGCCACCCCTCCCTGTGACAGAAGTATGGGGAGAAGCTCCCTATATTAGCTGTTAGTTTTAAAAATAGCGTGGCTATGTGAGGCTCCACCCACAATGCCACGCCTTTCATTCACAATATTCTGCCTGCTAGTGTTTAGCCTTAGCGGCTGTCAGCTTGTAGTTCTCAATGTACTATTGAGCTGTGGTAGTTCATTGAATCTTTCTGTAAGTACAGTATATCCGCTTGCCGATCCATCCCGTATGGGCAAGCAGATATACTGACAGATCTACAAGAGACCTGCATGATACCGGTGATCTGCTGATCATTGGTGCAATATGTTACAGCCTACTGCAACAAAAAATAATAAATGCACATTTTTTTCCCTGCAAAAAAGTGTGCATTTATAATTTTTGGTCAAAAGGTGAAATTAACCTTTAAGCTTTAAATGTTTCAAAAAGTCCTTCAAGTGAGATGAACTTTTGCAGCTTGTTGTCCTCTATACACATCCAAGGATTTTCCATCTGCCAAGCCCTCCTATCACTCCTGTTGCTCCTGTTACTATCATAGAGGTACCAGCCAAGGACCAGAGCAGGGACCAATTATATTATATTTTAATCTTGGATCTGCTGCAGTGAAGGAAAAAAATCACTTTACGGTATATCCATGGGAACCAATTTACCCTGAGTAGCCTGCAACTTTCACACTAGCGAAAGAACAGCGAGGGAGCGATAGGACAACTTGTGGCATCAGCCTTGGTTTGGTTACTATTTATGTTAGAATGGTGTGTTTTTGATTTACAACACTATTTGTTAAACAAGAAAATTGAATAGTTTTTTTGTCCAGTTACATTGCTGGTAGATTTGTTCGGTATGAATGGGGCAAAATCAAATGTTTTCAGGCTATTTCCTCTATTGGTCAAATGTTATTCAGTAAAAAGAAAAAAAAATTAGGTGGTTCAGGAAAATACTGCATTATGACCATCGGAAAATATTTATAATCCTCAGCTTCATCTATTGGCCATAATGTGGTAGTTTCTCAAACAACGTATTTTTTTATATGAATGAATAACATTAAACCTGTAGAGGAAATAGGGAAATGTTCGATTTTGCCCAATTTTAACAAAGCTAAAAATGTACCAGCAGTTTTGCTGGACAAACAGTTCTGCAGATTTTTTTTTATTGAAGCGGTAGAAAACCACAGCAAAAAAAAAACAAAATTGGGCCCCGGGCAGTAAGTCATAATGTGCTAGTATACACTGCATACTAGCACCTTATGACAGACTTACCTGAAAACAAAGCCCTACACCGGCACACTATCACCTCTGTAGGTGCTTCCATCTTCACCTGGTCTTCCTTCTAGGTTTGTAGGCTTTGGTGGTATGAATGGCTGAGCTGCGATGACATCACTGTCTGCAGCACAGGGCTTTGAAGGAACAGCATGGCTATGCCGTCCGTTCAGAGTGCATGTGCCGGTGACATTACTGGCTGCTTCTAAAGCAAATCTCCTAAATGGTGCACATTTAGAAGAAATTTACTGTACCTATAGGTAAACCTTATTATAGGCTTACCTACAGCTAAAAAATCAACCAAGGGAATTTTTTCCCACTTTAAGATACCCCATATGTTGCAGGATGTGTAATGAGATGTGAAACACCTGTATTAGTTATATAACTTGTGGTCGGTGTTAAATTAGAATGTATTGGAGTTGCTCTAAGTTATTTCCATGGAATTTGATATTGGACCATTACAGAGTTAAAGCCAAACTCTAGGCAGTACTAAAAAATTACCCTAAAAAGTTAAATATTGTATCATATGGCTTTCACAACAGCTTTACTATTTATAAATTGCATTTTGTATTATATTGTATATTGCATTGTATTATATTAAATTTGATTGTGTTGTAGTCAGTGTTACTGTAGCATGCTTACTTTATATCAAACCTACAAGGAGGTAGGTAAACATGATAAGCATACAGCAATTGGGGTCAGCAGTCAGACCTGAGAACTGTAGAACTTGAGGAAAACTTCTTGACAAAAACAATGTACAAAGTGTGGACCAAAAATCAGCAAGTCTTTTCAAGGAGCACTGAGTCCCCTTCGGTGTACCTCTTCAGGCGCCAGATTAAACTCTGCTCATCCACCTGGTTGTCCTGAGGGTATGCATGGGCAAAGTATTCCAAGAGCTACTGCTGGTAGGCTGTCCTCCCTAGGAGACTGTGGTACAATGGAGGTCCTCCTTTCAAGCTTCAGCCTGTAGGCAGGCCCTCTTCCACTGGGGCCCCCTCCCAAGCTCCACACTCCAGCACCTTCCTTCAGTCCATTTTCCACCCGACTACCCTTCTGCTCAGGCTCTTCCACATTTAAGGACTGACCTAGCCACTATAGCTGGTCTCCTACCTGGGGATTGACCAAGTTCCCTAAAACATTCAAATCTAGGCTTACACCCCTCTTCTACAAAGTTCCTGTAGTTTCTAGAAGGGTAGGAGGGCTCCAGAAGCCCTGCCCTGTAGAGCCTCACTGCCTCACTCCCAGGCTGACTGATCCCAAGCTTTTAGCAAGCCTCTGACTAACACACAAAATATCCTATCTAGCTAGAGGGCGCTACTCTATAAAGTGTCACTTGAGTAACAGCTCTGTGGTTGCTGACATCACACCCAAGATGGCGACATACAGCAGCAGTCCTCAGAGTGTTTGGATGTCTACACAAGGAAGGCTTTTTACCAATAAATAACATGAATAATTATGTTAATGTCAGGAATGGACTGGCCAGCAATGGTGGGACTCACCTGCCTTTTGATCTGCAGTACCAGGGCTGGCCAGCGGATGCTCCCAGCAATCAGAGACTCAACTTTGCAGCCAGCTAACACCTGGAACTGATTATGCTGGGGTATTTAAGGGATGGCCAGACCCACAGACTCTGCCTTGGTGTTGTGTTTGTCCTGGGCCCTGTATCTGTCCTGCATCCTGTTTCTGTTCCTTTGCTGACCCTGCCTGATCTGAACTGCTGCTGACTTCTCCTGCTCTGATCCTGGCTTGTGACCCTGACCATCCCTCTGCCTGACCCTCTGTACCACGCTGCTTGCTACCTGCTGAACCTGGCCTGTGACCCCGACCATTCTCCGCTTGCTCCCCCTGTACCTACCTGCCCAATTGATATTGACCCGGCCTGCCTGACGACGCTTGCTTGTATGTACTGTTATCTGTGGGTGGTTGGTTGGGTTTGTTTGCACTGTATTATGTTTAGTATTGCACTGCGTTTATGTTTGTATTGTTAGTGTTAATAAATTATATTGTTTATCACATATCTGAAGTCTGCGTTTCCCTGCTTCAGTCACACACCTCTGGTCATACCTGGGAGCCCTGACAGTTAAACTCACATACAATCCCTTGGAAAGATTTTTGTTAAAATAAAGTCTGGTGACCAGGTCTCTTTAACTTACTGGCTTCTCCTTTTCTTAGAAAACTCACGTTTTACCCAGTCTAGTTTACAGCAGACCAAAGGCCTTCTGTTGAGCTTGGGTTCTGTCCAAACTAGGTCCAAACCTAGAAGGCAACTGTCAGTACTAGGCCAGTGAGGTGCAGGCAGGGGATTCTCCACCATGCCATAGGTTTTGTTACCACCTATGTCTATGTTGGGTGCATTTCCTCTCACCTCCCATGAGGCACACACAGATTGATGTATAATGTACAAACCTGGGTCACTCAAGCATGTGTGTTTATGCATACCAAAGTGAACCAAAAAAAAGTGCATGTGAACACACAAAAAAAAGTACATGAGTGTGCGTCAAATGGTTCCCTCCCCAAGAGGAAGGACCCTCCCTGGTCCCCCGGTGGCAAGACTGCTGACTTGTGTAGCGGGTGCTACCCAATGCTCTGTCTCCCACTCTCCCTGCCTGTCACCCCCTTCTCCTGTCACAGCACAGGGAGCAGTGACAGCGGGGACCGGCCATGCAGAAACAGATAGAGAAAGCATGGCTGTGGGCTCTTTTCTTCTCCCCAACCTCTACAGCAAGCAGAGCAGCTCTCATCAGGCCCACCGTCCAGCTCACTGCCCGCTCTGTCCTTCTCCTCCTTATTGGCTGGCTGGAGGAGGAACAGCCTATGTGGTTTTAAGGGAAAAAAAAATTCAAAGCCCAGCATGCTTTACTCAAGGAGGAGAGAGCCAGGAGCCTGGGAAAAGAGCTCAAGGGACCAGAGCTACAGAGGACAGAGGAGAAACTGTGCTGAGGGACTCCAGAGAGAGCCACGCTGCCCCAGCACCATCACAAGCTGAGAGCCAGAGCCACTGCCAAGGTACAGGGGTGGCATGAACCGGAGTCACCAAGACAACCCTGAGCAAATGGACGTCTGGTGGTAGAAATCATCATTGCTGTGTCGCTGGTGCGAGGGCCTTGCGATCATTACTTGCTACCACTGCTATAGACTGAGCTATTAGAAACTGCTTAACCTGCTATCCTATAACCCTAACATTGCCTTATTGACTGCCACAACACGCGCCAATGAGCTCCAACGTTTAGCTGGTGAAGACTCAGGACTAAAGACTGCCTCTAATCATAACCACCCCAGGGCCCTAGCCTGTTTGGTAGCTGAAGTGATACCATACCCATGTCCATTCATTTGAGTGCACTCAAAACCAGTATAGAGCTACTATCATTCTAAACGTGTTAAGGTTCAAGTATATTGTTTATTGCTGACTCAATAATTTACGTATTGATTCTGATTAGTGATATATATTGCCAAAAATATTGGGCCAGCCCTCCAAATCATTGGATTCAGGTGTTCCAATCACCTTCATGGCCACAGGTGTATAAAATCAAGCCCCTAGGCATGCAGACTGCGTCTACAAACATTGGTGAAAGAATGGGTCGCTCTCAGGAGCTCAGTGAATTCAAGCGTGGTATCGTGACAGGTTGCTATCTGTGCAATAAGTCCATCCATGACATTTCTTTGCTACTAAATATTCCACAGTCAACTGTTAGTGGGATTATAACAAAGTGACAGCAACTGGGAACAACAGCAAGTCAGCCACCAAGTGGTAGGCCACGTAAAATGACAGAGCGGGGTCAGGGCATGCTGAAGTGCACATTGCACAGACGTCTGTCTGTGCGCAACTGTCTGCAGAGTCAATAGCTAAAGACCTCCAAACTTCATGTGGCCTTCAGATTAGCACAAAAGTGTGTAGACAGCTCTTCATGGAAGCTTTCCATGGCCAAGCAGCTGCATCCAAGCCTTACATCACCAAGTACAATGCAAAGTGCTGTATGCAGTGCTGTAAAGCACACCACCACTGGACCCTAGAGCAGTGCGGACGTATTCTCTGGAGTGGCAATCTTCTCTGGCAATCCGATGGATGTGTCTGGGTTTGGCGGATGCCAGGAGAATGGTACTTGCCTGCATTGTGCCAAGTGTAAAGTTTGGTGGAGGGGGGACTATGGTGTGGGGTTGTTTTTCAGGGGTTGGACTTGGCCCCTTAGTTCCAGTGAAGGGAAGTCTTAAGGCATCAGCATACCAAGACTGGGATGCCATTAAAGTTCATGTGTATGTAAAAGCAGGCATTCCAATACTTTTGCCAATATAGTGTGTATATATATATATATATATATATATATATACACACAGTATTTGCTATTGCTTTCCTTCTATTACTTGGGTATTGTTTTCACCTTGTTTAGCAGACTGTGCACTAACTTACCAGCTGTCTGTGTGTCCAGCCTGTTCCAACTGCCATTTATGCTAACCCGTATCAATATATCAAGCATGTTTACCACTGAATGGGTGTGTGTTTATTTATTGCCAATACCCCCACAGCCAGGTGAAAGGTACTTTACACGTGTTGTTTCTTGTGTTCACTGTGCTTTTTTTCAACCAGGTGTGCCAGAGGGGCCAAGGTTGTTCTTGGAGGAGCAAAACAGGGAACCGAAAATTACCATGGCGCTCCTTCGGCTACACTTGGATAAGGCACACTCAGGTACACTTAGTGAAAAGGCCCGGCAGACCTAGCTCCTCATGATCAGCCAAAGCCAACCAACAACAAGTAGTGGGTGGGGGCCTCTCCTGAAGACAACCCCCCCTTAAGGCAGGGAAGGAAGGAACCTGATGGCCACACATCCTCCTCCTAATTTTCAGCATATGCCTGAAAACCCACACTCTACAATCCTGAGTGAAAGGTAACAAAAAAGTGCATGACAGAATGAGAAAAAAAGTGCCAACGTGCTAGACAGTGGCTAGGCCTTGGGGCCTGGTAGCCAAAAGGCCTCACCCATGAGGATTCGTGCAGCAAACCCTTTAGTGTTGGGGCAGAGTGATTTTCTCACAATAGGGTCCCAAACCCATAGTGATACTAAGAGCACCCCAGCATGTGACTCCAAGGAGGCGCTTAACACCGCAGGCTTTCTGCCTTGCCAGCCCTCAGCCAGACCAGGTTTCACACTTCATATCAGGAGGCACTGGGCACCTTAGAATCCTTCACACCAGGGAAATACTATCAACCCCAATCTTACCGAGAGGGCACTTGATTTGCTTTCTTTCTCATGGCAGCAGGATACTATAAAGCCCTGGTGCTCAACCTGCTGCCTGGAGGCCACATGCAGCCATGGGCACTTATTGTTTGGCTCTCAGGGCCCCTGCAGATATTTATCTGTTTGGCCCTATTGCCTGTTATAGCAGTGATTTCTAGTAATTTCATGTGTCTCCAGTCTTTGACTGTCTACTAAAGCATGTCCTTAGTCTCCAACAACTCCTATAGCATTTTACTGCTCCTGAATGTCTCCTGCAGCACATCTGCAATCTCTGACCACCTCTGAAGTTATGTCCAATACTGTGTACTATGTCCACAGTCTCTGACAATCTCCTGTACTATGTCCACAGTCTCTGACAATCTCCTGTACTATGTCCACAGTCTCTGACAATCTCCTGTACTATGTCCACAGCCTCTGACAATCTGCTGTGCCATATCCACAATCTCTGACCTTCTCTTGAATTGTGTCCACATCTCTGCCCATGCCCATAGTCTTTGACTACGTTGTATATCCTGTTGTGTCTGCTGTCTCTGATAATGAATATTAGACTTAGTACTGATACTGAATTTTAGTGATGTTGAGGGCTGCACTTGTGGCGCCCCTTATCAAGAGAGTTGACCACCACTGCTATACAGCCAGCCATCCAAGCCAGAAGGCCAGAATGATGGCAGACCCACATGGAAGAAAAATATATTTTAAATATAGTTTAAAAATATTCTACCCAAATATATTGACATATATTTGAAATACTACAATTTTGGCCGTATTCAATATATTTAAAAAAAATAAAAAAAATTATATATATATATATATATATATACTGTATACACACTGTATGTTGAAATGCGTTATTTATGCAATATGCCTTTCCCACACTCCCCCCGGCTAGTCTGGGGATGTAATGGCGTTCGGTATTGGCGTTCTTGGACCCCTGCTCTTTGCCCCTTTTTTTTTTTTTTCTCTTTCTTCCTTTTTCTCTCTCTCTCTGTTTTTGGTGTGACTGGACAGCTGCCTTTAGTTGTTATAGTCAGTTACATTAATGTTTTGTAACTTATGTGCCACTGATAGCCCCTGCGTGGGCATACCTTTTGCCCTGTTGGCGTTAGAGCACTGTTTTTTTTTTTTTTAATTGGCATTTTTTTTTAACTGTGCAATTGATAGCCCCTGCGTGGGCATGTTTTATTGCCTCTGTTTCTAATGTTTAAAAATTAATAAAAACCATTGAAATAGAAGTGCGTTATTTATATATTACAAAATATGTGGAAAATATTTTTAAAAATACAGTTAATCTCCTAGATTGTAAGTTCGAAAGAGCAGGGCCCTCGAATTCCTCGTGTATTGTTTTGTTACTGTATTGTCTCATGTACTGTCCCGCACTATAATGTACGGCGCTGAACAAACCTTTTGGCGCTATATAAATACTGTATAATAATCTACATTTTTTAATGCATTTACAAATATATGTAAAAATACATGTTAAAATCACTTTTTTATATGTTAAAAAAATCTGAAGAATATATTTAAAAAAAAATATATTTTTAAAATATTTTTAATATATAAAAAAATGCATTTCAACATACAGTGTATATGTATATATATATATATATATATATATATATATATATATATATATATATATTGAAATATATTGAATACGGCCAAAATTGTAGTATTTCAAATATATGTCAATATATTTGGGTAGAATATTTTATACCTATATTTAAATATATTTTTTTTTTCCATGTGGGAAAGCACCCCTACTGGACACTGATAAGAAGAGATACTACACTTGATCTTATCCAAAAGGCCAAGAAGCAACCATCCAGACACCTAATGTGCTGTTTGGGGGTACAAAATGTCCTATACGGCTGCTATCTCCTTCTCTTCAAGACTGCCTAACTTGTTGCATCTGCACATGGAAATCAGATGGACTGATTTCTTAATGTTTAAAGTCACATTTGCATACCTTTTAGGTTTACAAATAAAACTTTAAAGACTAGAAATTCATTTTTAAATTACTTCAAGAGAACATTTACCATTAAATGTAATAAAAGTCATGACATAAGAAAGAACAAATGTCAACAGCTTTGAAACATTATATGGGTGTAGGCGATTCAATCTAAATAATTAGACACAAGGAAGCTGTACATCAAGGAGATTCATTTTCTCCCATATAGATCACAAGGATATGTCACACAGTAAAGTAAGTGTTTTTTTTTTCTTGGGCGTGACTGCTCTGTTTTTTCCCCTGTGTGATTTCAAGTCTTATATCCTGGTCATGTGTGGTATTGAATATGGTAGGATCATGTGAATGGGACTCTCCCAAGGCAGATGGTGTCAAGTAGGGTTAAAAAAGGGCTCAGTTGACTCGAGTCATGGCTTGAATGTTGCTGGGGTTTCATTTCTCTTCTAAACATCCTCTGAGGCCAGATCAGATGTCATAAGAACACAACGCTGATGAAAGCAAAGAAGCTAGAACAGACAGTTTGTCCAGAGTATGGTCACTTGTCAACATACTATAGTGGTAGGTGAGGAGTCAAGAGCAGTGATGAGCTTGGGTTGGGGCTCAGCCCAAACTAAGGTTCATCCAAACCTGGAAGTTAACTGTCATTGCTGGGCAAAGGAACTGGGGGTGGGAGATTCCCCTTCCAGCAGTTGAAGTACAGTGCAAAAAATGGTGGGGATGCTAATGACATCAATTACCTAATTATGGACACATGGCCCATACCACTAGCATCTCCAGCTCTTAGCTCATAGGCCCAGCAATGACAGCTAATCTCCAGGTTCAGACCAAACCAAAGCTCAATAGGCTTTCACATGTGAAGACTCCTTTGCTTTATTTGTAAAGAAAATATACAGCCAACACCTTTCAGAATTTTTTGGGGACCCCATTCTTCAGGGATCTGGGATTTAAGTTGGCCATACACTAGCAGAATGTTTTTCCAACATTCGTACGGAAATTCAGAAACATCATTCATCAGAGCATTCAGTGATATCATTGAAATCATAGCATTCAGTGATAAACCCTGTTCACTTACTACCCAAATGTTCTGAATTGCTTTAAATTCAGCGTTCAATTTAGGGATGCATCTGTGCCATACAATAAGCACAATTTTCCAGAATGAAAACCACATTGACAGCTACATTCATTCAAAAAGACATTTCCATCTTTTTCCATCAATTTTCCTCATTACAATGGACAAAAGCAATTGTCAAATTGACCCCCCAATAACAAATCGAACAAATGTTGCCAAATTTATTGTTTTTAACAAAATTCTACTGGAGTATGGCCAGCTTTATACTTGCTTGGTGAGGGGAAATCTTGTCCCAGACAGTGGTCATCAGGACAGGTGTTCACATTAGAATATGTCCTCTCACCTCCTATTCTGGTGATAACTGTACCATGCTTCATCCCAATGACTATGGCTTTCAGGACAAACAGAGAGGGCAAATCTACCTAATGGAGACTCAGCACAAAACCCCTCTCTACAGAAATAGAAACAAGTTTTGGCTTTAGATACTTGTGTTATCAGAGCTGTAAAACAGATATAAAGGGGTCTATTTATAAAAAACGTTGTGCGAATGCCACAGCTAATCTCGCATTTTGCCTAGTACATTTATTTTCTGTGATCTTCTGCTCCATCTACTGGCCATAATGAAATACGCGAAATACAGTGAAGGAAATAAGTATTTGATCCCCTGCCGATTTTGAATGTTTGCCCACTCACAAAGAAATGATCAGTCTAAAAATCGAATGGTAGTGTATTGTAACACTGAGAGACAGAATAGCAACAAACAATTCAAAAGAAATGCATGTCTAACAAATTATGCACTGATTTGCATGTTCATTAGGGAAAAAAGTATTTGATCCCTTATCATTCAGCAGGATTTCTGGCTACCAGGTGTCTTTCATACAGGTAACAAGCTGAGATTAGAAGCAGTCTCTTAAAGGGAATGCTGCTGATCTCATTTTGTTACCTGTATAAAAGACACCTGTCCACAGGAGCAATCAAACAATCAGAATCCAAACTCTCTATCATGGCAAAGACCAAAGAGCTGTCCAAGGATGTCAGGGACAAGATTGTAGACCTACACAAGGCTGGACTGGGCTACCAAACTATCGCCAAGCAGCTTGGTGAGAAGGTGACAACAGTTAGTGCAATCATTCGCAAATGGAAGAAACACAAAACAACTGTCAGTCTCCCTAGGTCTATTGCACCAAGCAAGATCAAAACGTATTAGGCAAAATACTGGATTATTCAGGATAGCTGAGTGAAAGTGGTTGTAAAAGGCTCAAGGTTTTTTACCTTCAGGCATTCTATGCCTGAAGGTAAAAAACCTTCTGTGAGCAGCATCCCCCCAGCCCCCTCTTATACTCACCTAAGCCCCCTCTTGATCCAGTGTTGTGCACTGGAGTCTCGGCTATCCTGAGCCTCCCTCTTCTCACTGACTGAGACAGAAGTGGGAGCCATTGGCCCCCCACTGCTGTCAATCACAGCCAGTGAGCCGATGAAGAAGAGAGGGGGGCGGGGCTGAGCCGCGGCTCCGTGTGTGAATGGACACCAAGCAGTGGGTGCCCCTATAGCAAGCTGCTTGCTGTGGGGGTACCCGACAGGAGGGAGTGGCCAGGAAAGCCTGCAGGGGACCCGAGAAGAGGAGGATCCGGGCTGCTCTGTGCAAAACCACTACACACAGTAGGTAAGTATAGACATGTTTGTTTAGAATCACTTGAATGCTTGGAGACTCCAATGAAAAAAAGGGCATCCAAAAGGAACTGGGACTTTGATGTGAGTTTAAACAAGGTAGTAGGAGGACAAAAAACACTTGAAGAGCTCAGTGGCTCAGGCTAGGCTGCTCACAATAGGCAAGGCCATCCTACTGTGGGTACTCCAGCAGTTTACCAGGAAAAAGTGTGCATATATGGAAGGAGCGCCAGACCAAAAGATAAGATTGGAAATTAATTGATGTTAATGTTAAAAGACAGCCAATGTATTTCGGGGGTCAAAGGAACTTCCCCTTCATCAGGGCTTTAGTTAAAAATTAGAACCTTGAATGGACTCAAAGGAAGGCTTTCCTGTTTTAATCTGTGAAAGGGAGCTAATTCCTGACCAGCAGCATCTGCATCAGCAGTCAAAAACTCAAATGCTTGAAGAGACAGCAATTTTTTTCATCTTTGCTGGGGGATACTAATGAGTTACTATTCTGACTCAGACTACGAGGCCATAAACCTTATCTCCTACGATATATACAGCTATACCACGTGGTGTTGAATTTATCCCTTGCATCAGGTCAGTTTAACTCAATGAATAAACTCACATGTTGAGGAAGTCAGATGAGGAAACCCATTCAAATGTTCCGTTTAATGGCAAATATTCATAGGTAGGAAAACGTTAATTTTGCAGCCTCATGAAAGATGCATTCAGGAAGACAAGATACAGTGGAATGATTACAGAGAGAGGCAGGGGGGAGGAGTATACACAAGTATGGTGAGAGAAAGAGCTCAGCTTAGATAGAAGGAGACAGCTTAAAGACACAGAGCAATAATAAACAAGTAATGGACACAGAGAAATATTAATACATCAAATAGTGTAACACAACAGTTACTTATTTGTTTAATAATTTGGGTTGTTCTGTACCTTTAAGATATTTTCACCTGTAAATACAAAAAGTTTTTTTTTGCTAATCCCCGTGTCTCTTCAATTGTATGGTACACTGGCTTCCAAGCTTCACATATTTTTCCAGTCCATGTCTCTTTGAAGACATGGTACAATGGATTTCGAGCAACCTAGAAAATCAAACTTAGCAAACTTTCCCACACTATCGGAGGTCCTGGAAAAAAATAATGCCCAAGTCCAGTCAAAGTTCCAGTATCATTTTTATTTCCATGGGGAAGAGTTTGAACCTCTTCTAGATTTTTATTGCCATCTGTAATTGAGGGAGATTTATTTTCACATACTGTATATTCCAGTGACCAGAGAAATTTAGGAGAACTGGAGTCACTGGAACTGAAACACCTGACAGGTGTTCTAAATATTCCACACTGTGTTTTTCTTTGTCCTTGTCCCCATTGGAGGAGTTTCCACTTCTGTTCATCAGACCCTTTGTTCCTGTGACAGGAACTGAGAGTATATCTACATATACATTAAATTACAATTTTACAATACACAAAAAAAACGACTGAATTAGAGTTGCACAACTCTACTTTAACATTGTACATAACTTTTTCAAAATTTTAATAAATGTGTACTATTTAATTTGATGGTTATGTACTGTAGTCCTTGGGCACCCTAAAGGATGGGCTCAGTAGAGTAGTGGATGGTGTCAGTAGGCAGTGGACAGTGTCAGTTGTTTTATTTTTGTGAATTGTTTTTTATTATTTTTTTTATAAATTGTTAAAATTAATTACTTTATTTTACAATATTGTTTTTACCATTTTAATAACATATTTACTGACCCCTTCCCCCACTTTCCATCAGAAAATGATCCCGCCACAGCCGGCAGGATAGGAGAAAAAGGGAAGCCATCAGAGCTGAAGGGGGGGGGGGGATGTGACAAAAGGCTGGTCAACCGTAGAACCACACTGTCTCTACTTCGCAACAATGACACTCTCAGACTCACCCTGCAAGATTTTCCAACTGGTGGAACCACAATCTAGGAGCGAGAGGGTCTGCATATGTCCTCTCAAGGATCTGATAAGGATACTCTGGTACACGGCCTAAAGTTTGTGATTGTATAAACTGAAGGAAGAGGGAGAGGGAAGGCAACTTGGGACCTGAACAACATGGTCGCTGCATACAGTTTTTCATGTGCCCAAGGTGCATGACCATTACGGGGGGCAGGGGAGCACACAGGAGGTCCAAACAGCAGACAGAAGCATAACCTGGACAGAAGGGGCAATGAGGGTGGCATTTACTAGAATCGATCCCCTATATTTTCCTCCTGCTGCCACCAAATGCTGGCAGGAGGGAGCGGAGGTGATGCCAGCTTTCAGCTGCTGCAGGAGGAAAATACAGGGATCAGTTCCAGTTCAGCTCTTGTCTAGGTTCTGGAGGTTGGCTAGGAAGGGATGCAATCTACTCCTCACCTACCCACAATCAAGGACTAGATACAACTGATTTAGGGGGGATATACAAGGGAGATGCACAAGGTAGATAATTAGGGAGGTAACTGGGATGGCTGCTCCTCCATCATGCTGGCTTAGAGGTCAGCTCTCGTTCTTTTCAGTTTTAGGGTCCTGGGTTCAAGGACCCAGGCATAAGGCATAATCATTTTTTTGGCATAGATACATTGGTCCAGTTTGGTACCAATCCCTGTGTAAGCTGCAAATCACTGCAGTAGTTGCTGCCACTACAGTCTGCTGGGTCCAGTGCTGAGTGGCTGCAATTCTGCATAGTAACCATAGGGGGTCACTTGCTCAGATGTGTCACCATTCTGACAAAGCCGTGCATGCTTTTCATTGGATGCAAGACGTTCACTGATTGTGAAAGGTAGAGATCTCCAAACACGACAGGGGGATAATGTTTCCTGCACATCCCCCATCTATTGCCTTTGAAGCTTAAGGAGCAGTTGATGGGCAATAAAAATGAAGCTCAACTGCCTGTTTTTACTGCCCTCTAATCGCAAGTGTAAAAATTACCTTGGATAGCTATCACTAAAACAAGTGTCCCCATTGGAAGAATGATTGCTTCTCCCTCCCCCAGTTCCTATTTGGGTGACAATTTACAATTTTCTTTTTTACCTCACTTTACTCCCTGTGACAATGGTGAGCAGGAAAACTGGAGAGGGAAAACCATCATAGCTAGCTCCTGTACTGGAATTGTTCACCCTGATTTTACTACAAAATTTTAAATTAGAAGCTGAATGGAGCCTTCCTGATTTCGTGCCTAGGCAACGTCCAGTATCACCTAGCGCTCTCCGCCTAAGCCTTACTCTCTCCAACCCACCCTTTTCATTGACTGAATTTCAGTTCTTTCAATCATGGAGGTTCTGTATATGTTGGTGATTGGCCTGCATTGCCTAGAGAAGCACAGAGACCCACTGTTGATATACAAATGGGCCTGAAATAAGGTATGTAATTAAAATGTAAAGGTTTTACCTAAAAAAAAATCTTCCAGGGACATGGAGTCAGTGTGAATCTGAAAGAGAAACAGTAGAACTAAGGCAAGAAAAGAAAAAACCCATAAAAATGGCTACCAATAAAATTCAGAGCAGATGCTACACAATGACAACAGAGGACAAAATGAAAAAGAGAGGTTAGGTTATTTCCAACATTACAGCTGTATTTACTGAACTGGACTTCCAGACCATTAAGCATGAAGCAATTATCTCCTAATCATCCCTGGATGTCATAGCAACTCCTCGTCTCTTGCGGTGTATGTACGTCAGCGGCTCATCAGATATGAAACCGAGAAAGGTAATGGAAACCACTTAGTCCACCCATATCTCTGCATTAAATGATACCATCATGTAAAATTTCCAGATATGTGAGCTTTCCCAGGTAAACTGAAGCCTTAACTGAGTCTGGATGTACTCATGATTTATTCTGATCGGCTTGTTTTTTTTCCTGCAGTCCTGTAAGTTAGTGAACACACTCACAAAACTAGCACCCAGTGCAAAAAAAAGTGAACACGCATAAGAGAACCACACAAAAAAGTGCACAAGGTGTATGTCTAGCTGTCCTCCGAAGAGAAAGGGCCCTAACCCTGATCCCCCGGGGCGCAAGGCTCCTGACAGGGACTCACTAGGTCCACCCGGCTGAAACCAGGCAGACCTTTTTCTTCAGGAGGCATGCCAAAGCAAGGTCACCTAGAGTACTAAGTGGGGCTCCCCCGAAGGGAGACCCCATGAG